>NC_072791.1:169110810-169735810 GCF_028583425.1 Eublepharis macularius | reverse complement strand
TCTGAGGTTGCATGGATGGGTCCTAGAACACACACTCATTGAACACATGGTGGGGCAGGCCAATTATAGGGTAAAATGTGTCCTGAGGCAAAGCTGACATCTTTGCCTCAAAGACAAAGGCTTGATGGCTTGTCCGGAGTTTGGGACAATAGGAGAGGTTCAATGATTCTACCTGAGGTAGATAAAAGGTGTGAATGGGGCTTGATGATCCAGCAATTTCTGGATATGGAGAGCCATCAGGTTTGATGAATAGCTCTGATTAGGAAAGGTGGGTCAAGGAAGAGAGAAGGGGTATTGACGAGATTAACTGGGAGTTGTTTGCAGACCTCTTTGTTCTTAGGTATGTGTTACTCTCCGGAGTGTGGGGGCATCAGCTAGCCAGAATACCTATGAATCACATGTTGGTAATTTTCCAGCTCCACCTGGGCTGGGAACTGTTCTGCCTTGTTAGGCAATGCCATGTGCTCATGGCATATAAGGAAGGGGTTTATGATATTCCATATCCATAAACTGCCCTTTCAGCATGAGGAAGGGGTCTGACTGCTAACAATATCATGTGGGTAGAGAACCCCAATTGGTAGCAAACAGTCTAGCATGGAAATGGTATTCAATCTCTTCTCTAAAATAACCATAGTTCCACTAAACCAAACTTCCTGATCCAGTTTATCTTTTATCTTAAAGGAGATTCTGTACTCCAGTTCCTCCTTATCTAAACTCTACTATGATAAATTGAAAATATACCTTTGTGAATATAGACCAGGGCCTTATTTCTTTCAGGACGAAACAGCCATCATGACTTGTTTTCAATGCCAAGTATCAGGCTTAAAATTACAAAATGCAATAATACAGGCCAATGTTTAGTAATACAGCAACTGTTCTGTGGTTGTGACAACCACTCTATGTCAGAATTTCAAAGGTGCCCACCAGCTCAAAAAATGTGGGGATCCCTGCCATATACAATTTGTCCTTTTGGTATCATTATAGATCACAGATGTCACCCGTGTACTATAAAAAATAACCAATAACTCAGTTTCTTACATTTCCCCATTAAATTGTATTCATTGCTCATTTTTCAAAAACCATCACTTAAGGTCAAACCATAGGTGATGTTTTGTGAATGGATTCTCCCCATGCCATTTTCCTGACTTGAAATGACCCTGTTGAGCTACTATTTGTCCCATCAGGTAAATGTACAGCTACTTATACTGGGGTCTATATGTTTGCTCAGTGGGACAACTAATAACTTTATAAGGCTGGTTCAGGGCATAGATGTACTACACATCTATGCCCTCAACCAGCCTAGTATTTTGGACTAGGATCTGAGAGAGTTTTGAATCCCAGCTTTGCCATGGAAGCATATTGGCTAACCTTGGGCCAGTTACACACGCTCAGCCTAACCTACCTCATGGGGTTGTTTTGCAGAAAAATGGAGGAGAGGAGAATGATGTCAGCTGCTTTAGGTCCCCATTGGGGAGAAAGGAGGGGGTATAAATGAAAAATAAATAAATAAAGGCTAAAACCCTTATGTTCCATGGTCGTGATCCTAATCAGCCTCGCACACCTGCTAAATAAATAGGAAAAGAATGTTCGAGGCTCCATTCGCCTCCAAAAATCATATCTGATTCAAATATTAGACCACACCACAAATTTGCTGTTCAGAAGGAAAGTTAAGCACTGATAATGTCAGGCAAAAAGGGAGAATGCTAGCTTCTATAATGAAAAGCAAAACTGTTTTGAATGATCTATCTTGAATTTCTTCTCCAAACTTTGTTTTGAAATGCACAACTCCTTAATTCCACTCTCATCAGCTTTCTGCAATAGATTTTGTTCTTAAATGCACATTCAGGAAGCAATAATGAGTTATATGAATGATAATGATTTATATGAATTTCCCAAACATCTTACTGCAAAATCCACCACCACATATTATTTATTATAATATTTTAGACTAATTTTTTCTTGGATGAAATGAAACCTGTATAAAACATAAAAGCAACACCAGCAAACACATTAAAATAATCACATTAGAATACAGCAATGCAGATGCCTTTTATTTATTTATTTTTCCACCATAGGTAAACAGCAGCCCAATGGGAACCAGTTTTGATAGGCAAAATAGTGGAAAAGTTAAAGACCTCTTTTCTACACTAGAGCTCCGACCCAATTGGAATGCTCTCATGACTGTACTGAATCTTTAAAAAAGAAAATATTGGGAAATCCAGTTACGCATCTCCCATGTAATATGTCTTTTGACACTCAGTAATTCAAATTCTATGTACATGAAGACAGACAAAATATTATCACAGCTGCCAGCAAACAGGAAACCATAGTTCCTTTTTAGCCCAATATGCCAAGGATTAGCTTACTCTGGAGGATCTGTCCTCTATAGAATCAGTCCCACACTTCATCTGTTTTCATGCTTTTTACCCAAACTAGTAGCTCTCCAAGGTGCCAGGCAGGGTCTTTCCTTTGCAGACTGTAGTTGAGTGTCTCTATCTAGACCTTATATGCAAAGCACTGAGCTATGTCCTCCTTGTCCTTCTGGGTTTAGCAGTGAGAATTTACTGAAGCAGATCAGTTTTCTTTCATAGCGAATTTTTTTCCTAGTGCTAATCCAGAAAGCTTTCTTATTTGTACTGAAGGCTATCTTGTACGTATCCAGTTCATAAAACTTTATTATATCCTCCATGCCTCCAATGATTTTTTTCTCCCCTAAAATCAACTTTTCCCACAGTTTGGGTTCTCCATTGCAATCCCGATGGTGTATGTTTCAGTGGAAATGTTATTACATTACATTGGTGCTATAGTACAGTCTCTCTCTTTTTAAAGGAAAAAACCCCAGATGGATTTGATTGGGCAATGAAACTGGAATAAGAATGAATGAGTAGGAGCAACTGCTGGGAGATCCAGCTATTGTTCTTGTCAATCAATCTGATTGATTAAATATGGTAGCACATCTCATGATTCAAATGGAATGTTCTTCCTGAAAAAAAAACTATTGTACTCAGACTTTTGACCTGCTTTTCTAAAAAATGTTAACAAGAGAGCAAGAAGAGTTTTGAAGCAGCTTGTGCAAAATAACTTGGATTAAAAGAAAGCCTTTAAAATTATATGAGGACTCGGTCCAGTGCAGTTTTAGTCTTGCTTTGGTGTGTCATTTTTGGAAGGTAAACAACAACAATAACAATAAATTATTCTATATCCGTGGTGGGCAACTGGCTGCTCTTAAGCCAAACCAGGCCTGTGGCAATCCTCCTGTGGGCTCTCTACTCACCTATGCCATTGCTGTGGCTGCAAAGAGTCTTCAGATCTGTCAGTTGAACTCCGTTCGGGATGGATTGATGAGAAAGAGCCAGAAACCTACAGGCTGTGCCACCCACATGTTTCCTGCAGCCTCCTTTCCCATGCCAAGGAAAGGCTCTGAGCCAGTCAGTTAGTTATTTGAGCACATTGACAGGGTCCAAGTGAGGATGTGGGGAAGTGGCTTGGCCCTTGGCCGATACATTCTGCCCTAGATCAGCCTCACATCCAACATAGCTGTCAACCACTGTTCTGCCAGAATAAGAATGGAGAGAGTCTTTCTGTCTCACAGACTGATGTTTTTATATACGTGTCTCTGCAAGATTCACTCCTTTGGTACATAAGCTTCCTTCTGTAAAGATCTTTTTAGAGTTTGGGGAAGTTCTCAAGGTTTTACATGACTTTAAAATGAAAAATGGTTTCACTAATACACGCTGCCTGTATAATAGAATGAATTATGAAAGGCTTTAACTCTGGCTATCAGCACTTTAGAGCCTTCTGACCAGCTTTCAATGACTCTGTGGAATGTAATGAATTACAAAGACTTTAACACTCGGTGTCAGTAAGTTTAGTGGTGTGATGACTGGCTTGCAGTAACCAATTTCTGGAGGTTTTCAAAGTGGGTTTTCAGTTGTCTGAGATCCTAGAACATTTGACCATCTTTATTGTTGTGAGATGTTTTTTTTTTAAAAAAATGTCAAATCATAGTCAACATTAAAGCATGTTTAATGAAAGAATGCTGGTATGGTTTTGCAAACATCTTTCTGAAATTGAAGGCAAATATGCAGAGCTGTGCAGAGCTGGCTCCTTTTGATTTATTTTATTTACTTCATTTATACCCCACTTTTCTCCCCAATAGGGACACAAAGTGTCTTACAATATTCTCCCCCTCTCCATTTTATTCTTACAACTCCTCTATGACATAGGTTAGGCTGAGAGAGAGTGACGGGTCCAAGGTGACACAGCAAGCTTCAATGGTTGACTAGGGATTTGAGCCTGGCTCTCCCAGATCCTAGTATCACACTCTAACCACTGCACCATGCTGGATGGCACTGTTTTGTGGAGAAGCAGACAGTATTTGAGCCTTTTAAAGCCTGAAGTATTCCCAAAGAGGTATTTATTATTTATTTATTTATTTATTTTATTCGATTTATACCCCGCCCTCCCCACAGATGGGCTCAGGGTGGCTAACAACATTAAAAAATATATTAAAATCACAAAAACATAAAATCAATAATAATTTTTTAAAAATCATTAAAATAGTCCAGGAGCAGGCTATTTAAACAAATATTGGGAGACCGTATACGGGCATAGCAGATGGCCGAGGGCAGCCCCAGAAGTAGTGGTGGTCTTAGATGGAAGAAGGAGGACACCTGCTGGCACTCAGCCAAAGGCCCGGCGGAACATCTCCGTTTTACAGGCCCTGCGAAACTGTAACAGGTCCTGTAGGGCCTGGATCTCCAACGGGAGAGCGTTCCACCAGGCCAGTAGTAAAACAGGCACTGTTTGGAGGGGCAGGTGACCCAAGAAGCACAAACATCCTTTTTCATTCTTTCCAGCTTTAACTCTGAAGCTAGTCAAGATGGTGTGTGAAGATGAAAAGCTTTTTAAAGTTCGTTCTCAGGGTCAAACTGTATGTTATGTGAGATTTCCCTGATTGACACTCCTAATGCTTTCTTAAAGGAAAACATTTTTTTTTTAAAGTAGCTAATAGAGATTGGGAATAGACTGGGGCCATAGCACGAGTTTTTAGCCCCTTCTTCCCATGCCGTTTTCTCAATATATCCCCCACCCCACTGCTATCAGACAGTATAAGGAAAAAAGAACAATATAATATGGGTATCTCTACCAGGGCTAATAGGTTGGGGTGGGGGAGAAAATGTGGAGGAAAAGATTAGCTCCCACTCCTTAGTGATGGTACCCCACAGCTGTTTTTTTACATGGGAAAAAAAGTGTCAAGAAATCAGGATACTGTATCTCCCACATAATGTATGGTTTGGCTTTATGTTGAAGAATTATATCACAATCTTGTACATTTTGTTACTCTTGTGAAGCCATCACGCATAATTAGTTTTTATTCATTAAATAGTAGAATGAGTATTTCCATACCCATTTCTTTCTATTATATCTATTTCAGTATATAATATCAATATATGTCTCTCTGCCTGAGTTTCTCTGTTCTGTCCTTTCTATGATTAAATGGGCCAGTGTGGTTAAGATGTTAAACTAGGAATGTGGAGGTCCAGGTTCTGTTTCTGTCCTTGAGTAGAATTCCGTACCAAAGTTAACACATCTTCAAACTCTCTTCACTCTTTTCACTTCACAGAGAGCCAGTGTGGGGTAGGGTTTAGAATGTTGAGTAACAGCTGGGGAGACCTTGGCTCAAATCTTCATTGGGCCTTGAAGCTCACTAGGTAGTCTCAGGCCTTTCATGACCTCTCCACTTCATGACCTACCTCATAGGGTTGTTGTGAGGATAAAATAAGAGGGAAGACTATATATGTTGTCCTGAGCTCCTTGGAACAGGATAAACATTAGGAAACAAAACCACAATCTTTTCTAGGGTATACACAATTACTAAAAATAATCTTTATTTTGAAATATTTTCATTTCATAAAACAGGCTCCTCTGCCTCCACAGTGGAACCTGAAGGAGATGCACAGCTTTCTCATAAACCACCAGTTCTGCACCTTACACAAAGAATCTTAGCTCTGTATAAAATATTGCACCAGATCATTGACAGTAAATAGGACTGAAGATTCTGATTTCAAGCCGCTTTGTCTCTGGTTACTGCTTATAGAGGCAAAAATGAGTGAATAAAATCCAGAACTGGCAGAATAGGGTTTACAACTTCAGACCAAAGGCAATTTTGAATGTACTCTTTGTTAAACAAACACCTCCTTGCTATTCTAGGTAGCTATATGGAGTCTTTACATAGGGGAAAAGCAAAGAATGTGATTCCCCCTTATCTAGCCTGCAGGGCTTGAGACTGTTTTACTACTTCAGAACTCAACTAGCTCATTCCTATTTTATTTTACCAAATTGCTTAGAAGGATACTGTATGATGAAGAAATATTTCCCCAAGACTTGTGGACAGAAAGAAGAATATTTAGGCTTAAGTGTGTGTGCAAGTGACTGGCTGGAAGGTCCATCTCATCCATGTCATCTCAATCAAAGAACTCATGGCTCAGTGGGTCCTCCTCCATCAGCTTATGTTCCCCTTTGCGCACAGGCCCCAATCCCATTGTCCTTCTCACACAAAATCTAGGCACCAGTCCTGAAGTCTTTTTACTTAAAATTACTAATGACAGCAACAGGATTTAATATCAGATATATGTACTTAGATGGCAGTGTGGGTAAGGCTCAGCTCTTCTATATCCCCCCATACGCAAAAGGCTATTATGGGAGCAAGGAGATACCATCTAGCTCTGTTTAATGACTCACATTCCAATTGAAAGATGGCAGTCATGAACTGAGATCCATTCCAAACACAGAACCTTGAGAACTACATTCAAAAGAACAGGCCGAATATTAGACACATAAGTTCATGATAGCCTATTGTGCATATTCAAAATCTCACCTAATCCTAATGGGAATCCTAATGGGAAAAAATTGTGGCAAACCTAACAATGAGTGGCATTCAAAATTTAATGTAAAAAGTATTTTTTAAGTTCCAGCTGGAGGAACTAAAGTGAAAAAAATATGCTGGAAATGGATAGAAAATTAAAAGAAAATGTAAAAAAAAATCTAGTGTTGAAATGTTGCAGTGATACTTGCTTATCTTGAAACCAGTCCAACTCAGTGGGAGATATTTTCAGCTGTATCCAACTGAGTTTTGTTTTTCTTTCTTTGCATAGCTATAGTTACTTCTTCAACATAATCAAAAATTGTTGCCTTATTCATTTATTTGCCATGAATAGTCATATCCATCATAATCAATATACTTACAAAAAAGTATTAATAAATGCATTTAAAAATACATTTACAGTTCACTTAACACAAGATTTCTGCACTCTTGT
Organism: Eublepharis macularius; assembly: GCF_028583425.1. NCBI lineage: Eukaryota > Metazoa > Chordata > Lepidosauria > Squamata > Eublepharidae > Eublepharis > Eublepharis macularius. The sequence goes on along the minus strand of NC_072791.1, from coordinate 169,728,491 downwards.
CAATACCTAACAAGTTCCTTCCTATTCCTGGACTTATCTGCTTGGTTGGATCTATATTTGACCTACAATTTCTGTTTTCCTGGCTTGAGTAAATTAAGAACATAAGAACATAAGCAAAGCCATGTTGGATCAGGCCAGTGGCCCATCCAGTCCAACATTCTGTCACACACAGTGGCTAGAAATCCAGTGCCATCTAAAGGACTGTCAGTGAGGCCAGGACACCAGAAGCCCTCCCACTGCCTTCCTTCCAGCACCAAGACAACAGAGCACCACCTCCCCACAAAGAGAATACCATCTATCTCCTGTGGCTAATAGCCACTGATGGCTACAAAATTGCATTTTGTAAGATTTCAAATCATACATTCTAAGAGGAAAGGGCTGTGGCAGAGCTCATGTTTGCATGTAAAAAGTCACATGTTCAACTCATGACACCATGAGAAAGATCTTTGACTGAGATCCTGGAGATCTGCAAGTCAGAATAGACCATGCTGAGCCTGATGGACCTATGGGCTTTGAAGCCGTGTCATCTACTCGTATTAAAATATGCCTTATACTGGCCAGAGCATGTGGCTGAATGGTATATACATGCTCCACAGGCCTCCAAAGACATCACTTCCAGTTTAAACTGGAGTCTATGTTGGGCGCCAATTCCTAAAGAATCGCCCCTGCAGAGACCCCACTGCTTCCAGTTTCAACTGGAAGTGATGTCATCAGGGGCTCATGGAGTGCACACACGTGCAAAGAAAGGAGGACAGGAGGGAGCTTGGCAAGTATAAAAGTATACCTTCCAAAGGTGCCATTTTCTCCAGAGGAAATGATTATCTGTAGTCTGGAGATCAGTTGTATTTTGCTTCACCTAGAGGTTTGCAACCCTACTTTTTTCTGTAGGTCAAAAAACAACTTGAAGAACTTTTGATAAGAAAACAAAACCCACAGGAAAATGGAGAAGTACCCCATTATAACTGTAGGCCCTTTGCTAGTAAATAAATAATAAGACAGAAAGCACAATCCAATTCATCTTCCGTAGTGGAAGCAGAGAATTGTGCTGGACTGGCTAAAATAGTATGCTTTCCCTTGCAAGCAGAGCAGAGCAGAGCCATCCAGCTTTGCCACCTTTGCTCTGGAAACACTTTGAAATTGCTGTCTGTTGGGAGAGAGGCAAAGTTGTATTAGACAGTATGAGAAGGAAAAGGGCTTGGCCCCCAATGTCCCTGGTCTCAGGGAACATTCCGTCTACAGTCCACACATGCAGCAGAACTTATGTGTTAGTAAAGTGCCATCAAGTAACAATTGACTTATGGCGACCCAACTAGGGGATTTCAAGGCAAGTGAGAGGTAGTGGTGGTTTGCCATTGCCTTCCTCTGCAAAGCCTTCTTTGGTGGTCTCCCATCCAAGTACTGACCTTGCTTAGCTTCCAAGATCTTACAAGGTAAGGCTGTACCATATCACCTTCCCTCTCACACAGCAGAATAAAGCAATAGAATTCTGAAGTGAGAAAATGGGCTGTACCATGTCAGAAAGCAGTGTTAAAATCTCCTGCATATCACGGTGAAAAGTTGTTGTCCAGCCGTTCGCTTAGGGTTGCCAATGCCAGCTCCTGCTGTGCTAGTTTTCCACTTACAAGGAATTTTAATGTGAAGTAACTGTGGAAAATGAACCCCCTTCCTTGCAGTTTTCCATGGTACAGTCCATATTGCTACCTCATCACTACCTCATTCTGCTACAGGTCAAGGTCTGGCCTTAAACAAATAGTGATGCAGCTCCGTTGAAGCAGTGTTGCTGCATAGCCCGTCAAATGTGCTGAGATAGGACAGGAGGTATCTCTTTGTATCAGCACTAGTGCCTCATATTGAATTATTTCTATGCTTTTATACCATTGTTCAGACCATTGAACTTTATCAATTAACATTAGGAATTTGCTTCCACAAAAATGTGTGATAGCCAAAACTGGCTTTCAAAATGATATGACAAATTCATGGCAGATGGGTCCATCAGTTGCTATTAGCAACAACAGATAAGCATAACCTCCAAGTTCAGAGGCAGTATACCTCTGAAAACCAGACAATGGCTGAGGACCAGTGGTGCCATTGCCATCATACCCTGCTAAGAGAGCTTCATCTGACCACCACTGGTGGAAGCAGGGTGCTAGACCAAGTGGGCATTTGATCTGATCCATATGGTTTCTTGTTAGCTTGTTATTCCCCCTCCCCCTGCACCATCTCCTATTGCAATAAAGTAGATTTTCACTGGCAGGGCACAACAGGAATTAGGTATATGTGATCTTCAGTGGCAGCGGGGGAAAAAAGACTTGTAGCATCACAGTCTATCCCCCAAAGAAATAATCAATGCACATTGATTTTGTCTTTTGTTTTCTGTAAACACCAAGGCTACTTCCTAGCAAGAAGAATGTCCTTGAACATAGCAACAGAAGAGAAAAACAGCTGGAGTTTATTGCATCCTATTTATCCAGGCTTCTGAATCCTGAACATCTGTTTGTGCATGTGTATGTTCATTAGGTAAGAATCTAAAGCGAGGCACACCTCATTCATTACTTTTTTGCCACAGCTTTTCTATTTGCAAACAACATAACTAACCTCCTGGAAGCTGCCAAGGCGATAATCCTATAATCCAGGCGATCATCAGTGAGCAGTATTAACCACATGGTGCAAAACTGCAGTGTTTGGGCTTCCTAATTGCTGATATTAAAAATCTCTGAGAAACAGATTTATATGTGCTGTGAGCCTCCTTAAAATGGTACAACAAACCTTTATAACATCTGTTTCTTCTCTCAGTTTTCTGAAAAGATATTTACCCTTATACAGTTCTATTTTGTTTGTTTTTTTAATTATGTAAAAGTTTCTAACTGCTGATTTATTACAGATAGAATAAATTGTATCTTTGGAACATGCTGCACTTCAATTACTTGGTATAGGACCGTCGATACATATGCAGCGTCCAGCAGTCAATTCCAACTCTGAATAGAAAATACACCAACAATATATTACGTTTAATGTAGATTAATGTGAGTTGCTTTCCTCTGCATGTATGTACATGGGTATAAATAATTAAGATTAATTTCCACCAGATATAATGGCCTTCACTGTGCATGGTGCCATAACATTCTTCTTTAATAGCTGTTAATTGGATGTATTTGCTTTCACGGTGAAGTCCTGATTAGTCTTGTTACCTCGCAACCTCCCCCCCCTCCCAATACCAACTAGCCTGTTTTGTTCTTAGAGAAAGATTTACAGCAAGGGAGTTGCAAGTGGCATTGTTTAGTAGCCAGAAATCATTTACAGGTATCCATTCCTCTATAGATACATACAAGGCTTTCCTGAATGTGGTGCTGCTTGCCAAGATATTAAAAAGAAGGAAGAAAAGCACCTGCCATGTGGTTTTATGCTCATTCCACATAATAATTTACAGTGAGCAAGCTGCAACCTAAGCTACAGTAGAGCAGTTCTTAACAAATGTAACAGGTATCTGTTTGTACACTACTTGTCAGAAACTCTTCCCTCCCCTTCTGGTTTCTTTCTTGTGATTTGCAGAAGTATCATCTGCGATATCCTGGTGGACATGTGTGTTAGTCATGATACTAGATGGAACCTCCATAATCAGAGGCAGTGTACCCTAATTATCTAGTGCTGGAGAAAAACAACAAGGAAGAGCTGTTATATTTATATGGTGCTTAAAAACTTCTCTGAAGCATATGCAAGCCACTGATGGAGAAAAAGAGTGCTGGACTAGATAGCCCTTCAGCCTGAGTCTTTATACTCTCCTCTTACATTCTTTAAGAAAAACATAAGAGGCAAAGCTGTATGCAAAAAAGATATTTATTCCTGATGCATTTCAAGAGTTAATCTTAAAGCACTAAACTGAGGCTTATTTGTGATATCCATTTTCATCGTCATTTTAGTGTGTTGATGAAAATAAGCAAATTCCAATCATCTTTATTTAACTGTAATATGTAGATCCCTTGAGAAACTCTTAACACTCAAAGCACAACATCTTTTTAATGTAATTATTCTCTGGAGATTTGGACACAAATATTTGACCCTCTTGTTATCCTCACCAGCCTTCTACTGTTTTCAGTTTTCATTTGGCCTCCTGTTGTATTCATCATGAGAAGAACCTGCATGGGTGCACTTTATAACATACATGTTCATTATGACACCAAAAGAACACCACTAGACCAGGGTTGTCATGTAATGCATGATGTGGCTTTCAAATGTTTGTTGTATTTGGAATGGCTGAAGAATTATATGAAAAATGGGAGAGAAAATTATGGACAAATAATAGGTGGGATACAAGGGAATGGCTGTAGAGGCACCGCTATTCAGAGAACTGAAGTCCTTTCATTCAGAGTGGGAAGCTGAGATGATTGCAATACCCAACAACTCTTGCCGGAAGGGATAGCTTGGGAAGATTGGGAGTCTTCATGCTTTAATGCTAGTTAATTATCCAGGCAGGGAGGCCTTGACAGCGGCAGGATGCAGATGTGAACCCCATTCTGAGTCAACCCCAGATTCAATGGAGTCTTTTTCTAACGTAAAAATGGAGTAAGGCTGTTCAACTTGGGAGTTGCTTTATCACCCCCATATAAAATTTGTCAGCACTGCTCAAAACTAGCTGTGCTAACAAACAAACAAACAAACAAACAAACAAACAAACAAACAAACAAACAAACAAACAAACAAACAAACAAACAAACAAACAAACAAACAAACAAACAAACAAACAAACAAACAAACCTTGTTAACATGATGTGATCCACCATGGATGCTCAGGAAACTACTGCAGTAGGTTTTGTTGAGCATCAACAATTCTTTCTAGAACCTCCTCCTTCCAGCGATATATTTGTTAAACACTCATGTCAAGCCATTTTTCCTTCTTGGCAAATAAGAAAGAGATATCAAACACGTGTTTCACCAACTGCACAAAGGAAAGAGGAGCATAAGTTGAATGGATGAAAGGAAAGAGGATTTAAGTTGAATGGATGAAAAATGACCTATATGATCCCATCAAGAAGTAATAGAACTGGATGATTTGAAGAAGTGCATAGGATGAAGAGGATGAGTATAAAAGAAGTAGATAATGCAACTTCATGCACTTGGGATGCATCCTGACAGATGCAACTGAAATACTGACAAGAACTCAGTGCGGAAATAAGGCAAGGCATGAGCTACATATAAAGTAATGCAGCAAGATCCTTTTTTTTAAAGAGAACAAACAGAATGTATAGCTCTCCCAATAAGAGGACTGGAATCATAGAATCATAGAGTTGGAAGGGGCCATACAGACCATCTAGTCCAACCCCCTGCCCAGTGCAGGATCAGCCTAAAGCATCTCTGACAAGTATTCATCCAGCCTCTTCTTGAAAACTGCCAGTGAGGGGGAGCTCACCACCTCCCTAGGCACTTTTGAACTACTCTGATGGTGAAAAGGTTTTTCCTAATATCCAGTCGGTACCTTTGTGCATGTAGTTTTAGCCCATTGCTTCGCGTCCTACCCTCTGCTGCCAACTGGAACAGCTCCCTGCCCTCCTCCAAATGACAGACTTTCAAATATTTAAAGAGAGCAATCATGTCCCCCCCGCCTCAACCTCCTCTTCTCCAAACTAAACATTCCCAAGGCCCTCAGCCTTTCCTCATAGGGCTCAGTCTCTAGACCCCTGATCATCCTCGTCACTCTCCTCTGCACCCTCTCGATTTTGTCCACATCCTTTTTGAAGTGAGGCCTCCAGAACTGCACACAATACTCCAGGTGTGGCCTGACCAAGGCAGTAAAGAGAGGGGCTATGGAAGTGCTTTAGAATTTATTTCTATGGAAAATTATTGGCCCTCATTAAGACGAAGGTGGTTAGGATGCCCCAGACAAGAACTGTACCTACTTTGGTGGTGGCTGGGTGGGTGGGAGAAATTATTAAGTAACATACCTTGTTAACAAAGTGCCTTTTCATAGTGCTGAATGTGAATTTCTATTTCAACGTGTACTCAGCCAGTGGGGCGGGGGGGGGGAAGGGTTGATCTGGGTATGATACCTGTGAAGGACTAGCAGTACTCATCTCTAGACATGGGCACGATCTGAATTACGATTTCAAAAAAACCCAGATTTTGGCGTTTGCACCATCGTGGCTCAGCTAATCAGTTCCGTCCACAGCAACCAATCCAGCAGTCGGGGGTTTGCTTGTTTGGGACTTGATCAGATGTATTGGTTTCTGTTTGGAATTGCAGACACTCTTGCGCCAGTAATTTATTCCCGGGACAACGGAGCCAGGGGAATGAGCTGTGTTTGCCCTCCTTCTGTCGCCCTCGAAACACGAATGGAAGCCCAGCTTTCCTTGATTAGCAGGCTTCCTTCCAACCACAGAGCAGCAACCCAGGGGAGGGAGGGGGAAGGAGGTGTTCTGAAGCCATGGGCACAAAGGAAAGGCAAAAGGCAGCGCGGGAGGCTGGGAGGCCGCCTGCGCTGTTCGTCTTTTCCCAGGACAAGGGGCGTGTGGGCAAGCCAGCCGCCCCTTGTCCTGGGGAAAGGCAAAAGGCAGTGCAGGTGGCTGGGAGGCTGCCCGCGCCATTCATCTTTCCCCAGGACAAGGAGCGCGCGGGCAAGCCAGCCGCCCCTTGTCTTGCGGGGCAGGTGAACGGCGTGGGCAGCCACCAAGCCACTCGCGCTGCTGCCAGCTCCACAGCGCACTGGGACAGGCAGCTTGCTGCGTGGGTGGGGGGGGGGCGACCCAGGAGCGCGCACACAAGAGCCTGACTACAATTGCCCTGGGCGCTGGCAACCGTAGATCCGGCCCTGGGAATGTCCCCTCCCTAAGGGGAGGCGGCTCGTTGCCAGGTTAAAAACTCCCCCCCTCTACTCTAAGTGTGTGTGTGTGTGTGTGTGAATGTCCCCTCCCTCCCTGAAGGGAGGCGGCTCATTGCTGCCTCCCCTGCCCGCTGGGCCTGGCGGCTGCTGCCACCAACCACCATTCCTATATCGCTGGAAACAGCGGGGTGCCCTCCCGCTTTGGCCTTCCCAATTCCGGATCGGAAATGGGACTTGATCGGTTAGAATCAGTGGCCTGGGTTTGGCAGCGGCCTGGATCCACGAACGGCTTAATTAGTATTTTTTTTTGGATTGTGCCCATCTCTACTTATCTCCATAACTATGGCTTTAATTTTAGTAGCGGGGATGGATGACAGGTAACACTGTCTTTTCTGTAGGCAGATGCAGACGGAAAGATGTAATGGTGTAAAATGATAAACAAGGTTTATTGCAAAGTGGGAGATATATGACATAAAAATATTTCTGTGGTAAGGGTTCTTTTATACGCCTCTGTATAAGGGGTTGAAGCATCTGTAGGTTGAAGCATCTGTCGGTCTGTGATGGCAGCCTCTGTTCGCCCCTCCCCAAGGCCTTAAAGCAAATTCTAGCTTACAGAGGGAGTATACAAATTCTCAGAGGCATCAGCCAATGGGAAGCCATGGAACCTCTGAGAGAGGGTTAGGAGGAGGGAAAGTTTGTTTTCACCTCACATATTGCTTAGAAAAGCAATGGAGAAACAGAGAAAACTCCCAGGAGATTAGGTAGGTAGTTTAGGCCTCGCCCAGGGAAGGACAAGAGCTCAGATACCTGTCGTTACATAGGGCTCAGGGGCTGGATGAAGTAGCAGGAATAGAGCAAATATTCTGTGTTGCCTTAGAGAAATACTGGGTTAGTGATTTGTGAGGAGTCTGAGAGAAATACCCCTGGAGACAAGCTAACTCTATTCCAATAGGCTGAGATCTAGTAAGGCTGAGGTCTACTATGTTCCAAGTGAAATCATTCTCTTTCTTTCTCTCTGGCAGAAATAGCCTGCCATGTCAATAAAGCTGGACTGTGTGAGAAATTGTAACTGTTCTGAAGCTGAGTTGTGCTATCCTCTACTGTAAATAATTATAATTTGTACTCCTTGCTTTATCCACCAATCCAATAAGCACTGGGCCCTCCTAAGGAAAACAAAAATATCCCTTTTGTTGTAGAACTAAGGTATCAGTGTGAATCACTCTGTGGGGAGGGGAAGTAGCAGAAATTACCTGAGATTCCTATTCTGCCTCCCCAGGATTCCACTAATAGCAGCACAGAACCCAGTATATTTATTTATATTAACATTGCCTCACTAACCACTTGCAACTCAGACCATAACAATATCAACTCTACTGGAAGGTGTGACAAGAAGGGGTGGGGAGCTGAGAAAGTAACTGGCTATCACAGCATCATCATATTTTTTCCCCTAACAGATTATTTAATAACTGCATAGCAGGCAGAAATTCAGCAGGCATAGCTGATGACATCACAACATTGAGAAGATAGACATTGTCTTCTTCCTTAAAAAAAGGTAGAAATTCTACCATACCATGTATAGGGGATAGGGAAGCACTGATAACACCAAGTAAGAGTGGAATGTCTGAAAGTGATTGGCAGAATGCCAGGACGTGAAGGTTTTCAGGTTTATTAGAGATAGAATGATAAAGATGAAGAGCTTCCACAATCCTACTAATTCTGCTGCTTTAATCATAATGTAGATTCTGGCACTTTTGAGGTATAGAACAGCTTCTTCCATTTTCAGTAAAATAATATGAGTTGAGTTCCAAAAATTTGGAGGCAGAAAGAAAAAGAGCATTGGTTTTGTAAACAATGAGTATCCAAATTCCAAAAATGTTCCCTCCTAAGGAAGATGGTGTGAACATTGTGTGTGGCTTTGAATGCCCCACCAATTGATTAGACCAAAGGGGATGTAGTTACTATGTTCCATTCATTTCTATGGCAGAAGCCTTTCCATTCACAGATTTTTAACTCCCTCTGTTGGAGTGAATTAGAAATCCTTCAGTTTATAAGAGAATTTGAGGTTGGGGTGACATTCTGTCAAAATCTCAGAAACTGCAAGGTATTTGAATGGATTTTTCGGTGTTATGAAACAGAGATGTTTGTGAACTTGACATTAGAAAAAAATTACAAGCAATGTAAATAAGGAGGCCAATTCAGATTGGGATACGATATATATGAGTGTTGGAGAAGGTTTAACCCTTCCCCATGTAATTTTGTGATCAAACCTAATCCCATCCCTAGAAGGTATTATAGCACTGAAAAGGAAAAAAAAAGTTAATTTACCCCTCTTCACAGCTATTAACAGCTTGGGGGGAGGGAGAGTTCATTCAGTCATTAGGAAGGAAAATGTTACCCCCCCCACCCCAATTCCCCTTATAGCCTAGCTTTGACAGCCCTGCAACCGCAATTGACTTTTAAAAATGACAGGCAGATCCACTAACAAATCTCCTGAAATCTCATCTCTCTTGACCATCAGTTGACAAGGCATGAGTGTACTGTGCCATTGGGCACCTAGTTAATACTGGGTGGGGTGGGGGTGGGGATTAAAAGTGATATACCATTTTGAATTGTTCACATATATTGTCTTGTTGTATTCCATATAAGGTAGGTCAATACTATTATCCCCATATTGCAGATGGGGAGGGGGTTGGCACATAATGAGTTGCTTGTTTAACAGTGCCATCTATTTAGGATGGTAGTGTAAGGATGGAATTTAACTTGGGGGTACAGATAAACCCCAGAAAAATCTCTTTCTGGATACATGTATATATGCTAACTTCAGAGTAGTCCAGCTGCACAACCTTTCAATCAGCCATCTGAGAATATTTAAATGATTTAACTATTGGCCAAAAGTGGCAATTGAGCTCAATGTGATTAGGATTATTGGCCAAAAGTGGCAATTGAACTCAATGTGATTAGGATTATAGCTTTTGGATTTCCCGTTATTGTCGTCCTAAAATAAATTAGTATTCCTTATAGTTATTTGTAGCTATAATATTCACAAAGGGAGACTGCCTAAGAAATGTCTTCCCACAAGATACTTGAATTGGTACAGTCTTTGTATAAGTATGTTTCACATTCGTTATCTGTGTTTGTAACGGTCAACCGAGTGATTTCACTGATAAAGCTGAATCCCACTTACCAGACATCATTCCAAATCCCCCCTAATCCATAATTAACACTCTGAAGAGGATTTATAAAACGTAGCCTAGTATTTCATAGCTTATGTTAAGATGACATTTTAAAACTAATTTTGTTTCATCTGGGCCGAATCCACACTACCCTAACTTCCGTTTTTCATGTGCATTAATCATGCTGGATTCTATCCTGCAATGTCCCAGTCTGTGTTCTCATCCCTTCTTTTACTGCCGCTGCCTCATGCTATACTTCATCCACATCCCTGGTAGAATTGCGCAATACGGGGCAGGTTTAGATCCGACATCGCCAATGATGACATCACGTTCAATTTTTTTCATTTTTTCATCAGATTTCCGCTATAGTGTTTTTTTAACTAAATTGCTATGGTGAGGCCACACCCCTATGATGCCCGTGATTGGTTAATATTATTCTATGCCTTCTTCTTTGAAATCCATTGGACCATTATTTTGGCGGGCTAATTTGAACTGATATTTAAGGTGGGGGTGATCCAAACTCTCCAAATGGGCAGACTAATTATTTGATGCTTGAATGTAATGTTAGAATGACGGATTTCTGCTATAATGGTAATTTCAACAGTTAAAGAAAAAAAATTAACAGCCACCAGTATTTCCGACTGTTCGGCATCCTAAAAATAACATGGAAATGGAAATGACGCCACTCCTTGATGTCTCTGCGGAGATTTTGGAGCACCCTGATTAAGATTTATGGCTGGGATTGTGCAACAATGCTGGGAAAGTCCCCTTTAAAAAAAAAAAGGGAAAGGGCAGGCAGGCAGGCATGCTGCAGAGAAAGTGGAAAAGCTTGATAATTGCACGGCAAAGAGGGATGGTGTTCTGGAAAGGCTGCAAACACGGAAGTGGGGTGGTTTGAAGGGGGCGGTCTCCTTGTGAAACGCTTCTATTTGTCCACATCCACAGTGAGAACTGCGCAGGAGAAGCATTTGAACGCATGACAAATTCGTCTGAGGCGCAACGCGAAAGACACGAGAGAATGGTGGGATTGAGGTAAGAGTATGTGAACCACCCTCTGAAAAGCAAATAATGGGCGGGAAAAAAGCGGAAAACTTGAGAAGTGTGAATTCGGCCCTGGTTTATTTATGTTTATTTTATTTATTTATTTTTAATTATATCTCGCCCTCCCCACGAATGGGCTCAGGGCAGCTCACATCATCAATAACATACAATAAGTTAATAATCAACTTTAAAAATATATTTAAAACTTACACTAAAATACTCCAGGTACCTAATATTTATGTAATATTATGTACCTTTATAATTGATACCTGCCTTGAGTCCTGTAGATAGGTAGGCTCAGAATCCAAATCCATATATAAATAGATGTTACTTGCATACCTGCTAGTACATGCTGTTCTATGTAATCCCGCTGACAGTAATTATAAAAGTACTTAATGTCAAAAGAAATAAATGTGAATGCTATTTATCTGCTTTTAGTGATTAAGGAAAGGACATCCATAATAGAGTTGACAATTATTTTAATCATCTTCCTAGCCCTAACTTCAGAATTTCTCCCTTGTCATTGACTGTATATACTTGCAGCTTCCCTTGGAGCTGGGAGAGTTAAAACCAATATTTGCAGATAAAGAGGTAAACATATTTACATTCAGTTTTTCACACTTTATGCATATGTCATGCAGTGAATAGTTTTAGAGGTATGTTTGTACTATCTCTCCAGAATTTTTACAGTCTGCAGGACACAAAATCTCTATAAAGTGACTTATTGAAATAGAGGCAGATTGGTAAAACCGTTCCTCTCATATGAACTGTGAAGAATGATCCTCTAAATGAAATCAGGAAGGAACTGGACAGAATCTTGTTTAATGGTGTGACAAAATGAATCACTACTATTCCAAGCATCCATCACTGCTAAAAGGGGACCACAAATGATCTGTGAACTACTATATATTGATTACTCATGTACTACAAGTGTCGGATTTAATGTTCACACACCATGGAAAGGCGGCAGGGACAGATGGCGCCTTAACTCTTCTTTGATAGATTTTAATGGTGAAATATTGATTTCTATCTGGCCAAGGCCTGCTGTTAGGGGCCAAAGTCATTTGTTGGGTATAGCTGGACACCCAGTCTGCAAGGGGTAATCAATCATTTTTGGCAAGGCAGGTGAAATTCTGAAGAGAAGCACCTTGGGCTCCCAAACTGATATCAAGATGCGGCAGAGAGACCAACAGATGCACAGTCCTTACACACAAAAAAGATACTCCCTGAAATTGGGCTTGTAAAGAATTATTAATGATAAGACATGTTTACTGAGGAGAGCCACAGCGAATCAGAGCTGACATGAAATAGGCTGGGAGCCTCGGTGAGAAAATGAGCTTCTCGCTAAAAGGGACTATATTTTATTTAAACATCCGTCTAGGGCTGAAAACGCAGGTAATCTGTTGTGTTACAAGCCACTGGCTGTTCTTGCCATCCAGAGAGATAACACTGAGGAGCTAATAGGAACACATCAATCACAATCAGCCTGCAATTCCAGTGGTGTCTTCTCTTCCCCGCTCCTTTTTAAGTTCCTTAATAACGATGATAACATAGTTCTGGGCTTGTGAGAGGGTTTCTTCCCTCTGAGAGTCGTATTCATAAAGTGAATAGCTTGCAGAGTCAGCATCTCACTCCTATGGAAAGGTGTGGAGGGTATAAAGGGGGCTGTGGAAAAGGGAGAGGGGCAAGAAATTTGACATTAGCCTACGATTGGTCTCTCTCTGTGTGTAGGTGCATGCATGTATTTATGCTATACAACAAAGCACTGACTTCAACCATTTCTTGTTTCTCCCTTCTCCCTCCAAGACCCCCTTTCCTTGGGGGGAATCTAATGCTTGCTGGACTCTGAAAGTACCATCATAAAAGGTGGAAAGTATATTTTTCCATGCAAAGCAAAGCAAAGCAAATGGAAACCCATGTGGTCCAGTCAAATGACCTGGGATGTGACTCAAGTATCATGAATGTATGAAGCAATTTTATGCAGGATCAAGTCTATTGGGCAGTCCAGCCCAATATTGTCTATTCTGTATGCTAGTAGTTCTTGATAAGGTTTCTTTATAAGGCTCTTAAGTATAAGAACTCTTGTTAAAGAGATGTAGATGTCAGGGCTTGAATATGATACCTTCTGCATGCAAAACATAATCCATGTAACCCATGAAACAGAGTTGTGGCTCCTTTCTAATATCAATTAAACCTTCTTAGCTTAATTTGAGAGTCCTCACCTGCAATCTGAGTGATAGGAGACTTGAATGTGGCTAGTACACAGTGAAGAAAAGATAAACTTCATCACATGTTCAGAGGCATTTTCAGTGGTTTCACTTTTTCATGGACTAAATCTAGACTTTGAAATTAAATCCCAGGTCTCACTTGTGTTAACCATGGTTTCCTTGTGCTGGACATCTCTGAAGTTCTGATCAGTACAAGAAGTATATTAAGAATACCAAATAGTGTCTTCTCCCAACATTAAAGATGAAAGATTGTAAAGCACTTTGCACAATTTAAGTGTTATATAAATAACCACCATGCTCCCTAGCTGTGCAGTCAGCAAGGTGCCCCCAGAAGTGGGAAGCTGGTCAAGGCTGATTTTTCGTTTAGATTATCTTGCTTATCTAATGATTTTTGCTTCACTGCTCAGCTCGATTGTGTTCACTACGTCGGCAGGCTATTAAAATGTCAAGGCACATTGAATTGTTGTTATCAAGGAAAGAGACCTTTCCAATCAACCTGTGTTCTCTAGGTTGCATAAACGGGTAGCTACCAAGGACTGGAGGGAGGGGGAAAGGAAGGAGAGGATGGGCGGGGGGGGGGAGAGGCGGGGGGAGACATTCTCTCTAGGAAAGGAGAGAGTGCCAGCTTTTTGTGTGTATGCGCTTGTAGACTGATGTGGTGCAGTAATTAAAATGCCATCTTTTGGAACAGGGCATTAGACGTTTCTTTCATTTGCATTAAAGGGTGAGGGGGAGAGCAGAAACTTCTCTCCCTTGTGCAATTTCACCACCATCCTTGTAAAGAAAATACAGGGAGGAGGAAACTTGGGAGAGAGAATAGCTGGCCCTGCATACTAAGGAGCTGGCTGGCTGAAGGAGAAAAACAAAGGCAAATGTCTTCGCCATGTCGACGCCTGCCGTAGGGTTTGATAAGAAAATAAGTTCACTGTCCTGTAGGGATAAACACTGGAGACACTCCAGTAACATAATATTGAACCAGACCTGACAGGATGATACAAATCCAGTTTATTTGGAGACAACCCCCCCCCCCATCTCTTCACCTCCTTGTTCATATAATTGTGGGACAGTTTATTACACAGAGGTACGTCAGATATTGCCAGGAATCGATCTTTTCTTTCCTTCCCTCGTAAACTATCCAGTACATCATATTGGAAGAAGAGGGGAGTGGGGTAAGGCAGGTAATTCCTTGGATTTACTTCTTATTTTTTTGGCTGTTTAAATCATTCCACAAATATTTTGCTTCTCTCTGTCATATCTGACTCTCTTTCATTGAAAACAGATGGCTTGAGAGATTATTATTTTTGGTTTGTTTCTGTATGGTTTTGAGCTTTGTGTTGTGTTACTACATTATTTCCCTCTATGCATCAAACAACATTGACTGGCTGGGACATAATGTTAGTATGAAGTTCATCATTTTCATCATTTAACATTCTTTGCCACGCACAGACAATATACACACAGGCTAGACTGGATCTCTGAATACTATAGGAAGTCAGAGCAGCTGTTAGAGGACAGATATAATGTGTTTCCAGCTATTCCTCCCTCTCATGAGGTGGGCTGCCATGTTCAAGTGTCCGTAGTCCCCTGTCAAAACCATTAGTGTGACATCCTTTTCCATCACATTTCTTCCTATGATTTATTTGGCGCTTTCATTTCTTACTTTCTCACACCCTGCTTTCACAGGTCACTAAGGATGAACAAAGTGAAAAAATTGATATATCATTGGTTATTTTAGAAAGCAGCTAAGTCCTGGAAGATGCATCCATATAGACAAAGGGGCATGTACTTCCTTCTAAAAAAAGTGCATTTGAGGAAGTACTGCAGTGTGTGCTATTTGGGAAGACACATATATTTCTGGGGATACATGGAAGTTTCTATAATAGGCCTCATAGCGGCCCTGTCAGAGCATTCGAGGCTGGGAAAATGGTATAGAGGGGGAGGCTGAACCCCCTTCTCCACATGAACCATAAGCTCTGCATGCACAGGAACTTAGGAGAACCCACAATGGACATTGATTACGTATGATACAGGGTGAGAACTGAGACCCAACCTGCATATTGGCCATTTCCACACACGTTGAATAATGCACTTTCAATGCACTTTCGCAATCCTTTTGAAGTCGATTTTTTGTTCCACACATGGAAAATCAGTTTCAAATGTTCACTAAAGAGTATTGAAAGTGGATTATCCAATGTGTGTGGAAGCAGCCACTCTATAACGTATAAAGAAGTATCTCCTACTGACAGGTTGGGCACAATCAGAACCAACTGACCTGAAATTCATAATGTGACATGACGTGGCCTTATATTGAAACAATTTGGGCTACCAAGGTTGGTACTGTCTGCTGTTAAGGACAGTGGCTCTCCACAACATTAATTTGGTGGGTTTTCACCCCAGTTCCCCTGTCTCACAATGGTTGTTTTTAGTAAAATAGATGCTTTTTAAAATGTTAACAAGAGCCTCTTGAAATTGCAACATAATATATTATCTCTCTGGGGTAAAGAGAGCCTGGCTACTGAGACAGGACTTCAGAACATATGAGAAATGAAGGATATGGAACAAATCACAGCTTGAAGCTGACAGCCTCCACATATGTTTTATGATCGCTGAGTTCTGAGTACTGCATGTAAAGCAAAAGGCAAAATTCCAGATAAAAAACTCTTGCAACAGATTTAAAAGTATGATGTAATTTTGGCACCCTTATGTTGGTAGTATCTATGTTTCTGAAAGAGATAAAAATTCATGTTTGGGTATACTCCAAATACATAAGACATTTTAACCCATTTTACAAAGTTTGCAAAGCGGTAATATCCCCATATGTCAAGGCCTGTGTGACTATATGTATATTTATTTACCCAGTGTGTATTGTGTATCCCTCCCTCAGGTATAGTCAGCCAATCTTTCAGAATATACTAATAATAATTCTACATCCTATTTCCAAAAGGTTTCTGTGTGGAAAGCATTTTTGTGTATATCAAGGGACATACAGAAATGAGATGATGTGTTAAAATAAAGCTCAGAATATGTGGGCTTGCTGTCAGTTTTGGGAAGAGGTCATAGGCTCATGCAAACGATAAAACTTATGAACGATACATACCCATCTTTCCTTACCATTCCTAGCCATTAGTTCAGTAAGCGTGTGAAGTCCAAACTTTCAGATCTCTGTCTTCAGTTTATTGAAATAACTCCCCTCCAGCTATTTCCTGAGCTGCTGTGATGCCATAGAATGTTCACAAATATGCTAACTGTCCAGATTTAAACTGTCAGCAGAGAGGTCATTAAGACAGAAGAAGTGTAAATAGTTAAGGAGATCTCTGTTTAGAATACTTTTAGAATAAAAATGTCTGCTAATTATAAATAATTAGCTACATGCTCATTAGTTTTCTGGCTTATTGTTTTTATCTAAGCCATTATAATGAAGCATTCCAGCAGAGGTGGATTCTGACACTGTCATAGTTCATGACCACATAGGACCTATCAGTTCTTCCCTTTTTGCACATGACTAGGATGGGATTAGTAACAGGCTTGGAGAAAAGTGTCTTGTCCCTTTAGTAAAGGCATAATGTGTAAAAATTGGCAGCTGAAGCATTTTGTGGAATAGAGCACTTGGTGAATAACATACCATTAAACATATATTAAAAAGATAGGTCAATTTTTTCTCTTGGCAGTTGGAAACCATAGACCTTGGTCTCATTTGGTCCAATATCCTGCTCCCGACAGTGGTCAGTCATATATTCCAGGAAGGCTACCAGCCAACATGGAGATACAGCCCTTCTCTTTCCCCTCTCAGCAACAGGTATTGGGAGGCACATTGCCTCTGAATATAACTTCAATGCACCTAGAAGAATGTCATTCTGCTTAGAGTTGCACTTTATTTTTGCTCGTTTATCTTTTCTCATATTAATTTTCTCCTATTAAAATCAATTCAACATTTTATATCATTTGTGTATACATGATGTAAAAATGGCATCAACCCCCCCGCCAAAGACTAAACAACAACAATAAAAACAGATTTATTTATTTATTTATTTATTTATTTATTTATTTATTTATTTATTTATTTATTTATTTATTTATTTATTTCAAATTTGTATTCTGCCCTTCCCGCAAGTTGGCTCAGGGTGGATAACAACATATTAAAATACAATTAAAATACAGTTAAAAATTCATATTCATTAAAAACAACACATTTAAAACAAGATGGTGAACAGCCTTCACAGGGAGGGTTTTATACACCCCTTTTTTCCAGGCTGGCAGAGGCCCAGCCTCAGCCATATGCCTGGCGGAACAACTCTGTCTTGCAGGCCCAGTGAAAAGATAGTAAGTCCTGCCGGGCCCTGATTTCAGCAGACAGAGCATTCCACCAGGTGGAAGCCAGGACCGAAAGGCCTTGGCTCTAGTCGAGGCTAGACGGGCCTCCTTGGGGCCAGGGACTACCAACAGCTGTTTGTCCCCTGATCGGAGTGTCCTTTGGGGAATATATGGGGAGAGACGGTCCCGTAGATATGCTGGTCCCACTCCGCACAGAGCCTTATAGGTCAATACCAGAACCTTGAATCTGATCCGGTACTCCACTGGCAACCAATGCAGCTCGCATAAGAATTGTGTTATATGCACCTTATTTGGCACTCTCGTAATAACATGTGCCGCTGCATTTTGTACCAGCTGCAATCTCCAGGTCAGGCTCAAAGGCAGCTCTGCATAGAGAGAGTTACAGTAATCTAGCCTAGAGATGACTGTTGCTTGGATCACTGTAGTTAAGTCACGGGTTGACAGGTAAAGGACAAGTTGCCTGTTCTGCCGCAGATGGAAAAAAGAGGATCTGACAACCGCTGTGACCTGTGCCTCCATTTTCAAGGGGGCATCCAAGATCAACCTCAGGCTCTTAACCCTTGGAACTGGCACTAATGGTACCCCATTGAGGGCCGGGAGCTAGACTCCCGAACCTAATCCCTCGTGGCTCAAGTACAGGACCTCTGTCTTCGTCGGGTTCAGTTTCAGCCGACTCTGCTTCAACCAACCAGTCACGGCTGCAAAAGCATGTTCCAGGACGTCTGGGGCTGAGCCGGGCCATCCATCCATCATCAGATACAACTGGGTGTCATCTGCATATCGATGACACCCAAGTCTGAAAATTCGCACCAACTGGGCAAGGGGGCGCATATAGATGTTAAACAATAAAGGGGAGAGTATTGCTCCCTGTGGGGCCCCACACACCAAAGGGTGGCGGGATGACAATTTCTCCCCAAGCGCCACCCTCTGTCCCCGACCATGGAGAAAAGAGACAAGCCACTGTAAGGCAGTCCCTCATATCCCCACATCGGTGAGGTGGTGAGTCAGAAGATCATAATCGACTGTATCGAACGCTGCCGACAGATCCAATAATAGCAGCGCTGAGCCGCCTCAATCCAGATGTCTACGAAGATCGTCTGTGAAGGCGACCAGCAATGTCTCTGTCCCATGTCCCAGATAGAACCTGGACTGGAAGGGGTCTAGGGCTGAGACATCCTTCAGGAAGCCCTGCAGCTGTTCCACCACCGCCTGCTCAATCACCTTTCCCAGAAACGGGAGGTTCGAAACCGGGCGGTAATTGACCAGGTCTGTGGGGTCCAGTGATGGTTTCTTTAAAAGAGGCCTCACCACAGCTTCCTTTAATGGCCCAGGAAAAACCCCGGAGCCTAAGGATAGGTTAACAATGGCCTCCAGCGAGGACCGCAGTCCCTCGGCACTGGCCTTTACCAGCAACAATGGGCATGGGTCCAAGGGACATGTGGTGGGCCTAACTGATTGCAGGGTCCTGTCAATTTCCTCCCCAGAGAGTGGGCTGAAATGATTGAATATCGGCCCTGAAGACGGCCAACGCCAAGGGGTCTCCAGCTCATTCACTGAATCAACTGGCTGGCAAGTCACGGCGGAGAGACAAGATTTTATCAGCAAAAAAGCTCCCAAAAGCCTCACAGCTAATATCTGAATTCAAAATTTGATGGCCTCCCTCTGGCAAGGAGACCAATGACTGAACCACATTAAACAATTTTGCTGGGTGTGAGTTAGCTGACTCGATGGAGACTGCATAAAACTCTTTCTTCACAGCCTTCACCGCCACCTCATAGGCTTTCATAAATGTCCTATAAGATGATCTTTCCTCTTCGTCCCGAGATTGCCGCCACACTTGCTCAAGCCGTCTTAGCTCCCGCTTCTTCTGTCGGAGCTCCTCCGTATACCAGGGAGCCTGTCTTGCATGGGGGCAAAGAGGGTGATGGGGGGCCATTTCATTGATGGCTTCAGAGAGCCGGCACTGCCAGTCCTCCACCACCTCATCTAATGAACTGCCATGGAGCATTGGATCCCGCAAAGCATTCTGGAACCCAATCGGGTCCATAAGTTTCCACAGGCGAGCATAAATCAGCTCACTGCGCTTGCAAGGAGGGAGTGGCACCCCAGACGAGCCTTCAGGACTGAGTGGTCTGACTATGGCACTGGTTCTACCCCTTCCATATCTACATTTAACCTCATCCCAAAGATCAAATCTAGCGTGTGTCCTGCTTGATGTGTAGGGGTCGACACAAACTAGGAGAGTCCTAGTGCTGCCATGGAAGACACCAGATCCACAGCCTGCACAGAGGAGGCATCATCGACATGGATGTTCAAGTCCCCCAGCACCATCAGTCTGGAGTACTTCAAGGCCCACCCTGCTATCACCTCTAGCAGGCACAACAGGGTATCTGCTGATGCGCTAGACGGTCGGTACACCAGACAGCCAAATTCTCCTTGGCACCCCACACCAGGCCTACACATTCGATGTCAGAGATCTCAGGGGCGGGAAGTGGCCTGAAAGAGAGAGACTCTCAGACAAGGATTGCCACCCCTCCCCCCGACCTCCTATTCGGGACTGATGGAGGACCGAATATCCTGGGAGGGTCAGTTCTCCCAGGGCAACTGTTTCACCCTCCCTCACCCAGGTTTCAGTCATGCAAAACAGGTCCACATCACTCACTGCAAAGAGATCTTGCAGCATTGCGGTCTTATTGTTTATGGACCTGGCATTGCACAACATCTGTGTTGAAGGAAGGTTCTTTTTCCTAGCTCCATCACCAGCATTTCTCAGGATGGGACACAGGTTAGAACGGCACCGAGCTCTGGGATGCAGGTTAGAAGGGCACCGAGCCATGGGATGCAGGATGGGACACAGGTTAGAAGGGTACCGAGATGTGGTAGTATCCCAAACGAAGAAGCAACAAAATGGCCATATACACTCATTCCTAATTTCATCTCTTTGCTATTTTCATCTCTTTGTACACACATAGTAGAGAATTTCCAAGCACACTAGTGGGAGAGGCTGAAATGTTCTTTGAAAAACACATGTTGGATGTGTTCAGTTTTCTATGACTTTGGAGCAGCATTGTCAGTCTGAGAAAGTATACATAGGAGTTCCCTGCTGCAGTCTGTGCTAATGGTACAGGGAAATTCCAGAAGAATCAATATGGCATAGAATATATGATTCTGACCCAGATCTCTGACAACCTTTTTGAGCCTGCAGGCTCCTTTAAAATTTTGGCAGGGGATGGTTGGTGCAATAAAAAAATGGCTGCTATAGGAGGTGGATCCAACTATAAAGTGGCTGCCGCAACAGGTGGCATTAGAGTTTCCAAGCTCCAGGTGAGATATGAAATTACAACTAATCTCCAGACTACAGGGGTCAGTTCCTCTATGATTGTGGCAGCCGCAGAGGGTGGACCCTGTTGAGGTTCCTCTCTTCCCCAAACACAGCCTTCCCCAGGCTCCAACCCCAAGTCTCCAGGAATTTCTCAACCCAGAGTTGGCAACCCTAGGCAGAGCCAGCCACAAAATATCAGGGAGTTAGGTAATGCCTGACTCTAATAATAACTCTTCAAGCACAGTTTGACATGATGCCTTTTTAAATGAACTTACTGTTTTACAATATTTGCTTGCATTACCTTTAGTCACAAAGAGAACTCCCTGTGCTATGGTGGCAGCTGTTGCTAAAGCAACGTCTTTTTCAATCTGGACTGTCAATCAGATCGCCAATGACCAATCAGGTGGGCAAAAGCCTTACCTCTTCCCACCCACTTTCTAAGAACACTTGACAGGCACTAGGCAAGGTATTAGCATGTGCCATGGTGCCCATGGGCACCCCATTGAGGATTCCTGAGGGGCAGGCTAGGGGCAGGTGCCTAGAAGCAAGGTTAAATGGGTTATCATACACCTTCAAGAAAGATGCCTGGCTATTGTCTAAACTGCTCTGGAATGACATTTTTTAAAAAGGTAGAGTAAAACATAACTCCTATCTGGGTTCCATTCACAAAGAAAGAGGAGAGATCAGATGTCTTTTGCCCAGATACATCTGACACTTGCCCTACAAGTGTTACAAACAGTGGAATCCTATGTACACTTACCTGAGAGTAAGCCCATTGAATACAGTGGGTCTTACTTCTGGGTAAACCTGCATAGGCTGGTACTATAATTCCACAAAGACCATATTTCAAACATGAACAATACATAAGGACAATGGAAAGTATTAATTCAGTTTTATTATGAACCTTTGTTATGTGCTATGGAATTAATTGTATGTCTTCTGCATACTTGACTCAGATCAGCTTATAGTTCTATACACAGTGTAAATCAATGGAGTCAAATATAGTCATTGACAGCATTTACAATTTGCACAGTTCTTCAGGAATTCTCTCTCTTTGAATAGAGAAAGGCTTTATGGTCTATCAAAGCATAGGTTGCATAGCTGATGCATAGAGTATTGCTTTGACACAGTGAAACCTAACAATTAAAAAAACCCTTGTGCTATCTATTTTTACAGATTAAAATACTGGTAAGCTTAGGGGAGGAAAGGCGGCATGGTATAGCATGATTTTGTCAGATCTTGGAAACTAAGCAAGGTCTGTACTTGGATGGGCAGCCAAGGAAGTCTCTGCAGATGAAGGCAAAGGCAAACCACCTCTGCTTCTCACTTGCCTGGAAAGCCCATTACTGGAGGTTACCATAAGCTGGTTGTGACTTGAGGGCACACATGCATGCAAGCTTAGGTTTGCAACTTGCATTGATTCTAACTGAAAAGTAAATAGTAATATGCTTCCCAGGGAAGATTTCATAGAAAAAGAGCTGCAGGAACTCATTAGCACACCTCATTAGCATATGCCATGCCCCTTGCCAGCACCGGAAGTGTGTCATTAGCATAACTGATTTGCATATGCCACACCCCTGACCTCACCTATCCTGGCTGTTTAGGACCAAATCCTGGCCATTCAGGGCTGAAATTGGGCCCCAAATGGCAAAAAGGGGCTGAAAATGGCTGAAAAGGGGCCCAAAATGGTTAGAATTGGGCAGCTGCTGAGCGGGAGAGTGATCCACCACCCGTTAGAGGCCCAATCCTGGCCATTTTGGGACCAATCCTGGCTGTTTTAGGCCTGATCCTGGCCATTTGGGGTCCAATCCAGGCCCAAAAGGGCCAAAAATCAGATGGATGGGGCCACCTGACATGTGACCTCTTTGGAGAACTACTGGAACTGCATTCCTGAGCGCTCCCCCTCAAAATGAGCCCTGATGCTTCCTCTTTCTTGCATTGTTAACATGTTTACCTATCAAAAGTTCTCCTCTGTGCTTGCTACTGTACTTCAGATTCCCCAGGTGAGAGGATCTATTTTGTGCTGTTAAATGTCTCACTATGTGATGTGAATCCCTCTCAAGAAACTGCTAGACCAGCCAGAAAACAGAGAAATGAGTATGTGCGAGAAGATAGAGACTAGTAGCCATGAGTCAATGAAAGTAAGTGAAACTTCTAAGGCCACTTTGAGCTTTTTAAAATAATTGGGCAAGATATGCACATAATAAAATAAATAACATTAAAAAACTTGTTTCATCAGCCATAACCTTCTTCTTGCCAAAGCAATTCTGATCCTTTAAAAATCAATGACAAAAATCCCATTGGGTTTTAATAGAGCAGGATGCCAGCCAAGATCTTCACCTTCAGAATGGGCAAGAGGTGGTTATTATATTGCTTTGTGTCTTTCAAAGAGGATTGTTTGTTGAACTCTTTTGTTTCTTTGAAAATCTCCCCTTGGATTTAAAGACTAGTCCAACAGCTGTTAAGGACCTAAAATGCAAGCATCTTGTTATAAAACTGTCCTGTATTTTAAGTGGCTCTTTAAGGTGAACAGATTGAATATTCTTGTTATTGGGGGAGGAATCCTAGAATTTAATTAGAAAGCTTTTCTGTGTAGGAAAAATGGCTCATAAAGTAGGTTTAGCACTAGTTTGGGTTCCTGCTGAGCATTTTACTAGGATCTGTTGGGATTTACTGTCTGACAGGGACCATGCAAAAGATTTGTACACCCAAAGCAAAATTACTAACAAAATGGTTGGCACTTTTCCAGGTTACTAGTGATTGTAAATGCCTGGCAAGATTTTTTCTGCAGTTTTGTTGTTGTTGGAGTAAAAACAACACGAGAGTTACTGAACTATGCCTGGACCAACCCTCACCCAATTTGAGTGGAATTATGTTGAGGTCTAGTATAAATGCATGTATGTATCAAAAACTACATTTTTAGAGCATGGCTAAAAAGTTTCATTTGTTATAGATTTGAGCTGGGCTTCAAGTGTTCCCCACATTCAAGTCCATTTTTGCTATGGAAGAAAATTAGCCTCTGTTTTGAAGATTTGTTCAGTGGTCAGTCCAAATTGTGAATAGTCTGTCTTTCCTTATTGGCAGCATACAGCTGTTTGGCCATTCACTGACATATTCTCTGTTTTCAAGTATGTTTCAGGGCTCAGTTTAAAGTGCTGGTCCCTCTCTTTAATAGACATGGGCACGAACAGCATTACGAACGCAAAAAAGCCACGAACAGCCTGTTTGTCTGTTCGTGAACAAGCCGTTCATGAGGCCACATTGTAAACGAACAAGTGGCCTTTGCAAGCCTGGTTTGTTGCGTTTGTTCGCTGTTCGTGAAGCCAGACAGTCAGGCACCTTCAATCAATTCCCTTGGCAACGGAGGCAGGGACTGCCTGAACTCTGTCTGCAGTCCTTCTGTCGCCCTGGAAACCCCAATCTAAGCCCAATTTAGCTTGATGGCAGGTCCTCCTTCCAAGTGTGGCACTCCAAATTGGTTAAAATTGGTTACATGGGACCAGAGACCAGGAGGGAGGGAGGGGTGGTGTTCTGTAGCCATGGGTACTCCAATCTCATCCCTGCAAACCCTGTTAGGCAGTTCTGACTGCCAACCATAGACCTCTTGCTTTTCTCTATGAGACCTCTGGTTATAAAAGGGCATTGTGCTCCCAGTTCTGGCTTTCAGTTTCATCAGGCAGTGGAGTGGGACAGAGCTCTTGTTAGCTTTTTGGGTGAGAGAAAGGGAGAGTGCATTGGAGCTGGGATTTTTTCTGTGTGTGGTGGGTGGGATACGGATCTATCCCCTCTGGTTCCAGGGCTGCTGTCAGGCCCTGGGGCCAAGCTTAGTGGGCACCTCGGCTGAGGGCTCACATTATTATTAGTGCCTGATCTGGCCGGGTATCTGGGAGTGCTGGGCCAGGGCTCTATCCCCTCCCTCTGGTTCCAGGGCTGCTGCTAGGCCCTGGGGCTAAGCTCAGTGGGCACCTTGGCGGAGGGCTCACATTATTATTAGTGTCTGATCTGGTCAGGTATCTGGGAGTGCTGGGCTAGGGCTCTAGTGCGGGGCTAGGGCTCTAGCTCCTCCCTCTCGTTTCAGGGCTGCTGCCAGGCCGTGGGGCCAAGCTCAGTGGGTGCCTCGGCTGAGGGCTCACAATGTTCTCTCCTTTTCTTTCCCCCTTAATTCTTGTTTGCTGGCACAATGAGATTTCAGCTGGGGGGTAAGGGTGGTCGTGGGGGGAAGTGCAAAGATAGTTCCGGTTGCCCCGTGGGAAGCAGTACTGGGCAGGGCTCTTGGGCAGCAGAGACTCCCACTCCCCAAAAATCACCTGTGGGAGCTGTGGAAGAGGCCGAAGAGCTCTTGCCTCTGGGGGAAGAGGAACTCTTTAAATTGTTTGAGGAGGAGGAGGGTGAGGGATCCATGGAGGAATGGTTGGGATTCGACAAAACATCTATCCTGTCCCCATCCCAAACTCCCGGTGCTGTCCCTGCCTGCAGTCCACCCCTCACTCTGTCTTCCATTGCCAGTTCCACGGTGCAGCCAATAACCCTTCTTCCCTCCCCTGGAACAGTTAGTGGGCCATGGTTCAAACTCTCTGTATGGAGTCACTTTTGGGCCCTTTCAAATGACCTCCATATGGTTCAATGCTGTGTCTGTGATGGCCTGGTGTGCAGGGGCAATGACCTGAAGCACTTGTCATCGACGGTCCTGACCAGGCACCTCATGACATGCCACCCAAGCCTGTGGTCTCTGTCCTTGGCTAGCGAAACAAAGGGAACAAAGCAGGGAGCATAGTCCAGAGAGCCGAGTCCAAAAGGTCAGAGCCGAGAGAGCAGACAGAGCAGAGCTGGGTCACAGTAGAGCTGGGCAGGTCTTTGCACAGGTGCTTCTGCAATGAGGGAAAGGGCATCCAGGCTTAAGAGCAATCATCTCCAAGGCAGTGCTGCATCCTGCTAGGACTCAACATCACTACGCCACTGTTTGAGTGCCTGAAGCCGTGCACTCTGTCTCCTTTCCTGCACAACAAGATGCTGCCGCACCCTACGCTGGGTGGGGATGTTGCCCTGGTCTCAACTGCTGGTACAGGTAAAGGAACAGCTTCTGTCTCTGATTCTGCCTGGATTCCTCAGCCTGCTCTGGTAAGGGTTCCTGCTGTTCCACTCCCTGCTGGTCCTCCATGTGCCTGACTCCTAACGAGCTTGGAATACACTCTCCCCAGTCATCCTCCATGAAGTCTTCATCCTCCGAGGAATCAGAGCCCACAACAGCTGCCAACGGCCGTACAGTACACTTCACGGCCAACCTCTAAAGCGGCTGCCATCATGGCTACCTTGCCATCACTGCCCACTGGTGGCAACCAGAGGACCTCCACCGCCCCAGGCCAAGAACTGGCACCTGGAAAAAGGTGCCATCCTTGACACTGGGCTACAGGGCAGTTCTTCTCCAGGCCCAGGGGATGGATGAGGTCCATACTTGGAAGACACATTGCCACCACTGTAAAGGTGGCACTGAGGGAGTGGACGGCTGGGTGGGGGGAGCGTTTGTCCGTTGCTTCATGGTGATGGTGTCAGGTCTGTTACCCACAGCCCCTCCATCTTTGAGGACTTTGCAGTCATCCTCTGTATGTGTGTAGTTTTTCATATAAGCCATCCAGCTCCTGGGAAGACAGCGCTCTTATCTCGGATGGCTCACCACAGCGGCCTTGGGACGGTTCCTTCCTATTCTCCCACTGACTATACCCAGCTGGTTGGGCACTGAGGGTGGGGGGGCTTGCAGGGAGGGACTGGAACTTTGTAACAAGCATTCTATACGTCATTCTCAACAAGAGCCCTGTGTACACCCAGACGCTTTCTATTGCTTCTGTATAATCTATGGACATATATACTCTATAGTTATTATTTCTCAATAAAAAACCTTGACTCAAGAGAGCTTGGATTTATTGCTGCAAGGGGAGAAGTCAGCTTCAATGTATCCTGTTTTCCATAGACTGACAGATGGACGCAGGAAGCATCATGTTGGCAGCCCTGAAAGAGGCATCACTCTTGGGCCTGGTGTGCATGGCGCACAAGCTGCATCTGGTGATGAGGGATGTGCTCGGGCTGGGGAGCAAGCCAAGGGACAGCTGGGATGAGGGAACCTTGTGGATACGCAATCTGCTGGAGAACTGCCGCCACATCGCTTCACACTTTTCCCACAGCATCAACTCTTCCCACAAGCTGTTCCAGAGGCAGGGGAAGGGGGGGACCCTGAGCACCAACTCCTTCAGGACATGTCCACCCTCTGGAAGTCCACCTACAACATGATATGTCATCTGGTGGAACAGAGGGGCCTGTTGCAGGACATCCTGTCATCCACAGACATTCTGAGGAGGGGAGAGGAGCTGACCCTCAGCTCCATGGAATGGAGAGTCCTTGCCCAGATGTCCTCGATGCTGAAACCCTTTAAGGAGGCCACCGAGCTCTTGTGCTCATACGAGGCCAGCCTGGGTCAGGTCATCTCCCTGATCCATGGGCTTGACCAGTTCCTGGCCAAGGAGCTCGAGCATGAGAAAGAGCTGCTCGCCAGGTCCAGTACTTTGTGAGAAGGATCCAGGAATGTGTGGCCAAGTGCTTGCATCCTCTGTGTCACGAGGTTCCATACCAAACGGCTTCCCTCTGTGACCCCCGGATCAAGGGCAGCATTGCCATGCGGGTGGGTCAGATGCAGCGCTGGAAAAAGGAGCTCTGCACAGCGGTGCTCCATTTCCAGAAAGAGAAGGCAGGCCCTGAGGGAACCGGGCAGGGGCAAGGGGCAGGCGGTGGAGAAGAAGGAGGAGGGGGGAGTTGGGAAGAGAGCCACACCAGGAGAGACCCACCCAAATGGCCCCACTTAATCTCTGGGCCTCATCGGTGGGCTGTGTGGTTGGCAGCAGCACAGTGGGTGCATCTCTCACAGGGGCAGACACGGCGGGGGCTATGGTGCGAGAGTACCTCATGGAGCCCACCGAGCCCCCCCATTCCAACCTCTTGGAGTAATGAGTGAGTAAATCTGCCATATGGCTGGACCCGTCCATCGTGGCCGCCAACATCCTGTCTTGCCCTCCCACCAGCATGCAGAACAAGCGGGTGTTCTACCACCTGGGTGACCTCCTCTGTCCCCACTGAGCATGTCTGCACCCAGACCTGGTGGACATGTTGACCTTTGTGAAGGTCAACTGAGCTCCTTGGCTATTCTTCCTTGGACCTGGACCTACCTGGGCCCTGAGCCACCCCAATGCGGGTGTGACAAACAATCCTTTGTCCTCCTCTCCCTGACAAGGTCCTGGACGTTTCCTCTTTCAACCTCTCCCACTCTGGATGGAACCAGTTTGACCCTTCCCAACGACCTCTCCTGTCCTGCCCATTCCATCCTTTCCGCGAAGGCAGGAAGGTGGGTCATGTCAGCTGCCACCGCTTTTGGCCACGAGGGACAGCTTTGCTGCTGTTGCTGATAGGGTTGTACCCCATGGTACCCCCCTTTCAATGGCACCTGCTGTCCCCTCTGAGCAGGGGGGAATGTGTCCCTCCCACCCACCTTTTCCATGAAGGCAGAAAGGTGGGTGTTGTCTGCTGCTGCTTTTGATCACGAGGGGCAACTCAAGAGATGTTGTGCATATGGTTGTACAGCACAGGACCCTCTATCCATGGGCTCCTGCTGTCCCCTCTGAGCAGGGAGGAATGGGTCCCTCCCACCCACCATTTCCATGAAGGCAGGAAGGTGAGTGCTGTCTGCTGCTGTTGCTTTTGGGCATGAGGGGCAACTCAAAAGCTTTTGCTGATACAATTGTGCTGCACGGTGCACTCCCCATCCATGGGCACCCGCTGTTGCCCCTTTGCATGGGGGGAATGTGTCCCGTGACTCACTTCCTTTCCACAAAGGCAGGAAGGTGAGTGATGTGGGTGGCAGCCTCCAGTTCGACACAGGAGGGGCGGACAAGCCTCTCCAGCAGCAGTTTGCACAATCCTTCAGGGTGGATGTTGGGGTCCTCTGTCCCAGTCCTGTTGCGCAATGTGGCCAGGAAGCCTCTGTCCTCCTCTCCCAGACAAGTACCCAGCCCCTCTTTCAACCTCTCCCTCTCTGGAACCACTCTGGCCCCTCCCAATGACCTCTCCTGTCCTGTCTATCCCATCCTTTCCATGAAGGCAGGAAGGTGAGTGAAGCTGGTGACAGCATACACTGTGACAAAGGAGGGGCGGACAAGCCTCTGCCGGAGCAGTCTGCACAATCCGACACTGTGGATGTTGGGGTCCTCTTTGTCCTCCTCTCCCTGTCAAGCTCCCCATCCCTCTTTGAACCTCGCCCTCTCTGGAACCACTCCAACCCTTCCCAAAGACCTCTCCTGCCCTGTCCATCCCATCCTTTCCATGAAGGCAGGAGGGTGGATGATGGCTGCTTCCGCCGCTGACAAGATCAGTGGGTTTCAAAGATGAAGGCTCACAAATGTTTGGGTGTTTCCCAGTCATGCTCCGCAAGGTGGCCAGGAAGTGGTAACCCTCTGTCCTTCTCTCTCTGACAAGTTCACCGTAAGTCTTTGAACCTCGCTCCCTCTGGAACTGCTTTGACACCTCCCAATGACCTCTCCTGTCCTGTCCATCCCATCCTTTCTGCAAAGGCAGGAAAGTGGGTGATGTTAGCTGCCACCGCTGAGTACCTCAGTGGGATCCTGGGATGAGGCCTCACAACTGTTGGGATCTTCCCATTTCCTGGTCCTTCTTTTGACCTCTCCCTCTCTGGAACACTCCGACACCTCCAAAAGACACCTCCACTCTCATTCTTTCTGTGAAAGCAGGAAGGTGGGTCATGTCAGCCGTCAGTGGCCAGACCCCTCCCCTAGAGGGGAGGTGGTCCACCGCCACTTCCCCAAGCCCCCCAGGCCCCGCAGCCGCATTCATCACCCATGTCCCTATCTGCGCAGGAAAGTACAGTGCAGTACTCTGAGGCCTGTATATATGCCTGTATATATTACAGAAGGAGTCATGGCTCTAATAACTGTAACTGAGTACACAGTCTCTCTGTTGATATGCAGGCTGCAGTATGATGCTGGTTTAAATTAAGCAACTTAAGTAGGTTTGCAGAAAGATTATTTTGTTAAAGGTACGATTGACCTTCATATGTAGAACTTATTCTTGAAAGTGGCTACAGGATCATGATAGGCTCATAAAAAGGGGATTTAGATAATAAAATTTCCCTTAAGTGCAGGGTTAAAGATTAAAATTTAAATGCCCAAGAGTAAAAAACTGTATAGTACAATTTCTTAATTGCATGCTGCAGCATGAAGTAATCAATTTCCCATAAATCATGCATTATACAACAGATGTAAAGTTTACAAGTGATAAAATAATGATTTAGAAGTACACAAATTATCACTTACATCTCCAATCCAAATATTAATTACAAGGGTTTTAGCTGAATTCTGCATACCTTACTTCACATTTCCATGTTTAAGTTTGTAGTTCTTTGACATTAACAATGATGGCCCAGACAGCGATTTTTTTGCCTGATGACCACATAGTAGTTTATGGGCACAAGCTGGCCAAAGTTACTCCAGTGAAATATATGGAATGAAAGAGCACTGTGAATTGATTGCATTCCTTTGATTTCAAGATTGCTCTTGTCTTCTATTAAATTGTGTCATTTGATTGGCCGAGAAGCAGTGGAGAAGTCTTTACTGGTGGAATAGTGGTTGCCAGAAGGCATCCCACCTTCACTGGAGCAGAAAATATGTCTTACTCTAATTGAACTACACACAGTCCCACTTGGCTGTTCTGATCTGAGTCATTCTATTTTTAACTAGTTGTTTATTCTTCCTGGACCTTCAGAATGCTACAAAGTAAAGACAATGGTTGGGTTGGGCTTTGTGTTAGTCTAGTCCCATGAAGATGTTCAGTGGACTGCTGATCATTTGTATTCACCATTTAGGCCACACCAGGGCCGTTTTCACACGTCATTAACATTGCGCAACATCGCGCAACACTCATGGAATGGTAGCATCTTCATGGCACGATTTCTGACATCATCCCGTCATGACTCCGTTTTCGTGGCACGATGACGTCTGAAATCACGCCATAAAGACGCTAGTGTTCCGTGAGTGTTGCACAATGTTTTGCAACATTAACAATGTGTGAAAATAGCCCAAACCAGAGAAACTGCAGGACTGATGATGCAAAGAGGATAGAAACTTTCTAAGAGCTGGACCAAAGTGCTAGCTGAGGGCTGGATCATGCACCACCCATAGTTTCTCCCTGTGTGAGTTAGGGCTTGATTCATTTAAGTTACTCACTTTTAATACCCATGAATTTAATTGAGAGATATTTGCTTAAAGCTACAACTAAACACATATATCCTGAGGAGTAAGCCCCAATGAATTCTATAGAATTTGCTTTTGGGAAGGATTATGTTGGATCTCTTATCAAAAGCCATTGGGTGTAATTTTTCTCATCTTTGGTTGGGTCATGCAATGTGAATGTTCAATAGTAAATAAGGCTTTCAGTATCCAATTTAGCAGAACCATTTCTATGCAACAAGCATGATAGTTGTTGTGTTTGGGTTGTTTTTTTTTACATGTAAATAAACGAGTTCATGCTTATGAGCAGTTAGTTCACTGAAGTTCAACTAAAACTTCTCCAAGTACATAAAAAGAAAGTGTTTCCTTAATAAAATCTGTTCCTTAAGATCAGTCTGTGAATGATTTGACTTGAGCCTCAGGTGTCCCTTTTGCAGTCATGGTGGATAAAAGAAATCCTATATATTGTCGAAGGCTTTCATGGCCGGAGAACGATGGTTGTTGTGGATTTTCCGGGCTGTATCGCCGTGGTCTTGGTGTTGTAGTTCCTGACGTTTCGCCAGCAGCTGTGACTGGCATCTTCAGAGGTGTAGCACCGAAAGAAAGGGATCTCTCAATGTCTAAACCTGAGAGATCCCTCTGACACTGAGAGATCCCTTTCTTTCGGTGCTACATCTCTGAAGATGCCAGTCACAGCTGCTGGCGAAACGTCAGGAACTACAATGCCAAGACCATGGCAATACAGCCCGGAAAATCCACAACAACCAAAAGAAATCCTGTTGCATACCCTCCTTCCACAGAAACAGAAAACGAACGTTCCAGCACAATATTACTATATTGTTAGAAAGTAAAATTAACACATGGATTTTTACCTGGTTCTCACTGATTATGCTTAAATGCTAAAGCACAGCCATCTTCCTTTGAACATGAGATTAGAGGAAATAATTAGTTCTAGAAGGGCTTCAGTTTCTACAATAGGAAGCTGCTTTACAATCTCATTCAGTGGCTTCTAACCCTGATCCTGTTTCTTTGCCAGTTTCCCCTGGGTCTGTGCATGTAGTCATACAAGCAACATGAAAAAGTCACAGCAGAAGAGGCCCTTCTCATAGATGAGCTGAACAAATATTACTGTTACTGGATGTTTATGGCATTTCACATACTGCATATAGAAGTAATATGATCACATATAATTGCTATGAGTTCATATAAATTGGATTGATGGCTCTTTCTATGCTTTCCCGTTTCATCTTTAGCTACCGAACACCTGTTAGAGAAAAAAATGGCTGCCATCATTTCTGGGAAAATGTGCAGATTTGGGTTTTGGTGCATTTCTAGGGCAAGATAAATTCCCACATGTGGGAAGCCACCAA
Source organism: Eublepharis macularius (assembly GCF_028583425.1). Lineage (NCBI taxonomy): Eukaryota > Metazoa > Chordata > Lepidosauria > Squamata > Eublepharidae > Eublepharis > Eublepharis macularius. The sequence continues at coordinate 169,695,934 of NC_072791.1, read as the reverse complement.
GGCTGAATCTCTGTGCTCTATTAAGGTAAGCAGATCTTATACTTTAAAAAAGTTCCTAGTTGATCTTGGGGATTTTGGTGGAATATAGGAGTGGCAATTTGCAGGGCCCAAGTTGTGTAGAGACTGGAGATGATAAATCATGTTACTTTGTTCAGTGCCAATGAAGCCAAAGAGAATATTGTTGGCTGAAATCCAAGTACTTCAGCTTGGCTAGTATAAGTATTTCAGAATGGTTTGTGTACTGAGCTGTTCATCTCTTGTTATTTGTTCTTGTTTGCAGCCCTGAAAATCAAAATGGTTTTTGAAGATGTATAGCCACACCACAAGCAAAAAACAATGACCCTTTAGCCTTTTTTTGGTCAAGCAATTAACATTTATAGCAACATTATAGGTTGTAGCTACACTTTGCTGTACAATTCTGGCATTTTTTGTAAATCAAAGATAGTATAGTACTGCTAACTGACCCACTGTGGAACAGGGCATGAAATGCAAAAATAATAACCATCAAAGACAGAGACAGAGAGGGACGTGTATTGATAAATCAGTTTTGCATCCTTAGAAACATAATGCATGAAGAATTGCAACCTACCAAGAGCCAAGTCTTTGCACTCCTAGCCAGATCCTAGCAAAAACCATGAATACAATGCGTCATTATGATTAATTGTGGGTAATGAGTGTTTTATGAACCTCAGAAAGGGAAGCATTTGTTTCCTGGGCCTTCCAGCAGCAGTCTCTTGTTTTTGTTTTAAAGCTTTAGCTGAACAAAGCCAAATAGCTTATGAAACACCCTCAAGATTTGTTCTCTGTTCGGCTGAAGAACAATCCCTAACCGGATTCCTGGATCAATTCCTACTTACCCATGTATACATTTCAGTGGCTTTTTTTTTTTTTTACACATGTGAGTGAGAGAGCTGAATTTGGACCATAGCACTGGAATGTCTTTGAAATTCTGAAAAGAAATACCTGCCATCCTACTGGATGTTGATTTATAATGCACCCTCTGCTTCCTCTCATTGCTTGACCCTCAAAACAAGCAGCCACATTTAGGCCTGGTCTCCACATACAGCAGAATGAGAGAATAAGAGAGTTGAATTCTGAGGTATAAGAATGGATGGCATCACTTGAGGGTACCTAAATTTTGAAGACTCCCTCCCTGGATATAAATAGCTCCATACAAGTAACACATGGGAAGTAGGATCCAGACCAGAATTTCCCTCTCTGATTCTATAGTTTCTTATATGTAGTTTAATATAGGAAAACACAAACAATGTGAAGTGGTACACTTTACTGTACCACCTCAGGTTTCTATTGCATTTTTCTGCGTGGAGGCAAAAGCGGAGGGGCGCCCCGCTGTTCCCAGCGATACAGGAACAGTGAGTGATGCCGGCGGCATCTGTGTTGGTGTTTGGCTGTCTGTGTTTGGCCGTCAGAGCTGCCTATCAGGGTTTGCAGGGATGAAATTGGAGTGGCCATGGCTACAGAACACCCCCTTCCCCCTCCCTCCCTTGGGTGTCTTCTCCCAGCTGATGACTGCTTTGCTGCTCCGTGGTTGGAAGGAAGCCCTGCTGATCAAGGCAAGCTGGGCTTCCATTCGGGTTTCCAGGGCGACAGAAGGAGGGCAAACGCAGCTCAGGCATTCCCCTGTCTCCGTTGTCAAGGGAATAGATTGCTGGTTCCTGAGTGTCTGGCTTCCCGATCCAAGCACGATTGCCCCAATCAAGCCCCGATCCAGCCCCCCTCCCGACCGCTGGATCATTGGCCGTGCCCAAGCACAATTGGCTGGGTCCCGATCGTGCAATCGCCATTATCGTGGGTTTTTTTCCGATTGTAATGCAGATCGTGCCCATCTCTAGGCAGGATTCTCCCGCTCTCCTGACATTCTACAAACTATGCAAATCTGTGTATAATATGTACTATCTGTTACTGCATATATTGTTCTGCAATGTAATTTCTACATTGTTTAATATGCTGTCTTAATATTTATGCTCTGTTTTATCTTTGTTTCAGATTTTTACTTGGTTTTAATTTTGGCAATCCTAATCTTATTACATTGCTTATTGGAAGTCTTATCCTCTTGAATGCATTGATTTACACTGTATAATCTGTCCTGAGATTCAGCGAGAAAGGTGGACTATAAACAAACAAACAAACACATGTTCTTGACATATCCTGCTTTAATTTTGGAATGCTGTTTGCCCCTTTACTGTTCCTACTTGACTACAATTCAATATGGCACCCCTAATTTCCTTTCAGTGAAAAGCTTCTCAGACTTAATAGCTAGCAGTTGACTGGAGGCACCAAGTGGGTTTTGAATCCAAATACAAAAGACTTACTCTGAAATTTTGAAGTGATCAATTAGAAAAGAAAAGCCAGGTGCATGTTAACAACAGGATAGCAACTTAGCATTCTGAAAGTGTGACAGATCCTTGTAGACTCCTCGACCTTTATTGTAGGTGGTGGACAAATGTTTGGGTATCTTCCCCTCCATCTTTATTTATTTCATTTATACTCTCCACTTTCTCCACAACAGAGACCCAAAGCAGCTTACATCATCCTTCTCTCCTCCTTTTTTATCCTCACATGATTTCTGCCAAGTAGGTTAGGCTGACAGTGTCTAATTGGTCCAAGGACACCTAGTGAGCTTCCACAGCACAGCAGTGATTCAAATTTGGGTTTCCCAGATCCAAGTCTAAACTTCTAACCACTACATATTGGCCTTCATGGGGTGGCTGCTGTTTAACAGTAGCATTCAGCCAGCGCTGCATGAGTCATGGAAATTGCTTGAGTTGTCTGTGCGTGTGTGTATACGTATATATACACATACACCAAGCAATATATTTAGTGTGCAATTCCTTTTCATATACCCTGCAGATATATTCATAAAATTAATACTTTACTTTGAAAGTTCAGGTGTGGCTCTATACCACCTTGGATTTCTCTAAAGAGGATGCAGTTTCCATTTAATGAAGGAGGATTTGGCTTTCCTGATGTTAGTTTATATCATTTGTTAACTTGTACTAATTATTTGATTGCTCTCTCCAGGTGGATAATCCATCTTGGGCTCCCCTGTCTTGTCCCTCTCTTTAAATGGACTGCATATCTTCATGCTAAGATGGATCCTGTTCCTCCAGCAATTTATGCAGTTAGAGAATTGTAGCACATAATGTAAGCAGTCAGCCTAGCCTCCGCCATGTTTAATAGCTATTTTAAATAGCTATCTGTGATGTAAAAATCACAAGCCCCTGGATTAAATGCAGTTTGGTTTGCAAACAGGGGAATTCCAGCTAGCAGTTGCTGAGTCCCACCCAGGAGATCCAAGCATGAATGGAATGTTGAATGTAAATGAAGTGACCAGAGGTTATTAGTTTATTTTCCTTTCAGCTCCAGGTGGAGCCAGAGCAAGAAAGGTCTCGCAGTGTCATCCCACTTAACATATTCCTTTCCCTTCTTCTGTGATGAGATCCCCAGTCCAAGACTGAGGAAAAATCAATTAGCACTCATAAGTTTTTGTAATTCATTCCTGGGAAAAGGTACATTCACCAACTAAATTCATCAACTCAGTTCCGGGGATACTCATTTGCAAATGTTCATTTGTAATTCAACAAGAGAGCAAAATCTTACTCTTTTGTGCCACCCCGGAAGCAAGCAATCAAGGTGATCAAACCTTTGTTACTCCCAGGAATTGACCATTGGGGTCTTTGTTCCAACAGTTGGGAGGGCTCTCCCGCCTCAGGGCATGTTTTACCCTATAAGAATAGGGACCCTTGCCCCATTCAAACTGTGCACACTTATTGGATCCAAAGTGCTGCTCCCTTGAGGTTACCCTAAGCCTCTCGCTCTCCTGGCTGAGGATGCTGGACATTTGAAGCTATTCTCTCCCTCTGTGGACTGGACTACTCTCCAGGGTAGGTAGATATACTTCCCCTCCCTTGTTCTATCCCAACTTCTGGCTAGCTTCCTAGGACTCTGTGTGTGCAACCATTTTTTAATTTACTCCTGTGTGTGCATGTGTTTTTCCTCTTTTAATAAAATATTACTCTTTGAACTTAAAGCACCAGCTTCATCTGCTATCTTGGGGAAGGGTCTCCATAAAAATTGGTCAAAGATCCCATTGTTACCCCTCTCACATGGCCGCCTTCCTTGCTGCTAAGTCCCCCCACAATTCTCTTATTTGCAAGGAGACCAATTCAGGTAATAATAAGGTCATGACAATATCAATTTGACTGATTTTCAGATGCTAAATTACCATTATGGACCAATCCAGATTTTAAATCTTTTCTATGGATGGCTTGGACAGATAGTGAGATTTTTTACTTTGGATCAGTTTATAGACTATGATGATGACTGATGAATTTTTATCATTTTCTCAGCTAAGGTCTATATAGGATATGACTTTTCAACTTTTGCCAAATGGGAATATTTACAACTACAACATTTGTTGGTATCCAAATAAGGCCCTGCAGCACTGAGTGTTTCAGAGTCTCATTGAATCATTGCATAAAATGAAACCTACAAAATCTGTTTAAAAATATTTGATGCCACTAATAAATATAATACAAGGAATCTCAGGAACGAATGAGAAAAGGAGTTAGATGGCCTATTCATGCCAAAGCAATGGGATAAGGGCTTGAATGTTGTATTTGTTACTTCTATGGATCTTAAACTGCGACTTATTCAGCAAAAGGTTATTTCAGGATATATTGGCCATCTCAGTGCCTTTTTAGTAAAGGACTAAGTACAGTGTCTAATTGCTGGTGTTGTAACTTGCATGAAGTCTTCCTTAAGCATATGCCTTGGGCATGTCCAGTTAATCAATCATTTTGGGAAGAAGTTATCACTGATATTAATTTTGTATTAAACTATGCATTGATTTTTCAGAATGTTTATATACTTTTAAACTGTATACCTGCATCCCAGAACCTAACCAATGGTAAATTAAAATGGGCCCTCTGTGCCCTTACTATAGCTAAAAGACTTACATTACAACATTGGAGAAACAAATGCGTACCTCCCTTAATTGAGGACCTTACAACTTTATCAATATTTGAAAGTACAGATGACAACTGCAGATGGACTTCTTTTTAGATACTTTTATTTGGAAACCTTCTATGGATAATTATGGGTAGATTTCTCAACACTGTTGTCATACTTTTATTTTTATTTGCATGAGGCTTGTTTTAATGTTCTTTCTGTTTTATCAAGTAATTTTTTTTAAAGTGCAAGTTGCCTGGTGTCAAGTCCTCCATGGTGGCTGACAGACATGTCCCCAATAAGTCCTCCCTCAAAGATCAACACTAGGGTTGCCATTCCCCCAGTGGGGGCTGGGAATTCTCCCACTCCTACCCTTCGCCCCCTGCCACCACTGACCTAGCTGGGGGGGGGGGTGGAGCCAGGGTAACAGGCTTTTGGGATCCACTTAAATTGGGTTTTAAAATGCCTCCTGTATGTATTGTATCAATAGGCTTGGTTCTTGGACTGGTTAAGCCATAATGCGGGATGGCAGCAATAGGGTGGATTGGTAGGACACAAGTAGAGCTAATCAGTGAGTATACCTATAAAGCCCTATGTGGACTGGGACCAGCGTATCTGCAGGACCGCCTCTCTCCATATGAACCCCAGAGGACTCTTCACTCCAGTGAGAAACATCTCCTAAAGGTCCCTGGCCAAAGGGAGGCCCACCTGGCATTGACTAGGGCCAGGGCCTTTTCGGTCCTGGCCCCAGCCTGGTGGAATGCTCTGTCTAATGAGGCCAGGGCCCAGCAGGATTTGTTATCTTTCCACCAGGCCTGCAAGACAGAGCTGTTCTGCCAGGCATAGGGGCGGTGCTAGACGGAGCCCCCCTGGCCGGTTGCTTATAGAATATGCCCTCCCTACCAGCAGTACCCCCACATAGTAATTCCTCTTACTGCTAAGATGCTCTATAGATGCTCTGTAGATAGTTAAGGATTGGTTGGTTGGACTCAGTGCTGTTATGTACATGTATATATATATATTTTAACTGCGTAATTTTGGAAGTTTAATGGTCTTTTATGGCTTTTAACCTATAATAATTGTTTTATGTATTTTAATGTGTCTGTTGGTTGCAATCCGCCCTGAGCCTGCTGATGTGGGGAGGGTGGAATATAAATTGAATATAAATAAATAAATAAAAATACACTGAGGCATTGAAGGATGAAGGGCTGTTCCTAAAACAGTTCATCATTCACTGGAGCAGGAGGGTGGGTTGTGGAGGGGTCACCCTTGGCACTGAGCGTTATCACCCCAAATCTCCGTTGCTGGAGCAGCACATTGGAGAAGGGGATGACTCTTGGTGCCTCTCAGCACAGCTAATATGCTGGCCATATTACACAAAGCCAGTGTAAGTGCTGTCTAAGTTTGGAGCCTGAGTTCCCCTAATAACAGGAAATTTTGATCTGTAATTCCAACCTTGCTTTTGATCTAGCAGTTCAGCTCTTGAAAAACACATTTCAATTAAATCAGTTACCAATAAATGTTCGTAAGCAGCTTGAGTAAACAACAAAGCTTTAAACACATGAAAGCTGCCTTATATTGAGTCAGACTCATCTGAGCTTGGAAGCTAATCAGGGTCAGCTACAGTTAGGGCTCATTTGGAGGGGGCACGTGCCGGAACGGTGTTCTTGTAGATCTGAAAAGAGGTCACGTGAGTTTTGGCCCTGCCCACATGATTCCTTTTCCTCCCCGCTGTCTCACCTCCAAAGGAGGGTAAGCTGCTTTAAATTCGTTCTGCTTTATTTTCATTCTTGACTTGTGAGTGAGAGAGTGCAAGCCGGGCTACTGGGGCTGGGTCTCCAAAGGAGGGTAAGCTGCTTTAAATTCATTCTGCTGCTTTATTTTCATTCATGACTCGTGTGTAAAAGAGAGAGAGAGACTGCAAGCCGGGATACTGGGGCTGGCTCTCCAAAGGAGGGTAAGCTGCTTTGAATTCATTCTGCTGCTTTATTTTCATTCGTAAGTAAGTAAGCGAGTAGAGAGTATTACGGTAATATACAGAAAAAAGCAAACAAGCTGTGAAATCTAACTAATAAATGTTTCTATTGTAAATCAATCAAATTTAAAGCAATATTATAGTCAACTTAAACAAAAGAAACAATACACACACACACACACACACAAACAGGGTGATTACAGAGGGCAAAGCATCATATAAAAGTAATTCAAATATAATTCAACAAGAATTCCTGTGCAATATTAAAGTGCTATGTGCCTAGGATTGACCAGAGGTCTATACAGTAATCACCAAAGTCCCAATAAATTTATGGTATAACAATGCAAGAAGGTCTTCAGTGCAATAAATTTCTTTTGGAGAAACGGTGTATATGGTCTCATATGATAACAATGAGAGGCAGCAGAGAAGAATTGATACACAACTGCGACAAGAAGCCAGCAATCTGCCCGTTTCATCTCTTCATCCTGGCAGTTATATCACAGTCCAAGCATATACACTTCCACTAGTCATTCAATATTTTTGTCTTTAGCATCTGCCTTCCATTTTGGCGCAAGTTGACTATAATATTGCTTTAAATTTGATTGATTTACAATAGAAACATTTATTAGTTAGATTTCACGGCTTGTTTGCTTTTTTCCTTATTTTCATTCGTGACAAGTGAGTGAGTGCAAGCCGGGCTGCTGGGGCTGGCTCTCCAAAGGACGGCAAGCTGCTTTGAATTCATTCTGCTTTATTTTCATTCGTGACTAGCGATGGAATGCATGCGTGCGTGCGTACAAGCAGGGCTGCTGGGGCTGGCTCTCCAGAGGAGGGTAAGCTTCTTTAAATTCATTCTTCTTTATTTTCAGGAAATATCTGAAGATTTTGGGGGAAAGGGGCCCGAGAGGTGGGTGTTGCCTTCTGACACACTTCTGGTGATGTCAGGGGGCATGGCATATGCTAATGAGTTATGCTAATGAGTTATGCTAATGAGTTCCTGCAGTTCTTTTTCTATGAAATGACCCCTGGCTACAGTTAATACTTAGATGGAAGACCACCAAGGAAGACCAGGATTGTTATGCAGGGGAAGGCAATGGCAAACCACCTCTGCTCATCTCTTACCTTGAAAAACTCCACAGTGCTAGGGTTGCCATAAATCAATTGCAACTTGACTGCACACAGTTATTAATTATCTATTAATCTATCAAGGTCAGTATCTACTCTGGTTGGCAGTGGCTCTCCAGGGTCCCAGGTAGAACTAATTCATATCACCTACTACCAGTTTAGCCAGAAATTCTGGGGACTGAACCTGGAACCCTCCGTTTGCAAATCAGATGCTTTATCACTGAGCTAGGGTTACTCCCCAAATCATCTTTAGAAACAACGTCATAGATACAGAGGAGTTAGCCGTGTTAGTCTGTAGTAGCAAAATCAAAAAGAGTCCAGTAGCTCCTTCAAGACTAACCAACTTTATTGTAGCATAAGCTCTCGAGAATCACAGTTCTCTTCGTCAGATGCATCTGATGAAGAGAACTGTGATTCTCGAAAGCTTATGCTACAATAAAGTTGGTTAGTCTTAAAGGTGCTACTGGACTCTTTTTAATTTAGAAACAACAACAACAAAACCATTTAGATGAAGCCAGTCAGAGCCAAAGGATACTAGGGGGTAATAACAAAGGAAAAATACAAAGAAGTGATTTGATCCATAATGTTGTAGGCTGCTATTGAAGCCAGTGGAAATGGTATGCATGTGACCAGTTTATATTTCTGGTTCTGATGCTCATTTAATGCTTCCTCCCCTTGTGTGAGACAGGTTGTTAAGAAAAAGCCCATGTACACAACATATTCTTTCACTATATTTTCATAGATAATAATCAGGCATGGTGATCACCTATAAGAGTGGAAGGATAATTGGTCTGACCTGACCAACAATCACATCACTTAAAACATAACCACATTGCTTCCTGTCAAGTGGTCAACTGCTGTTGTATCTCATTGTGCCAGCAGGTGGTGCAAACTCACTGTTCATTTTGCAAATGGCAAAGAGGCACACTTTCTCGGCTTTCCAGAAAACTTCTTTATGTCCAGCCTGAAAAGTGGGATAGGGTGGAGGGACACCCTTCAGACACAGTAAGGTTAACCTTAGAGTTTTAAAAATAATTCCATGGAACAGTAAGATGAACTGTCTGAGAACAAACAGTGAAGGATATGATAGCCCCAAAGCATGGAAATGTCACCCTTTTTAATGATGTTGCTTTCATGTAAGAAAAAAACCCTCCAAAAGTCTAAATCAAAGATTTTGAAGGTATTGTCTTGTGCTTTGAGAACAAGAAATGATTTATTATTAGCGCTAGGGAAAATAACTTTGCCTTTTTATTTAATAAATGTAATGTAAGAAACAACTTTAAAACAATGTGCACATGCAATCATGAAGCTTCTTGTTGTCCCTATAGCAAGTAAAATAGATAGAGTACCCATGGCAGAGGTGTTCTGAATACATACCAAGTTATGTGATAAATGGGAACTTAATGGGAGGAATCCCATGTTGAGCTGCATTTGTTAAGGGATTACATTAATTCCTCTGAAGTGTTTGAAATTAAAATCAATGTATTCAGGAAATTCATATACTGTGAAATATTCTAGACACAGAATAGACTAAATATAATCTTTCAATCTGAGAAATTTACTGGAAATATTTATGCAAGTGCAAATGAATTAACTGTTCACCTATTAATTAAAATTAAGAATTCTAGATCTAGCAAGAAGTTATTGAATTATCCTAAACAGCTAGGTGGAAGATTTTTTTGGTTCTCCTTTGAAACTATTATAACTCCATGCAAGGATCAGGGAGCATATTTTAAAAGAAAACTGGTGAAGAAAATACTTTCTGAGTTGAGAACAAACTGGTTAAGGATAATGCATCAATTTCTGAAAAGTTTATTAACCATAACCACTGACTAACAATTAGTAGTTTAAATATACGGACGGAGTGTACTGTTGCATGGTTTGTATCTTTCATTTCTGAAAAGCAGAGCTGAATAATAAATGTTCAAATAATTAATACTGAACAATACATTTTATCTGACTTTCTTTACATTTTTATTTCCATTATCCAACAGAGCCCTTCCTACACATTTCATGAATACTTTCAGACAATTATTTGCCTTTTGTTGTAACACAATTGTAACAAAATCCAAAGGACACACAGAGCTTTTGTTCTAAGCTCAAAAAAGTATTACAGTATATTAAGATTTAATGGAGTGATAGGGAAATGATTTATCTTTAGAACTGCTATATATATATATATATATATATATATATATATATATATATATATATATATATATATATATATATATATATATATATATATATATATATATATATATATATATATATATATATATATATATATATATATTTATAATATACATTGGGTGTTTGATTTTGTATGGATGGCATGAGATGGGGGTGGAAGAGAGACTTAAATACAAGCATCCTACAAGTGATATAAATAGTTGCAAAGAACTTACAGGAACAGACTTGTTTGAAGAAAACAGAAAGCATTTTCCTTATAGTGCCTTTCTAACTACACTATAGTGGATGTGCATCTGTTCCATTATTTTACCTTTCAATTGAAATTTTTTAAAAACCCTGAAAATATGGTATGCAAAAGAAGAAGCAACAATAACAACCTTATTCTTGCAATTGTTCTTTACCTTTAAAAAGCCCCATCTACATACCTTCCCTCATTTCAGAAGAGCTCTTCATTTGCTGCTGTAACTTTTTCCACAGCCTTAAGAAAAACAACACTCAGAATATTCTTCACATCAATATTTTGAAATATTTGATTCTGCATTAATATTTGATCAACTCTTTTTGAAATCCAAGTCTGGGAAGTAAGAAAATGAATGTCCAAGAAATTCACTTGGAGGGGTCATTGTAAAGACAAGCTCTGAAGCTGCTGTCTTTCTATGCAGCACAAAATATGTTAGGGAAAAAAAGAAGTGCAAATTCAGTCTTTTCACTCAATGTGAAATATATTTGTAACCCCTCCCCTCCCCGGAGTTTGGAAATCTTGTTCTGTATTGGAGCAACATTTATGATAAAACAAGGAGAAATGTATTTCTTCTATTATGCCCAATGTTTAGCTATCCTGAAGCTACTTCCTTTATTTAATTTTTTAAAAGCAAATGTTTTATGTTGGTCTTGATTGCAATAATTTAAAGCACATCACACTGTTGTTTAAAAATACGATACTCTGGATTTCAGAATGCTTACTATTCAGCAAATGCCAAGCTTCCTATCTTGTTTGCTTCTGCCCTTTCAGCCTATCATATGTTTAGATGTTTTACCAAAACAACACAGGAGGAAAGCCAACAAACTACATTTTGTACTTCTCAGAACCACCAGTGGTAGAAATCTGTCACTGCTACCAAGAAAAACAAAAGCAAATCTGAAACAGAACGGCTATTATTTATAGCCATCAAGATACAGTATGGCACCATATGGTGGGATTTATCAAATTCCTTCCTTTCTCATGCAGGGCAAATAGGGCTGCTTACAATTCCCTTCTTTACTAGCCTCTCAGTCATTTACACGAGGGGCCAATCCCTGTTCGTCTTACCCAAAGATCAGAGCTTCTAACTTCAGCAGGAGACCTTGCAAAATAGATTTTTTTGGAGTGCCCTAAGATCATTTTCCTAGTCTTGCTCAATGATACACGCTGACAGTTTTGCATTCTCAGTTCTAAATAAATGCTAATAATCTATTTCTTGACTTAGAATATCACTTCCCCCTTTTTAACATAGTTGCTGCCGAACTGTTATGCTGGCCTGTGGAGGTTTTTATGTTTAAATGGTGACATTTACCGGGTGTAAGGCTCTGTAAGGTTAAGAAGCATCAAACCTATAATAAGAGCCTCACTTCCTCTTCATTTTGTTCCCCTTTGTGTTACATAGTAGGGCAAGGAAGGTCTGCCAATCACTATCACTTCTTTTTCTTGTTCTGTAAAGACTAGGTAGTCACAGCAACAGTGCTGTGACAGGCTGGTATCCATTTAGAACTCCAGGGGGGTCCTAATAGGATTGAGGCAAAGATCAAGTGAATAGTTTCCTATCTGAGATTTGTAATAACTCCGAACTGCTTGCATATACATGGCTATATACAGTGAGACAGGGTGGCTTTTAACCAAAGAAAGTTCTGCCTTGTGGCATATGAGGCTATATATATATATATATATATATATATATATATATATATATATATTAAAGGATGCTTGTTCTCCTCCCTTTGGAAAAAACGAAGAAGGCCAAAAGAAACCCCAACACTGATAAATTAAACTCATTTTTGTCTCATATGTCCAAACACACACAAAATGTGAACGTGTCATTTCCTTTCATTAATTCATTTGACCAGATCAAAGTAAATACTCTGTTTATCGAGAACAAAGAAGCCCCTTTTTGATATTCTGCTGCACACGCTATCAGATTCTGAAGTTTACTCATCTTTCTGAAATCTGGCAGCAGCAGCAACAGCACACACTGCCTAGATCATAGCCAAGCGACTCATGCAAAACGAGCCGATAATTTCAACACAAAACAAATTTTTAGCATAATAAAGGGAAAACGGGAGAGGGATGTGTTGTGAATTTATAGGGAAAGAAGCAGCAGAAAAATGCCACCAACCACTGTTTTGTTTCAGATCAAATTTGAAAATGAGATTTATTGGCAAATTTCCAATATAACTGAACTAGAGCTCATTTTAAAAAATAGAGAAAAAAGATAGGAAGCTAACGAAAGAAGATTCAGTCAACAGGAACTTTATGTAATAGCCATATTTATTTTTGCTTCCAGTCTCCTTTAAGACTATATAGACACATCTATGCCCATCAGGTTCCAGGAGATGACTGCTAAATATGTCCATCTTGGAGAATCTGTAAGAATTTACTATACAGAAAGATATTTGGGGATAGTCAGTCCTTCATTTCTGGGTATTTTATTTGTTTGTGATTCTTATTTTTTAATCAATAAGGGACATTTGTGATTTCACTTATAAGACATCTTGAGTATATGAAGGAGGAGTCATGCAAATATTTTAGACAAATAAAATAAATAAATGAGTGTACGTGCACACAACTTTTGTGAAAGAACAAACCACATAAGTAAGTTTAATTTCATTGTTTAATGGAAATAGCTATGGAGTCTGGATTCTCAGGATGAGGGAGAAAATGTACTAAAATATTTTTATTCTAAATGATGTAACTGTATGTACCCAAAGGTAGATGAAATCAAAGGGGTCATGGAATCGTCTGAGTGATGCACAAGGTCCCAGAGAATCTTTAGAAGAACAAATTAGTGGAGCCCTGGAAAATGCTGCCCTATGGAATGGGGCAGAGCGGAGCCATTCTTTTTTACTGGCATAGCCAAAGAAACCCTTTATTTACTTATTGCTTCATTCCACACATGCTCAGAAACAAATGTTTCTGTACTATTATTTCAAGCATTCTTCAGCTGACTCCCAGTGCTAAAACTGGGCTCCATCAAGTAGCTTTGGTGACACCTGACTCAAACTGAGATAGCAAAATAAGAAATAACTAAAAGAGCAGAGTCATTGCAGATTTTTCCACACTGGTCACCTGCAACTAGTAACCCAGGGATAGCCATGTCAACATCATTTTGCTACGTGATCAATGAAGACATACAAAATGAAACGAATCTCAGTGGCTGTAAGTCTTAGCAGAAGCCAACATATCAATAGAGAATACAAGAGAATACAAGGGAGAGAGAATACAAGCCATTAGCTGATAAATGTACAGTTTTGGATATGATACAAATAAATCATTCTATGTGCCTTATTTTTTACAGTTTCAGGCAGCTTAAGAAGCCAAAGGACCTAAGTGTTAAACTCATACTCACTCTAGGGATTAAACAAAGATCTTCGTGTTCAAACAGTTTAAGTGTTAGGTTAACTTGTTCTCCCTTCTCTTTCCCTCCTCACTCTAGTTTTGTTTCAATAAGCCAGCTGAATGAACATGGATCAGATATGTGCATGCTGGATAAATGGTACATATTTGTGTCTATCATCTGTTTCTGCTGATTTGCTCTGAATTGGTGTCCTTTAATATTCGAGATGGGCCATACCTATTTATTTACTTCATTTATACTCCACCTTTCTCCCCAATGGAGATTCAAAGCAGCTTACATCATTTTCATAGCTTCCATTTTATTCTTACAACCGTCCTGTAAGGTAGGTTAGGCTGAGCGGACGTGACTGGCCCAGTCCTCCACATCAAGTTTCCATAGCACAGTAAGGATTCAAGCTTGGCTCTCCCAGATCCTATTTGATACTATTAACAGTACTCCCTATTGGATCCTCATCAAGAAGGGTTTGCCGCCTATACACAAGGGCTAGGGGTACTACTGTTCAAATTTCAAATATTCTAATGCCTATCTAGGGCTAGGCGCTCTTCTGCTGCCTATCTAGGTCTAGGAGCTGACGCCTGAGGCAGATCAGGACTGTGTAGGGATGCAGATGTGAAAGCAGCTTCTGTGGCTGCTACTTCAACACCACCACATTGCTCTGTTATCCCTTTCCCCATGCTGTGTGGAGGTTCATGTAGAATCTCTCCCAATGTTCCACCCATGACCATTTTGCCTACATGATTCCCAAAGGCAAGCATGTTCATGTTAGTTGAATGTTCTAAACTGGACGTTACTTATTTGCAGCGTGCTGACTGCTGTCAATGCTGCTGATTGTGCAGGCACAACAGCTGCATATCATTCAAATTACAACTGATTTTGAATGGTCTGTGATCTACTGCCTGTGATAATAACCCTGGATGATATGTAAACCAAGAAGGCCAGTGAAATGTGCTAATCCTCCAAAAGAAGCTCTTTAGCTGGCCACCATGCTGAATGTCACCCACTGCACCCATGCATATTTTAAAGTTCAAGTGATTCATAAATGTGATCTTATGTGATCAAGGGAAAATGGTTAATTGTAAGAAAGGTAAGTTAGATTTTCAAATGCCTTCCTTATTTGCAAAAAATAAACCATCTCTAATGAAAACTTCCCCCTTCCCAGTTACAAAGGAGATCTGAAAAGCAATCCTAAATGCTATGAGCATGGATCTTGTTGGCTATAAGTTACCATACCAGTTATATAGGACTGGAGTTGTAAAATACTTTACTGGATGAGAGTGGAGAAATACTGCTGGTATTTATTCACTTAAAATGAAAGATGGAAGTTTCCTGATAAGTTCCTTACATTTCAGGCAAAGGGCATTTTCCCTTTATATTTAAAAATGCTTCCCAAAGATTCATCTCTTTGTGAGATGAACAAAGAACAAAACTATCACCTTGGATGATGGATCCTTGCAAGCTCTCTGTCTCTAGCTAGATTTTTATGGCAAAGAAAGGAAAGATTAACTTAGAAAATTTCTATCTCCTTCCCCATTTTTTCCCTTTCTTTTTGTTGAAAAAATGCCTTTTGTTGGTTCTTGTATCTTAAGGAGACAATGACAGAAAGAAAAAGAAAAGGTGGTGTTTGGATCACAGATGGTAGAGAAGTATTTGGAAAAGAAATGGCATTTTGCTTTTGGAATTCTTGTTGAGCGGAATTTTATGGGCCAAACAAGACATGACGTTAGGAGGGGGAGCGTTCTTATGAAAATTTTAGAACTGCTCAGGGATCCTTGGTGAATTTTGGAGCTGATGGGGCTGTAGTGAGAGTCACTGTGTGAGCTCCTCATTTGTACACAGAGCAAGTGACTCTGCACTGCATACCCATGTGTTTTCTTTGAGCATGGACACACTTTTGGACATCCTCTTCTTTCTCCACATGGCCATTTGTACCCCCAAGTTCAACAAATCAATAGCTGAACTAGCATTCTCCTGCACTTTTCAGGTAGTAAAAGGCCTCTGAACATATATGCAAAGTACAGGTCCCTGTACTGTACAGCACAGCACAGTAGAGAATACAGTCCTCTATATGGAAAGTAGTTCTCTTTTAAAAAAAAAGAAAATGGAGAGTGCAGGTAAGGAGAGCTAAATCCCACCACCTCTTTTGCTTGGCTACAGTTTATTGTTCAAAGCATTTTTTTTTGTCTGCTTGACTCACCTAGTATTAGAGCAGGCTGGAAGAAAAGTCTCCAAAAGATGGCTCACAGTAGCCCAATACAGACCACCTTCTCCCATACATCAACTCACCACCCAGGGAGGAAGAGTGGGTATGAGGAGCTGGCACCCCCTTCCTCTGCACATCCTGGTCGTCTGCAGAGTGTGACCATGTGGAGAAGTGGCTATGCACACACAGACATCCTCCCCATGATCAGCAACCTTCGGAGTGCAGCACTGCTGATCAACAGAGAGGGGTGCATCATGACCACTTCCTCTGTGCAGTCATACTCAGCTGACGAGGATGCAATTGGATGGAGGCAGGGGGGTGAGGCCGGAGCACTTATACCTGCTCTCCCTCCCCATGTGGTGAGTCAATGTATGTGGGAGTCTCATATGTACTGTGTGTGTAAGGCAACGGGGGGATGGGGTTTAGCTCCTCTCCCCTGCATAGTCAATATATGTTCAAAAGGTAGACCCCATCACTTTACATATGAATAGGTATGTCAGTAAATACTTGTGGATCCCTGTGCCAAATCTAGTTTGTTCCAAAATGTCACTCTCTGACCTCTGACAACTTGGATTTCACCTCTTAAGCTTTTTAAAGAACAAACTGCTATCAATCTACAGAAGAATAATTGTTGTTTGAATTAAGGCATCATCATGCCCCTAAAGATGCTGAAATCCTACAATCCTGTTTATGAAGATAGAAATGCCAGAACTAAAAGAGGATGCAAGCCTTAGTGTGTAAGAAAAAAATGTTCTGTCTAGCAAATCCATGCAATGCATTCTTCATATATATCACTACTCCCAGCACATCCCAGGTAAGGCATCCAAGGTCAACAAATAAAAGACAGGATTGTTTGAACAAGTATAATTGGCTAATGAAGAGCCAAGCTCTTCATTAATATGCAAGACTTAACTGAAAGCATACATCCAGAAAGTCAAATATATCCTACCCAATGTATCCATGTGGAGTTCTCATGCTTTAGAGCAAGGTCCTCAACCTTTTTGAGCCAATGGGAACCTTTGGAATTCTGACACAGCATGATGAGCACAACCACAAAATGGCTGCTACAGCAGGTGGAGCCAAACATAAAATGACTGCAGCATGAGGTGGAGCCACACAAACAGAAGAAGCCCAAGTGCAGGGGAGAAGAGGGGTAATTAAAATTCATTGGGAAAGAGTGGTGAGTGAGAATAAAACAAATGCTGTTGTGGCAGCTGCCACTTAAACAATGTTATTTTAATGAGCATATCCAATCAGATCTTTTAGTGGCAAATCAGAAACCCTGCTTGGCAAGAACCCCACCTGACCCCATCCACTTTACAAATTTTTGGTGGGTGGCAAGAAAGCTGTTGGCAGTTGCCATGGTGCCCACAGGCACCATGTTGGGGACTGCTGCTCTAGAAAATGTTTTAGAAACTTCTTTCCCCTCCAGTGTATTGAAACTGGCCTCACCACCTGTGCTCCGGGGATATTCACTCACCTGTTTATGAACCACTGTTCATTCTGTAACAGCACAGCTGGAATTAGCAATGATCTTCTTGCTAAACACTACAGGAGATTTCAGATGCATTAAACATCTGATTTCAGATGCACTAAAAAGGCGCTAGCTGTTCTAGTGAGTTCTATAGCTCCAGTCCAGCCATTTCCAATAGAATAAAGATGCTGTGGAATCTTGGAGGTAAAGGAGCCACAGCTTTGGGGTCTTGAGCTGATACTCCCTCCTGGCCTCACTATTAGAGAGCCAGTTTGGTGTAGTGGTTAAGAACTCCCTCCTGGCCTCACTATTAGAGAGCCAGTTTGGTGTAGTGGTTAAGAGCGCAGGACTCTAATCTGGAGAACTGGGTTTGATTCCCTATTCCTCCACTTGAAGTCAGCTGGGTGACCTTGGGTCAGTCACAGCTTCTAGGAGCTCTCTCAGCCCCACCCACCTCACAGGGTGTTTTGTTGTAGGGATAATAGTGACATACTTTGTAAACTGCTCTGAGTGGGCATTAAGTTGTCCTGAAGGGCAGTATATAAATTGAATGTTACTACTACTGCTGCTGCTGCTACTACTACTACTACATCAAAAAGAGTCCAGTAGCACCTTTAAGACTAACCAATTTTATTTTAGCATAAGCTTTCGAGAATCAAGTTCTCTTCGTCAGATGCCTGATACAGAGACTGGACAAACACAGAAGAGCAGAGGGAAGAGGCAATTAGGGGGGGAGGGGGAGGGAGCAATCAAAACATTCTTTTGCTAGTATATGTAAACATCTCCTTTTGGTGTGTGTATCAGTTGGCTTCAAAGGAGTTTGCCCTGTTAGTTTGTAGAAGCCAAACAGCTAGACCATCCAATTCCAATGCAGTATGGGCCTTCGATAACCACAGCTGATGCATCTGGCAGGGAGAGCTGTGGTTATCGAAGGCCCATACTGCATTGGAATTGGATGGTCTAGCTGTTTGGCTTCTACAAACTAACAGGGCAAACTCCTTTGAAGCCAACTGATACACACACCAAAAGGAGATGTTTACATATACTAGCAAAGGAATGTTTTGATTGCTCCCTCCCCCTCCCCCCCTAATTGCCTCTTCCCTCTGCTCTTCTGTGTTTGTCCAGTCTCTGTATCAGGCATCTGACGAAGAGAACTTGATTCTCGAAAGCTTATGCTAAAATAAAATTGGTTAGTCTTAAAGGTGCTACTGGACTCTTTTTGATTTTGCTACCACAGACTAACACGGCTAACTTCTCTGCATCTACTACTACTACATAACTCCTTTTCCTGGCCTCAGATACCACAGAGGGGAGGGGGTTATTCAGTGACCTTGATCTGTTCTTCACTGTGTTAGAGAAGAACCTAAATAGAAAAGAGTCTAGTAGCACCTTTAAGACTAACCAACTTTACTGTAGCATAAGCTTTCGAGAATCATAGTTCTCTTCGTCAGATGCATTCTTTCAGATGCATGTCCCCCCACCCCCCGCATCTGACAAAGAGAACTGTGATTCTCAAAAGCTTATGCTACAGTAAAGTTGGTTAGTCTTAAAGGTGCTACTGGACTCTTTTCTATTTTGCTACTACAGACTAACACGGCTAACTCTTCTGGAGAGAAGAACCTGTGAGCCTCCTCCTTGGCTTGCATCCAGGGCCTTTATACTAGAAGCCCCCAGGTTTTCTTACTCAGTAGTACTCCCTGGTCTCTTGCACAGAAAACACTCTTCACAAGAGGCCTTTGGGGGAGGTGGGGAAGCATGTCTTTTCTCTTTTCCTGTTCAGCCATAGTCAAGGGTGCCTGCTTATCAGCTGGTAGCAATGCTGGCCACAGCTTCACTGCAGGCTGCTTCTCTGCCTGCATTTGGCCTGTGAGCATGGCTGCCAGGCTTTCCTCCTGCCCATGGGTCACCTTTGGTTCCCTCTTTACCAAAGAGCAAGTTAGCATGGTGGCAGCTCTTTGTCCCATGGCTCCTCTTCCTTTCCACCTGCCAGTGAGAGTGGGAGCATTCAGCACATCCCCAGACTGAATCATGCAAATGTTAAGGCAAAGTTTTCTAAGAACCAGTGCTGTGTAGTGTGTATCAGACTAGAAAATGGGAGACTAGTTGCCCAGACTGTCATTGCTGCATGCCACTCAGCAGCTGCTTGTTTAAATAAAGAGTAAACAGTTAGCCAGTGATTATAAATACTGTGTTTACCACTGAGTGTTTGTCTAAGTCTGTGTTATCAATGTTATTTCATGTATTTGCATTTCTTGCACTGCTTTGTGGGAGTTGTCATTTCTCCACACATTATCTGGGGGAATGGCCCAGCCATCCATGGCATGAGGGGAGAACAGCTTTCATTTAATGGTCAGGTGCCAGAGCAGCCAGGAGGCAGAAGGAAATAAAATACCACCAGCACAGCTTCAGCGCAGCCTCAGAGCTGTCCAGCAGCCGCTCATATCGGGCGGTGGTGAGGGGATCTGAGGCTCAACTTGTGAGTGATTATGGCTGTTGAAAACAGTATATATCCCGCAAAGTTTGTGGCCTCTCTAGCTGGAAGGATAAAATGTGGAAGGGAAACCACCTGTATGCCATCCACATTTCCTTGGAGTAACAGTGGCAGAATAATGCGCTAGACAGATAGGTGTTGCTAAGACAGGGACATGAAGATGTGTTATGACAGATGCGTTAATAATTTTTACCTAATTATCATCTAATGGAGAGATTGTCTTATGTTTTGACAATATTTTCACCTGATCTAAGAAGTTCCAAGGTGGGCTTAGAACTGAAGTGCTTTAATAATTTAACCCAAAAAAGCAATAATACAACCAAAGCATAGCATCAGCAGGTAACCGTAAACTGGGCAGTGAAAATGCTGATCTTACATATAATTGTGGTGCCTTCAAAGAGATCTGCCTTTGCTAAGAGAACTGCCAAATAGCAAGAGAGCAATGCAGAGAGGGCAGATGTATCTGGAATTCATACATAAAGGAAACTGACCCCGTGTAGGTCAACTAGTATGTAAAAAGAACTGTATCATGCTTACATTAAAAATAAAATAGAACCATAACACCCTGAAAACCATGACAACTACTTATATACTAATAGCCAAGTGGCCCCAATCCTTAAACCTGTGGATTGGGGCCGCTTGGAAAAAAAGATGTTTCTACAGTCTTGGGGGAAACTGCTGCAGAAAAATCTCCAAGGTTAAAAAAAGTGCAATGGGGGATTTAATCGCCCAAAACAAAAAAGTATTTTCTGCACATGCAGAGAAGCAGAATTGTATAACCTTGTGCATATCCTCCCACAGATTGTGTGACTTTGAGAATGGTTGTATGGCTGTATGGATTCTTGCACTTTGGCTGGGGGAGCTTTCATACTTGATGGCAGAACAGTGACAAAAATGTATCACAATGGAAAATAATATAGTGCTGAGAATCAGATCTCTCACCAATACGGCTGCTTATTTATTTAAACCAAAATGCGTTGACAAGACTTGAGGGAAAGCCACCCAGCTAGAAGAGCTACATAGCTTCAAGGTACGGAGGGGCACATGATGCAGCCACCTTGCCGAAAATAAGCAGTTTTGGGACTGGTCGTTGCCTGGATGACAGACCGTCTAGGAAGCTTGTGGATGCTTCCTGGAGGTACGTGATAGGGAAAAGATGGTACAGAAATGAAGTAAAACAAATGATCCCCATAGGCTGTCATTATACCAGTGATTCATAGTGTCAAGGCAAAAATCTCACAATAGGTATAAATGCCCACTTGAGGCATCATAATGACGGCAGCAGCACTTTTGCTTCAACGCTGCCTGGCTTCTTGGGGCATCCTGTCCTTGCACTTTCCCTCTGGACATCCAGCCATCCTCCCTCCCTCTCTTCCTCATGGTGAGGGACTCTCATATTCTTGGGCACAGCCAGCACATCCTGGTGGTCAGGGGCAGGGCTTGCCTTCCCAAAGGTTTCTGAATCCATCTGATTGCAGCAGGGAGGAAGAGAGAAGAATGTAAGAGGGCAGGCCAGAGACTCTTTTTTAAAACCATGTCTTCATCTTGAGCCTGTTACCAGCCATTCTTGTTCCTTCTTCCTTCTCCTCTCCCCAGGGATCACTGGAGGGACTCTGATATCTTGGGAAGCACCAGGGCTCATTCCTAACAATCAGGATGCCGTGGCACTTGCCACAGACAGATGGGGAAAGAGAAAGAGCGGGCATGGATGGCAGGAGACAGCCGAGAGATCTTGTCTTCGCCTTCAGCTCACCCCGGGACAAAGTGGCAGTGGCAAGGATGGTGTCCTCCCACCCATGTTGCCTCGACTGCTGCTCTGCTCCATGCCAGGTTGGCATGCATCAGTCCTCCTGGGGCAATCATATGGCAAAAGTCTAGAGCAAATGAATTTCCCTTGCCAAAATCATTTGACATATTATCTGGAAAATATTAGGTGCCAAATTTCATTTTCCCTCCTATTCTTTATCCTTCTCATTTTTTATGAACCACTGTTCATTCTGTAACAGCATCTCCTTCATTGCTCTGGGAATATACATCTCCTTCATTGCTCTGGGAAACCCAGGAAAATCTGGAAGTATTCTATGGTTTTACCATAGAGTTTCCAGGTATACACAGAGAGGTGTGGTGTCACATCATAGACCCAATGGCCATTTGGGGAATCCTCCACCCTCACTAGGGGACTTGCACCCTAAATCATCTACTACTACCTGAGACTTATAGCTGGAGATGCTAGGGATTCAACCTGGACAATCCCTGTTCCACTTCCATACTCTTTTCTTGGCTTTGCTTGCTACAGGAGAGCACTCGCAACATTATCCTGTTAACAGATGGTTTCAGAGTGAAAGATTCTGAATTATTTTGGCAAAACATTTTCAAGTCAAACAAAGGGTTAAAATGAATTATTTTGAATTCCTGGAATGGCTTCTCAGTTATGCAGAAGCCCTCAGACTGAAGTGATTGGTTCAGACCAATTGGCATCATGCTGGCTGCTCCCTGCTGTAGAATGAGGACAACATCAGGAAGGTAACTTATAGCCCCCACCACCAAAAGCAGCCCCCCCCAATTTTATACCGCTAGTTGCTCCCATTCAGCAGATCCCCTGAAGAGGTTGGATCACCTGAGGTTGATGTAGTGGCACCACATGTTATTATATGCTGATAGCACTGGTCACAGACTGATATTGTAGCCGTTGCTGAATATCTCTTAGCAGACAGAGGCTTCACTGTGGGCACCATTTGAGGTAAGTCTTACAGTATAGTAAGAACCTGCAGTTGGCAGATTGTGTATTTATATGCAGGAAATGAGAAAAAGCTCTTAGAACATCTGTGCACATTAAAGGCTACATTGGTAGTTTGTTTTATTACTCAGTAGCTTCTGTTTAAAAAATTATTTTAGAGCATTCCAAGTACTGTTGAAAATGTTTGGTTTGGGAGCTATTAATAAAACATGCATTCAAGGTTTAACTTCAGCAGTCCTGGGAACAATATTGTGTAATACTTCTGAAATGTCAAAACTCTGGACTGTGTTTCTGCAGAGTAGGAAACTGAGCTGCAAAAAAGATGGTGTGCTGAAATACAAATACTTTCTGAACCCTCTGACTTTAATCTCCCCGGACCTCTGCTTCACATTTGGGACCCTGGAGATGGTACTTGCCCTCCCTCAACTTGGCATGAGATTGTAATTCATTAATGCCTTTTGTGTCCAACAATGAATATTGTAGAAAATGCCTTGATATAAACTCACTTTTGAAGTCAATATTCAATAGAGATCCAACTTTGCTCATACTGGAGTTCCTGGCAAAAATTCCATTGACTTTTCTAGTCAGCAAATAAACAGAACAGAAACCTGTGCACATCACCCTAACCATACTTATTGGGAAGTAGGTCCCATCAAATCCAGTGTGATGTATTTTTGAGGAAATAAGTTTAGGATTGGGCTGTACTTTATATACTGCATGCAGTATGTAAAGTACTGCATCTAGTACGGCTGCATGCACAGAGCCTCCATCAAGCAGTGAGATTGCCCCAAATGTTGGCATCCATCAGGCACAGTTGTGATTATCTTACATTTTTCTGGTTTCAGAGTTCTAAGCAGGTTTATTCAGAATCCCATTCAAGGCTATTCAATAGGGCTTATTTCCAGGGGACAGTCAATGTTCTCTTCATTCTGCATCCCAATTATTTATTAGTAGGGAGATCATGTTGCCTGCTGTGGTGGGTAACTTTTCACTCACCGTTCCTGGGCTCCTGCTGTTGCTCATTATGTAACTGGAAGTGACATTGCAGCATCACATGATGCCAGTTTTCAGACTCTCTGCCCCTCCCAAATAACTATTTATTAGGCATTCCCCATCTTTCCCATACCAAGAAGTCACCTATTGGTTTAGTGTCTCTGTCCTCAAATATAGATTGACTAAACTATTTTTATTTACCCATTGGGACAGAGCAGGTAGCAATAAAAATATATATCCTGGTTGTCCCTAACTACATATAAAAATAGGGCAGTCAACAAGAATATCTTGCTCAAGGTGTTTCCCTCTTATTTCTTGATTTCTAGGGACCTAACTAGACATGAGATTTTCCAGGTGTATACTTACTCATATATGTTGAGTCCTTCTTGTTAGGCCCTAAATCTCTTGATTTCTTTAACTTTGCTACTTCTGTTATCTTTAAGTGCATGTTCATTAACATTGTATTATCTAACCAGCTCCCTCCCCTTGGACTGATTCATTGCTTATGCTCAGAATTGTAACCTCTGGTTTACCATTCTGCGTATCCATATCCCACCTTTGGTGTTGAAAACAACTTAATAATCATGATGATGATGATAACAACAACATTTGATTTATATTCCACCCTTCAGGACAACTTAACACCCACTCAGAGTGGTTCCCAATGTGTGTTATTATTATCCTCACAACAATCACTCTGTGAGGTGGCTGGGGGGGGGGGGCTGAGAGATCTCTGAGAAGCTGTGACTGAACCAAGGTCACCCAGCTGGCTTCAAGTGGAGGAGTGGGGAATCAAACCTGGTTCTCCAAATTAGAGTCCTGCCACTCTTAACTGCTACACCAAACTGGCTTTAGATATTAAAAGCTTCTTTTTACAGCTAGCTTCTGATTGTGATGATCCCAGCTTAATTTTTTAAAACATTATCTAGCACAAAGCTTGGAACACTGAGCCAAGCTACAAGTGACGAAATACACTTGCCTGGCAAGTATAATTCGTAGATTGGCTCACTGATGGCTCGTTTTATGGAAACTTTTGGTTAGCAATTGCAAAAAAATCTGTCTTGCCTGCTCAAAAGCCTTTACTATCTACTCTCTGTCATTTGGCTTTAAATGATCAAAGAAGACAGCAATGGCCTTAATTGATCTTATACCCAAAATAATAAGGTGGCCATATAGGTTAAGCATGCCTATGTACTGTCAGAGAGTGAAGTCTAGATACTGGCTGTTTCCACATGCCCTTAAAGGGACGGCCCACTCACTGAATGTGGGCAGCTTTTCCTGAGGAATCCAGACATCTCCATTTGCAAAACGGTTGTGGGACTTTTGGCTTCCATTTTTTCAGGGCCTTTTCTGGGAATGCACTTTCTGTGATCACAAAAAAGTGCTGACACAATGGAAGCCAAACAGCTCACAAATGTTTTGCAAAGGGAGACACTGCCAGTGTTCCATGAGTGGGCCATCCCTTTAAGGGTGTAATGAAATGGCCGCTCTAAGAAAGAACTGGATGTTGTAAGTCATGCACCTGAACCCCAAGGCTATGATAAGGGACAAGTTATTGATTTAAAAAGGACCAAAACAGAATATGTTAAATGTAAATGCCTTCTTATGCCTCCCAAGCCCAGCCTCCATAAAGTGACAAATACAATGCAGTAGAGATTCTTCTGTCTGTGCAGCTTAACCAAAACCTTCTACAATCTTTCACAAGCGTTTCTTACCTGCAGTGCTGAATACTGATAAAACAATTCTGTTCTTATATATTGGTGGCCTGAAGCCACAAAGTCTCTTTTTTCGGCTCCTAGAACTCTCTTGGTGGGGACTTGTTAGAATTTTAGAATGTTAGTAAAATGATACTCTGTGTTCCATAACATATGGTTTTGTTGCTGTTTGATTTGTAGTTGCAAACAGACACATTCTCGTAACCTTGGTGTGCTTTGTCTTCTGCAATGCTGAAACTTCTTTTGTTCAGGCAATTTCTAGCTGAAGAAGAATGTTCCTTTTATGCAGAGCATGCTAAATACTACCAGCATTTCAGCATCCGTTTTATATTTCAGGCCTATGATTTGGCATATTTCAAAGATGAAGGCGCAAACCTTAATTTAGGATTTTTAAATTTGAAAAACAGCTATTATTCTACAAAAGAAATATGAGACTACTGTGAGAGTTGTTCTGGAAGTACAATATATTCCTATATCCCAATACCAGACCAAGCTGGGTATCTATGGAAGGTTTCTAAATGAAGGGACTCTGGGCCTGGACACCTGATTGTCTTCTTGGAGGGTTGCACATGCACTGGCACACAGACATGCCGAGAACGCTTTGCCGGATCTTGCTCTCCTATTGTATACACGTAGGAAAAAATACACAGCCTCCCCCTGGCCCCCGCACATAAGTAGAAACATTTACAAGTAGACAACAAATTACGTGTCCTTTGATTCCATCATTTTTTTTAAAACACCCAAATCCAAATCTGATGTCTGGCCAATGGTGGGAAACCAGTCATGACTGTGAGATGCTGACTAGATGACTACTTTACTTTCCTCATGCCTTTCAGATGAATTCAGGTGCAAAGTAAAAGGTTCCAACTTGATTATCATCATCACCTCTGAAGTAAAAGCCAACATAGGTGTCTTACAGTGAAATCCTAAGCAGAGCTACTCCAGTCTAAACCCATTGATTAGCCTGCTCCTCTCATTTTAGTCAATTTGAAAGAGATACAGCCATTGATTGCTATGTGGGCACTCCGTATCACGAGTGTTGCACTGAAAGGGCTTTTTCTTGTAGAGATGATGTGCTGGACATTGGCCACGGGCACCTAATGGCAGTGTCCAAATTCTGTAGAAAAATGAGTTGTGGCATGTTACGTGCCTGCATATATGACACACACCAGCCATATGCTGTGTCCCCATGGCTAAGTGCTTTGCCTGTGTCATGCAACTTACAGAAAAAATTGTTCAAACTAAACCCTCAAAGTCCTGAGGATTTAAAGCCAAGAGCTCATCACTGGGACTCACATTAGTGACCTGCATTTCATAAGACTACACTGCAGATTTGATGCTGAATCATCATTTATTTTATAGTCTAAGCAGGGTGTCCAAGTAGTCCTTGAAATAATTTCTTTATTGCATGAGAGTTTTCGTTTGACCCAGAGGCCTTAAAACTAAATTAGGGGCTATTATTACCATCTTTATAAAACATATTCATAATTGTTAACAGCCTTCTTGAACAAGAATCTGAGAGGAAAGTCGCTTAATTATAAAGCTCCCAGTTTAAATTTATTGTCAGTTGCAAAGAGCTTGCTAAGAGATGTTTGATAATAGGGATGGTTGATTATCAGATTCATAACATGTCCATATTACAGCTGAAACTGAGTTCTGTCAGCATTTCATGCTAAGTGATTCCCTTTCAAAGTTTACAAGATGACCATAAAACAAAGTTTAACTCTTGCTGTAATTGTGTCTGGAGGGTGAAGAGCTGATCTTTGAAAACTGTCATGTTACCAATTACACAGACATTTGTAGCTGTGAAAGGACATAACCACCCCAGTCCATACAGTCCTGTGCGCTCAGATTCATTATAATGAGTTACGGTCATAGTCTTAGATATTTTAATAAAGGGAAGCATCTGAGACATGCAAAACGGTTGTATGCAAGGATGCTGCGAATTTGGTGCTCAACATATTTGGCAGGCAAATATGCATGTTTTGACAGGTGAGATCACAGATGAGCAAGACTCAGATCTCCTTCCCTTGCTACTATCTAATTTGACCAGTTGCCAAACAGCTTTGCAGCTGTGCAGTAACCATGGTTGCTTAACTTTAGTTTCTTTATGATTTGATCATATGGCAGTTTGTGTCCTTTATTAGGGTACTTTCTTTTTCAGTGTACTTTTTCATGTTCAAGTGGGTCTTGCTGTACAATTAATTTTTAATAACTAGCAACTAAAAAAAACCTTTAAAAGATATGTGTAAAGCCTACAACTCCCACTGGGCTTTGTAAAAACACACATGCTTGAAATGCTGATTATCCAGAGAGATGGATAGACATTAACATTGCAATATATGGATTTAGATGAACATCAGACAGTAAGATTGCTTTTTTTAAAACAACAACAACATAGTTTTATTTATTATTGATTTATGACTGGAATGACTGCTTTGCTCACTGTTTATAAAACTGATTGGCATCCTGCAACATGCCTTTGGTAGGAGGAGAAATACAGCTCCTATCAAGCTTTGCAAAAGCCTGCATCTGCAAAATGCTGCTGATTGTATTGTACGGTTCTGTCTGAATATTGTCCAAAAGAGCCCACTGCACATACTCAAGCTGCTCATGAAAAGCCAGCCATCCACCTAACAATCTACTCCTTCCTGGTGACTGCTGAGCAGAATGTGAGCGAAACTGAAAAATATTGCTACATCCCTTGTTGTATTCTGGGCCATTTTTTCCCTGGAAATGAAATGGAAAGCCATTCTGAGACGGACAACTTTGTGATCATTTTGAATCCAAAACACCTAGAACAGACTGAGCGCAATAGGCACAAGGGAATATTATGCATGCTTCAGAAGAATGCATTGCACATTTTCTTAAGGCTTTGTAAAATGTTGTTGTTATGAAGACCAGTGATTTCTATAGTGACTTCCAGGGGAGCTAATGGTGAACCTTGAGAGTCTTTAATATATTATATTTGCTACATTGAGATCTTAACTGAAGAGAAGCGGTATAAAAATTGAATAAATAAATAAATAAATACCCTGACACTTCTATCACAGTCCACCTAAATAGAAAATGTGTACAGGCCAGCTCAAAAGGCCTGAATATTACCTGTAAAAGAAACCTAAATGAGAATGGTAGTTGTGGTCTTTGGGGTTCAATATAGAGCCGAGCTACAAGTGACGAATTACACTTGCCTGGCAAGTGAACAGACTCACGTGTATTCCTCCCTGTTCACTTGCCATTCACTTGCGCTCCACTTGATCAAGTGGAGAGCAAGTGAATACCACGTGAACAGGGAGGAAAACACGTGAGTCTGTTCACTTGCCAGGCAAGTGTAATTCGTCACTTGTAGCTTGGCTCATAAGATTCCTCATTAAAAGACTGCATGAATCACATGATGAGCTTGTAGTGATCCCTAGAGATAGATATATGATCCTCCTGGCACCAGTGTGAAACTCAGAATGAGACACTAGTCTAATCACATATAGACAAATCAGGAATTCAAGGTGGGGCACATTAGAATGCCAGTAGAAAAATTTGTGAGATCCCTAACCAGCAGAATGTTGGAGTTTCCAAAGGAAAATTCTATCAACATTTGGGAAGCTTTGCCTCAAAGGGGAAGTATGTGGGCACATAAGTAATTCAAGAATATTTTGACATCTCCATACCATATCACTGCTACTGGTTAGGCTATTTTTAGGGAACAGGGCATAGTTTGGTAGCAGAGCTCAAGACATGTCTCTCCACCCAGTTCCAGATCCAGTCATTAGCATCTCTGTTACAGAACTGCAGGTAAGAGGTGTTGGGCAAGACCTTTATTTGCTTGAGACCCTGGAGAGCTGGTCCTGCCACACTGAACTAGATACCTCAATGGTTTTGTTCAGCATAATGCAAATTCATGTGTTCAAGGAGCTGAGTGAATGTGATGTGATTCAGAATTTTTCACAGGGTGGAGACATGTATGCTATTCTGAATCCCTTGGAGGAAGGGTGGGATGAAATGCACTTAACGTACAACAAACAATGAAAGATTTATGGGAAAGGCAGGGCACAAGCATTGCATGCAGAAGGTTTCAGGTTAAATCTCTAGCAGTTCTAGGTAGCATGACATCATGCAGTAGGGTTGGAAAAGACCACTCCCTGATTTCTTGGGGCTGCTGTCAATGGAAATGATATGCAGCAAGGTAGTCCAAGGAAACAGGTGTAAGGCAGTTTCATTATTCAACAATATGTCTGCACATAATTTCTTGAATTTTCAGTGTAAGGATTCAGAAGCACGTTCATTACTGGTTACTGCAAGAATTTGGGAGACGTAGGTTCGAATCCCCACTGTGCCATAAAAGCTTGCCTAGCTGGCCTTGGGCCAGTCACATACTCTCAGCTTAACCTACATCATGGGGTTGTTGAGATAGCTTCAGGTGGGTAGCCATGATTTTGTGTAGTAGAAAAGCAAGATTCTGGTCCAGTAGCACCTCAAAGACATACTAGATTTCCAGGGTATGAGCTTTCAAGAATCAAAGCACCCTTCTTCAGAGATGAGAATGATGTAAGCTGCTTTGAGTCCCCAGTGAGTAGAAAGGCAAGGTATAGAATGAAGTAAATAAAAATGGAAACAAAGAAAAATAACACGTTATGTTCAGTGTTAATATATAGCATGGCAATATCAATATATAGCTTGCCACCTTTCTACCCAAATAGAGTCCCCAAGGCTCAGAATAACTCTTTATTTGATTCAATATGAATAGAGCCCTGTTCAGAAAGTCAAGCAAGTTAGAAATGAACTTTTGAATCCAATGAGTTGAGGGAATAACCATTTTCATGTGCATTGATCAGAGCTTGAGCCTAGACATCCCATGTGGAGAAATGCCTTTATTTGTAGGTTTGGACTGTTCAAAAATCTTCAAACCTGAAGTTTTAAAAAGTTTCCTCCCTCTTAGCTGACATGAGGCGGGAGAGAGCCAAATGCTTTCTAAGCCGCACCCAGGAACTTCAGTTATGCAGGTATTCCACCTGGCTGAAGAGAAAGGAGTGGCCAGAAGAATTTCTGCTTACCTTTCCACGTGGCGGGGGCAGGGGGGCAGAGACCAGAAAGATTTCTTCCTGGAGCCCCCAGGAAAAGTCTCACTGACTTGCCCCTTTGACCTGACCAAGGAGTGGGCAAAGGGAGAGAATAAAATCTTTTGGCGCAGAAAGGAAAGTCTCTATTTGGCTGATTTGAGCTGGAGGCTGAAGAAGGCTCCTTGCAGGTAGTGGCCATTGCCCATGTGGAGGGCTGAAAAGCCTAAGCCAGGACTACAAGGCATGATGACTTCTCAATAACCTGTAAGCTTTAAAGTGAAAGAGCCTGCTTTACAATTACATCTAGCTAGGGCATGTGAAGGAATGAGGGACAAAGGAATTGTGTTTTTACTCATTTCTTTTGAGATCCCTTACTGTGCTTAAAAGTGTGATTGGGAACTCTCCACTTTTTAATCAATGCTTTTAAAATTCTTAAATGCCGATAGCTGTTCTCTGTACCACATGGACTTCCACTGCTCAATGATGCTATTTAAAACAGGGGCCACAGGAAGAGGGTGGTCTGTTGGCAATTTGCTAATACCCCCGTGGTGTATAGTTGCAGCAAGCAGTCCCTGCAGTAATCAGGCACTATAATAATAATAGTAACATTCGATTTATATACCACCCTTCAGGACAACTTAATGCCCACTCAGTGCAGTTTACAAAGTATGCCATTAGGTAGCAGGAGTCTGGGCATGAGGCAGGGCTGAGAGTGGCAAGCCTACACAGGGGGGTGAAAAATCTTGGCCCTCCCTATGGGCAATTTCCACAAGTGCCAAATGGTGGCAGTGAGTACAAGAGAGAAAGAGTGAAAGCTTCTTTGAGGGTTTGGGAGAAACCAGGCTGGTGGCATGTGCCAGGTGGAGACCCCCAGAGGGGCAGTGCTCAGTGGGGCTGTTTGGCCATATCCGACACATGGAAGCTTGGACTATTCAGTAAGATCTCTGCAAAGGTCCTAGGTACAAGTCCTGTTCACATGTTACATTGAATGCACATATATCCTACATGTACGTGTGAATGCTAGTTTGTAAGAAACAGCCAGTGCTCATTCACTTAAAAAACGAAATTGGCTACCTGGATAAATGTAGGGTTTCAATCACATGTTTGTCTGTAGATGCACTAAATGTAACATGAGAATTACTCAACATATGTATAAAGAAAAATCAAGTGTAGACTATACACAGATTGCACATGTTCACTGTAAATTATGAATAGGGGCTAGAGACTACACATATTTGGATAGACATATGAAAGCTCCTGTGCACAATCTATGATGCAACATATGGTGGCTGGAAGGCATGGCCAACACATGTATCTCCCCCTCTTTTCAGCATTCAGTTTGACTCCATTTGATGTCTGCACTGAGCTTTTATCTAGGCTATACAGTTCTTTGCATCTAATATCTCTTAATGTGCTTGTATTTTAGCATATATATGCAAATTACATAGACTCGATAAGGTTTTCCCATTATGTTCTCAAAATCACCTTGTTAAAAATTGTGGCATCTCCAAGATACTTGGTTGCTTTGTCTCATTGTTGTTTTTAAAATAATGTGTCCTGCAGTATTATGCACTGTATTGTTCAACAGTGTTTCTCTTTTGTCTTGAAGATTTAGAAACATAGAGACCCCAAGGGTCATCTAGTCCAACTCCCTGCACAGTGTATAGCTGAGGTTGCGGCGGTGGCAGGGTCCCTTGCTGGTCTGTTGCTGAGGGCGGGGGGAGACAAAACCCCTCACCCCAGTTTTCCACTGATATGCTTAATGCTGTCTACCAGTCCACATCTCATGGGATATTTGGTTGGGTTAATGCAATATGGGCTACCACCTAGAGTCTATGTTTATTGAATTTTATACTTTTTTAAATGTGATTTTATTGTGATTCTATTGTGATTACATGATATATGATGTTATCTGCTCTGAGGGGGGTGGACTATAAAATGAATAATAAATAAAATAAAATAAATAAAATAGTGACCCTCCCCCATGCCCTATGCCCAGAGGAAGACAAAAAAATCTCCAGGATCCCTAGCCAATCTGGCCTGTAGGAAAATTCCTTCCTGACCCCAAGTCTATAAGAAAGGGCCACGATAGCCTAGTACCAGCTCTTTCCTTCATGCCCTCCCTCTCCTGATCTTCCTAAATTTGTGTTGAGTCATGGAATCATCATTACTGTCAGGTGGCCATCTAGACTCTTTCTATTCTATGCAAAACCAACTATTTATTTGAAATCCTACGATTTTCTTGACAGGGTGTCAAATGTAAACTACACATATGTAATTTATATGCACACACACAAGCCATTGCTATGGCTTTATTGGTCATTTAATATGCCTAAACTCCCATCCATTCTCTGTCAAAATTTGGGCTGGAACATTCATTGCCCAATCAGCACGCACTACTGTATGTCTGCCCAAGGGTAAGTAGTCTATCCAGCTTCCTTTGAAATTAGCCATAAGCGAAGGAGTGTGGGAAGGAGAAAAAGAGCTGAACGGTTGCACAGTTTATGTAAATATGTTTTGCACAATGTTGTCATGAATGTGGTAGAAGTGAGGCCCTAGTTGTATGCCAGCAGCTGCAGAAGAAAAATCCATAGTATATACTAAGGCTAATGCTTAAAATTCTAAGAAGGTTCTACAAAATGCACAGATGAATTTAGAAAAACTAAAGTTTCTAAACAGGCTGTCTTTGTGGACTATTTAAGTTTTCTAGTGGTTTGAGGCACTGTGGGCCTCTTAATGTAGTTTCTGAAGTCAGATGAGAAGTTATGGCCCCTCTCCCTCCTCAGTTATTCCAAGTACTTAACAATAACACACACAGTATTGCATTGAGAGGATTGTGCGTTGGACCAGGAGGGTATGATTGTATTTTTATAAAGATCATCCCAGGACGTTGGCAAAGCTCATGATGTATGGTGTTGTTTGTTGGGAGAATGCCAATAATGCAATTTAAAACTATACATGGTGCAAATCTCTTTCTCGTTTCTAAATTTTTTATGCACAGCGTTCCTGAATTCATGCCACTTAATAACTCAATCCCCATCTTTCAATCTTTTGCATTCCCTGTCTTGTTTTGGAGGTTCACACACATTCCCTCTTCTCCAAACACCCTGTTGCATACCAGAGGGTGTAACCTTATCCACTGGCGAATGTCCAGGTGGCTGGACACTGATTCTGCATACATTAGAGGGTAAAGCCCCATTCTTCTTTTGCAACCCTCCAAAATTGCACAGAATTAAATTTATAGGCTGTAAAGCCAGGAAGAAGGAAGTAGGTATCATATCACATATCCTTTTAGATTTGTACTGGGTTATATATTTTGCATAGCTCTCATATACAACCAAAGCAAAAAATGCTCTGCAACTCACCTGCTTCTTCCTATAATATAGTGCTCTACAGTCTGTTTCTTGGCCTGCATTTCGAGATAGTAATTCAAAAGGAGAATGAAAGGTAAATAAGGGAGTTTCTCGTCATTCAGCCACATTTTTAATGCAATTGCACCAAGTATTATTGACACTTGAGCACATTCACAGGTTAACTATTGTTTCCACCAGTAAGATGCCAACAGAATGGTAGGAAGCACCATGTGGATACGGAGGTTTGTTTGTGGATAGGCAAGTATTTGCAAAATGAGCAGAGTCACCGTTTTGGCCAGAACATAACAATGCAAGAGGTGCTCTGCTGAATCACATCATAAGGCCAACAAACAAGGCATCGAGAGAGACCATGGCCTCCTACTGATGTTGCGGCCTACCATGGATATTCAGAGGTTTGCTATCTCTGAATATGGAGGTTCCTTTCGTTGTCTTGGCATAACCCTAGAGACCGTGTTCCTGCTTCCTCAAATCTTACAACATCCTTCAATTGTGTGTTGAGAAATAGTGTAACATTTCTGAACCACAGGTATAATAATGTTATGGCTTAGGGCATAGGTTGCTGCATACAATCTTAGGAAAGAACGATTAATTGTACAGATTTGAATTTTGCTGCAAATATTCAAATGAGCTCTCATTCTCCTACTGTAATTCTAGCAGCTTTAAATTAATCTGATATATCCACTTTAGAATAACATATCTTCAGATGTTATTTTTGCTGCAGCATTGATGCCTGAAATCTTTGCCAGTATATGCCGTAACAAGCTTGGGGAGGGCGGGGGGCCTGCCGGGAATTTGTGAATGTTTCTGTTCTCTCCTATGTGCTTGGCATCTGATCAGCACAGGGTTGTCAGCTCCAGGGTGGGAGATTTCTGGAGATTTGGAGATGGTTCCTGGGGAGGGAAGAATGTTTGGGGTCAGAGGTAGCTCAGCAGAGACGTGGAGTCATAGAGTCAACCTTCAGAAGTTTCCATTTTCTCCAGAGGAACTGCTCTCTGTAGTCTGGAGATCAGTTGTAATTCCAGGAGTACTTCAGGTCCCAACTGGAGGTTGGCAACTCCAGATCAGCAGTCTCTCCTACATGACAAAAGGAATTCTAAGGCTTGGTATGGGTCAAAGTGTCTCTGACCAAGTGGCCGTCTCAGCTGGAGGGATTAGCCCTGCCCTGCTAGCTGAAGGGGGCCAAAAATGGTATGTGCGGCTCCACATGGTGAAGCATTTATACTGGAATAGTTGATACACACAGAGATAAGCAAGAACCATTGCTGGGAGAGTTGTGGCTGAAACACCTCAAAGTTCTCTCTGCTCTTAGGAAATAATAGGGAGTAGTGAATCTGTTGCCCTGTTGGATGCCCGTGTTCCTCCACCTGGGCTCCACCTGTATATTTTGTAAATAAAGAAAACACTACAAAAACACCTTATACCATTTCTCTCATCTCCAAAGAGGCCAACCCGGGTGTTATTCCCTGAATTTCCCACAGTTCAGAGAAGTTGTATGAAGGTAACAACATTTTCCCACTGAAGGGAACTTGCCACCTCACCTCCCAGTTCTGAGCACTGGCTACAGCCACTCTAGTAACCAGGCAGACAGGATGCATTCCCCTTATTTCTGAGACTAAAATCTCTCTCTGTTCCAAAGGCCAGGCTTTCTGATCTTGGGTTCACTTCGAGGGTATACCCATGCACAAGACATGAATTCCAGACTCAGCTTAATAAAAGATAAGTTTATTAATTAAGGAGTATCTCCTCACGCCGACTGTGCAAACACTCCTGAGCTCTGCACAGGAGCACTTGCACAGCTGGCACAACGACGTCACTCCAGGAAATTACGTAGTTGTTCCCTCTGGGAGCGCGCACACTGCACATGTTCCCAGGATACCTGCTGGTGGTGGGTGACCTCCAGGGGGCTTGCCACTTCCCACTGATCACTGGTGTATTGGTGGGCAAGGAGGCAAATCCCTGAGAGTTTGCCCACCACTGACAGGCACCCAGGAACCCTAATTGTTGCATATCTCACCCATCTATTAGAAAGTGACCCCCCTCTCATACTTGGTCAATTCAGCATAAGGACATGCTAATAAGATCGCATGCAGCTTTCAACTTCTCTCTTACATACTGGTGTCATAATGAAGAACTACTGAAGGAACTGAGTGAGTTGAGAAGGCATCTTTTCAGGCCTCAGTGAATCACTCGGCAACTCAAGAACCAATCAGGGCTAAGCCATTAATTGGTGTTACTGCTGTCTGAAAACTAGGGAGTTAAGCCCAGAGCTCTCTGAGAACAGGCTCTCCAAGGTCAAATCTCTGGGGAACTTAGAGACTGCTCCACAAGTGTTTCCAATCAGCTTTGCAAACACATTTGTGGGATAGGCCACAAACCTTACAACATTTAAAATCTGAACTTAAGTTCAGCCATTTTCTCTCAAAGACCTAGGTCGAATCCACATTCACCCATTACCCACATGTTTATCGGATATCTTCCGTTTGCCTCCAATCCGCGATTTTTCCCTCTTCGTTCACATTCCTGCTTCCAATCCATATTTCTCGTGCGTCCATCCGGTCACACGGCTGCTCGAAAACCGCTTTTTTGGGCGGGACCTTTTTTCCCGCCCATTTTTTGAGTGCACTTTTCCATTATTTCGATTTTGCCTTATAAAGAAACATCATTGAAGATAATGATGCCTCTCTTTCCCCCACTGACAGCACTGATGGCTCTCTCCCGTTTCTTTTTTGGAAATTTGGATGCATGTGGGAAGCTTTCATGGGCATTTCCTATGCAGGACAGTGCAGTGCTTGAATCTTACTGAAGTTTCACTTCCTTGGTGTGTCATTATCTTCCCAATAGTCACTGGCTGAATCCGCATTCACCCCACACCCGCATTTTCCGCTTTTGCGGGCAGGAACAAATCTTCCCGACCTTTAAAAATTTTTTTAATTGTTTTAAAATTACTTTTCCGTTATTTCAATCTGGCCTTATAAAGAAATTTCGATATTACAGTAATATAAAATAAAAAAAATAAAAAACAGTTAAAAAGGAAGTTTCGCGAGTCCGTTCTGAGGATGGATTCACCACAAAATGATTTTTCAAACTACCAGATTTGATTCAGAAACAGCATAATCAATAAATCCAATGCTATGAAGTCAAAAACAGTCTTTTGCAGACTACGGAGCACTTGCAAGTTGAATCAGCCAATAGGAACTCTCGGAACGGCCGGAGAGACAGGAAGGGGGGTGGTTTTTAAAAAAACCCACGTAAATTGCGCATTGGCCCGTTCACGGCCACCCTGAAACTCCCGTTGAAAACCTGTGACCATATATTCAGGACAAATGCGAATGAAATGCGTCTGTTTAATGAGGTAATGTGACCGGCACTCAGGATTGCGTGGGGAATGCGGGGAACATGCGACTTAGAATGTGTAATGTGGCTTCGACCCTAGTCTCATGTTAGCAACTTCCGTACACCAACAATAGAAAATATAAATTAATAATTCATTAAATGATTGATTACTAATTCTAAAAAAATATTGTATCTTCATATTTCAGCAGATGCTTTATTGCAGGTTTGCAACTCTGTGATTCAGCAAGTTACCTGTCACTTTCAGGTAGGGTTGCTAGGTCCCCTTACACTCCCAGCAGGAGGTGGGTGACCCGATGCTTACCTTCTTGCTCCCTGCATGTTCCCTAGGAAGTGATATCATTGTACAAGGTGGGGGAGCACCCATGCTTCACAGTGGGCCAATTTGGACCCCACCGGGGGAATGGAATCCCTACTTTCAGGCAGTAGATAGACAATACAGAAGGAGCTTGGGACTATGGCTTGGAGGCAGAGCACATGCTTTGCATGTACCAAGTCTCAGGTTCTACTCCTTGCATTGCCAGTTCAAGGATCTTGCATTGCATATGTAGGGATAGATCTTTGTCTGAGGCCCTGGTGTACAGGTGCCTGCCACAGTACACAAGGCCATGTTAGGTTGACTAATAGTCCGTTGTCACTGAGAGCCAGTATAGTGTTGGACTAGGATCTGGAATATTCTAGATTTGAATACTCACAGTGCCATGGAAACTTGCTGGGTGTCCTTGAGACAATCACACATGCTCACCTTAACTTACCTCACAGGGTTGTGAGGATAAAATGGAGAAGAAGAGAATAATGTAAGCAGCTTTCATAGTAGTATACTATGAGTATACTACTATGAGTATACTCATAGTAGTGAGTAGTATACTCACTAAAGGCAGATTCAAATCTTTAAATAAACTGGAATAAGATGTGTTTAGTTTGTCTGTCCATGTCAAAATTTTGCCCTGTGTCATTCAGTGGTATCTGGCAGACATTTTAACCCATTTTTAACCCAGTGCCATGGAAACTTGCTGGGTGTCCTTGAGACAATCACACATGCTCACCTTAACTTACCTCACAGGGTTGTGAGGATAAAATGGAGAAGAAGAGAATAATGTAAGCAGCTTTCATAGTATCCTTGGAGACAAAGGTAGGGTATGAATGAAGTAAAATGAATAAAATAAAGTTTACTAAGTCTTTGGCTGAAATCCTAGGAATGCTTTCTTGGAAGTAAGCTGTAGTGAATAACATAGGATTTACTTCTAAGTAGACCTGCTTATGCTTGCTCCCTTACTCACTAAAGGCAGATTCAAATCTTTAAATAAACTGGAATAAGATGTGTTTAGTTTGTCTGTCCATGTCAAAATTTTGCCCTGTGTCATTCAGTGGTATCTGGCAGACCTAGGTTCATATTCCCATTCTGCCACATAAGCTCAGTAGGTAAACTTAGGTCAGTCACTCTCTCAGCCCAAGTAGGTAACTTTGGGTCGATCTCTTTCAGCCTAACCTACATTACGCGGTTGTTGTCGTGAGAATAAAATGAAAGGGAGAATTATTTTGTAAGCCACTTTGGGTTCCCATTGGGCAGAAATGTCAGCTATAAATACCTAAATAAATATCTTCTGTGTAATGTTTGTAAGTAGTTCTTGGATTATTGTTTCATGTTACCACAACATAGTAAATATTTTTAGAAAACATATTCAATACATTTTGTATTCAATATATTTTGTAGTAACTGCCAAACTGGTTGAGACAGACGGCTGAAATACAAATCAGAGCAGGAACAATGCTAAAGATTTTGCTTCCTCTGTCCGTTTCTCCTGGGCATTTTCAGAAGATGTTGCTTATCTTATCAAGTGGCTGATTGACTCCTGTAGCTCCCGCCTGAAAGCCCCAACTAACTTCACTGCTCTTAATTCAGAGCAATCTTCCAGCACTCTTGAGTGAAACATGACAACAAGAACATGACATACTTTCAGCAATATCACTATTTAAATTGTTTTTTTAAAATGTATGTCATGTTCTTGTTGTCATGTTTCTTGGTGAGTCTCAACAACATTAGAAATAATTGATCTCTAACTATTTTGAAAGATTTCTTGTCATGTCATCTGAGATTCAGACCTCACATATACTCTGGATTTTCCAGAGGTTGTGGGGAAATTACTAATAGATGTTTGGCTTTTGACCCTACCCATTGACTCTGCCATTTCAGTACATACCAAGAAGTCAGATGTATGAACTTTTTTTTTTTTTTACCTTCAACCCACTCTTCACTATTGGTATCCAACATGGGGGAAAGCCAGCCATGAAAGCTGAAATAGCATCCAAATACGGTTCTGCTTAGTGATTGACTGAATATCGTTGATCCACACATGTTTATTTATCAGTCAATGATGGCAGCATTCACTTGCCTATGTAAACAGCCAAGGTGATGCAATTAGAATGGTAAATCAAGGAGACCATATACGGCCATATAAAGCAAAAGGACTGTAGATTCCAGCCTTCGGTATTTACTGAATACATCACTGTGTCAATTTCTGATTTCAAAAATTCTTGAAAAAGTCCTCTAGTTGAGATGAGTGTGCATGCATGAGTGGCCACTGCGGGGACCAGGGTAGGGAAAATGCAGTAAAATTGGCAACTGGAAGCCCCATTGTCATTGCATTGTACTGTAAGCTGCAGTGACAACAACAATGGGACTTCCATGGGGAAACACCACCATGTAGAAGTCTTCTTTGCTTTATGAGTAAAGGTGGACTTACCTATCAGCATCAAGCGGCATGTCTAGTAATCTGGGCTCTTCTAGAGGTGTGTGGGGTTTTTCTATAAAAAATGATGGGCAGGAAACTTTAATGGCTGGTGATAGAATGAATGTCTCAACGAATGTAATGCAGATAAAATATGGCATCACTGTACAGACAAGGGAAATAAAAAAAACAGGGATTGGATGGTTTATACAATCCTAAGAAAAGTCATACCCTTTTAAGCTCATTGACTTCAATGAACTTAGAAGGGTGTAATTCTGCTTAGGATGGAATTGTTAGGGGGTACAATATCAGAGTGGTTCAGTGGTAAAGCATCTGTATTGAATGCAGAACGTCCTATTTACGGTACCTGGTCTCTCTAGTTAAAGGTTTGTAGCAAATATTTTGAAAGGCCTCTGCCTCAGTTGATGTAGAAAGAACTGGACTAGATGGACCAATGGTTGGATTCTATATCAAGCTGCAGAAGTCTCGTATGAATAAAATGTTAGTTTATCTCATGTATAGCTTGAAAAAATCTGGATCTGGCTATGGCTGCAAATGCAGAGTTGGACAAGTGACTCCATGTCCTCATCAGGGCTTTTTTTTTCTGTGCCCATTTAATCAATAGTAGCTAATATTTTAAAGGAAATGACAGAATTAACAAAATTATTGGAGCCTAGATAATGGAAACGATACATAAGGCCCCTTTTTAAGTTCTCTTTTTTATGTGGGAGAAGGGTGAAAGGAATTGGGTCAGGGAATTCTACCATTTGCAAAATTAAAGCAAGGGGTTTGGTATACAAATTTTAGTATAACATATGTAATAAAATTAAAGTTGCTGATTACATAGAAATGTTGCACATTGAACACAACTCTCATGACGTTTTTAAAAAATCAAGTTAAAAAATGAAAACAAGGATTTTTTAGCTATATCTGCTGGGTTAAAAATGTTAATTTTTTGACCCCACATTTTTACCATCATCAAGACTGGTGACATAATAACAGCCCAATCTGTGTGCTTTGTAATGAATAATAAAGTGTTTTAACCTCTTTAGGGACTTAACACCGCATTAATCCTTTAATCCCTAGAAAAACCAATTTTGTTGACATGTAAAGGGGATATTTAACTTCATCCAATTAATTTTCTACTTTAGAGATAACCATGATTATGAAGATCAGATTGAATAGATTCATTAGAGTTCCTTTATTGTGTACAAAGTGATAGCTTTGCCACCAGATATTTGTATCAAAAAAGAAATTTACATCTTGCGATTGTTTTATCCCCCCTCCCTTCCTGTTTTAAAGAACAGAAATGCCAGAACTTTGAAATCCTGAATGGCTTGCCACAGACTACTTCTGCAATAGTTGAGATACCACAGAGCTATTAAAATAGCTAACGTCACTACCATGATTTGGTTTAATTAGTATTGTTCTTATGACATGTTTTAATGGTGTGTTTCTGAAGTATTTCCGAATAGCAAAAAATACTTTGGTGTGAATGGAGCTGATAAACATAAGGGGCTGCTGGATATAAAAGCTCTTTCGAACAACACCTGGGATCTGGCTATAGAAGATTGTAAGAGAGAAGCTGCAGTATTTTGGCATCCTTCTCTGTGTTACTTGGAAATGTTGCCTCGTCTGGAGAAAGCCAATATCACAAAAGAAACTTATAACTGAATTTCATTTCAGTTTTATCCCTCACTGTCACAAAACAAATTCTTGTGCTTTGTATAAGCATGTTTTCTTCCTGAATTTGTCGACTCATGTTTTTATATTCTCTTCTAGAATGTACTGTAATATAGTAACTAATGAAAATCTGAACTGAATGTACCCTATTGAGTGGTTAACGTGTCAAACCAGTATCTGGGAGACCTGAGGTTGCCAACTGTGGTTTGGGAAATTCCTGGAGATTTGAGGGTGGAGCATGGGGAGGGGTATAAGGAGGGGACGGACCTTAGTGGGGTATAATGCCATAAAATCTACCGTCCGGTGCAGCCATTTTCAATCTCTGTTGGCTGGAGATCAGTTGAAATTCAGGGAGATCTCCAGGCCTCATCTGGAAGTTGGAAGCCCTACTATTCAGGCATGGAAGCTTGCTGGATGACCTTGGACCAGTCACATACTCTCAGCCTCACTTCACGGGATTGTCCTAAGAATAAAATGGAGAAGGGGAGATTGTTGTAAGGTACTTTGAGTCCCCAATGGTGAGCAAAGTGAGTTAGAAATGAATAAATAACTAATGCAAATAGGCAAATTAACAGCAGTAATATTTAAAAACATTCAGGGCTCATTCGGCTGCTATTCCGGCACCTTACTGTCTGATTTAGAGTTCAGAAAGGTTGGAGGAGGGAAGAGAGTAACACAGTTTGTCCTGGCAGCTAAGAAAATCTAGGATCAAGCTGTCCTTAATGGTTGAGACTCCTTCACCTGTGTGTAATGAGAGTGCTAATGTGTTTTAATATACTTTTTAACATTACAGTTTTATTGTTCATGTTTTACTCTTTT
This sequence comes from Eublepharis macularius, assembly GCF_028583425.1. Classification (NCBI taxonomy): domain Eukaryota; kingdom Metazoa; phylum Chordata; class Lepidosauria; order Squamata; family Eublepharidae; genus Eublepharis; species Eublepharis macularius. The sequence continues at coordinate 169,653,442 of NC_072791.1, read as the reverse complement.
TTTTGCTTAGTTGTGATGGCCTTTGGCTGTGTGCAATAAACATTATTCTGATTCCTTTCTACTGCAGCCCAGTCAGGTAGAGAGAGGTCACCCAATGAGCTTCATGGCTGAGCAGGATTTGAACAGAGGTCTTCTAAACCCTCATCCAATTCTCTAACCACTACACCATGCTGACTGTACTCAGTTGAGGGTGAGTAGCTGGAATCATGCACAAAGATCCCTCCATTAAATATAATTTATGACGGTAACTTGTCTTCTGGGCAGCCCACTCAGCTACTCCTTGCAAATGAGAATTGTAATCGTCTATCAAAGAGAGACCCTATTTTCCTGAAAGATGGCAGGGAGGATCCCTTGGGATTTTTTTTCCCATTGAGGTCAATACTTTATAATGTTTCCTTTGCTTTCAGTCATCTAATGCATGCCCACTTAATGTAACATTTGCAATGCACATGGTAACATTTAGAGGTGAATCTAACATGTCATCATGACCTAAGACAGCAGTTACATGCCTTTTGAGAACCTGCAATAACAAATATTCAAAACACTTCTATTGCCACTGACAGTGACAAACAGTTTTGCCTTTGTTAAAGAAAATTGCACTATCAAATAGTCCTTGAAAGACACAGTGTAATCCTATGCAAAGTTACATCCAATTTTAGCCAACTGATTTCAATGAGCATATTGAAGTAAGTCTGCACAGGACTATGCTGTTGATGTGCTTTATTGACACTGAGTTGGAGCAAAAGAGTAGAGATATTTAGGAAAGTGAGTATATGCCAGTATATGTGTGTGTGTGTGTGTGTGTGTGTGCTGGTATTGACCTTTAAAGCCCTATATGGTTTGGGGCCAGCATAACTTAAGGACTCTCTTTTCCCACATGAACCTACTTGTCCACTTCTGTCATCTTTGGAGGCCCTGCTCCAGGTGTTCCTGCCATCAGAGACTAGATGGGTGGCAACATGAGAAAGGGCCTTATTGCTCTTGGCACTGAAACTTGAGAACTCCCTCCCCAGGGAGATTAGCTTGCCTCCCTCTGTTATTGTCTTCTGCCAGCAGGAGAAGATTTTTTTGTTCTGTTTGGCATACCCTGTTGTCCAAATAGGAGGTCTCCTTAATTAGTTGGGGGGTATTAGCATTAAGGAGGCAGTGAGAGGGGTAACTGGTATTCTCCATCTATGTCTATGGGGACCCAGAGAACTTTCAAATAAATAGGCACATGTTCAACCAAAAAGATATCTTTATTATTAACAGAAGAATAAAAGGCAAGTATACAGAAAACCACACACACAGCATACACATAGGGCTAACTAAGAAAAACTGAGAGGAATGTGGGAGGAAGTAGTTAGGGAGGATGATAATTACCAGTCTCAAAGAGGAGGAAGTCCACAGAGAAGCAGCAAAACGGACAGCATTTCACGGAAGAGGAAAGGCCCAAACGAGTTTGGGGATGTATATTTCGATCACAAGGTGCACACACATAGAGCGCATAGCTGGGAAGCCCAGTTATAGGGCAAAATATTCTCTGGGACAAGATGATGTCTTCGTCCAAAAAACAATAACTTAATGGTTTGTCTGGAGGTATGATAATAAGTTAGAAGAGGTTTCATATAACTATCTGGGATGTTCTATAGATGAAAATATTGCTTAATAACCTGGTAAGTACTGGACAGGAAGGCTATTAGACTTGCTGAATAGCTTTGGTTAGAGTAAATGGGTGAGGGGAGGTAGAGGAGGGTATTGACGAGATTAGACAGGGATTTTTTTTCAGGAAGCCTCATTATCTCTTTGTCTCTCTGGAGTGTGGAGTTAAGTAGCACCCATCTCTGACTTATGTCCTGGAAACTTTTCAGGACCTTGGCCAGCTGGCATCTACTCTGCTTTGGGTCAGGCAGTGCCTTGGATTTATGCATGGAAGTGGTTTATGATCTTTCATCCATAAACTGCTTTCTCATAGTGCAGAGGGACCAGACTGCTGAAACCCCCTGTAGCTGTTATTGGACTCCCCCTGGGCTTTTGGTATTATGTCTATTTATGTTTTTATTGTTATGTCTATGTTTTATATATACTTTAATTTAAATGCTTTTAGTGTTGAAATGTTTTAATATTTGATGTTTGCCACCTTGCGGACCCTGTTCTGGTGGAAAGGCAACATAGAAATGTTTTGAATAAATAAAAAAAAAATCCAAAAGCGGTCTTTTATCCCAATTCTTTGAGCTGATGTATAGAATTTTAAAGAGAGAAATCTACCCTTATTCAAATAGCATTTCTGTTAAAATGGGGTTAATACTCTGAATGCTGAAGTCACAGTTCACATTCCACTGGTCAGAGGAAAATTCCTTTTAATTAGACTACATAAAAATTGTACCATTATTGAATGTTAAATGTGCCAGTTGCCAAAACAAACCTGCACACTGTGATCCTTTCACATGCAATGTATTATTTGCTGTTAAGGTCCTTAGGTAAATGAGGAACTTTGCACCTATTCATTTCTGAAGCTTCTAGGAGCAGCAGTGTTACCTGTTGGAAGAGCAGATGCCTGACTGTCGGTTCCCCCATCCACTGCTCCTTTCTCTCCCACTTTTCAGCTGGTTTTAAAAAGGATTAAAGACAGAATGCCAGGGATTTGAGTGGGGTCAGGTTAGAAACAAATGGAAGAACACAGCAGGCCAAACTAGCATGAGCCAAAGAAGACCGCTGTTCACATTGCCCTGGAATCTCTTAACACACATTTAGAGCTAACTTTCCTTTGGATGCAGTGGATGGAGATGGCTTGGCGGCCTTAACAGTAACGATGATAATGACAGGCCATCAAGTTTCAACTGACTTATGGCAGGCCTTCATGGGGTTTTCAAGGCAAGAGATAAGCAGAGGTGATTTGCCGTTGCCTTCCTCTGTATAGCAACCCTAAACTGCCTTGGTAGTCTCCCATCCAATAATAACAACAACAGCAACAACAACATTCGATTTATATACCGCCCGTCAGGACAACTTAACACCCACTCAGAGCGGTTTACAAAGTATGTCATTATTATCTCCACAACAAACACCCTGTGAGGTGGGTGGGGTTGAGAGAGCTCCAGAGAGCTGTGACTAGCCCAAGGTCACCCAGCTGGCTTCAAGTGGAGGAGTGGGGAATCAAATCCGGTTCTCCAGATTAGAGTCCCACTACTCTTAACCACTACACCAAACTGGCTCAGAACTAATCAGGGATTCAGGGCTCACCCTGCTTAGCTTCTAAGCTCTGACACTAGCTCAGGCTAGTCTGGGATATTCACTTTTCTCAATAACCTCTACAATGGAATGCAAATTAAATAGGAAAATACCAGTACAGTTCACAGTTGTCTCTAGAAGAGTCTCCCCCCCCCCCCAAATTTCAGATTGCTAAAACACACTTTATTTCTAAATAAATACTAAGGACACACAATCAAAATAAATTATTTTGTACAAATGAAAAATGCTGGACCTATAAGGAGAAAAGCCCCTGATGTGGGCATGGCTTTTGGCTAAGATGAGCCCAGAGAAGGGACTCCTGAAGAGACAGCACAGGTAATCTCCACTAAGGACGAGAATGTCTGCTATGCTTCTCGTTTTGCAATGCCCAAACAGCAGACTTTCTGGCCGTAAGTGAAGACTGCTTATTGTGCATCTGCAAGAGTAACTACTCTGGGCTCATCTCCTTTACAGCCAAAGAGCATGCCCATATTATGGAATTGTGGGGGGAAAGGCGCATGCAGAGAATTCCTATTTGTAGCTGCCCCTAGCTGAGAGGAAGAAGGCAAGACCAGAGCAGTGATGGAGTCTCCAGAGCAGCCAAGAAATTCTGCTGCGTCTCTGCACTGGGTGATACAAGCACCACCTACATGAAGGTGGGCTGGAATTAAAAGCACAAGAACAGAATAAAAGCCCTGCTGGATTAGACCAGTGGCCCATCTAATCCAACATCCTAGTCTAAAACAGGTTGCTATGGAGGGCCAACAACAGGTCATAGAGATCGAGGCCTCCCCTGCGGTTGCCTGCTCCACTTGGTGGCTTATTGCAAAGGATCCAAGTCGGAGCAGTAATGCTGTACAAATATGCCCTTTTGCATTCCATTTGGATTTTCTATGTTGTCATGGTAAGGCTCTTTGTTTCACACATTTTCATTCCTCGTATTCCTGATTAGTTTGTTTCTTTCATACCATTTAAAGGTAACAGGAAAAATTTGGCACAAAGAAACAGACAATGAAAATAAAGACTCATGGTTCTATTTCACACAGGGAGAAGTGAAATGATTTTTTTAGTTGAAATAGCACTCTTGCAAAATTTAGTGGCAGAGCAGCTATTCTGTGTATCTATCTTGCACATTTTTGTCCTAACCTTCCTCCAGTAAATTCAGGGCAGCACACGTTTCCTATTTTCTCCTCACAATTACCCTGTGAGAGGCTGACAGACAGTGGCGGGCCTAAGATAGCCCAACTATCTTCATGGCAGAATGGGATTTGAACCTTGGTATTCCAACACTCTGGTTACTACACTGAGACCTTTTTCACACAGGAAATTCCACACCTGCATTCATGTAGAGTTTCTATAAGCACTTTCTTTCTGGATGACTACTTTGGATTGATTGATTGATTGATTGATTGATTGATTGATTGATTGATCGATCGATCGATCGATTGATGGTGACCTGGAAGCCATTCTCCTACATGACAATCGTGTGCCCTGGAACACTGTCTGGAAATTACTGACAGAGGAGAATCAGTCTCTTCCTATATTTTCTGGTTGGTATTACCATTTCCCTTCAAAATATTAGTGTCATTCAACCATTCAAAAAATTAAATTCATTTCTTCAAAGGTAAATTAATCTTTTCTCTCATGACTCCTCTTTCCTGAATGTGTATTTTGTACCAGGAACAACTATCCAATCTGTTACCCTGTAATTAAATTGGATTACAGAATAATCACAACCTTGCTTGCTTTCTTCAGATTACATGGCAATTAAGTTTGGTTTTACCATGAAAAACCAAGAATTTCTAATGATGTCATTACATGGTTATTTGTACAATACAAAGCAATCGTTTAATTATACATGCACCACTTTTTCCGTCAATGGGAAAAATGATTAAAATAATGCTAATGCTGCAGTGTCTTCTTGAATAACTGCCAGCATATTTTAAAACTTTCAAAATATCAATAGATACTATGGTAAGTCTGAGATTTTCTGTGCAGAACCAACATTTATGAAAGCACCCCTGCTTCTTCTAAGCTTACTAGATACCAATCAGGATCCAGTGCAAGGACTTTACAAAGACCACACAAGGATCACGATCTTCCCAGCTTTCTCCTCCTTCCCAGCAGCCATTTCCAAACCCAGGAATAGAAGGTTGCAGTGGGGAGGAAGAAGGCAGCAAAACCACCCATTTGCCCCTCTTCTTACTCCACATGGATCCAACGACTTGAGAATAAACTTTCCCAGGTTAGAAATGGCTGCCAGGAACAGATGAAAATTGGGAAGATTAAAGGCTCGGTACCTTCTACAGATGGATCACAGGATCAAATTCATTATGCTGGATCCAACGATACGTTTGAACTTTTATTATTTATTTATAGCCTGCCTTTCTCACTGAGATCTAAGGTGGATTACACTGTGCAAGTGAAATACAATATAATCAACAGCTAGGGCAATAATGAACAACAGGACATTCAGTGAGCTGATACATTAGGGAATGGTAGCACAGAATTTGAAACAAGCATAAGGCTGAGAACAGAGATGAAATCTTTCTGAAGCAAAGTGTAACTAATTAACATGGCATGTTTAGCAATGTGGAAACTCCCTGGTAGGAGCATATTTACATCAGTAGACAGTACCCAATGGCATAGTCTATAGTCCCTGTCTCTACCAAGGCATCTTTCTGAGCTATTTCTTATGACACAGCCCTATAATCTGGGTAGAAATCCCTCCTGAATAATTCAGTTTTGCATAGTTGTAGAAAGCCAGAAAGGTGGGAGCTTTCCTGACCTCCTCAGGAAGGCCATTCCGTAAGGTGGGGGCTACCACAGAGAAAGCACATGTGCAGGCAACTGTTGATTTTGCCCAACTGCACAGTGGTATCTGCAGAAGGCCCAGTTCAGATGGGTGAAGCTGTCATGGTGGAACATAGAGTGGAAAGGTGTTTGCACAAATATGAGGGGCCAAGGCCACGAAAGGCTTTGAATGCAATAGTCATGACGTGGAATTGAGTCTGGTAACTGATGAGCAACCAATGGAGTGACTGCAAAATGGGAGTGATATGCATGCTCTGTCTAGCTCCTGAGGGTAAATGAGCAACAGCGTTCTGTACCAGCTGGAGTCTCCAAGTTGACTTTGAGGGGAGATTAATGTTGAGCTCATTACAGTAATCTAGTCTCAACGTTACTGTGGCATGAATCCAGATGGCCATATCAACTATGTCAAAATGGGGGGCTAGTCTGAGAGTCTCTCTACACAAGATATCTTACACGGGGATGCTCAAGTGTAAATGTTAGCTGGGAAGGGTAGTTTAAAAAGACAGAGCCAAATACTCTGTCAATTTCACCTCTCTACACGAGGGTAGTTTAAAAATGACAGAGCTGGCACAGATTGTTCCTCAGAGGGTTTGTTAATTTTGCCTCCCCAAAGCAGAGGTGAAATTGACAGAGCCTTTGGGGAGGCAAAGATGAAATTAACAAATCTTCTGAGGAGCGATCTCTGCAAGCTGGTGAGCAAAAAATTTCTCCATGAACAGAAGAGAACCTATGGTTCCACCCATAGTATATCATGTAGTCAGAAAACGCATTGTGTATATCAACCTTGCTAATTTCCTTACATGATTCCGCTCCCCCCCCGCCCCGCCGCTGCCCCAAGATACTGTCACAGAGCTCTTTAGAAGTCTTTGTAGAGATGGAAAAACAGCTCAAAAGCTGTCTCCTGCTAAGACTATTAAATGCTGTTGTTAAACATTCTGTTTCTTTGATGTTGACAGACAAACCGTTTTCCAGGTAAGTATAGCTAGTAAATACAATGTAGCTTTAGCCTATATGTGAAAATACAGTCATTAAGCTTCTCTAATGAGAAGGAAAAGGAACAATTATTTGCTGTCATTATGCACTGTTCGCTAATTGCACTCATCAGGTGATGAAAATGAAGAAGTTAATTTAGGATTTTAATTATTCTTTTGGAAAATGTTAGCAAAAAATCATTTTGTTGTTCTCTTTTGTTCACCCCTCCTCCCCACACACGCACTTGATGTCCTTGAGTGATGAAGACAGATTTTGACTGAAAATGAAGTATAGAGGTATTGGTTGGATTCAATGCTCATTTTCTACCAGTGAAAGAAGAGGGTGATTTTTTACCAAATCCTCTTTCCATTGCAGGCCTTGTATCATGCTTAGGGGAAGTGTTTTGTGGGTATGGTGGGCTGTAGTTAACCACAGTTTAAAGGAACTGGTAGAGTAAATGATGAGAAGGAGAGAGCCTGGAGAGCCACTGCTGATCTGGTTTGACCATTCTGACCTTAATTAACCAATGGTTATAGGGCATCTTAATATGCGTGTGTACATATTTAAGGGTTTTAGACCTCTTAGTTTTGTCATTCATTTATTTACATATTATCACAATAAAAAGAAAAGTGAGTATGTTAGAATGCCATGCATCTACTGCTGCAAAGGATGTGATGATCTGTTGCATTGATATAAGGGATGCTGTGACTTAGTTCAAGCATCCACTCTTTATGCTTCACCTAACAGAACCACATTGTGGCCTGCATACAGAGAAGAATGAAGGAGTAGAATCCATAGGCTGGCAAAATGGTCTTCAGGCAGTAGGTGAAAGAAGAAAGTATTGAAACTTCTCTGTTGGGAAAATGGAATAAAATTCTGAGAAAATAAAATTATTTTTCCTTTGTGTAATGATGAATTAGTGACAGTGATAATAAGCTGATGCCATACAATGACAGAAAGAGTTGCTTTCCTTATTTCTCACTGGTCTTTTTGGAAAAAACAGAACAGAATTTTTGCCAATGTTATCAAAGTTTGGCAGGAGATTCCTTCAAGGTTCTTTCATTGCAAAACATTTTCCTAGTGGATTTGAACAGGCAAACTTTTTTCATTCTCTTTGCTAGCATCTCAAAATGCTTCAGTTTAAATTGCCCATTCGCATGTAGACAATTATATATAGTATGTCTCGTTTTTGTTATCTGAGCTCTCATTTTGCAGGTGATACACATATCTCAATGGGTTAAAATCAAATGGGTTAAAATCTCTCAGAACCGATAGACAATTCCAAAGGCTTAACAGCCTTCATGCCTGGCTTGCCACCGAAACTGTGTAGCTAGGGGGAAACTAATATACTGACCTTCAAAGAGACTTTACAGTTATTTAAAATAAGACTACTGCTTAAAAGCCTAAGGACCATCTAATTTTTTATCATTAAAGATAAGGCACAAATCCAATCTGTGTGTGATTCCTTAAAGCCCACTTATAAATATATCAGATTATCTATATCTGAAGATCAGTCCCATGTGAGTTATAAAAAAAACATATTAAGTATGATTTAAGAAAAAAAAGTTGTCTCTCTTGTCCCCTGGAATATGGTGTTTCATGCTCCCCTTTTTTAAGCAGCAAGAAGGTCAGAAGAAAACCAGAAAGGAGAACTTCATGGAGAAAACCTAAACAGAACAAAAGTATTTCTTATAAATATAGGACAAGTCTGTATGGTCTTCCTCTTTTAATCAAAACAGGTCCTTCTCACAAAACTTAGAATAAAGCTCTTTGAAGAACAACAAATACTTGAAACACATAGGTTTTTTGTAATTATTTATTTACTGGTTGAATAGGCCCAAAAGCAACACAGGCAGACAGAGTTTTTAGCGGAGGAACAATATGCTAACCTCCTTCTTCCCAAGATCCTCTATTAAATTATCTACATAGAGAGGAAGGATTCTCTTCCTGTTTATTCATTCTGATCTGTCTCCCCCTCATACACATCTTTCATTCCAGACACTGTTTAAATGAGAGATGCTAGAGCTGAAGCTTACCATGATGAATGTCTACTTGTAGTAATTACTCAGTTGTGAGGGGGAAGTAGCTGCACAAAGGTTCTCAACCACTCTTTGTATTGCTATAGCTTCATGGCTGAACCCTAGTAGTAAAGATTGTAGAGCTATGATCTAAGAGTGGAACCACAAGTGACGAAAGGCACGGGTTGGACACTTGTCAGCTTCCCTCAAGTTTTGATGGGAAATGTAGGCAGCTTGGCGGAATGTTGGACAAGTGACAGTTGAAAAGTCCATTGGACAGCCGTCGGAGAGCCAAGCTGCAAGACCAGGATGCCTACATTTCCCATCAAAACTTGAGGGAAGCTGACAAGTGTCCAACCTGTGCCTTTTGTCACTTGTGGTTCTGCTCTAAGAAACCCTGAATCAAATTAAGCAATGCTTCCAGGAAATTTCTTGGATGCAGCCCAGAAGTAATCTAGATAACAGTAATCATAGGGAGATTTCTGTTATCATGAGACATACCTATTCATTTATAAAAGTTGCTTGCATTTAGCTGTTGATTGGTAGATTGCCACCTAAGGTATCCTACTTAAGAATTCTGTGATGATTTCATGCGATGTTTTTGGCCCATAGCATTCTGAACATTTGTGTTAGACTTCCAGGGAAGGAGTCATTCAATGATGGCTGGCTATAGAATTCTGATGCCCAATCATCTGAGAAAATGGAGGTTATCTAGCCACCTGTGGGTCTACAGCTCTCCTTTTCAAAGTACTGGTTTCTATAACTTCCTTTAAGAAGCTTGCAACGGTTTTCAGTGCGCAAATTCCAGAGTGCTGAGACAGCATTGCAATAGGACATTTTTCTTTAAAAATCCTTTATACTTGCAATGCCAATTAATTTTTGCAACACTTGTGAAAAGTAGTGACATCATGTCACCACCCAGAACATGGTAGGTAAGCTGTATCCTGTGGACTAGGACTAACTCATTGTTTAACGTGTCTGGTATTTTGTGAGCAAGAACAGATACAAGTAAGTTGTACAGCAAAAAAGAAAAAAAAAACCTTCCCTAAAGATATTTTAGGTGAAGTGATGCATGTGGATATGTGAGAACATGACAGCACAATAATTTTAAGCTTAGCGCATCTAAGATTTTTCTCTCCCTGTTATTATATCCTATGCTGCCACTAGCAGAGTGAGAATTATTGATAACATGTCTTTTACTTAGATTTAATGAAAAATGCTCTAAGCTCAAAAACTGCCAGTTATTAGAGACTTGAACTTCTCAGCCCTTTAAGGGACTTAACATTTGGCCCATTCATGGGCTGAGTTTGGTAGCAAGAGATGAACAGGACTGCTGGGAACAGAATCTTTCTTGATCAGGGTTGACCTTAGGGATGCTAGACCCCTGGCAGCGGGGGGCGCGCACCTTCCGTGTGTGCTCCCCTGCGGTGCTGTGCGCTCCTGTGTGCAGCAGCCACCAGGATCAGGCCCATTTCAGGTGCTGTGGAGCACAGGAGCGCTCCACAGTGCCTCAAAACAGGCCCAATCCATGGGTGCATTTTGGGCTGCTGTGGAGGGCAGGAGAATTCCTGCGCTCTGCAGCGGCCCCCAACCCAAGCCCCTGTGGAGCTTGGGTGTGCTCCCAGGGCTGTGTGATGATGTCACTTCCCACTTTGCACATGTGCTGCCTTCTCAAAGGTAAGAGCCAGGCCCCAATCCCCCGCTGGGAGATTGAGAGGGCCTGGCAACCCTAGTTGGCCTACAGTTCTAAAATGATAGTTGTTAAACATGCAGCAGTGAATGGCAAAAAACCCCTTGCCAATAGAAAAAAAATTCCCTGCAGGACTGATGCTTTTGGTTGTCCCAATGCTCAGTGATAGGCCAGGACCCATTGCCATTCATGACAGGCCTAGTGAGCAGGGAGGAAGAGAGACTGCACACCAATGAAGTCTTTGGACCCTGTTACGTATGTTCAATGTTAAACCTATAGAGGGCTCCAGTTGTTTCTTGTGTTAGCTCAGACAGAGCAAGCAGTCACATTGCAACATGTTTGCCTAGTAAGTATTCCTTCCAATGCTGTGTCTGCCTCAGAACTTACTGCCGGTCCCACATACTTAATAAAAAGTTTCCTACGCATTTCACTATGAAACCTCTTCAGGGGAATCTGTCACATAATACATCCAGATAAGAACTGAGTTCCCATAATGTTATTGTTATTAAATTATCCATATTAAAAATCAAATGTACAGTTGACAAAGATTAAAAAGTAACTATTTAGATGAGCAACTAATCAAAACAATTAGAGCTTATTCCATTCTTACTGTTGTTTACAGAAAGGAGAAGGAAAAATCACTGAACACAGACAAGATAAAATAAACAGCCCTGTATCAGGCAAGTTCTGACACAACATTTAAAGAGTCTTTGTCAAATATTACTAACAGGCTTTTGCCTATTTTCACTTTTTGCTGATTGGTATGGCCTTTTTGTCCCCTTCTTGGGCTGTTCCCAGGTCATTTTCACTTTCCAGGCTATCCTTGGTTAATAGATCAAATTTTAAAATTAGGGGCACAAAATAAATCCACAGATTGATCCAGTCAATTTGACTCACAGTGAGGTAAGTGATGTCCTTTTGTACTGTGGCATGTAGAAAGCTGTTAGATTTCTTCTCAAAATTTGAGACTGCTTGTAAAATTTTGATTGTCTTTAGATCATAATTCTGTTGCATTTTTATCTGATGTTACTGGGTTTTTTTAATGCAGCAGTTCATTGTCATCCTTTATTTCTTTTGTGATTTGAAATGACATTATGGCCCCCTGTTGGTTGTGGACCTTCAGGGCTCCTGCCAAGTCTTCCCTAAAGGCACAAAATTCCACTTAGGAGTGAAATTTACAATATCAGAAACGGTCATCTAGTTGAGTCAATTTCATCAAACCAATGATTTATATAAGAATATGGAAAGCAGCTGTGATGACAAAATTAGAAAAACAGACTGATCACAGTTTCTCCCCCTTAACCCCTCATAAAGTGTCCCTCATTCAGAATCATAGCTATATTGTTAATCTGTAGGGGTATGGGGAAGGAGTGGAAGGTATCACCATTGTTCCAAAAAAAAATCATCTCTACACAGCTATAGAAACATGCAGAAGCAATGCTGGTAGAAAGGGGTAAGAAAATGTGTACAGCAGAGCTGGCCTACCCGATAGGTGGACTTAGGAGACTGGCTAGGGCACCAGAAGGTAGAAAGCGTTGCTGGGGGTGCCAGGGGAGCAAAGGTGGCTGGCTAGTGACAAGTGACAGCCCCAAATGGCACCTCCAGCTCATGGACCACCTGAACCATGGAATGATACGTGGAGGCCATGGCATTGACTGCTGGTTCTGCTTGTCTGGCTAACTCTCACCCACCTCACCCGTGCCCACCCTCTCCCATCCCTGCGAAGGCTGGGAGGAAGAACAGGCTGCATGCTCCCCTGAATTTGTTTGCACCTGTGCCATGGTGGCTAGGGTTTGGGGACTCACCCCTGTCACCCTGTCACCCTTCCCCTTCCAGCCTTCTTTGCCCAGCCTGGCCTGCCTTCCTCTCCCGCCCCTTGCCCTATGAAGCAGGGAGGAAGGAAGAGCAGGCGACCACTAGCACCTCTGCTGCCACTGGGCTGTGTGCCTATCCAGAAACAGTGGCAGCTCCTTTCTCACTTCCATATTGCACTGTAGTGGGTGGGTCAGGGGGGGAGGCTAGCAGGTGGCCTAGGGCACTAAAAGCCCTGTGTATAAACTTGTGAAGTTAGTCAGAGGCTTAAGGCCTGATATGGCCCATTCATTGCCTATTTAGAATGTAGGCCCAACTTAACCAGTCTTCTTGAGTCAGGGACATTTCTTACCCTCACTGCAGAAATTATATGCAAGGCTTTTTTCTGTGCAGTGTCACCATTACACTTGTTCTTTCATTTCATATATACAGAAATATATGTGAAAGTATGTGATTTATGGAATTTTGATTCCATATAGGTTTTTTGCAATTCTATAAAATGCAATGGATACAGTCATGATACTGAAATAATGTACAAGTGCTGCAGGCAATGCCTTAAGTAAATAGATGATTGCATCCACTTATTTACTTCATAGGATGTAGTTTTAGAAACTCCACTGCTATGGGGTGTAGTAAAAGAGCAACCAATTATTTATTCTTTGATTTTGAAGTTATTTGATTAGTTTTTAAGTGTTGAGACAAATTTATATTAACGGCTTGAGTATTTAGCAATTGTAAGTACTCCTAAATAGGATTAATGGGATGAAATTAGGAACAGGCAATATTATTCTAGAATTAGGAAACACGATTTTCCCCTCAGCCCATTAAACTAGAGGCTTTTTCATCTGCACACATGCATAACATTTGGTGCAATTGTTCACTGATTTACCTCTTGCTGATTTTGTATAAACTGTCTCAGTTGATGTGTATTGTGTTTTAAGATGACGTCAGGTGAGTCAAATGTTTGTAGCACCTGAGTTGTGATAGCTGTTTCATACATTCCAACCAGCTTTTTTGTCCCATGTCATTTCACTTCTGTTCCCCATGGTCCAATGGGGAACTCATCTTGTGTGTTCCTTCTTCCTGGTACATCAAGAAGGGATTCTCTTATTTTTTCTTCTTAGATAATGAATGAATGCGGTCATATCCATGCATCCTCCAGTAATGTTATAACAACAACAACAACAACATTCGATTTATATACTGTCCTTCAGGACAACTTAACGTCCACTCAGAGCATTTTACAATGTTACATCATTATCCCCACAACAATAATCACCATGTGAGGTGGGTGAGCCTAAGAGAGCTCCTAGAAGCTGTGATTGACCCAAGATCACCCAGCTGGCTGCAAGTGGAGGAGTGGAGAATCAAACCTGGTTCTCCAGATTAGAGTCCCATGCTCTTAACCATTACACCAAACTGTTTCTCACACCAAACATGGCTCCATGGGGACTTAGAGATAGCAGAGTGAAGGAGTTAGGCCTGAGGATTGTGAAATAACTCAAACTCAGTTTGTTTGTACTGAAAACAAATTAGCAGATGAAATCAATGAACTGTTGCAGAGGAATGGGGAAAATAGTATAGATTCACTATGAGAGAGAAGAATGGAGGTGGAGGGATGTGTTAAAGTGCAAGGAAGGAAAAAGTGTGCTTCTTCTGCTATACATTGTTTTACACACACTCACTCATGAAGTATGGATGTCATGGGCAGATTTTCAATACACTAGGGGATAACTAATGATCACAATGGGGGTCACAAAATTCATTTCCAGGTTAGAATGTTGAGAATCTTTTTGGGGTGCGCCCTCCTTTCGGGGTTGTTGGCCCTCTTGCTTGGGTCTTCTGAAGCTAATGCTTCTGTAGGTATCTTCCTTTCCATTGCTTTCTGGATTCGTTGGTGGCAAGTAGATTGACTTTGGAATAGGATTTGGAATAAAACGACAGGATCTGAGGAATCTTTCCATTCTATCAGCACAATCCTATGCAAAGTTACGTTGATCTAAGCCCATTGATATTACTGGGTTTAGGCTGAAGTGGCACTGCATAGGATTGTACTGTAAAATATGTCCATATGTCCATTCTATATGTCCATTTTACCTTCAAACATATGCCCAGGTTATGTATAATCCTGAACAGTTCTGATGCTGGCTAGCTGGAGTGAGTCACATGTTAGTGGGCAACATTTGAGCAACTGTATGCTGTTTAACCTTACCTGTTAAAAATGAGCACTCCTAATGCTTGCTCAGTAAAGCTTGTAATCATACAGAAACCCTTTGGAACAGCTCACTAGTATGATGAGAAGCTTTCTTCACCACTATATGCTGTACATTTCCATTCATTTATATGCACTGATTTTCCCACTGAGCTGAAACTTAATCTTATTAAGTTCTCAAGGATGTTTTGTTTCCAGTAAGGACAATGAAGTCTGCATAGCTTTATATAGCTTTATAGAAACCAAAAGCATCCACGAAGGGAAAATGTAGGGCACATACATTATTTCATTAAAGATGTATGCAAACTTTTCTATAAGATGCCCTAAGAATGCTGTCCCCTGTTATATAAGCAGAGTTGTCTTTGTTCCTGTTATGAATGAAACAGGAGGGTGGGCTTGAAGCTTAACCCAGCCAATAGCCAGAGGCAAGGTAATGACTAGTTAAGTCAGCTTTGCCTCTGGTAGCCATTATTTTTTGCCACTGTTGCTCCACGCACACCTCCTATCCTAACAATGTGGGATTGGCTACTCTGTTTTTGCCTCCCCTGCATTATGAGGGGGATGAGTGATAATAAGCAGCCTTGGTATTTGACTAATTAGGTTGGTGGGACTAGTATGGATTACTACCATATTGGTAGGATTAACTGCCAGTAGCCTGAGAAATCTAAAGACACAATGAGGCTCTCCCAAGCCAATTGATCATTGGCTGTGCAGCCATGAAGTAATGAGCAGTACCTCTGTCATTTACTGCATGTGGGTGGAAGAGATCAGGCTTGGCACCTCTCTCTACAGTTTTCTCAACAGGTTAGAATACAACCAAGCCAGGCACAACTCCAGCTGAATTTGGAGCTCCAGTGGTGTTGCTCAGAAATGCTGGCAGCCATCAGGGCTGCCCCTAGAGTAACGTGTACTAAAAAGTAAATCTTTTCATAAAGTGCAGATAAGCTAGGGTTCCCAGGAGCTCATCGGTTTGTCCTGGGCAAACGAGCGGCGCAACAATGTCACTTCGAGAAGTGATGTAATCATTCTGGCTGCGGGAGTGCTCCCTTGCTTTGCACATGTCCAATTTCAGCCCCAAACAGTATTGGAGGGATCCCCTCCCACTGGTTCTAGAGTGACCTGGTAATCCACACGTAGCTTTTTTGGGATGGCAGTACTTACCAGGTACTGAGTACCAGCACATTTGGGGAGGGGGGTAGCCCAAGTCCTGAGGGAGAATTGGTGGAAACTGGTGTGTCCTTATATATGAGTGCCTGCCAATACCTCTTTAAAAAAAAAAAAAACCAAACTGGTTAAACACATAACTGGTATCTCATGTCAGTTCATTTCGAGGTGCAGAGACAAGAGCAAGTTTCAATATCTGGGCTAAGCTCCTTCTCCTGCAACACATTAATGGTTAAAGTCCGTGTACCAAAAATGTGAAATCCCAAATATGCATGTCTGGGTAGACAGCAGGGCAAAATAATGTCAAAATGAATAGTTTCATTTATTGAAGAGGAAAGAATAACACTCAGCTCAAACTAGCTTGCTTTGCTAAACACATACTACGGGTTTGTAATCAACTCAGAATCAGTCTACTAATCATGTTTCGTGGTGTGCCAGGTTTCTTGGCCATCCCTTTTTCCCCTCTTTGTAATTCCAGGCAGGCAGCTGGAACAGGAAGTGTATTGAGCCCTCTTTGGGGCACCATCCACACTGGTAGGCTATTTGATTTGGCAGATTGAAAGTTAACCTGGAGGTCAAGGATATTTCCCTCAACACCCGGATGTCCGGGGGGGGGGGGACCATATACCCCTTCCTCACTGGCAATTACATGCCTTTCTTAGAAAGAACAGAGTAACTCTTAGAGACTGTACTTGCAGAGAGCAGATACCATAAAGTGGCCTCTGCCCGTTCCCTTTGTGGCAACACTCCAGGTTACAAACATAACCCCAAAAATGTTACTGCTGGTTTCATTCATTCAAATCTTTCTTCGGGCAAAGCCTGACAATTTGGGGGCTACTCATTCTCTGCTGTAAGTGTGATTTCATCAAGGGTGAAAAGGCTTAGAGTGATGTTCTCAGAGCAAGTTGTTACCAGTAGAAAGCTTTCCCCCCCCCCCCACAAGGAGGCAGAGGTGGTGATAATTGCTTCTCTTCTGCTTTGTTTACTCCAGGAGCTTCCTCACTTTTATCCAGCAAGTCTGTTTCCACCAGGCCTTATGAGAGGCTACAAGATCTCACTTCATCTACCAACCACCCTGTGACTTTGAAAATCATCACTCCTTCCCACCTCATGTGGTTTCATCCCATCATTTCAACAACAATCGAAGCTTGAATGAGCCATCTCTTTTCTGAATAAATGGACCAAGACTATCACTGAGACATTATAGGTGAATTTCATATTTTCCCAGCATGTCCTTCTGCTTTTCCAAATCATAAAATTAAACTTGTAAATACTCCTTACCCAGCAATATTGATTAGAAAACATTGAATCGGGTCTCCTTTTATTACTAGGTGGCAGAATTCTGTTTTGTTTTTTTTTAAGAAATCTGGAAGGTTTACATTCACTTGTGTTGACTATTTATTTGTTTATTTATTTATATCCCACCTTTCTCACTGAGACTCAAGGCGGATTACATAGTGTAAGATTAGTACAATCAGTAGCAAGGACAAGGGCGGGCATTTCCATACAGTGTCATTCTATAAACAATGTCATAGGCTAAATGAATACAGTGTCAAGAACATTTCTATAAACAATGTCATAGGGCAAATGAATAGAAGTTTACAAAGACATAGTATTAGCAAGGATCCAATATGGGGTTGAAGAACTGCTGAAACGGAACATAATCAATTCTAAGATTTACATTAAGCAACATGAAGCACAGGTAGTATATAGGAGTACATATTTAAAGCAACAGATAATACGTAAGGCAACATAGTGGTGAAGTCTATCCTAACTCATTAGCAAAACATCTGAGACCCCTTTCCTACAATACCGCCCTCCTAGCTCAGAAAAAAAGGTCCTTTTGAATAATTTGGTTTTGCATTGTTTGCGGAAAGCCAGAAGGGTGGGGGCTCTCCTGACCTCCTCAGGCAGGCTGTTCCACAGGGTAGGGGCCACCACAGAGAAGGCCTGTGTGTGGGCTGCTGTTGATTTCACCCACTATTGTCATCTTGGCAAGGGCTGAAATATTTTATTCCTTAAATCAGTGGTTGCTGAAGTTAATATTATTTGAGAGGGTATTCTTAACACCAATATCTAACATGCCATTTAAATTCCATATTCTTCCCACAATAGGGTATGGCTAGGTAGCTTGGAAAATACATCTAAAATGTATTATCTTAGAAGGAACTCATATTTCATAGTAACACATATTACATAGCTATAAGACCCAAATAACGAGGGATCTGTGTCAAACACTTCGATTACTTCCATGTTTGGGGCCCTACTGTCAACACCCATCTTTCCCTCATATGTGGTATTCAAATTCCCACTAGCAGGCAGTGCTCGTCTTTTACTTACATCCCCTTATGAGAAAAAAAAATGAATTAAAATAAGTACAAATAGAGGGATGAACTGCATCATCCCCACCTGGCTCAACTTTAATCTACCTTTATCACATAGTTTGTGGCAGCCCTCAAGAAGCTGCTGCCGCTTATTAGGGCCTTCAAAGATTGCTGCCAGTCTGTAGGCTTCAGATTACAGACACAGCCGTTGATGAAACTGGAAATGTGTCAAAATGGTCCCTGACATTTCATTTGCATGCTTGGTTACTTTTGCAAATGTAGCTGGAGTTTTGGTCTTTGCCAGTCTCTGCTTTGAAATTTTCATGGATTCTTTGCCCAATCTGCTGCTCCAATTACTATTTTTTTTTCATAATAGAGCTATTTAAACCTTTCCCCTACTTATCCAGGCTGGGCTGGGAGAATATGTGACCAGTTTCCATAGAAACTAAGACCAATTATGGATCAAAGGTTGTATATTGCCTAATGTTTCTTTATTCAGAAACAGTTTTATATATGAAAATTAACTTTGCTTTGATGATTGCTTCATTCCAAAATTCCTCTGCACCTCCCTGATCCATACATATTTTTCTGATATCCACATAATCCTTTCATTTATTTGTACTCATATTTCAGAACATAGACAAATATAAGTTTTATGAAAGATTATGCAATGGGGCATTCCAATAAAAATCATGAAGGGTGTGTGTGTGTCTATTTAAAACGATATTGAATACATATGCCTTATTCTCCTTAGGGAGAGCATTTGCAGCAGTCTACTTGTCCATTTGTAAGATGAAGAGAAGCTTAATTTGCAATGGCAGCTTTGCAAGTATGGACTGAATGTGGCATCTTTGTAAGGGTCCATGGGGGAGATGTTTTGTTTCTCTTTTAAGCCAAGTACATTGAGACTTAATTAGCAGTCACTATTCAATGTATGGATGTGAAAGTTGGATGATTTCTCTTTCCATGTACTGAATAATTGGTTGACTATTAACTGCGTTGTAAATTGGTTTCGTTTCCCAAATTTCCCAGCACATATGCTTCCTCTTCAACAAGATCAGGCCAAAATTTCTATTTCCCCTTTCAGTTTGAACCTATCTGCCACAAACCACTGGGCAACTTTTGTATAAGTAATAGGCGTTTATGAAAGGCAACAGTCATTTCAGATTCTGAAGAAACAAACTGTGTATGTATCTACTATAATATGAATGAAAAATGACATCTTGAGATGGAAATATCTGGTTGGGTTTCTCTAAGCCTAAGGCTATAGAGATGAGTTTCAGAAATTCTTGGCAATTTGTGCTGGAATCTCAAAAACAAGTGAAAAGACAAAATGCATTATGCCTTGTGTCATGCAAATACCTTGTGAAGTATTATATCTTGTAATTACACAATGCTACGAATACCCTTTACCTATACCTTAAAAGGGGGGCAGCAGATCCATGGAGGAAAGGTTCCTCCATGGCTATTAGCCATGGTGAGTAAAGGGAACCTCCATATACAGAAGCAGGAAATCTCTAGGAGACAGCATCAGGGGAAGGTCTCTCGGGTTCTATCCTCGGTTTGTTTAGCCTC
The DNA here is from genome assembly GCF_028583425.1 of Eublepharis macularius. NCBI lineage: Eukaryota > Metazoa > Chordata > Lepidosauria > Squamata > Eublepharidae > Eublepharis > Eublepharis macularius. Next base: position 169,633,651 of record NC_072791.1, on the reverse strand, counting down.
CCAGGCCAACTGGTTGGCTGCTTTGTGAAACAGTATGCGGCACTAGATACAGTGCCGCATACTGTTACTGATCTGATACAGCAGACTCTGCTGATGTTCTTATCTTCTTAAAGTTAGGATAGTTAACTTCAGCTCTAATCATATTTACCCTGTAGCTCTGACAGGTCTGCAGAAGGTCCATATGATCAAGAACTTCCCCTACTGTCTTCAGTGTCAGTGAATGTTCAATGCATTAATCGCCTTAACCGTGAAGCCCCTATTCACATGCCATTCTATGGGTTTATCAGAGCTCATGACCCTTTGGAATTTCAGTCTTGTGGCCAAAAGCACCAATGCTTTCAAAGGAACGTGCTTCTGCATAAGTATTTTTTAGGATACAGCCTTAGGAGTCTAACAGAAGAACCACAAAAATATATAAAGAAGAGCCTTTTATCAACTCTTCTTTAATGGCTTTGGAATTTCTCAGATATGTGATTTCCTCTGTGCGTGTGTTCATTTGTGAATATGTGTATGCACAAAAGAGAGTGATGTTAGCTTTAGCACAATGGAGAAGTGTTTTGAATTTATTTCAATGTATGTTTTATATTTATGAACACTGACACTTTTCTGAGAAAAGCCATAAACAGGGAGTATACTGTAAATGGAACAATTTTTTATTTTAAATTATTTCTAGCTGTTGGATTATAATTTGTTAAAACAAACAATAGCTTACTGCTCTGCAAATGAATGCAAAGATATTACTGAACTCAGCTAAAATCAAGTAATCTTTTAGTTTCTATTCTCTGTAAAGTGTACTGCACAGCAATGTCACCAAATGACAAATTGCAGGATGAACGTAAAAGCAGTGCCTTCAAAAATACAATAGTTATACAAACCATCTATTGTTAATGAAGAATATAATGCAATTTGTCTGTCTGTAACACAATTATGCAAATCAAAGCTGGGACTATCCTTAAATCTTTCCACATTCCAAGTGATTAAAATGAGATAATTTATCACAAAGAATATTACTGATCATGTTTATGAGTTGCACATTAATCCTATTACTATAATGTATCTTTCTCATACTATAATGGATTTGTGCAATCTAACAGAAAATGACTTTTATACTACCCACAATTACAAAAATATCCAAAGCATATCCATTGCACCATAATAGCATATGTCTGCAACTGTACAACAAACCTATTAAAATAAACAAAGCTTATGAATGTAACCTTCATACCAATAAAGACAATGGTAAATTTAATTTAATGGTGCTTATTATTTCAACAACTCCATATATGATAAACACTGCAAGTAAATTACTTTTGTCTTGTGTACTTTCTAAAAAGAAGTGGTTTTATAAAAAGGTCACATGACATTAGGATATGATTTGTTCCCTGAAATCTGCTTTGAAACTTAGCAATCTTACATGTAGGAGTAGATCTCTGGAATATCTGGGGCCAATATAGTCTTCTGTTCTATTTTCTTATATTAGGGGCATTTGTGCAAATTCATTTTGTCTGGCATACGAGATACACAATATAAACAGTAGCCTTTGTCACTGTTGACTTTTGCAATTATCCAGTGTTATTGAATATATGCTGGCTTGGATAGTAGCAATATTTTACAAACAACCAATGCTGCATGGAATGGAGAATCTATTGTCTGTATCGCATATACCCAAACATCTAAGGTTGACCTCTGACTCCATCCAGCTATTCCTGGGGTGCTTAGGCAAAATATTTGGGGAGAACTCTTTGGGATGCTGCTGGGTGGGTGGAAATTTTAGGCTGGATTAATCTTAAACAAATTACTGCATTTCAGGCACCCAAATATGTTGATGGGCAGAAGATCCTGAATAGATAAAAGGAAGTGCTTCTTCACTCAAGGAGTAATTAATTTGCAGGAGTATCTGCCAAAGGGTATAAGAATGGCCACTAACCTTTAAAGATATTAGACAAATTAATAGAGGATTGATCCATCAGAGGCTAACAGAGGGAGGCCTTGACCTCTGCACTCTGTTTGTAGACCTTCTGGGGGTGTCTGGATGGCCTATGTGTGAAACCAACAAAAAGAAGAATAGTTTCCAATATATGACAGTACAGAGGGGGACTAAGTCCAAGGAGACTATATAGACCAATCTTTCATTATCAATAATAACATTTATCAATTACCAACATAGTTAGTCCAATCATACAACAATTCAATGCTTATGTCATAGAAATAGTCAATTACAAGCCACCAATCTGCAATATCATTAAGTATAGCCATTGCTGCTATACTAGATGGACAACTGGACTAGATGGACAACTGATATGATTAATCACAGCTGCTCTTATGTTTGTTGGGTGATCATGGATGAAGGTTGAATTAAGTTATGGGCCCAGTTTTTATAGTTTTCGGATAAATTGTGCATTGGTTATTTATGTTTTTAAACTGTTGTCAGATACCCTGAGCTTTGGATGGGTAGGGCATAAATATTTTACATGATTTATCAGCTATCATCCTTGTGAATGGAATTTGAAGCACCGATGACTGGTGAATCCTGGTGATTATACACTTTCTTAATAGCTGCACAAGGACCTCACTTCACACATCTCTGGATCATATAATATTGACACCGTAGATGGTAATATGTTCCCTGAACACTGTAAATATTTTAGAACAAGAATGCCAGCTTATAGGATATCATGTATCTGTGGCTAAGCACCCCAATCAATACTTCTCTTGTTGGAGTGTTAGCTGAAATGGCGATGCATACTGGAATTTCTTTTATAAACACATATTACTGGGTGAAGCACTGTAGGGTAGCTGCTCCATATTCTTCTTGATTGACAGGTTAGGATCTATCAGTTCATGATCCTATGTTCACCTGGGGAAAATATATATATTGTGATATTGTCTAGAAAATATTAACAGCCAATAGTTGATCAAATGCCTCCCTATTGATCAACTATTGGCTGTTATATTTCCAACTGAATGGCTTCCATTTTTGTTTCTCAGTATAGTTAGTGCTCAACCTGATACCAACTAGCCACATGCTGGCCCCATTGAAATCAGCAGAGCACCCATTACAGACAAGGAGGCCTGAAGATCATGGCCTGAGGATCCGCCATCTATTTTTAAACCTCCAACCTGATTAAGGATTTTCAAGAACTTCAAAGTTTGTGAGGTTGTATAATTAAAGGTATTACATGGTTTTTGCTTTTGGATTTTGCTGTGGACCAACATTGCTACCTACTTTTTTGTTGGTTATATTTTTTCATCATGTATTTGTAGGCAAGGGACAAGATAAGGCCTTGAGTAGCTGCCAGACAGTTGTGTTTATAGGAGTCATAGTTGAGGCATGTATGGATGCATGTATGTTTTCAATGTATAGCTTGTTGACAGCACATCCAAGCCATATAAAATATTAATAAAACAAAATTCTACACTACAGCTATGTGACAATCAGAAGTTCCACGTTTCTCTTCTTGGCACACAGCTGTTAAAGGAACTGAGGCTCTGCCAGGGAAAGGTGCATAATCCTAAATCACGTGGAGACCATAAGCCGTATAAGTTTTGACCATCTATTTGCACAGAAGTATCTCTGTATAGGATCACAATGTTCCTTTCCTTTCTTCTTCTTGAGTGCATTCTATTGCGTTCTGATTCCCAACAGTCTAAGAACGAGACATCCTGGGTTAACTTTTGCTTGTTCACTGTGAATTGCTCTCCTGAATAGAAATGCTCCAGTGAAGGTTTTCTTAGCACAGGCCACTCAACTGCCATTCCTCTTGAATGTTGTTTTCAAGGCATGCCTCAAAGAGGGTTAAGAAGGGGTAAGTACTTCAATGTCAAAGGCATCTAGTCCAAATCTAAAACCTCAATGCACAAGCTGAAATCAGAGCTGGAGATGTTTGTAATGCAGAATATTTTCTTCCCTTAACTCCAATTTTACTCAGCCATTCCTGAAAAAAAGCTTTTAAATTGTGATGAAGAAATAGTATGTTGTAACTGAGAAATCTCCTTTGTGTCTCATGCATATATATGACAGATCCTGCAGATTTAGTGGAACAGAGATGTTGGATAGCTGCTGTTCAAGTAACCCAGTATATTGTGTATATTTTGCAGCATCCATTTGCTGTTTCAGCTGGCCTCTCTTCTGTCCTTGAGAAAAAGAAAACTACACCAGAGAAAACATTGCTAAGGATTGAATATCAACCTCCAGGCAGTGCCTTTGAAATTACCAAGGAGAACAAAGATAATGCAAGAAGAACCTAGAAGAAAATTGGCAACCAGGCAAGGAGAGGAGTCCACCCCCTAGAGGAAATCAATATCTGATGCTATATGAACCTACACAGGATAGGGAGGGACAGTATTTCTCATGGCCTTGTCATTGCATCTTTGAAAGCAGACCAGAACATCTAGAGGGTAGGGAGAAGGACTGACTCATTGCTCTCTCTCTTACACACACCCAAACACCGTTGCACCTCCCTCCACTAAAACTGATCTACTTTATTATTTCTATTGTGAATTGTTTTAACTGGTTTTTATTGTAAAATGCTTTGGGAGCATTTTATTATAACTAAAAGGCAGCCTATAAACACAGAAAATTAATAAATAAATTTGATTGAGAAGATGTTTGAAAAGTGCTTACTGTAGTAGCCATAAACTTGTCAAGTTCCTGGCTGCTTTGGAGATGTCAGCATGCATACAATTAGGCTTTGAAGCAAACAAGTTCTTTTTAACTGAGATGCTCATGTAATCACATTGATAAATTTGGTCTCCATCTGGGGTAATTCTGCAAAATTGCATAGGCCCTTTCAAAACATAAGAATGTTTTATATCCACAGTTTATTATGGCACAAAAAAGCATAAGGAAGAGAGACCAAAACTGTTCATTCTAAGGGTTGTGTGAGTCAGTATTCCTGAGCTGAATATATACCAGAAATACATATTCAGAATTATTCAGGAATATTTGGATATATTCAGCTTCTTTAGGTATATTTGGATAAACCAGTATTTGAATGAAATTAAATCCTGCCCTCAAGTCATAGTTGACATATGGCGACCCCTGGTGGGGTTTTCATGGCAAGAGACTAACAGAAGTGGTTTGCTATTGCCTGCCTTTGCAACCCTGGTGTTCGTTGGAGGCTTCCCATCCAATTAGTAACCAAGGCTGACCCTGCTTATCTTCTGAGATCTGACAAGATCTGGCTCTCCTGGGCTACCCAGGTCAGGGGTGGACTAGTATTTACATTACTGAATAATCTGGATATATTTGGGAATATCTAGAAAGCTCATTTTGAAGGGTGGAACAGCTTGTTTCTCTCCTTTGCAGGCCTCCCAGGCAACAAGAGGTGGAAGGGAAGCAGGATTATGGTGTGTGTGTCTGTGTCAGTGTTGCTTGTTTGGCATATGCCATTTCCAGGTCTGGCCGCTACCTTGGTATGACTGGCTGCTAGGTTGGATGTTGGGATTCTCTGATTTGGTGTTGGTTCTGTTGGGCTTCCATTGATCCTGGATACTCTCTGCCATCCATGAGTGATACTGGTTCTGTTGGGATTGTAACAGTGTCTCTTGTTTGAGTTTGGTTCTGCTGGGATTCTCTGATTTGAAGTTGGTTTTGGTGGGATTTTCTGGATTGATTTTGGTTCTGTTGGGCTTTGTTGGTTCTGTTCCCATTGGGAGGCTTTTGGTCATTGATTGCTGTTGTGTGTATGGCTTAGGCTTCCTGAGTCCTGGAGAAAGCGTACTGGGTGAGGGGCAGATTGTTTGATGGCTTGTAGAGTTGGTTCCGTTAATCCAATGTACTTAAAACTTGGGAATTCTTGGGTGAACAGGCAGGATTAAGTTTCCTGAAATTTGGGCATAGTTTGCTTGGAAAATGCCCTCTCCAGCCTTCCAGAAATATTTCCCCATAGAGAATAATGGGGCAGACTATATTTGGAATCTGAATAAAACTTGAATCAGAATACTATATTGGTATTTTTGGACCCGAATATTGGGAATAATGGATATAGATGGTATTCTGGATATCCAAATCCAATTTTTTTTAGTGCACACCCTTACTACTTCCACTACTACTTTACCCTCTCTTTTTTGAGCTAGAGCTCTACATTGGCATTATATTCTGGCAGAAACTTGTACTGAAAATTTGCAATCTGCTGCCGCTCTACTGCTGAGGAGGCCACACATTCTTACTAGAAATCCAAAGAAGAATAGAAGGATTATTTTGTCTGATCATTGTGATCTTGAACTGTTTGCAACTATTCAGAAAATGATTTTTGTTATTGTGTCATGCTGCCACATTAAACATGTAGAACATCAGCAAATGCCATATTCTCTGATGTTCTGATAAGCATATTCAAGAGAACTGCCCAGGATAACTAGCATGGAATGGTGGTTATAAAGTCTTGTTTTGACTGCAAGGACCACCTTGCTCCTGATACCACCTAGGTGTAGCAATACTCAAATGCTTTAAAGTTTCTCATTCTCTATTAATTAGTGGACAAATCTTTTTGGGAGCCAAGAGAAAAATAAATCTGAAAGAAAAGGGTATACAAATAATGTATATTACAGGGGATCTTTTTAGACGAGTCTTGTATTTGACACATTTTTCTTTTTCTCACGTAGCCTCAAATACTGAAAAGGAGCCAATATAGAAGAAAAGTGTTGAAAGCCATGAAGTGCAGTGAAGTAAGGCATGGGAAGGGACAAGGTTTAGCTCTCCTTTGCTCATGTATTACATTATCATTTTAGATAAACCCTCCACCTGATTTCTTTACATGTGAGTGAGAAGTTGACATTCTTTCTTGCTACTTAGCCCAATGCAGTCTCCCTTGCATAATGTCTATATAATTAACTTGCTCTGTACATTTGAACAAATTTGGATGCACCTGATTTGCACAATTTCTGTGCAATGGTGCAAACCGAACACATCTGAATTAACTTGGATGCATCTGAATAACTCAGTGAAAGGAAGCTGGTTTCACTTACACATTTTGCCTTCTCCTCTTTCTCCATCACACCAACTTCTTCTGTAAAGGGCCCAATCAATCTGCTCCTTTATGAGCAAAGAAGAGCATAAAGTAAAAACATAACAGATCTGTTCCTTCTGGACTGATCTTTCCTTCTGTTTCTTACTTGTTGGAGAAGACACATTTTCCGGTTGTCATATCTAGACCAATGGTATCTCAGATAGGATTGAAGGCGTTTTAAGATGATTACATGCAATATTAGATGAGCAAGGTTCGAATCCAGGAGTACCTTAAAGACCAAGAAGAGTTTCCAGAGCAGGGTATAAGCTTTCAAGAGTCAAGCTCCCTTTGTCAGATATTAGTACGAATGGAGATCTCGGAGTCTTTTTATCCCTGTCAGAAGTAGAAGGGATGCTGCAAAGCTGGATGTGGAGGTACAATGTGAAATGTGATTAGCTTGAGAGAGGAAATACAGAACATTAGCATCTGTAGATAGAGAAGAATCCAGTTTGATGCAGTGGTTAAGAGTGCGGGACTCTAATCTGGAGAGCCGGGTTTGATTCCCCACTCCTCCACTTGAAGCCAGCTGGGTGACCTTGGGCTAGTCACAGTTCTCTGGAGCTCTCTCAGCCCCACCCACCTCACAGGGTGTTTTGTTGTGGGGATAATAATACTGGCATACTTTGTAAACCACTCTGGGTGGGCATTAAGTTGTCCTGAAGGGCGGTATATAAATCAAATGTTGTTATTATTATTATATGTCCCTATTTAGACCTGGATGGGTGGGGTTGGCCCCTTTCAGTGTTCTGAATTCATGAATGAACTCAATTTCAGCAATCTCACATGATGGGCTAAAATCTCAGCAACCCACTCTGCCATTTTCTATTCCCCACTCTGCCATGGAAGCTTACTGGGTGACCTTGGGTCCGCCATACACTCTCAACCTAACCTCACAGGTTTGTTTGAAGAAAAAATAGAGAAGAGAATGATATAAACTACTTTGAGTCTCCATTGGGGAGAAAGACGGGCTATAAATGAAGCAAAAAAAATCTTCCTTTGGTTTCTTTTTTTGAGTCCTGCTACACTTAGGTCAGCAATGGAATGTCTTGGAAGATTAAAATGTTCTCCCATGGGATTTTGAGTGATGTGATCTTTAATGTCAGATTTATATCCATTTAGTCTTTTATGCAGGGACTGACTCTTTGTTTGACAACTACCAACAATGCCCTTCCACTCTCTGCATTGGACAAACAGTTTAACCCTTATGCAAATTTTCAGCATTTATTCCATACTTTAATCAAGCTAATTGAATTTCACATTGTAACTTCACCTTCTATCTTACCTCTTTTCAACACCACTCCCACCTTCTGACTTGGATAAAAAGTTTAAAGTGGATACCCTGGGAATTCCTGTTGGTCTTTAAGATGCTAATGGTCTTGAACTCATCTACTGCAGACGAACATGGCTACCCACTTAAAACTATCTTCATGCACTATTAGGACTGAGTCATAGAGTCAACATCTGGCCAAATGACTTGGGCCCAAGTCTTAGGGCTTTCTTCACCTCTTGCTGCAGCAGAGGCATCGTTTGTGATCCAGGGAATTCATACACAGATCTGTGTCTGTAAGTGTCTCATCTGCAAGACATATCCACCACTTGTTTATAGTGTTATATTGCATCACATTTAACATTGTACAAATGGTTGTGGGGGGAGAGGGAAATGAGCCATACTCATTTATGTAGTCCCCTATGTATGTGGTTTACCTACCAAAAACATCTAAAAGCCATGTTGCATGCATCTTCAGTCCATGATGATTTTTCTATCCATCAGTGTTTCATATGTAGTGGACCTCAAGTATAAGGAATGCAAATCATGGGTCGATCCTACCACTCAATTCAGTACAAAGTGCCTCTCTCTGGTGGCTGTTTCTCAAGAGAAACAGCCACCTTGTCTTTGAGGAAGACTGCACACTTAGGTGAACAATACATAGTGCTTGGATGGGCTCCTATATGCCTAGAAGTCATACTAGTGCTGTTCTTCTGGACAACTCAAAACCCAAGGTGAAATTGTAGGTTTCTGAGCGAGTGAATTCTTTTAAAAATGTTTCTAGTTCTTACATAATACTATACTTCTCGGGGTTCTGCATTTTATTTTATTTATTTCGTTTACAATCCATCTTTCTTGTAGCGACTTGAGGCAAATTACAAAAATTAAAAACCAACAATACAATAAAAACTAAAAATACCATTAAAAACAATTCATTTAGTAAAAGCTATCTGATAGTTTCTAATTATAAAACATATATAAAAACATAGAAAAGACATAGAAATGTCTTTCTATAGAATTCTATTTTGTAGATTCTACAGGAAGATTGTAGGATGGGAGTTCTCTTAACCAGTTTAGGCAATCTGTTCCATCAAGTGAGGATCACAGCACAGAATGCTCAGATATGAGCAACTGTTGATCTTTCCCATCCATAGGGTGGCATCTTCAAAAGGCTTTACTCAGACAGAGTGATGGTGTCACAGCAGGGCATGTTATGGCCCAGCCTGGGAACCATAACTGCTATACAGACCATGAAACTGGAGGACTTTATTCACCTTCAGTATACACTGATGAATTGATCCAACACTGATTGGTTGACAGCACTTTGCTAACTCCATCTACTTCAGAGGTAGAGGACTTAGGGCTGGGTAGCAGTTTTTCCCTTGACCAGTATCAGTCTCCACACCTTCCCATTTCAGTTGTCTTGTGTAGAATGGCATTGCGGTATATTGCCAGAAATTATATAGTTCTTATAGAAGGTTATTTTCCATACAAATGCCCAGCAGTTCAGGAAATATATTTTGTTCTGAACAGTATCATGTGACAATCTCCAATTAAGGTGTCAAACTTCTTGACAGGTGTTCACTTCCCAACATACCTGTTTTCCACCTTGGACTTGAAAAATGTGAAATAAAGATATCTAAGGTTATCTCTTTTTATTCCATGTGTGAATGCCATGTCACTGAATTTTTATACCCAAGAATTGACCACCCAGAGATTTCTTGCATGAGGGCAGAACATACATATATCAAATTATATGGCAATTTACATTTAAAAAACCCTCCAGGACCTTTCAAAATGTATCATAAACTCTCTTATTGCACCAAGCACAGAAGCTTGAAATATTTTGCAATGATCAGAATGTAAAAGGGTTAAAATGATTGCGAGGATCAGTATTTTAGTATAAGTTTTATGCAACTGAGCAGATACCCTTAGAAAGGGAGCAGTAGCAACATAGAAATTTCCTATTATGGATGAACTAAAGGCACAATGGAATCTGTCATGCTTGTGCAATGAGAGATGGACATTATTTCTAAGCTGCTGCCATGCTGGCACCTGAATAGAGTTTATATTTTGTTTATGGAGCTGAATCAGAAATTACAGCTTTTTGATGCGGGGGGTGGTGGTGGTGGTATTTTATTTTCATTCTTGAGGAGGGAGAGGGAGAGGCCAGCATGTGTAATTCTTTTCCATGGAAGCTGGAAATGGCTGCAGAGGCAGCTCAATATTCCATTTATTTTATTTATAAAAGAAATTCAAAGGCTGAAAAGATGAAGTAATTGACTTACTGGGATGACAGTTAAACCCACTAAATTTAATCTTATCCTCTCAAGTACAACATATCGCGCTTACAAATTATCACCCGGCACCAGACAGCCTTGCTCTCTTCACCTAATCCAAATGGAAATGAAGCCCTCTGTTATTGTATTATCTGACTTCGCTATCAGCATTAATCCGGCTTAACTCACTTAATGATGCCACTTGTGGCACTATGAAGGCAGCAAAGAAGTCTATAAACTACTTCCATTAAAATGCAAATCTGGCCCACAGAGAAAATAAGTGACACAAAAGTCAGAGAATTCGGCCTTACGCTGTATTACCCTCTTGCCTCACAGAACTGATACAAGCAATAATAACTGATGCTATGATTATTATTCTGGCTGTGGATTTCCAATGAAAGGGAGCCAGTCTAGCACAGAACGTCACAAAAGTGCTTCAACAAGCCAGGGTATTTAATTTCTAGAGAGATTTCTATTTTTTTGTTGTCAGGAAATGAACAAATACTTATCAATGTACCAAAAAAAGAGGGGGGGGGGAGAAAGCCCCCTTCTACTATCTGCAATCTTCCTGCCAGGTTTTTCATACTGATATTATTTGCACCCCTTATAACACAGGAAATGAAAATTTCTATGCCTTTCACATCACTGCTGCATGTTAAAATCCTCTGGCAACACTTCGTGCTTCGTGCCTTCTCTTTGCCATCCTTGGTACCTCTTTAGAATCAGGAAACTCCAGAGGCTAACAGACTGGATAGCAGTGGGGTGAGAAGATGCTCTCTCACTGAAAGATCAGCACAGTACTGTCTATGCCCAGTTACAGCCTGCTAAGTCCATTGAAGTTCACAGTGTAATTCTGTTTAGAATGGCATGGATCCTGAGCCAATCCACTGGAACAGCAACAACAACAGGACTGTCTGCTCTAACAGGCACAAGAGTCCCTGGAATCTTTTTAACTGGAAATTTTAGGTAACAGATTTCCTCTGACTCTTCTGTATGCATTGCAAACTATTGTTTACACCACTGAGTCATGGTCCCTCCTTGATTACAGTACCACTGAGAGGGGGGAGTTAGGGACATAGTATTGGGTTTTAATTAAGGCACAAACTGCATGTCGAAAGCTCTCATCCAAGTTAGAGAACTAATAACTGTTTATTTATCTAAAGAAATATATTTACATAAGTTTAGTGGAGAGAAGAACTAGTAACTGATCTAACTAGCTAGGATGGCTTTAGTTTGAAAGCAGGCCATCTCCCTCAGGAGGAGACACCATGCTGCCTCTCCTGATACATGCAGGGAAGAAGAGAGAGAGGAGGGGGAGAGAAGGGAAGGAAGTTCCCCTGGCAGGAAGGAGACTAATAGCAGCCTATCTATCTAACTGACTCTATGGTTGTTGCCTTCCTTGTGTTCTGCTGGCAGTCCTAAAGCCTGAGCAGGAGACATTGCCAGTCCCTTCTTCTAACAGATAGCATTCCAGGGGCCTATGTCACTGTGGAAGCAGGTCGTTGTACTTATTTCTAATCTATCTTTCTCCACAGCATCAAGGTACATTGCAAGTTTTTTTTTAAAAAAAAAACTTAAATTCAACAATGATTACACTAAAGCAAATAGAAATTCATCCTCAAACATAAGATTAGCAACACAACTTTCTCCCATCATAAAAACATCTTCCAAACAATTCCATTTTTCATAACACATCGAAAGGTGGCAGTGGCCACGTGAGCAGCCTGATGGGGCCCCAACAGCCAGGTCAGAAGGGTATATTGCAGAGAGGGGTGGGGGGTGGGACGCTGGAGGAAGGGCAGTGGCCCATTCCAGCTGCCTCCACTGTCAAAGGGTGGACACAGGTCAGATGAAGGAGATGGTTAGGTGGAAGAAGTGTCAGGGCAGCAGAGCAGGACAGGAGGAGGAGGGTGCCAGTCCTGCAGGCTGCAAGGCATGGAGTGGTGTCATCTAGGGCTGGCACAACAAGGGCCTTGGGAGGCCCAGTAGGGTAGCAAGGCAGTGGCTCCCATCGAGGCAGGCTCAGGGGCCACTGGTGAAATGACTGAGGAAGAGCCTTCAATGGGAGGTGTGCTGCTGGCTGAGGGTGGCCTGCTAAGTCCAGAGGTAGCGGAGGAGGGAAGCCAGAGAGAGTGTTTCAGGTCTGAGGGAGGCCCTGGCCTGAAGGGGCTCCTACTTAGGCAGCACTGCACAGGGAGGAAATTGGCACAGAGGCGTGAGGAGAGCACCTGAGGTGGAGGATAGGGAAGATGCAACTAGGACAGGGGAATCGCACCCCTGCATCCCAAGGAGACCTGTTTGTGGCCAAGTAGCCAGGCACCTATTCCGAGGCCTCAGGCATCCAGGACAGTGACATTGTGGATGCTTTCTTACCTGGTCATGTAAGCCCTTCCACCGAGTGGGGGCCACCACTGAAAATGCTTGGGTATGAGCAGACGGAGGTTTTACCTGTTTGTAGGGTAATTCTTCCAGAGAGCCTAACTTTGATGAATGGAGCTATTGCAGCAGAGCATATCAGGAGAGGCTGGGGATATCATCTGAAGAAATAATGTGATTTGCTTTCACATGCTCTTTGGGTTTGTTTGGGGGCAGAAGGCTGAGGGAATTGTTTTCTTGGACCTATGGTTGCTCTCAGCACCCCTCGCCCCCATCAATTGGCATCATTCAGTCTCAGATGCCTGAAAATACTTCTTACTCCATCACCTCCTTCCATAGATCCTGGTACCTAATCCTCTTTTGGGATGTCACACAAGCACAGCCAGAGGTAACCAGCTTACTTTTGAACCAGCTTCCATGACAACAGTTTGAGCTGCAAATGTGATAATAGTCTTCTTCAATTCATTTGTGTGCAAGCAACAATTGGTGGAGGTGATAAGCACATGCCTTAGACCTCCATGCATTCAAGAGTCTCCTTTGCACAAAGCCAACATAGATGACCCTCTGTTTTCCAAGGCACTGGATCATATATACAGGAGGCTGCATGCATTCAGCTGTATACCAAGAAGACCCATGCAAGTGGCAACGTTGAAGGTTCATTTGTACCTAAACATTTGAGCAGAACTAATGTTCAGCTCCTTTCCATGAAAAGCTTTCCCTTTCTATTTCTGCAGCTGTGTGAAGCACAGAATACAAGAATGAGTACATTTTAAAGCAAGTACCTTGATCAGATCTAAATTCTGCCAGGCAGTCACTGCATTGTAGAGGGATTCTATCGGTGTTCAAGTCGGGATAGAAGAGCAATAGTGAGACAAACCATCCAAGGCTTGGCTGCAAGTTATCACAGCGGTCAAAAGTAATACGTCACCTTACAACATGTTTGCTGAGTTTTCATTTTGCCTAAGTTTGAAAGGTTTTGCCAACTCCCCTCAAAATATCAGTGCCATTTGTTCCCTTTATAGCATTTTATGTCACTTTATGCCATTTATATGCTGTATTTCATTAATACACAATTCACAAATAACATTAAAATTGTGTATATTTATAGACTGAGGATTGAAAAAGTATTGTTGTAGTTCTGTTGGCTGACCATTCCTTTGTTATGTCAAGGAATGAGTCATTCTGCAAAGTTTTCTTAAATGCGCTAAAAGAGGAATTTACTTTTGGAATTCTTTGAACATTCTGTAAGCACCTGGACATTGACACCTGTTGTTCTGGGTTCTGTCATTGAAAATGAAAAGTAGTTTCTCTCCTACTCCTAAAATGGTAGCTCTGGTGACTGTTCATTCCTTGATTATGTTGATGACTCAGAATGTCTGATGTTTTCAATGAATGTCAGTTGTTAGAATATAGTCCCGTTCTTCAGGGAGATAAAAAGGAGACAGCTTGTGTTACTCTGGCAACTTCTTATGTAATATACACACACACCCCTCCTAAGACCAGGATTTAAACATTAATTATGTAACAGTTAAAAATGACGTGAAATGACGTGTAAAAAAAGGCACTAAACTGGCACTACTGGGGTTTAAAATCTGTAAATGTGTGTGCTATATTTTATTTTTAAAAAAATAATTTCGGAGGGAAGAATTTTGAGTTCTTGAATCCTGAAAGAACCAAAATTTATAGATTCTGAATTTCTAGTGAAGCTCTATAATTTTGTTTCTCATATTACCTTGCAAGCTTTTATTGTTTTTTTATAGTTTTATTTATGTTTAAAATGCTTTTTTTGACCTAACTGGTCTTACAGCTCTGCCTGTTGTGATGGTAATGGGTTTTAAATATTTTATATTTCCTTTTCTGTCTTACTGGGAAGCTTGCCCTGGGAGCTTTGCTTAGGCTTAGTGGGATAGAAGTTGTTTTAATAAATAAACAACCTCTTTTTTTTTAAAGCAACCCCCTCAAATCCTGGAATCCTAGAGGTGGAATTGGTCAAAAAGAATATTTCAAAGCAACACTGAAAGATAAACCATCTCCACACCAGCTTCTGCCCCTACAAAATACAGAGCTCTGCAGAAGTATGTAAACTAGTGTGAATAGCACACAACTTCTTATTTTTCACCTTTTCCCTTATATGAAACATGATTGAGAGTGATGATGTTTGTTATTGGGAAACAAATCGGGACAAAAGACACTGGCAGGTAATTCTATTTTGTCTTGTCTCATTTTGACATATCATACTTCCATATACATTATATAACATATTCAGCAGGCATAAGTTCACAAACACTCATCATAGATGGACTTTTCAGCCTCCTGGTGTATACCAGGAGCAAGTAATTTGGTTGTGTCCTGCTTACTGCTGTTCTTCCATCTAAGCATGCAAAGTTTATTACTGCTAATATTAAAAGCAGATGTATAATCCAGTCAGATGTATCAGCTTGGGATGCATTTGAGAAGATAGTTTCTCACAGTCATTAGCAGACGTCCACGGTGAACTGCATACAGACCACAAGTCACATGTAGTTCCCAAAAATAATTCTTCTTTTAGAATATTGAAAATTAAGCGGAATTAACTTGCTCCCCTCAGATTCTTCTTTGTCAGTGTTGCTGCCAAATATTCTCAGAACAGGGGAGTATTTGTAAAGTATTTAATGGGTATGTGATATTCATGATTTTCTAGGATATTTGCTTTCAGTATCTGACAGCTGATATTTAACTATATTTGATAGTTGACATGCAATCTTCTTTGGTATTGTGCAGTATGTGACAGCTGGTAGATTATGTGATTTCATATTTGATGTCTACCAAAGCAAGAGATGCCAAGAAAGCTAAAACACTCAAATTTTATATCGCACTGAGTCTGATCTACTTAACTTGCTTTAGATTTTTTTGCATATTCAAGCTGTTCTTTGAGTCTTTTAAAAAATGCCCTTCTAATTCCTAATCTCATTTGCTCCCTTTGCCATAGTTCTGTTGCTTGATGATATCACAGATATTTTCATGTGAAAGCATCATGAACATCTGTAAATAAAGTAAAAAAAATGTGGGGTGATGTTTACAGTGTATACGAAGATGGTCATGGCTTTGGAACTAACAGTTTTGTAAGAAGGATGTCGGCTCATAGACATGCTGATGGATCTTTTCCAAAGATCTGCTGGTTATTATGTACACATGAAAAGATAAGTTTGTAGAGCTATGGTGAACAATATTTTACATTTCTTTATGCCTATTAACCCTGCAAGAGTCCACTTTGGAACTGGCCATGATGGGAGAGTAACAGGAGAAGCAGATATTGAATTTGCAGTTGAGGAAGATGCTGTTTCTGTACTGTCCAAAGGTAAATCACAAACCAATGTGATGGAGACTGGCAATGCTGATTTAGATACAGAGTGCATTGTCTCTCCTATGAAGCTTTGCACCTTGACTGGTTGGTGGAAGGTTTTCTCTCAAGTGTAAATAGTTCGGTTATTGTGCGGACTGTTGTGGTGTTCACTCTATTATATTCTGTTGTTTCATTGTTTTGTAGCTAGAGGAAATCTAGGGATGAGAAATCCTTCTTAAGCTATCTTCCTGTTTTTGAAAACTTTGGGGAGGGGGATTCCTTTGCCTGGGAACACCGGTCACATTATTTTTAAGTCAGTTGGTGGAGGATTGAGGAGCCAGGGTAGTTCAGTCTTCCACTCTCTGGAGAGAGGATGGTGACAAAGAATACGAACAGACTGTAGGTAAGTTAAGGGAAGATCAGCTAGATGCGATAAGTTTTAGGTTGTTTTAATGGTCCCTTTGTAACATTGCAACCATGAGTTTTATTTAAACTTTGAGTTTACTTAAATCAAGTGCTTGACAGTGCATTCTTAAGGGCACTTTCTTAAGAATAAGTCCCACTGAATAGAGCTGAGTAGGATTCTGAATACACCTACTTAGGATTGCTCTCTAAGTCTCCAGCTCCCAGGGACTGATGTAAAGTAATTTGGATGGATTTCTTTTTCCTGTCCCTCAGTATAATCCTATTCCTGATCTTCTACTTGAGGAATGAAACCTTGAGACGAGAGACTCAGGGAGTGTGGCTTTGTCTCACCTGTGGCTATTCAGGTATCTGCTCCTTGGTTCACCCTACTGCAAGACAGCCAGAGGAAACTGGAATTCTCATTTAACAAACCAGAAGGGAAGAAAATCATAGTTTTCCTTCCAGTAAAGCAGTAGCATCTGTAGCCACTACTCTCTGAAGCCAAGAGGTGGTAGCAAGGGGTAGGCTTTCCCCCTCAGTTATGGCAACCATTCTGAGAGGCAGAGCGGAGCGCTAGGCAATGCTTTCAGAGGGGGTTATAATATAAACATTTATGACAGTGTGGCCAGTTATTAGAGATTTAGATGACTTGGACTCCAGCAGGGACACAAGTTGTGCTGCATCAGGAAGTTAACACCCAGCTCTTGCCATCGTTGTGGTGATATATAACCCCAACTGAATGAACAGTTAATCCCCACTTATATTATCTGGGGGGCGGGCGGGTTGTAATTCACTCTTTTTATTTAATTGCTCCATTTTTAATGCAAAAATAACAACCTGGCAAGTATTTACATGAATGCTGGGAGGGGAAGAAATCCAATATCATCATTGATTTTTCACACAGCGATGGTACCATTTGGTTGTGAATATCTACATACAATGAAGCATATAGATAGGAAATGGCATGAGGGGGTAATTATGAAACATACTCCGTGGGATGTTTATGTTACAAAAATATGTTATATTTGTGAATTTGAACACAACTTTACATTCATAACGTTTTTCTTTTTAAAAAAATAATTTTTTTTTATGCTTTGCCTGGGGGAACAAAAAGGAAATGTTAGTTTAGGCTTAATTGTAAATATACATCAATTATGTAACAAACTGGGGAGCTAGTTTTATGCCTTTCCTTGAATATATGATGTTATTCATAATTGTGTGAGTTATCTCTTCATATTGCATATTAAGGATGAAAATATCATTGGAAATAAATAACCAGACTAAGCATACATGCTGTGAAAGAAGGCCTATTGAACTCTGTGGGACTTACTTCTAATTAAATGTTATTAGGATTAGGTTGTCAAAATGATATATTTTGAAGGCTGCATTTATTCCCACTTCCCCCTTTTCACAACATAGATTCTTCCCCCACCTCCAGCAAAACTTTAAGCCATCACTATTGACACTGTAAGAGAATATGTGTTTTGTAGCATTGATGTAATCCTAAACCTGAAGTATTTATTATATTATTTTGACCCTTCAGCAGTAATGTATGGAATAACCCAGGATTGATGAACAGCTGTATCAGTGGCACTAGTGATATCTAGATTAGATTCCTGTAATGCACTCTATGTGGGAATGGTCTTGAGGAGTGTCCAGAAACTACAATTGGTATAGAGCTACAATTGATAGAATGATGTGGCAAAACTACCACACCTTATGAACTGCCATTATGGTCTTCTTTGGGGGCCCTGCTCTGGGTGCCTTCATTATCTGACGCTAGACAGGTATGAGCTCAAGAAAGGGTCTTCAGTAAAATTCCCTACCCAGAGAGTTTTGTTTGTCCCCCTCTATCATTGTCTTCCACCAGTTGAAGACTTTTTATTAAATAAATAAATATAAAAATAGTTTCCAGTGAATTCTGTGGTGTCATGCTGATACAATGACATCACTTCTGGATTTGTCTCAGAAGTGACATCATTAGGGATTCCATTCGCTCGGTGGGGGCAGAGGGCCCTCCTTTCCCACCTTTCACCCCCCGCCTCCGCTTACCTGGCCAGCGGGAGGAAAGGAGAACAGGCCTCCCAGTGCACTCTCGGGGCTGATGCGACATCACTGACATTATCACATCGCCCTGAGAGTGCTCCCACACGTCACAGCAGACCAATTTAGGCCCCAAGTCAGCCTGCTGCAAAGTGCAATGCATTCCCCCACCTTGCACAATGACGACACTTCCCGGAAGTGATGCCATTATGCCGGCTTTGTGCCCTGGAAGACCTGGCAGTTCTTATAAAGGTCTCTGCCTCAGTCAAGGAGGACTAGCTGATCTCTCTGTAAACCTGAGTGAGAGAGGTTGAAGAAGAGAGGATGAAGGAGTGTAAAACCCCTCCCATCTTTGTTCTGAGGCCAACCAGAACATGGAGGTTGAGATACTGGAGGTCAAATAGCCCACGCTCCTGACCCAGCATCCTCAAACCTCACACCTTTGTCTGGGGAACTGTGACATGGGTGCAAATGAAGCATCAGTCTAGATGGGGATGAAGGTGGAGCTAAACTTGCTATTTTGGGCCTTAAAGAACTCTCCCCACTTCCCTGCTGAGCCAAGCTATAGCATTACAATGGGGTTCGGTGAAGAAAGGCAGAGTAAGGAAAAAAGGGGTTCCAGGCTGGGTGGGGGTATTAGCATAAACTCTATCATACTTGTACTTTTATAGGGAATGGAGGTGTGGGAATAGGGATTGTATGGATGCTGTTCGTGCCCATTTTTGCTGTGGCTGAAAGTGGCCATAGATACTCTTTTAATAGCACCAATTTTTGTAAAGTTTGAGAACTCACAATGTTACCAACCAAAAGCTACCACACATTTCTGTGAGATAAATCTTTAATATTTCCTTCTTGCTCATGTTGACAAACTAGAAATTGGAATACTCTTAAGTAACATACAGGATCTGCAACTGACAAGTTCGAGTCCGCTGGCATAATTGAGGATCCAGATTTATAAGCTAGTGCACTACTCAAATTATTTTCAGTGTGAAAACAGGAAAGAATGTTTCATGGCATCTTTTGTTCAACAGTGTAGACATTCATGAAAACAAAAGATTCAGTGTTGTTGATACTCTTTTAATAGTTGAAAATATGGAAGTTTGTGGAGAAAGCACAAAAGCGATCATTGGTGTAATGAAAGGACTGGGAGACAAGATTTGATTTCAAATTCCTGCTTCGCTAAGACTTTACTGACAATGGAATCTGATTCTTGCTGTTGAAGGAATTGAGGTAGATCCTGTTGCTTCCTGCAGCAGACTGACATCAGCTGAAGTCCACCTAGGCTGACTTTCCTCCTCTTCATTCTGGAGGTATTTGACCTGGGTGGGGGCCAGAGGCATGAGCTCTTTGGTGTGAGCCAATGAGGGAAAAGCCAAAGAGCTCTTGGCTCTTAAGCTGTGAACTGTGACAATCAGTTTGCCAGACATAGTTCAGCCAAGATTTGGAGGTTTTTTTGTGCATGCATATGTTAACTTTTTATTTATTTATTTACTTCACTTGTACCCTGCTTTTGTCTCCAATGGGGAGCCAAAGTGGCTTACAATATTCTTCCCTTCTCTGTTTCAACCTCAGAATAATCCTGTGTGGTAGGTTAAGTTGAGAATGTGTAACTGGCCCAAAGTCATCCCATGGTGACTTTTTGCTCACATGGCAGAAACCTGAGTCTCTCAGATCCTTTGTTTTTATTTCATTTTATATGTTATTTATAGTCCACTTTTCTCAATGAGATTCAAGGCAGATTACATAGAGGCGGTCAGTATGATCAATGGCTGGGACATTCAATAAACAATACAATAAGGCATAGATAAAAGGTAAAGGTAGTCCCCTGGGCAAGCACTGGGTCATTGCTGACCCATGGGGGGACGTCGCATCACAATGTTTTCTTGGCAGACTTTTTGTTACGGGGTGGTTTGCCATTGCCTTCCCCAGTCATCTACACTTTACCCCCAGGAAACTGGGTACTCATTTTACTGACCTCGGAAGGATGGAAGGCTGAGTCAACCTTGAGCTTGAGTCAACCTTGAGCCTGCTACCTGAACCTGGCTTCTGCCAGGATCGAATTCAGGTTGTGAGCAGAGCTTGGGCTGCAGTACTGCATTTTACCACTCTGCGCTATGGGGCTCTCTACAATAAGGCATGGATGGATCCAAATACAGATATGAAATATTGCAGAAACAAAACGTAAGTAATGTTTTCTTTCTTTTCTTTTTCTTTCTTTTTTGTAAGCCACTTTGGATCCCTCTGGAAGAAAAGCACCCTAAAAATGCTCATATAAATGAATACATATGGACTAATACATATAGACCTTAGACTAAGACCACTGAAATCAAATTTGCTCTGAGGAATTAATGGACAAAAACCACTCTGAGCTTAATGAAAGAAATATGGGATGGAGGATCATAAACCAGTGAAACTTAGGGACCAAGTAGACCAGAAACTAAAAGATAGTTACAAAACAACTGCAGCAGAGGAGCTTGGTTAAGAGTCGGGTTGTGGGACAAGTGCAGGGTGTGTATGTGTGAGCTTCTCCTGGTCAGACCAGAACTCTGGAGACGCAGCACAAAAATTCCACAGATAGATAGAATTTTCCTGGCCTCTAATACCCCCCAACTTGCAGTTTGCCACATTAGGAGAAATTTACAGGCAACACACAAGTATTGTTTCTCTAGTGGGAAAATAACAACTGCAGGAGGGACATTCAAGAATGAAAAAAGCTGCAGAGGAAGAGTTCAAACATCTCCCTTACCATGGCTTCAGTCTACGATAAGGCAACCTAAAAGTGCTATTTAGCAACCAGGCTAAGGAAATTATACAATAAAAAGTTGGGGGTGCACAGCACTGTGTCCCCTATTTGCCTAGCTGCTGCAAGCAGGTCTCCGGAGAGGGGGAATATGTGTTTTCAAAATAAAGAAATAAACACTTCTTTTCCTTTGTTTTAGCCACAAATGCCACTGGGAGTTCAGGTCTGAGAAATATGGAACATGAGAGAGATCTGCAAGGTCTCATCCCAAATACTGAACATGAACAGAAATTCTTTGGCAGCTAAAGCTGTGCCCTTCTTTTCACACAGCTGGGCAGCAGCAACTACGTGGACTATTGCATCCCACAAACCTTCTGCCCACACACCACACTTCCATTTGCATGTGCTTTTTATGAGAATGTATTTAATCAGTCATTAATTAGCAAACTGCTGCTGGAAAAGCATCCGGCCTTGTATGGCGAGCACTCTCCTGGATACAAGCTGAAACTGTCACTGCTGCGCCATTTCCATGAAAATGGAATCGCCTTTTGTTGCCTTGATTTTAAAATAAGAATCAAAGAGAACAAAAAAAGAGGTGTGGGCGGGAGGGGGGGGGGGAGAGGCAGCAGGAGAGGCACAAGAGCATAGAAAAGCAATGAGAAACCACAAGGCGAGACATTAAGGAAGGATTCCAGCTCTTTGCAAGTTACACTCACTTCCGAGATGTGGCAATTCAAACTCAGTTTCACACCTAACTGCTGGAAATCTTGGAAACTTCCATTTGATTCCTCCTCTTTTGAAAGAGACAGGGGAGAACTTGGCAGAGTGCCACGGAGGTTGTCAGTTCCTCTTATTATGCCCATTGTATTCATATTTTTGCCCCTCTTATGCCAGTACACCCAGTTGTTATTATTTCATTTACAAAGGTATTGTGCATTCAGCAACAATGGAATAAAACTCTTCTCCCAATGCACTGTTTTTTTAAAAAAAAATTAAAAGAGCTTCAAGCATTTAAGGTTCCTCCACCTTCCATTGGCATCTTTGCGGCTACCGAGTCAAAATAAAAGTCGCTTCCTTCCTTTGTGTCACCATTGTTTTGTTTTTTTTCCTCCAAGTGTTTGATTGAATGGGATGCTGGGTTCAGTGAACTTGGGCTTGGCTAGTTCTTCACCCAGAAACGACAGTTGCCTTTTCTCCCGATTACCATATGAAAGCGGCTGCTCTTGCCTTACAGCAGCTCAGCATGTTAGCCCAGAATTGTAAGTGGCATCATGCAGGCTCTGGTTCCTTCCTTCCTTCCCCCCCACCCCTCTATCATAGATTTCTGTAGGAGAATTAGCCTCCTTCCTGGGGTTACCCAGCATTCCTTTGCCATATTGAGAAATGGGAGTTCTAAACAGTTAGGGGGAGTCATCTTGTTCATGGAATTCTGACACAAATCAATAAGTTAGTAAACTAGTGAGGTCACAAAGACTGGGGGAAGAGGAGGGCCCTACTGGAACCATCAAGTTACTGGAGATGTGTTTGAACTGAAGCAAATGTAGATTCAGTTTACATGGCAATATGCCAGTATTAATAGTTTTCAGATTTCATTGCAGCTACTGAGCACTCTTTTTGACCTTTAAAGCCCTTAATGGCTTGAGCCATTGAAGGATCGCATCCGCCAGATGTTCCTGCTTGTGATCTGAGATTGGAGTGTGTGTGTTATGTTTTGGGAGCCAATACTATTACATGTGGGGACCACCACGAAGGCCTTCTTGGCAGCTGCCCCGGATTGTGGAATCCCCTCCCTCATGGGAGGCATGTAGCCCCCTCTTTCGAGGCTTTCTGTTAGTCACTGAAAATGTATTTATTATCAGTGGCCTTTAAATAATGTGTTCCTTGGTTTTTATTTTTTATTATTATGTACTGATTGTATAACTTTATGTTGCCTGATCTATTTTATAGTCCTAAGCCACCATGGGCAGAAACATTTTAATGAAAGACAGCCTAGAAGTTTTCTAAGTACATAAAAAGATAAAGGAATGTATGAAATCCAGGATGGACCTTTTGATAGACTACTTGACAGACATGCCCAAAAAAGTAAGCTGTGACTCGTGAACGTTCACTTTGAAAGAACTGTAGTTTGTCTTTAAGGTGCCATTAAACTTTTGTTTCATTCACTTGTATTGAAACCGCAGTCCAGAGCAATGCTCGAAGAATCCCTTTGGATTAGGCCCCCTCCCTTCCTCAGCCTCAGTTCAAATCTATCAAGTGGGAATAATTATCTCCTTAGTTCACAGAATTGTGTTAAGGATATAAACAGTAAAAGGACTGGAATTTGTTTTTGCCCACAATTTTGGTATTTAGCAAACCTTTTTGTATTTAGCGCATTTTTATTTAGCAACTTTTTAATACCAAATTTTCATGATGGGAACAATATTGCATCTTTGTGGTCACTGTGCAGTGTAGATTTTCATGCTCACCGGAGTGCCAGGTGCTAGCCCTTTCCAATGGTTTACCCATTCTTTGTGTCACGTTAAGGGGAGGAGGGGTACTCTTCTCCTTTCAGTTTCTTAATCACTGCTGCAAAGAAGACATACCAGAGTTTGCTGCTGTACTAAGTCAGTTATTTAAAAAATCTCTCAAAAATGGCTGAAAATCCTTGTTTAAGAAATGTGCCATTTATGGTTGTAAAACGGCTCAGGGCAAGGACCATTCTCTTTCCCTTCAGAATGCCAACAGGGTAGCCAATTCACTCACAGAGTGAAAAGAGATGGAGTTTCATGGTTTAAAACTGTGCTAAGGGAAAGAGACCTAGCAGCTTGTGAAGAAGTTCTTGCTCGGAGGACAAAATAAACTAGACTCAGAGAGGCACTTGTGCTCAGTCGCAGTTCCATCTCTGGAAAAGTGCACCCATCGAAGAATTCAGATTCTCTGTTGTAAATTGGTAATTTTCTGATATAACATAGTTTTAACGTCACATATAAGAATCTTAGATACGATTCTTTAATTGGCTATATGATTCTTGGTGTGCTGACACAGTGATTAGAGCAGGAGCTATGAACAATCAATTCTTGGTTTAAATTCCACCTGCACCATGAACAAATGATGCTTAGAGGTAAACCACTAAATCTCGATTTTTCTTCTCCACCTCTAATTTTGTCTAATAGTAGTTGCCTACTTGAAATTCAGAAGGAATTTGGTATGGACAAATATTTTTCTATTTTATTTCATTTCATATCCAACTGAAACCTAGCCTTAGTAGGTAGAAGTTTAAGTTGCACAATTTTAAGTATCAAAATGAATACCACTGGAAGTTTTTAAAAAAGTGAGATTAATCAACAAGTGGAACTGCTAAGCCACAAATCGAGTTCTCCATTAATTAAGCACCCCAGATCTCTCTCACAAATGTATGCTGTTGCTCAAGGCTTAAGCTGAGTTGGCTTGACAAGATGGCCATTTTATACTCTCTTCCTTAGAAATATGTATAGAAATATAAAGTGCTAATAAGAACACATTGAAGAGATTCCTCAAACATTTATGAACCACCTGGGAATGAGCAAACAGCAAGGTCTTACTGATTATGTAAGAGTAAACTAAAGCATTCACATATTTTTCAAACCCAATTCCATAAGTGGCTTTTGGATGTCTTTTCCATAATCATATTCAGTGGCAGAACCTGTCTACTTCATTTGGAGGAGGAGGGCTGGGAAACTTGGAAAGCTGGTGGTAAAATGCAAAGTGGACACCCAAGTTTTGCATATGTGGAAAACTGTGTGTGTGTAGAGGGGGCAGCCAATGTGAAATTTCATTAACATGTTGCTCCAGCCTAGGCATGCTCACTAGTAAGTCCCACTCCCAAGGAATAATAGGACTTCCTCCAAGTAAGTGCAAGTGATTATAAGTATGGCCATACGAAGTGCACCCTGAGCAGTGCTGTTCTACATTCTCAGTCCTGTGGGTGCCTGCTGTGTCCTTCAAAATTGGTCTGTGGACCCCTGAAGATGGGGGTGGGGTAATGTGGAGGTCTGCAATGAGAGGGGAAATAGGCTAAGATTGCCCCCCTTTTCCTCTAGCGGAAATGTCTTCTGCCAGTGGAAAGCAAGGTAAGGATCCACCCCTTAATATCTCTTTTCTCCTAAACCAGTCTTCTGAATGAAGAAAGCTTATTAGTTCAACTAGATCAGCACCTTGTTCTGTGACAATGGAAGGCAGTAGCCACTTTTCAAAGCAAGAGAGGATGCTTAGGTAAGAAAAAGAGCTGCAACACCATTCGGTACTTGTTTATCTGCTTATTATTATGTAATAGTCTAAAATGGTCAGTAATAGATGCTCCTGTGCAGCAAATCTGATGGAGTCTCAGGCTACCTCTTCCTACTCTCCCTGCTTGCCTCTGCACTATCTCATAGCCACAGGCCAGCATGTACTTCTGCCTGAGTATGGTTCAATCCAATAAGCCACCTAGGGGTAGGGAAGCCATCGTCCCATCCCAAAATTTGATTTCATAATTTATTTGGAAAATTCATGTAGTTGGAAAATTTCTATGCTGCTTCTCCTGCCCAAAGCAGATTACAAAATAAAACATAATAAAAACATAAGAATCATAAAAGTTATTAAAACTACTCCAAAACAGCAGACCATAAAACATAAAACAGGAAGCAGCTTAAAATGGATTTTAAAACATAAATTAAAAACAGAAAATTATATTTAAAAAACTTAGCCCCTTAGTTACAAACCTGCATAAACAGAAACGTTTTGACCTGGTGCCTAGAAGGAAGTAGTCTAGGTGCTAGGCAGGCTTCTTATCTGTGGCCATCATCACCCACCTCACCTCCAGGTGGGACACACAGAACAAGGCTTGTAAAGAAGATCTTAGCTGGCAGGCTAATCTAATAAGATTTTACAAGCGGAGGGAGCTTACAAAAACTTGCAGAGGACATCTCATTTCCTCCTGTACCCCTACTAGTCCCTCTTTCCCTCCCTCATCCTCTTCCCCTTTCCCTGCTGCTTTCTTTCCATCTCACCCACAAGCCAAACTACATTTTATCTACTCCTCATCTTCAGCAATATTTATTATTTATTTACTTCATTTATATCTGGCCTTTCTCCCCAACAGGGACCCCAAGGCAGCTTACATCATTTTCCTGTCCTCCATTTGAATCTCAGTCTCCCAGATCCTAATCTGAAACAACTAAACTACACTGGCTTGGGGGAGGAGGGGTCTGCTGCTAAACAGCAGCAGTAGCCAGGCCTGGATGAGTCATAGAAGTCATGTGGTAGCAAATTGCCAGGTGGTTGCTGCTTGACCTGGCCCCATTGAGTCCTCCTTCAAAGGCCAAAATAGGTGTGGAAAGGGCCTCATCCCTTGCCCTGAATTTTACTGAGCGAAACCAAGCCTCAAAGGCTGGCAGTATTGCAGTTGCCTAGCAATGGCCACTGACAGCATTTATTTCTTAAATCTACAGATGCTTCTTTTATCATTTTGGAGATTTTTAACCCCTCTAATTTGCCCTCCTTATATTTCAGCTTTTTCTTGAAACCTGGAGCTTTTCTCAGATTTGTAGAAAGATGTGTCTTGTTTGTCCATGGCCCCAATCTCCAGATTTAAGTATTCACAGATTGGGCACCATTGAGAGTTAGATATCTTGATGACTATCCAGAATGGTATTTGAGAAAAGTTCAAGGAATACTATAGCTCAGAAACAATTTTTCAGAATAAAAAATGAGTTTATCATCTTTCCAATATTTCGGGCAAGAGAATCTAGCCTTGCGTGGGAAACATCTCACCTCTCCCACAAGCAAAGCTATCCATATTTTCATTTAATTGTTAAAAAGATGCATATCCACTGATGTGAGTTAGCATACATGATCTTCTCACTGAGTTTCCCAGCAGTATTTGGAGAGTAAATGATCTTTCCATAAAGGCAGAGCGGTAAGTTTTGAAAAGTAATCGCTGTAAGATACAATTAATTACTTAAGTCTGAGACAAAATCTTGATTTTTCTCAAATAACAGGATCTTGGATCTCTTGATTACAACACTTGTTTATATTTCCATGGAATTACAAGTAATCGTTTGTTAGATACTGGAAGTTGCCTGGGCTAGTTGTTATGGAAAGATGAAAAGAAAATGAAAAGTTAATAGGAGGAAATAGGTACTGGGCAATGATGAAGTGAGATCCCATGCCAATTCTTATAAAAAGAGATCAATAGCATAGGTTTTGGAGCGGTGGATAGGCATCTGTAGCAATAAGATACAAAACAAGCAAATGGCTGTGAATCATAGAAAGAAAAGTTATTTGCTAATAGAATGGGCAGAAACCTGGATGTGTGTTCATATCTGAGACTCATAGACTTGGTTTCATGCCTCCCCAACCACAAACATAACCACCTCTCTGCAGTTTTATTTTCTATGTACTGTATAGCATGTGTGTCCAAATATCAGTTCTGTATGTTAGTATGGCAGCCCCCTGGGGGAACATGGTGGTGGTGACATAGGAAAGCCTCAATCTGGTTTGAAACTTCCTTGAGACCCATTAGGCCATAGTAACTTTCCTGGTGCCCGCTAAGTGTTTTTAGAAAGTGGGCGGGGCCAAGTGGGGCTCTTGCTCAGTATGGCTTCTGATTGGCCATTGGAGAGTTAATTGACTGTGCAGATTAAAATAATGTTGTTTCAGTGGCAGCTGCCACCACAGTGCTGGTCTTATTTTCTGTCACTCCTCTTTCATGGTGTATTTTTAAAATTACCCCTCTTCTCCTTACACTTGGGCTCCATCTCTAGTGACAGCTATTTTGTGGTTGGCGCCACTTCCTGCTGTTGAATCCACTCACCAAAGATGCCCACAGGTTCAAAAAGATTGGGGACCCCTGCATTAGGCTTTCCCATGTTGCTAGTGCAACTGCCATCTTCTCAGATCTCTAAGCATCAATAGGGCTTATGCATGTTGGATCGTTTGATGGAGCATATATTCAAATATTCACTTTCATATGGGGTCCCAAAGCAGCTTACAGCAGCATCATTCTCCTCTCTTCTAGTTTATCCTCACAACCAGCCCTGTGAGGGTAGGTTAGGCTGAGAGAAAATAACTGGCCTGAGGTCATCCAACAAGTTTCCTTGGTACAGTAGGGAATTCAAACCTGGGTCTCCTCGATCCTAGTTTGGCACTACACCATGCTGGAGCTATTGGCTGGATAGTTGTACTTTCTGAAATCAGGCATGCTTTAGCAAGAACTGGAACTGTAGTGTACACATGATTATTGCCACACAAATACTTCCCCATTAAATTGAAATGGAGGATATATTTCCTCATATTTCTCTGTGTACACAGGGCTGCCTCCTTGTTTAATGAAAGGGAAAGCCTACAAATAAAATACTGTATGTGTAGTGGTAAGCGTATTGGACTAGACCTAGGGACACCAGGTTTAAATCCCCACTTATCACAAAACACACTGAGTATCCTAGGGTCTGTTCTCTTTCAGCCTAACTTGCTGCTCAGGGTTAGTATGAGGTCCTTGAATAATAGGAAGGACAAAATGTTAACAACAACAACAATGCATACAAATTGTTGCCTGAGTTCTTGAATATACAGCAACAAAAACATAGGACTCTGGCTTCCCACCTAAATGACAGCAATTTTCCCTGTCCCTACAGCATTCATTTCCTGCCTCCCACTATTTTTTTTTTTGTTCTTAAATTGGCAATTGAATATTTTTGTATTGATATACTGTTATAACAATAAGTGTAACGGGCTCTGTGAATTCCCATCTTTCATTTTTTTTTAAAATTTTGTCTGTTGTTTCAGAGATTCTTTTTCCTTCATATCTTTCCAACGCAAGGTACCGGAGACTTTAAAAAATGAAAGCTGATAATTCACAGAACCTGTTACGCTTCTTGCTATAACATATTGATATAATGATATTCAATTGCCATTTTTTAAATGAAAAACCGCTATGGTTTGGGGGATTGCAGAGCAGGGACACCCCCCCCCCCCCGCAATCTGTTCATGTGTAGAAACATCCTGTGTTTAAGATTGCATTGTTAGAGTAGTCTGGAGTTTTCAGGATAAAGCGGACACAGGCAAAGTAATTAATTAAGCAGTTACGTTAGACTTTGGAATACCCCCATGTAAGAAGACACTTTACTGAGAGCTGTTACTAAATCTCTCTGTTAAGAAACAGTGATGTTGAGAGGTAGATTTTAGAGAGGAGATCAGTGGGGGATCTGAAATGAAGCAAATACAAACATGAGAAGCCTGTAATTGTCTCATCAGAATGGCTCCCTAAGATGCATTCTGCACATTCCATATCGGCCAGTCTTCCCCCTCCTTAAGCAGCAGAATCTGCCAGTCTACACATTATGATGGATTAGAGTAGGCTAGGGTGGCCCCAAGCAAGTTTTCATGGGGTGATTTGCTTCTTTGTGTTATATTTTCTAAGAGCACTTCTGCAGATCTCACACTGTTTGTTTTGTAAACCTGGAGTCAAAAAAAAAAATTATGGCTGGAGTAGAAAAAAATGTTATTTGTAAAAATGGCAAAGGTGGGGAGGAGAGAGGAAGAAATCTATTTGCAATATAAAATCATCCTGAAATGCAATAATACATCTTGCAAAACGGTGAGCCCTATAGCAGGCTTATAACTGATCAATTTTCCACTCGTTCAGTTATAGTTCATAAATCAACATTTCCTGGGGAATATTTTCCCCCCTAAGGGCAAGTTATCCTAGCAAGTTCCTGGAGAGGTTAGCAGAACTGAAGTAAAGCAACAAATCCGTCCCCCTCTCATATATGGTTTGCAATAAGAAACATGCATAAGTCTCTCTCTCACTGTCTCATTCTTTAAGAGAGAAATTCAGGAAAATCCAAGGATGCTATCCTACTCTACATGTACAGAATGCTTGGTGCAGATGTTCCTGCCAGATGGGCAACATTACATTAGCTAGGGATGTGCAATGTAAATTATTATAATGAAAAGAAATAGGAAAACAAATGACATTAGTTAATACTTATTATTGTGGAAAGAGTCAAGAGGAAATGACACTGACAGGGATCATTTCCAATCAGCAAACTAAAAGAGCCTAGCAATGATGTAAAAGATTTGGCCCGATAGTTCTTTCTTTCTACAGTGTTCTCAACAATCTTTGCTGGGTTGAGCAGGGCTCTTTTGATTCTATATTAACAGCATTTATTTCTTCTACCAGACACCATCATTTTGTCTGAGTTAGTTCTGTTCTCTTTGAGACTGAACATTTTCAGAGTCTTTCTGGTGCTTTGCAAATTGCATAGCTATTGTGTGAGTTGTATGTGAGGTTTCCCCTATTTCTCCCAATACCCCTTAGTGCTAGTTCCAGTGCAAGTCTGTCTGTAGTGTTAGTTCTGTAAGTCCGTTACAGCACAATCCTAAACAGGATTACATCCTTCTAAATCCATTGAAGATTGCACTGTCAGTGCCACAGTATGAAACATCTTGACACTGTGATTATATCCAGTCCACACAAACGTGCAGCATCCTTGTGCATTTATCATGCTAACTGCACACACACTAATGGTCAGTTTGATTAGCTCTGGGTGCATTACTCATTATACTGTACACCCAGCTAAAGAGGTTTCTACCAATTACTATTATTCCAGGGTTTTTTTTCACTAAGCATGTTCACTGTGTCTTTCTTGTGATAACCAATGTAATTATGTGAATGAAATTTGAACAAGGGAACATGAAAAGCAAGCTTCCCCTGCTTGAAAAATGTGCAGCATTCTCAAGTCAAGTGCAGATAGGGCTGCCAAGAACCAAACCCACCTCTGGCTCCCATTTCCCACCAAGGCTGCTGTAACTGGTGAAATAACAAATAATCTAAAAATATCACCATTGGGTGACAGCATGAGGTAACTTTCAAGAAAACTCAGAAGTGATGTCTTCTCTAGGAAACACCGGAAACTCTATGGTTACCATACAATTTTCAGCAATTCTAGAGAGGTGTGACATTACTTCCAGGTTTTGTAGAAATGATGTCACACTGTTGCTGACAACAACCTCATGTCCCTACAACCCCCCCGCCCCGTGCTGGTCTCCCACTGGTTGTCAGTTGCTGTGCCTGGCAACCCTAAGTCAAGACCTTGAGCCCAGGCACAACTCAAAATGGCTTCCAAAACGCCTGCTGCTATGATGCAAGCTACCCAATCAGCCCATAAGCCTCAAATCTTAATTTTTGCAAGTAGGGGAGAAGTATAGTACTGTGGGGAATGGATCTTTAAACTTTACTTTCTTTATTTGCACCCCTCTGTTCTCCCCAAAGGGGACACCTTACATCCCAACCTCCATTTTATCGTCAGAACCCTGTCAGGTAGGTTAGGCTGAGAGAGAGAGTGATTGGGCAAAGGTCACCCAGCGAGCTTCCATTGCAGAGTGGGTATTCAAGTCTGGGTCTCTCAGATCCCAGTGTGACACTCTAACCTCCATACCACACTGGCTTTCAAGAGAATAGGCCTTGACTGAGGCTTTTCTTTCTTGCAAATTACTCTTCGCAACTTCCCCAGGATTATTTCTTGACAGGACTGATGGGGATTTACTTTTCTTAATCACCAACATGTAAGCAGTTTTAGGCTGAGCATAGAGCCATTTGCCCATCATTACTAAATTCCAGCTCTGCTCTTTCTTCTTGAGGGCACCCAAAACAACAGGTCTGCTCCTCTGCCCTGCCACCTGTCTGCCTTGAGCTGCCAGATACAAATGTAGGTTCCTGCTATGTCATACTACCTGTATTTCTTGGAAGCTAAAACCTCCATCTGCATAATGCACAACTCTTCCTTTTTTCCTGCTTGCCATGAAGCTTATTTGATTACCTTGGGTCAGTCATTCTCTATCACCATAACCTACCTCTCAGGGTTGTTGTGAAGATAAAACAGAGGTAGTGAGAACAATGTATGTTATCCTAAGCACCTTGCAGGACCACCAGGATAATGTTTTAAAATTTATTTTATTTATTTGTTATTTATAGGCTGCTTCTCTTGCTCGGACTCTGGTCTTTCAACTAGATCTTTCTACTTAACTAGATCTTACTTCTAGATCTTAGTGACTTCTGGGCCTGGACAATGATATTTCAGCATTAGCTTAAGAACACATCTGATACTTGCTTGACTTTCACCTTAATATGGTGCTATCGGCTTGGATCCATAGGATTTTTTCCACAGATGGAAGGTTTTCTGCTGGGAGTGGGGACATTTGGGGCTGCAACAGGATTGAGGAGTCAAGAAAGAAGTGCTAGCTTGCAGAAAGCCTTCTGTCCATGGAAGAGCTCTGGAGGGATCCAAACCATTGTTGTCATGCAAAAGTGATATAACTGGGTAAATACTCTTTTTTTTGCATCTTAGTAGATAGGATCACATTCCTTAGGATAAGCTGCAATCCAAACATAAGCATGAACATCTGCTCTACAATAAATGCATAAAGAACTAAATCCAAAGGATTTCACTGAAATTTTCTGTATGAAAGAACATACTGAGGTTGATAAGCTCCTATTATCTATGGTCCATAGCACAGGAGTGTCCAAGGCTGTGGTCCTAAGTACACTTATGTGAGGGGCCTGGCTAGTTTTTGGAAGAAGCTGTTGACCAGGTGAAAGAGTGCCTTGGGTTTGGGAAGATGTTTCAAACTTTACAAACATGAAGAGGCTTCACTGGGGACAGCTTTACAGCTGAGGGCTCCTTCAATATGTACCAACTGCTATTACATTATTTGATGAAACAAAGAAATTATTACATATAGATCCTTATCAAACATGGTTCCAGATGCCAGATAACTTTACCTCTGAGGTTGCTTCATCTGTTATGTCTTACGTTTGAAAAGAATGTTTTTGTTTTTTCATGTCAAAAGAAAATATACCTGACAGTTCAGAAGATGGAGAAGCAGCTTGCGCTGGACCATGCAGAGAAGAGGCAGGTCAGTCTACGCACTTTGGGGGTGTTGACAGCAAGTCATCCTGCCTGTGGTTTCTTGAATCTGAGCACTTTTACAGTTAAAATGTTGCCAGGGATTTTTTTTTTAAAAAAGGGAAATCAGCTTATGAGATCCATTATCTCCTTTCAAGATTGTCCTGGGGGCACTTGCACTCATTATTCTGGCATAAAACAAGCGAAGAATTTCTTTTAAAAATATTGTTCAATCTATTTCGAATCCCTGGAGCTGATGGTTTTACATTTTTGTGGCTGGAGACAATAACAAGAGCAATTAGTTCACATTGACTTATATTTTATGGTTCCTTCTTTCTCTTTGCAGTGCTGGACCCCTGACGGATTAAATTCCCCATAACTGCAGCATAGTAATAATTAGTCCTAAAAAATCATGAATGAAAATAGAAGCACATGTGAACACTACCTACTACTAATGGAGAGAAATCTGACTGTTATCAAATGTTTTTGAAGTGTTTGACCCTTTGCTGGAAGATAAATTGCCATTTTGGGGGGCTTTGATCAAAGCAAAGATTGAGATATTTCATACAGACAAAACCAGTGAAGGAGCTAGTTTTAAAAAAAAAACAGATACTCTATTCTTTCTTTTTCTCATACCCAAAGGACCATCACTCCTGTTACGTGCCCATGTGGCAACTCAGTGAGCAGTTGCCTTATCCCAAACCCCAAAGGGTGTGTTCGGTTGCTATCAGCACCAGAGTTTCCTCTGTAGCCACACCAGCCTTCAGGAAAAGCCTTAGAAGCAACCAGTTTCTCTTGCCATTTCACAAGGGCTGCAAGAGTGAACTCTGTGTGAGAGTGTCTTAATGGTTTCTGTAGTATGTTGGTTTTAGGAGTAGGGCTCTAATGGATGTTATTTTTAAGGCTGTTTTAATAGTTGGATGTTATAAACCTTCTGTGTTCTACATGGTTTTTAAATATGTTATCTGCCTTGGATTCTAGTTGCCTGGAAGAAAGGTGGGTTGATAAAAGTTTTGAATGAATGAATGAATGAATGAATGAATGAATGAATGAATGAATGAATGAATGAATGAATGAATGAATACACACATACTTGGTGATGATCAGAGGGTCAAGAAGGAGGGTAGCTGGATAAACATGGATGTCCACTATGTCCTGTTGCTGGCCCTCCAGAGTAAATAGTTGACCACTGTGTGAGACAGAATGCTATATTAAATGGACCACTGCTCTGGTCCAGCAGGGCTCCTTTTATGATCCTATAAAAAGGCCAGGGCACTGTTAGAGATCAGGAACTGAGGAAAGGATAGCAGAGAAAGCAGATGTAAGAGAGAAGGACATGGGTGTTATGAAGCTGAATATAACAGCAGCAGAGGGAAAAGAATGCTGAAAGCAGCTTGGAGAAAAAAGGTGGGGTATAAATGAAGTAAGTAAGTAAGCAAGTAAGTTAGTAATCAGGGTTCCCAGACTTTCAAATCCATGGACTTTGCAAATTTGAGCAGTCCAAATGCAATCACTTCCCGTGCTGTGAGCAGTTGCTGCCCATACATGCACATTCTCTGTGGTTCCCTCCCTCCCCCTCCCCCTCCCCGCCCTTTGTGGAATGACCTGCCTGAAGAGGTCAGAAGAGCTCCTGCTCTCTTGGCTTTCCACATACTTTGCAAAACTGAATTACTCAGGAGGGCTTTCTTACTCAGATAATAGGCATGTACTTGAGAAATGGCTCAGAGAGATCTTTTGGCAAAGGGACAGGAACTGTAAACTATAGTACTATGTAGTGTCTGTTGATATAGACATGTTCCTATTGGGTAGTTTCCATGTTGTTTAATATGTTATGGCAGATTAATGTTTTGTTTCAGCAGTGTTTAATCCCTGTATCTGGAATTATGCCTGTTTTCAAATGTCTGCAATCCATAGCCTATTGTATTGTTTATTTAATGTCTCAGCCATTGATCATATTTATTTACACTGTGTAATCTGCCTTGAGTCTCAATGAGAAAGGCAAACAAAATTTAAATAGAACAATACCCAAATAAACCTGAAAAGATTAATCAATGTAAAGGTAATATATAATTTAGGATAAATTCAGACATGTGGCAGTTTTTGCATGAAGGATATATGTGTGCCACCTGGTTATATGAGATGTTCATGATTCAGGAATCATAGATTTGCAGATAATTAGATGCACACATTTCTAGTTCTTGTGTATTTGAATGGGATATATGCATACTTCTCACTTTTCTTTCTCAATGTATTTGTGGGCACGTAAAAAAAACCCTAGTACATTCAAGGAGGGAGGGAGTCTGCCACAGATGTGAATCTGCCCAAAGTGTAATATGTCTCTTTAATAACTTTGCACCTTGTGCAGTGTTTATAACCAAGTTTCTATAGTCTTGAGGTGCTGGTTATTGCAATAAGACCTATCCTTAATACAAGAAGTCAGTTCAGTATTTTGTTGATGTCTTTGCCCTGGGCTTTGGAATCAGACTTTTTTTTATTTAGTCCCCCTTGTTCATTCTCTCGTTCACATTACTCTCCTGCCACTATATTACCTAGGGATCTAGAGTCTCTTCCTCCACATTTAGATAAACCCTACACTACCCCATTACTAATTTTAAAAACAGGCCCACTTTTTCACTTTAGCAGACAATCTGTTCCTTTATAGATTTCTCATTCTGAAAAAGGAATTTCCTTCTTTAGTGAGAAAGGGCTGTGCCTCTTTGTCAGTTCAGGATTCATCTGTTGTCCTCTTCCAGTCCCTTTAAAGCAGACAATCATGCCTTCAATGAGATGTATTTGCTCAGACAAGTCACTTATTGACTTCACAAAGGGACAACGTTCTGTGAGGAAAAAATACTCAGATATACTAAAGCAGGATGGAAGCCCTAATTAGAAGTGAATCTGAAGAGTTACACATGTTGAAGTCCCATAGTTAATGATTTTAAAAGAGCATATTAATCACTTTTATCACTTTATTTATTTAGCTAATTTCCCACCTTTCTCACTGAGACTCAAGGTGGATTACAGAGTACCAAAAGAAGAAAAAATGCAGTCATATGGTATAGGACACTAAACGAACAATGCAATAGGAGTACAAAACTGAATGACAATGCAAGCAAGACATTCCATGTAAGATATCCAATGAACAAACCAAAAGGACTAGGAATAAAAAATTAAATGATAATGTGAACAGCAAAGGCTGACGTAATGTGAGTAATACAGAGTGTGGGAATACCAAGGTCCAAGGCAATGCAAGACCCACCCCATATGGAGTGTTCTGTCCCACAACAGATGTCCTTCTGAACATTTCAGTATTCCACATTTTGCGGAACAATATTACTGAGGGAGCCTTCCTGATTTCCTTAGACAGGCTGTTCCAAAGGGTGAGAACTATCACAGAGAATACATGCAAAGGGTAGGTTGCCAGTCCTGTATGGAAGGAGTCTTCCAAAGGTTCTAACTAGACATGGGCACGAACCGCATTACGAACGCAAAAAAACCATGAACCGCCCGATCATCCATTCGCGATCCAATGGTTCGTGAGCGTCCACGGCCAACAAACCAGTGTTCATTGGAGGCCCAGTTCGGTGCGTTCTTCTGTGGTTCGTGAAGCCAGACAGTCAGGCACCATCAATCAATTCCCTTGGAAATGGAGCCGGGGGGATGCCTGAACTCTGTCTGCACTTCTTCTGTCGCCCTGGAAACCCGAATGGAAGCCCAGCTTACCTTGATCGGCAAGTCTTCCTTCCAACCATGGAGCTGCAAAGTGGTTACAACCTGGGAGAAGACACCTGGGAGAGGAAGGGGAGAGGGGTGTTCTGTAGCCATGAGCACTCCAATCTCATCCCTGCAAACCCTGATAGGCAGCTCTGACAGCCAACCACAGACCTCCTGTGTTGCTCAATGGGACCTCAGCTTATAAAAAGCACTGGGCTCCCAGGCTGGGTTTTACTTTCAGCGAGCAGTGGAGTGTGACAGAGC
Source organism: Eublepharis macularius (assembly GCF_028583425.1). Lineage (NCBI taxonomy): Eukaryota > Metazoa > Chordata > Lepidosauria > Squamata > Eublepharidae > Eublepharis > Eublepharis macularius. Next base: position 169,596,331 of record NC_072791.1, on the reverse strand, counting down.
TGTTGCTTGCTACTTGCTAGCCTTTGGGGAGAGAGACAGAGAGAGTTTAATTGGAGCTTGGATCCCTATTGCAATCTTGACCAAACTTGGGTAATGGCTGGAGGAGAGCTTGTTAAACACTCCCTGGGAATATGGGCTCTCTAATTCCAATGGGGGCCGTTCTGATGCCCACGAACCTCGAACCGGTTTGGCAACGGGAAAAGTTTGTTGTGGTTCGCTGGTTCAGGTTCGTCGTTGGCACTGAACCATGAACCACCGGTTCGTTAAATCTTTTCAGTTCATGTCCATGTCTAGTTCTAACTGAAACTGCCCAATGACTGTCTGCATAGTCATACAGATTAGACGAAAGGTTGTGATTTTAAACAGACTAGGGAACAAATTCCATTAAATCGGATTTTCTTCTCATAACAGGAATCCCTGGTTGACTGTAGTCAGGACTTCTGTGGTGATGCAATACAATACACTAGGGTGCTGCTCTAGTTAAGTCAAGCTGAACCAGCAAAATACCTAAATATAACCACTTCTTTAGTGCCAGTAACAACATATCATACAACTGGGTAGCAGATAGCTGACAAAGCCAGACTGTAAGTTGCTTAGGATAGCAACTCAGTCCCAGGATACTTGATGCAGAGATACGCTGGAGTAACTCAGAGATACACTGATGTTTGTAGAGATTGATTAGCATAGCAGTCCATCAGGGGTATGCTGGTATAAACCCAACGCTGGTGTAGCCATGCTGGTATGGGGCCAGAAGTAGTTGGCACTGGCGGGGTGCCAGAACAGGATTGAAACTTAACTTGTATCCTAATCTATCTCAGCCCAGTGTCTGTCCCCCAGTGTCCTACAGAACTCATTAGGTGTGAAAAACGAAGTCCCTGTACTTGTCTCTCATAATGTATAAAAAGCCACAGAGCAGCTTAGTGGAATCCTAAAGAAGAGTTGTAGCAAATGGGCCTTAAAAGGTGTAACTCTGTTTAGAATGCTGTACAACACCGGGTCCATAAATAATAAGACCAAAACCCTGCAAGATGTTCTTGTAGTGGCAGATGTGGACCTGGTATGCGTGACCGAGACCTGGGTGAGGGAAGGCGAAACAGTGGCCTTGGGTGAACTGATCCCCCCTGGGGTACTCGGTCCTCCATCAGTCCTGAATGGGGGGTCGGAGGGGAGGAGAGGCAATCCTTATTCGGGAGGCTTTCTCTTTCAGGCCACTCCCTGTCCCCCCAAATCTCTGGCATTGATTGTGTGGGCCTAGTTTGGAATGCCGAGGAAAGTGGCTATCTGGTGTACCGACCGCCTAGCGCACCAGCAGATACCCTATCACACCTGCTGGGGGTGGTGGGGGGGTGGGCGTTGGAGTATCCCAGGCTTATTGTCCTGGGGGATTTCAATGTCCACGTCAATGATGCCACCTCTACACAGGCAGCAGATCTGGTGGCAGCCATGGCAGCACTGGGACTTTCCCAGTTTGTATCGGCTCCTACACATAAGGCAGGTCACATACTAGATACAGACTAGAAGAAAGGTTTTCGGGGGTGGGACGAATGTGGTTCTGGATATGATAGAGGCAGTGCCATGGTCAGACCATGTGGTCCTGAAAGCTTAGATGGATACGCCACCCACCCCTGCAAGGGCAGCGAGCTAATTTATGCTAGCTCACGGAGATGTATGGATCCAATTGGGTTCTGGAATGCTCTGTGGGAACCGACACTCCATGGCGGCTCGTTGGATGAGCTGGTGGAGGACTGGCAAGTCTGACTCTCCAAAGCCATTGATGAGATCACATCCCATCGCCCTCTTTGCCCCCATATCCGCTGAGCTCCCTGGTATACAGAGGAGCTTCACCGGAAGAAGCGGGAGCTAAGACGGCTTGAGCGTGTGTGGCAGCAAACTCAGGATGAAGAGGAACATCTTATAGATTGCCTAGGAAATCTTATGAGGTGGCAGTGAAGGCTGTGAAAAAGGAATTTTATGCAGCCTCTATTGCATCAGCTAGCTCACACCCAGCAAAACTATTTAATGTAGTTCAGTCACTGGTCTCCCTATCAGGGGAAGACCATTCAAATTTGAATTCGGATATTAGCTGTGAGGCTTTTGCGAGCTTTTTTGCTAATAAAATCCTGTCTCTTCACCATGATCTACTAGCCATGATTGACTCAGTACGTGAACTAAAGGCCCTTTGGCTGTCTTCGTGGCTTACTTTCGAGCAATTCAGCCCACTCTCGGGGGATGAGGCTGATAGGATCCTACAGGCAGTGAGGCCTACCACATGCCACCTGGACCCGTGTCCATCGTGACTGGTGAAAGCCAGTGCTGACAAACTACGGGGTACCTTGGAGGCTATTATTTATCTGTCCTTGAGCTCTGGGATCTTTCCCGGGGTGTTGAAGGAGGCTGTGGTATGGCCCCTGCTGAAGAAAGCTTCACTGGATCCTACTGACCTGGTCAGTTACTGCCCGGTTTCAAACCTCCCGTTTCTGGGTAAGGTGATTGAGCGGGTGGCGGAGAAACAGCTGCAGAGTTTCCTAAAGGATACCTTGGCCCTAGACCCCTTCCAGTCTGGTTTTTGCCCAGGACATGGGACAGAGACATTGCTGGTCACCCTCACGGATGATCTTTGCAGACAGCTGGATCGAGGCAGATCGGCATTGCTGATATTATTAGATCTCTCAGCAGCGTTCGATATGGTCAATTATGATCTTCAGACACATCACCTCACCAATGTGGGGATACAAGGGACAGCATTACAGTGGCTTGTCTCCTTTCTCCATGGTCAGGGACAGAGGGTGGCACAGGGGGAGAAGTTGCCGTCCCGCCATCCACTGGTGTGTGGAGTACCACAGGGAGCAATACTCTCCCCACTGCTGTTTAATATCTACATGCGCCTCCTCGCCCAGCTGGTGCAAAGTTTCAGACTTGGGTGTTATTAGTATGCAGATGACACCCAGTTATACCTGATGATACAGCCAGCCTGGCTCGGCCCTGGATGTCCTGGAGTATGTTTTTAATGCCACGGCTGGATGGTTGAGACAGAGTCGGCTGAAATTAAATCCCACAAAGATGGAGGTCCTGTACCTGAGTTGTGGGTGCGTGGATTCGGGGCTCTGGCTCCCGGCCCTCCATGGGGCACTGGTTACGCCAGCTTCCAGAGACAGGATCCTGGGGGTGGTTCTGGATGTCTCCATGAATATGGAGGCCCAGGTTGCAGAGGTTGCCAGGTCCTCATTTTTCTATCTTCAGCAGACCAGACAGCTTGCGCCTTATCTTTTGACCCACGATTTAACTACAGTGGTCCAAGCAATGGTCACCTCTAGGTTAGACTACTGTAACACACTCTACCCAGGGCTTCCCCTGGGTCTGATCCGGTGTTACAACTGATCCAAAATGCAGTGGTGCATGTCATCACCGGAGTGTCTGGTGGTGCACATATAACACCGGTATTACGCCAGCTGCATTGGTTATCAGTGGAGTACCGAATCAGATTCAAGGTCTTGGTACTTACCTATAAAGTCCTATGTGGACTGGAGCCTGCGTACCTGCGGGACCACCTCTCCCCATATGTGCCCCAGAGGATGCTTTGATCAGGAGATAAGCAACTACTAGTGGTCCCTGGTCCCAGGGAGGCCCAGGGTACCTTGTTCAGGGGCCAATAGAACTGGACCCTTTGATTCAATTTGCTTGAAACTTGGGGGCTCTTTAGTGGACAGGCAGCTCTAGCTCCCCTGCAATTGTTGGTGTATTGGTTGAAAATAGGGTTGCCAGGTCCCCTTACCATCCTGGCGGGAGGCTGGGGGACCTGGGGCTTACCTTTGTTGTGATCCCAGCAAGCTTCTCTCCCAGTGGCATCACTTCCAGTGAAGTTATCATATGGGTGCAGGAGCATGCACGCACTTCACAAAGGGCTGATTTGGGCCTCAATCAGGTCCAATTTGGTGCCCAAGTCAGCCCACTGCAAAGAGAGCGTGCGCTCTTGGGGCTGTGATGCATCATTGCACTGCACCTGGGAGCACATCGGGGTGCCCATTCCCACACCCTTCTTCCTCACTGGCCAGGTGAGTGGTGGCAGGGGATGGAGGGTGAAAGTGGGGAATCCCCCACCCCCCACTGAGACAGTGGGATCCCTAGTTGAAAAACTGCCACTCCCCCCCAACAAAGTCCTTTATAGGGAATAACGGCAGAGTTGCTATGAGGAAGTTTTGCCTGGCTCGTGCCATTTACCTCCATGCCATGAAAAGTCTTGCCTGGCTCCTGTATTATTGCAAATTGCTAAACAGACAATTGTTTAACCAACATAGTGGTACCTCTCATGTATATGCAGTGCGCAGACTGCACTCGTTTAGACCAAATCAATTGCAGATGTTTTCAGTTCATGGGACAATTTTTGTCCTTCCCACTGCAGCTTCCCGGGTCCCTAAAAAGCTGCCCCTAAGGGTCAGGAGTACCTCAGGAGTGGATGAGCACATGGAATAGAAGAAGTCTGAGATGAGAAAAGGGAATGGGCAGGAATGGTCTTCCCTCTTTCTTTTGGGAGCTTCTGCACCTTTCATGGGTAAGCTCATGCAAGAGCCAATTTTGGATGATTTCCCCTTCTTGCTGCACTCCCTCTAGACCAACCCTCATGAGCAGCCTTTTAGGCAGCATAGGAAAGTATATTGGGAATGGGAAGTCATCAGAGATCTATTCCATGAAGTTGTTCAGTTCCTGGTTGGCTTTTCGTTAAGCCTCTGAATCTGCTGACATTCTTATTACAAATATTCATATTAAAACTAAACTGCTGACTCCAGTCTTTTTCCTCCAGTAAATGTTTGATTCTATATAAACAACAGGATGTGCCTTTAATAAGGATGAAGGGATAGATTCAGCTGAAACTTCCCAAACAGAAAGGAAAATGAATGCAGTCTTTTCCTTCCTTCTTTCCTCCCTCCCTCCCTTCTTTTTTTTTGGGGGGGACCCAATGTAGAGCTTTGTAACCAAATTGAGAAATTTAGGTAATCAAGTTGTACTAAAGAAACATCCAGCTAAATTTGCTTTTGTATCTCTGCAAATGAGGATTTGCGAAGAATCATTTTCAATGCATTTTCACAACTGGTTGCCTCCAAAAACTATTTAGTACTACATAACATTTACCATTAAGTGAGAAAATTATCTGGTGCCTGGATGCAGAATTAACAAAAAGGATGTTTTCTGGCTGTTGTCATCTAGCTATGTAGACTACAATAAAAAAAAAACACACACACCGCTTTGGCTGTTGGGAAGAAGCTGAGTAATAACAATGGGAAAGATGCTATGCTAGGCTATAGCCACTAGCAAGTGCTCTTGAATAGTTTTTCAAGGCACAGAGTCCTAGAACCCCCCATGAAGTGCGAAGTCAGAATCTCTGGTTTCAATTTGTTAGCAGAAGCTGAAAGAATGCAACTGAGAATGCAGTGAACAACTTTGTTGCCCCCGAAGCAGGCTGAAGACACAAACTCCTGGGAAATTCTCTTGCACAAGCTGCATTGGGGCATAGCCCATGAGAGGAGCTCACACCATCTCCTGTTTGTAGAACAACTCCAGAACAGAGAGTACACATTATCTTGAAAGCAAAAATCAAAAAGAGGAACAATCACTCTCATTGTACAAAAGGAAAAGAAACTTCAACATGAGGCTGAGATAGGGTTTCCAACTGCCTGGATTGGAGGGAGGCTCCGTCCCTTTAATGGGATGTTATTTACCAGATGATGTTATTTTCCTCCATCCCATGAAAAGCTTCTTTTGCCTGTTTCACACACCAAGCCTCTGTTAAAGGAACAGGACATTTTCCTCCAGGCCTGTTGAAAGTGCAATTTTGCACAGGCTCAGGTTCTTATTTCAACTGTGCTGCAACCTGTGCCCCTTATGCATGCTGAGTATGAGTACCGCCAGTAATGTCCAAGGGTTATGGATCTCTGGTTTGCCTGTGTAGCTGTATAGCTTAGTCTGAGCCCATGCAAAGCCTTGGCCTCCACCAGCATTTTGTATAAATCAGGCCTAAGTGAGGTTTCTTTGTTTACTTCATGGGCCTAAAAAGCCATAGGGGAATGCAGATAAATTGAGCTGAACTCTCCAATTGTCTGCACGCACAACTGATTGCCCAGGACACTTCACTTCTGTCTCAGAACTCAGTTTGTTTTATTTATTTAAAACATTTATATGCCACCTTTCCACCCAAATAGGGTCCAAAACAATAATAGATACTAAAACATTTAAAAGATTGAAATAACATTTAAAAGTATATATAAATCTAATAAAATATATAAACACACACACACACATACACACAACCAGGGAGAAGGGACACTAAATGTTTACTGGGGGTATGCCAAATGAAATAAAAAAACCTTCACCTGCTGGTCAAAGATAATAATAGAGGGAGACAGGCGAATCTCCCTGGAGAGAGAATTCCAAAGTTTTGGTGACACAAGTGAGAAGGCTGTTTCTTCTCTTGTCACCTGTCTGGCCTCAACTGAAGGGGGAACCCAAAGCAGGGCCTCCAAAGAAGACCAGAGTGTATGTGTTGGTTCATATGTGAGAACCTTATAGGCATCTTGAATGGATCCCAGAAACAAACCGCGAGTCAGAGTAGATGGAACAAGACTGGGCTGATACTGTCGTAGCAACCCACTCCAGTCAACACTCTGGCTGCAGCACTCTGTTCCAATTGCAGCATCTGGACAGTTTTCAAGGGCAGGCCCATGCAGAGTGCATCACTGTAATCTAAACTAGATGTTACCAGAGCATGCACCAGAGTGGCCATTTTTCTCCTACCTAGGAAGGGCCACAGCTGGCTCACCTGCTGGAGCTAGTGAAAGGCTGACCTGAGCACCTCTTTATCCAACAGGAGGCTCATGTCCAGCAGCGGACTACAGATTACGATGATTGTGTCAGACTACAGGTTGCAATGAAAGAGAGGAGCAATAATTCTCCCCACTTGCTTTACATAACTATAGCTTAGCTATTGTTCTGAATATTTATTTACTTCATTAATAGTCTGGCTTTTGAAACAGATTCCAAAGTTTAAAAGCAATAAAATATACCAGTTTAATATAAGCAATACAGCAGCTGTCCATGGTAAACAAAACACATATAATCTAACACCAGCGCAGCTCTTGTAACTCTGGCATTTTGATTGAGGCTAGAATTATGTGTTCTGGGCCACCCGCACAGACCACCTCTATCCCAATCCCTTGCTAGCAAAAGGATGAGACCCACGTTCTGTTCAAGCACCAACATGGACAGGATCCTTGTCTAGAAGTCTTCCAACGAGTAGAACTATGGGTGAGATCATGAATCTGTGGTTAATTGTGGGGTAAAGGAAAGGTGCAGTAGCAGGATAATTAGAAGCAAAAGAGAAATGATCTCCTATGCCTGTAATAGTTGTGTAGGACTAGGAATTCCAGAAACACAGTGAATCAATCAAAACCATAAAATCAATAATAATCTTTAAAAGTCATTAAAATAGTCTTAAGTATTTAAATAAATATTTGGTAGTCCATATATGGGCATAGCAGATGGCTGAGGGCAGCCCCAGAAAAAGTGGTGGTCTTTACTATATTTACTATATTTGACTTACACTATGTAATCTACAGAAGCCTGTGCAGCCCAAGTTAGCCTGGTCTAAGTTAAGCAGGTTTGGCTATGATTAATACTTGGATCAGAGATCATCAGGGAAGACCAGAATTGCTATGCAGAGGAAGGCAATTGCAAACCACCTCTGCTGATCTCTTGCCTTGAAAAACCTTTGACTGGAACCTCGTAAATTGGTTGTGTCTTGACAGCACTTTATTGTTGCTGTTATTGTTAATATTATTATGTAAGCAGTCTTGTGTCTCAGTGAGAAAGGTAGACTATCAATGACATAAATAAATAATGTAAACAAATATTTAGTATCAGCCTATAAATCAGATTAAGACTAAATAAAACCATCCAATCTTGGTTTGTCCCATTGCTTTCTAAAGCTCATGTCCAAGTATACCAAACCACCCCTGTTTTCATAAGCACCCCCAGTTTGGAAGGCCAGATAAAACTGCATTTGGGCAGGGGAAAGCTTTTGTTTTCATTCTAGCCATTTACTGGCTAATAACATCAACCCTTAAACCCCTACACTTCACTTTTAAAAGATTCAGTCTCCCTACGAATTCACACCTATTGTAATTAATTTTATGACCTTTTTAGAAAAGGGAGACTGCTACATTTTATGCTACACTGCACAAGCAATTGAAAGTTGCTTATAAAAAAAGAGAAAAGACCAGCACCAAATGTTTAGCAGGTTTTTATTCTATTGGAAATGAGCAATCTATTTAAATCAATTATCAGCTTAAAATGAGCAGCCTGATCTAATTAGCCAGAGCCCCTGGAGGGGTTAATGAATGAAAGGGAGGTCCTAGGCAGATGTGCTATCCCCCAGGATACTTTTCTACTGACCACAATGAATCAAAATACCTCAAGGATGGCTAGAACTAGAAGGCACAATTGCTGAAAGCAGGAACTGAAGTGTGCAGGAGCATTTGTTTAATCAGCAGAAGTCTTCTGAGTTGCAGGGAGATTTTTTTTTAAAGTTTGATTTTATAATGCAAGTATCAGGCTAATGGATATGATATGATATGATCAGTCTGTCTCTCAAGTACACTTGCAGGGTGAGGGTTTGCCTGTTCATGTGTGGGGAAGGAAGGAGGAAGACACTAAAGTGATCTAGCTTTGTGTTGATACACTGCACTTAATAATAGCAGGTGAAAGGGGAGGGCAACTAGGGCCTATGAAGGAGCAAGCATAGCTAGGCTGCAATCCTAAGAACACTTTCCTGGGAGTAAGCTCCACTGGGGCTTACTTATGGGACTTACTTATATTTGTTTGTTTGCTTTATTCATTTACTTCATTTATACCCTGCCTTTCTCCATAATGGGGATCCAAAGTAGCGTACATTGTTCTCCTTTATCCGAACAACAATCCTGTGAGGTAGGACAGGCTGAAAGTGTGTGACTGGCCCAAAGTCACCAAACAAGCTTTTGTGGCAGAGTGAGGATTAAAACGTGGGCCTCCCAGATCCTAGTCCAACACTCTAAACACTACACCATACTGGCTGCCTAAGTAGACATATTTAGGTATGAGCCCTAAATAAGCAGCATTGAAACAATGGGACTTAAACATATCCATTCAATTTGATCATGGCCAATATTATTTGCTTTTCATATAATAGCTAATGAAGATCTTAAATGTACAATGATCTGCATATACACAAAGTGACTAACACTGTGATTAGAAGGTTAAGAGTGGCATGAATGAATGTTCCTTTGTTTTGCTTTTCATATCCTCACTTCTCCTTACTGCTCCACTGGGAGTGCACAGATGTTTGTTCTTTTACACATGATAGTTTTGGGGCCTAATACCAACAATTTGGTACATGTTGCACTTGGTATCACAAATATGTTCTAGGTATGTTGCTTTAGTACAAATTTTAAAATGTCATTTCCAGTTTTCTTATCTACTTGTTTGTGAGCTCATGAGAGACTTCACTTGCATTCTAATGTTTAAAGTGGCTGTCCTCATGGCCAGAAACAAAGCAGGCACACAACAGCAGTTAGAAGACAACTAAACTGTCCTGCTTGCAACAGGAGTATCTCTCGTACTCTTGACTGGATATGAAGACAGTGATGGAAAGAGACAGATTTAGGTAGCGTTAAGGCATGCACCATCACAAGCTTTCTGAACGCTGCCAGACGCAGAGCCCTCACGCTTGAAGTGAATCTCAGCTATGACTTTGCATCCAGTAGATGATGCTTTTCACATGCATGATATCCTCATCCTTATTTTAGAGAGAAGAGTCATGCAAATTTGACTTCTTTGGATAAAAGACTCTGCTTGGAGCTCCTATGTTACATGTTACTTTATATATGTAATGGAATGAGGACGCACCTTTACACCTGTACCACAAAGAAAGATCATTAGCCAGGTAAGCAAGCAACTGACTGGCCCTTTGACTACTATTACGGTTTGTCCTCTTTTGAAAACAGCAGCTCTGCAGAGGTAGGCAACTTACGGCCCACCAACTGCATCCAGTCAAGCTTTTCCATTGGCCAATGGACTCCTATTCTGCTGCTGCTCATATTCTTGGGGAACAGCTGGGCAGAAGAAAGAAGGATACATTCTACATCTGTAAGTACAAAACACTTGTTTTAAAAATCATTTCGTGTCACTGACATAAACACCCCTATGATGCCACCACAGGATCAATTTGTACAATCAACAGAAACAACCAGTAAAGTTTTCCTTAGGCTGTTCCATTTCTAGCTGTAGGGGGTGGGTCGCCTGTTTAATATTTCCCCCAGCTGGGGGCAAAACATCATGAAGACAGAAAGCAGCTATGTAGAGGGGGAAAGTGTTGCTCAGCCTTTTCCCTGATAGGCTATGGATTTTCACTGAGGTGGGGCATTACAGCAAGGAATCACACGTGCATATCCTGGATCAGTCCATAAAAGCTTTAGCACAACTTAGCAATAGGATAGCAATGACAAAAGGAATCTAAGGAGTGTCTAACTGGGATTCATAAGCAGATGCTGACAAAATATAATAAAGTTGTTAATAAGTACATATATAGAAATCTCAGCATTCAAAGCGTTTCACATACATTGTTATAATCTTTACAACAACATTTTATCTGTTTCCCTCAAATCTGAGATGTGAACACCATTCACTTTTATTTTTTTTAAACAAACATTTCTATGCTACCTTCTGAACTGACTCAGAGTCCCCAAGTTGGCGAACATTAAAATATATTAAACATTTCAAACATTTGCCATAAAGTATGTGAGCTGTTGAATAGTACAGAGTTGAAAAGAAGACAATGCGGTCCATGCAAAATGTGTCTGCAAAAGGATACAATATATGCAGATGGCGATGGGCTCACAGAAATCCAGAATCAGGAACTAGAACTCAAAACCTGGCTCATGATGACTACTCGTTGCCTAGTTGCCAGCCCAGAGACAAGAAGAGATTGGTGGCAGGAGTTCTTGCGGCCAGGGCAACAGACCTGACTGGCAGCTACTTTGTACAATGGAGGAACAACTGTGCCACCAATATATATCTATTTTCAAAGTACCTCATCCAGGTCAAACTAGTTACTGACCAAGATATGAATGTATCAGTGGTCAAATAAGCAAACTGTGTAGTCTTGTCATGGTGCTGTTGGAAGCTACTTGGGTCCTGTTTTCAAAAGCTATGCTTGAATTACATTCGCTATTCTTCTTCAAGTGGAAGAAACTGGCTTGGAGGATGGAGGGAGAAATTGAGAATAGGGAGGGGGAAGAAACTTGGAATTCCCCCATCTACCCCTTAGCCATGGAGCTGGAACCTGATAATCTGCTTCAGTAGGAGTTATTACAATTATTTATTCAATTAATTTTGAGAATGTGAGGCCCTTCATTAACTAAGCTAAATTTGAGGGCAATAGTTACAACTTTTACTAACTAGAACTGTGTTACTTATGTATTAATGTTTAACTATACCAATATTGCAGCATGATAATTTTTTAGACATAATTACTCTTTTATTATACATTGATTAGATTAAAATTAATGCATTATTAAGCCATGATATGTTTTACCATCTAGACCCCTGTACAGGCTCAGATAGGGAGGCTTTCTTTCTTCTGTTCCCCTCTTTCCAAGTTAATTAAATTCCCTTTAATTATAATTTACTAAAAAGCTCCACTTTTACCACTATTATGCCTTTTGAACTTTGAAATTCAAGAGAATAAAGAAAAAAGCCTCTTAAAATGGTCTTTTGCAGGAGAACTGAACTGTCAGCGAATTCAGGCAAAATTAATTATTTCAGCTTGATAAACCTTTTCATCTATTTGACTCCTTATACAGAAAAGCCAATTAATAATGTCAAACATGCTTTGCCTTTAGGGACCAGCAAGTTCTAATGAGTCTGTTTACTGTAGAGTGGCTAGCGGAATGAACCTCATGTAGAAATTTTCTAATCGCGCCACACCTGTCAAGCACACTCTCATTATCTGTGTACCAAGGGCAAACCTCATTTTGTCAGGAGTGGTTTTCGAAGAACTAACAACTGCCTGGGGAAGCATACAGGACTGTCGGCCACTAGATGAGTCACTTAATTACCAATCAGAGCAGTGGAAGTGAATTCTTAATGTCCTTTAATACAAACCTTGCCTGGCTTCTGCAGTGTGCATCTTCTGCTTTATCAGAATACTCAATTTTAAGCATTCCATTTTTTGCCAGAAGCGTGTATCGTCCTTCCACATATGCTTTAATAGGTTATGATTGATGATGTTACTTAGGAGAAGGCTATTAATCAAATACTCGTTACAATGTGAGGGGACTCCTTGGCCAAACTAGAGGCCGGTTTCCCGATCTGATTACTTGCTGATAATTCTGGAACTCTACCGGACTGCAATGACAATATTTTTCTGTGGTGACCTCATGGGACCCCACGTCCTCTCACTTCCTCTTCAATTTGCATAGGTTGAACCAATCTGCATACAACCCGGACAGCTTTGGTGGGTAAACAAAGAGTAATCCTGGATTAAGCACTCACATAAATGGCTCATGCTCTGAAAGTAACTAATTTTCACCATTGTCCCTTGAGATAAATATTATTATCTCTGTTTTCCAGATATGGAAATAGAGACAAATGGCAGGCTTGTCTCATAAAGAAACAATGTCTCCCCCCACCTGAGTACTTCGGGGCCTATGGGGCTGCATGGCTATACACTGGCCTCTGGGAATTCCTTGTGTGGCACTATGAATTCAGAAGGTAGCCAAACATGTCACCATCACTGCACATCCTACAATTTATCTTTTCACTTATGTACCTTGCCTGCTCCTTTGCTGAGCCATGAGTAGGAAGGGCAGTAGGGATTTGTTTGTCACAATAGCATAGAGAACATGTGAACCTGCCTCATCCCTTGAAAGAGCTGAGACCCCACAGCCTTGGGTCAGGAGGCCGTCCTGATGAACTGCAGCCTGTTGAGTCTCTAGCTGGGATATGGAATTCACAGATGACATGCATCTGATTCAGTTATTCTTTGTGTCTTGCTACCTTCTCCAACAATGGCTGTCTGGTGCAGCAAGTCACGCATAACCAGGGCCTGCAAGGACAGCTAGCAACTGCTGGCAACAGGCCTGAAGGGAGTGTATTACACTGCCACCTATAGTTCTTTCTGCCCTTTTCTCTGAGAAGAAAAGGGATGTCATTCACAATTCATTTATGATGCTATCCTGGATTCTCACTGATTCTCACAGAGGCAGAAAAGACCCAAAGTTATCATTCCACAAAGACACAAACATGAATAAATGAAATAAGGGCAGAACTACACATTGCATGAAGTTTATTAATTTATAATAATTTAATTAAGCTAAGCAGCTTTGGGTCCCTGTTGGGGAGAAAGGAGGGGTATAAATGAAGTAAAATAAAATAATTTAAAAGGGGAGGTTACAGAAAGAGAGAAATAGGGCTGCAATTTCCAGAAGGATATCAGGGAGATAGGAAAGGGCAGAACCTTTCCCCGTGTTATCATACCATATACCAAAAGAAGGGCAGAACCTTTCCCATATTATCATGCCATATACCAAGAGCCATCTCCAAGTTTCTTTTACCCTACCAGGAAAGGTAAAATTGACTTGGAGATGGTGATTCTCAGAAGGGGAATGCTGGGAAGGGGTGGTGTGTCATAGTGTTTGGAGTGTTGGACTAGGGCCTGCAAGACCCAGGTACAAATCTTCTCCATGAAACTCATTTGGTGACCAGGGGCCAGTTACTTTCTCCCAGCCTAGCCTATCTCTAAGGGGTGTTGTGAGAATAAATGGAGGAGAGAGGAGAACCATTTGTGCCACCCCGAGTTCCTTTGAGAAACAGTGGGGTAAAAATATACTAAATGAATAAATAAGAAAGTCTTTCCCACTCCCTCCTGAAAATCACAGCCATAGCTGCTACAATCCATAAAAGAAAGAAATATCAAATAAATTGGTTATGAGACCACAAGTAATGTATAATTCTGAACTTTAAACTTTACAAGATTATGTTGCTGACTTGCCCCATAGACACTAAGGCTCCATTACACACCACTATCATTGTGCTTTTACACTAATTCACAACTGGATTTCTTTGTGTAGAACAAGGCAATACAATTGTGAATGATGTCTATAGTGCACAATAGTGCAACATACAATGATGTATAGATGCATCCTAGAATAGAAAAAGACAAAAAGAAGAATTGTGGCAATCTTCTTGTGGACTAAACCCAACTTCGACAGATATATGACGTGTGCCCTAGTTGACAAACAGAAAGACGGACAGATCATAGATGAATGGGCATAGAAAAAAGAACAGTAAGCAGTAGATTCAAAAAGCAGTGAAATGCCAGAAATGTAGACGGTAGTATTTCTGTGCAGAACACTAACAGGAGAAGCAGTGTCTATTCACAACAGTAGTAAGTAGTAACAGGGCTTTTTTTCTGGGAAAAGAGGTGGTGGAACTCAGTGGGTTGCCCTCGGAGAAAATGGTCACATGGCTGGTGGCCCCGCCCCCTGATCTCCAGACAGAGGGGAGTTTAGATTGCCCTCTGTCGCGGAGGGAAATCTAAACTCCCCTCTGTCTGGAGATTGGGGGCGGGGCCACCAGCCATGTGACTATTTTCAAAAGGTTCTGGAACTCCGTTCCACCGCATTCCTGCTGAAAAAAAGCCAAGTGGTAATGTTACAAGCTGCATTCAGACTTCATATCGACAAGCTGCAATTCAACTGAGATGGGGCAAGAACATAACTTGTTACCATGCTTGTGCGTTTGCTCCTTCCGCCCTTCTTTCACGTGTAGAGCTAGATTCAAAACTCCCTGATCAGAAGAACATCTAAATTCAGCCACTGTGACCGACTGGAATTTGTTTAGCTTATGAAACACCTGAACTGGGTCACAATTAAATGTCCCAACTTAGATAAACATGATCAAACATTATGACAGTTTCTAATTCAGTAATTTCATATTGTGTTTTGAAGCTATTTTGTTGAAGAATGCTGACTGTCAGGTCAGTAGAAGAAGATCCAGAGAGATGGAAATGTTCTCCTACTGCTTAATTTTAATGTTGACATTTTTAACATCAGATTTATGGTCATGTTTTCGTAGAAGCTGTTCTTATGCCATGTGACATATATTACATTGGAAGTGAGCAGATGAAGGATCCCTTACATGTATCCCTGATGTTATTTGGTTCTACCATATTGGGCACAGATTTGATATCTGGGCTTCTGGTACAGTCTGGTCCTCAGTTTGTGTACCTGTTAGGTGGCCTATCATCGCTTTTGATTAGGTGGTCTGTTGTAGTCAACAAAGTTCTGCATCCAATGTTTATGTGAGATAAATGGAATTGTGTGTGACATCTCCTGGGGGTAGGGACACATCTAATAGTCTTTTGTTCTTCCTTTTGGTGTCCTGTTTATTACTTGACTACTATATCATTTCAGATCCTTGTAGTTACAGCACACTTCTGGCTCCCCTTTCCTTTAGTCAACCAGCATCCAGAAGGCATACTCCAACGGTACTTATCTCCTTCCAATGGAGACTTCTCCAGTCACCTCATTTTTCTCCTTTTCTATCTGCTGCACATACTTTCATGTTTCCTACCTGGTCCACCCATTTAAGCCACTGCTCCCACAGGTGCAGTGTTATTTCCATCCAGACAGGCCCAGATGGGCACTTACAGGGCAAATCTGAGGCAGGGGAATTTCCTTGGGCATTATCTTGAGCGACCACATATCTGGGATATGAAAGGAGGAACTCTAACAGTCTACACCAGTTGGAGCATGGCTGTTATGTATTGGGGATTTTTTAAACACCAAGCATAATAATGTTATAACATCATAAGGTTATAATGTCATTATGGTTTTTTTTTAAAATCCCCAATTCAAGACAGTCATGCCACAAGTGAACATTTTTGTTTAGGATTTATGACCCCCCCCGCCATGGTCCTACCGGAGCTGGGAGGCAGAGACTGGCACCAGGGAGGAAAACTGAAACAATTCAATAATAACTACATTATGATGTTATATAACGTCATAAAGTTTTCTTTTTTAAAAAGTTCATCATAACAATCGGATCGGTTACATGGATCTCTTTTAGGTTTTCAAATATTAACTGTCTATGCTTTTGGGGTAAAAAGTTCTGTATTTGGGGTTACTCTGCACCAACCACTGCATGCATGCCATGTTGGGTTCCCTTTCGCCTTCATTTCTCTTCTGTTTTTGTTTCTTTTCCCCTGCTAATGCTTTAGTGTAGGGTGCCTTTGGTTGTCATAATTTTGTAACATCATAATGTAATAACATGATTGGGCATATGCCAACATTTTTTTAAAAGCAGGTGTTGTGATGGCATCGATGACACCAACAGTGATGCCAATGACAACATCCACCCCTCTGTATTTTATGGTGGTGGAGACAAAAAAGCACCCATACTGGGATTAAAAGTGGCATGTGGAAAGGTAGGTGGCCACAACAAATCTGATCCTTGAGGAACACTCAAAAATAGAGGAGTAAATTACCCATGTGGAAAAGGCCTAAGCTATTTCTAGGTACCTGTTCAATTTTGTGAGTCTGTTTCTTCACTTATTTTGGTGGTATTGTACTTTAGCCATTAGCTGATATAAATCCCACAGGGGTGAGAGAACTGGAACAAATGTGGAGTTTCACTGCGGATTCTGGATCTTGTGGTTTTCTTGAGGCTGTAGCTGGAACTATGTGTATGTAGTCAGTGGACTTCTGGTATAAATTGGTGCTTATATGCCTGTGATAGTGGTGTCCGGAAAGGGATCGTGCTGTGTATGCCGCTGATCCAGGCTGTAGCTGATGGTAGAATTAGCATTGTTAAAAGAAACTCAATTTTTCTCCGAAATCCAGCAAGCTCTTTCCTTCTTTCTTCATAGGAATTTGGAGTCTGTTTCTAATAAATTTCATTTTGATCAAAGAGAAATTTGAATTGAGGAGGGGCAAGAAGGGAGTTTCTGCAGATTTTCAGAATTTCACTCTGCAGATGGCTCAGAGGCAAACATCGCCAAAATCTTCCTATCCGCCTACCACACCACCTATGGAGAGTAATATAAAACAACTGCAAGGGGTGAAGTTAGAAAGGGGTACATTAATTTCTCTATAAAGATAAATCAGTGAGAAATGAAAGAGAAATCCCTCTTTTAAAGGAGAAAAAAAGAAAATATGAGGAATCAATGGTTAAATATAAAAAAGTGGATTTCAGAAAAAGAAATTCCCCTACCCATAACAACACTAGATAGAATAGTTATTAAATTCATTGTGGATTCTCTCAATGATTTCTTTCTTATAATTTCAGATTATGATTCTGCTATTGAGATATTTCAATTACAGAAGAGGTTTTAAAGAATAGAAACTGAATTGGCCCTAAATAAGTTGGCATACTATGGAGCTAAGAAGCTACCCATGATAACACCATTAACCCAAAATGATTGTGGGTTACAAACAATAGCAGCAGGTAAATAGAGATTGCGTTTTTATTATAAAATAGATCTTTCATCTCCTGTTTGATCCCAAGAAAGAAGGAAAAGCTTAGTTGCATTTGCATGCTATTTCATGCCTACCAGAGACCATTGTACTAGTGCAAATTTTATTTACCCCTATTGAAGATGATTTTTATTCTATCTGCCTGAAATTTAGCACAGGGGATCCTTTTGGGAAGGGTACAGTCCCTGGGAATTGTATCCTAATTTGGTACAAACAAAAAATATAGCTAGAATTGTGTTTCCAGTTGGAAAGTAATAAAACAGCTTAAGTTATCCAAAGAGTAATAATTACTATAATAAAATGAATACAATTTTTTAAAAAAAGAACAAATACCATCTCAGCTTTGTAATCATGCAAATACATGCTGGTAGAGGGCAGAGATTGGTGTACTGGCTGCTGATGTCACAAAGGCACTTTGTCCTCTTTACTCTGCCTGGCCTTCATTTCAGAGGTCCTGGTACAGAAATGCCTAATGGATTGTGGCCAGGGCCGACGCATCCATTGAGGCCAGGTAGGCGGTGGCCTCAGGTGCGGGGTGCCAGAGGGAGCGCCAAAGGAGGCGCGGGGGGTGGGAGCGCACACCACAAAGCAGCAGCCTCCTATCCCTCCTGCCCCGCACCACTGCCGCTGCCAGCACAAGCCCCCGGCCGGGCGCAGCTGCCGCGGGCAGGCATCTGCAGCGGCGCAGGCAACCGAGTGGGAGAGCTCGGAGGCTGCCCGCCGCAGCAATCGGGCCAGCGGCGGCACACGCACTCCTGTGATAACGTTACGCGTGACGTCATCACGCAGGCCAGTGCGTGCGCACTTGCGCGCGTACGCAGGGGGGTGCCCGGCCGGCCGCAAGTGCGGCAAACCCTTGCGCCGCCCCTGATTGTGGCCTTGAAGAACTTTTTAAAAAGTGTAATGATTGCTTAAGCACGAATCACTGTATGGAATGTATTTTTGAAGACTGACTCTTCCTATTCAAAAAAAGTATTTTTATTCAGGCACAGAATATCAAAATGTGCCTAGTGTATCTTATCCTTTTTCAAATATGTAGCAAGGAGTTATCTTTTTTAATTTTCATAGAAGCTACTGTGACATGTTCATGCACTACAGCTTCATTTTCAATTACTGGAAAGGAAGAAAAAAAACGCTCATGCCCCAATTTCTGAGAAGAAACAGCTTAAGTATTTGAATCCTTGCATCTGCACTGAAAAAGGCAGCAGTCCCCACAACCTTTGACAGAACCTTCATTTGGGGTCTGTAAAGAAAAAGAGATCTCTTGCATCTGATCTCTTGTAATGAAAGGGAGAACATACAACAGAGAGATCCTGAACATGTATATTCAATTCAGAAACTTGGAAGAGGCCTCTTAGACATTATTTCTATTGGACACATCTAAGGGCCAAAGTAGTGTTGTTAAGAAGAATTCTCTTAATTCCTCTCAACCCAGTTTCTTCCTGAAATCCAGCGGTTTCTACAATCCAACAGTTTCTTTTCTTCTTTTTAGGAATGTTGAGTCTGTTTCAAATCAATTCTGCTTTGATCAAAAGAGAAAGAAGAGAGGAAGAGCAGGAATGGACGTTCTGCAAAATTTCAGGATTTCAAGATTTCATTCGGCAAGCAACGTCTTCCCAAACCTTCCCTCCCTCCTGCTAGACAACAACCCTGTAGTGTGTAACCTCAAAAAAACCTCTGCAAAGGCTGGTTACAAAACGATGTATAGAAGTTAAGCAGAAAACCACAAAGGAAAAGAGAATTAGAGGAATCAAGGGCTTTATCTTAAAAAGTGAACTTTGGGAAGAGAAATTCCACTCCCCATAACAGCACTAGGTCAAAACCAGAAGAGACACTGGGACGTCTGATGACAGATCTCTTGCATTTTTGAAAGGGAAATAGAAGCTGCAGAACAACTCTCCCCAACTCAGATCAAAGCCACAGTGAGGACAAGTAGATTAGTGGGTGAACACCAGTGCCATTTTGTGACCCATGTTACCCATCCCAAACTAAAAGGCAATCAGAAACCAAACCCTTCCCATCCAGAGATGGTATTTGTCTCACAGATGGATGACTGAGTAATGGAAAAAATATTTATTTATTTATTTAAAATATTTTTTAAAATTATTTTTCCAGATAGAAAAGAAAAGAAGATAAGTATAAGATAAAAGGAGCAAGAAAGTTTTCAGTACAATTTCAGTAGGCTTGCTTAGATCAACATTATAGTTCTCCAAGTCTTCTAATTCATTAAAAAATATTTATTTATTTATCTATTTATTTATAGCCTACCTCTTTCACTGAGAGCTGCTGTAGCATAGTGGTTAAGTAGCTGGGATGCCAATCAGCAGCACTCTGCTGGTTCGACACTCACTACTGCCATGAGTTCAACAAATGGCCTTTGATAAGCCATATCTCAGCACCACCTCCCCAACTATATTGTGGGTATAAGGATAACACTGACTTTGTTCACTGCTCTGAGTGCGTCACTAATCTGTTGTTGTTATTATTACTATTATTACAGAGTGCAAGTCAATAAGATCACCAGCTAGGACATTCACTGGACAAATATAATAGCATACAGGTTGTAGAAATTTGAAAAACAGCTTAAGTCTGAACACAGAGATGCAACATTGCTGAGAGAGAGAGATTGAGATTTGTTCATATAACATGAGGTTTGGCCCCAGGTCCCTTTGTGAGTGTTTAATGATTTCATTCTGACTATCTTGCTCTAGTTTCTGCCTATTTCATTTATGCCTTCCCTCTTCCAATCATGTGAACATTCTCTTAGCTTGTCTAAACCCAGTAGCATACTACCAGTACAATCCTTAGCCAAGTTACACCCTTCTAAACTAATGGGCACATAGGACTGCACTGTAAATTAAGAACACCTGCGCTAATTTTTTCAAACCCAGGGTTTAATTTGAGAAATTGGGATCATCAGTAGTGTGGGCATTGGGCAATAATTTTAAAAGCACCAGGAAGCACACCAAGCAAAACAGACAAAGCAGGAGCATTAGCCTCCCCCCAAAGTTATAGACCCCTGGGACCTAAATCAATCCCCCCCCCCACAATGGTATTCATATTCCCTGTCCTTTTGATGATATTGTGCTCAGGATGGGGAGGGCATGACAAGCCCTGGCTGCTGCCAGGCCATCTGTCCTTATTTTGTCCCAGTTCCACTTGAGGAGTTTCTCCCTTTCACACTCGCACATTACAGACCCATTCAAAGGACTGCACTTGCTTATCTTTATATCTATTTGCCAATAGCCAACTACTGCACAGAAATCTGTGCAATTAGGCCAGCCAGAGGTGCAATCTAGGATTCTGCAAACTTGAGGAAGCTGCTAGTTTTGCATGGGGGGGCCTTAGTTACAAAAACTAATGGGGGGTTGAGTTTTGAGAATGAATAGGGCATGGTTTCTAGTCCTGAAAAACACCAAACTAACAAAATACTCTACATCTTACAATAGCCCTTCAGATAAGATTAGCATATCAACCACCAATCCATATGCAAAAGAACCTCCTCAGGATACAGTGAAGCTTCCCCCAGTTAGTATTCCACACCCTGGGAAACTCTTACAGGATGACTCAGCCCAAACCCACCTTCCTGAGTAGATATAAATTACCTGCTAACATTTTCCCCACACACTGACACTGAGAGATCTTTGTCTTTCAGTGCTACACCTCTGAAGATGCCAGTCACAGCTGCTGGCGAAACGTCAGGAACTACAATGCTAAGACCACGGCCATACAGCCCAGAAAATCTACAACTTGGGTGAGTTCCTCCAAAATGCAAAGGATCAGGCCCTGAAAGATAAACTGAAATATTCCACTAATGGAAACAGCAGGTGTTTATTAGTGAAGGGATTTATTCCTACCAAGAGTTACAACTAGATGCACCGTCATGATAGCAGTGATATATCTAGTATCTACTAGATCCTAGAAGAATTGCCATCCCTTATGAGACATACATATAAATCCTTGTAGGACTAAACAAAGGGAAAGATTTCTTATTGTTGTTCTATATATCTCAAATATCACAGGCATTTTTGATTTCTTTTGCAGGTGTAATGTGATGAATGGAAAAAGCAAATACCGGTATTGGTGCAAAGGGGTATTAAGCTTTGGGACATTCTGTAGCAGTGAACTTTTGCACCCACTCACAAGGAATTGAGAAGAGGAACAGGTTTCCACTTGGCCTCCTCTTACTTATCTATTCCCAGTCTAATTCTATTATGGGACTGTCCTGAAAACTGTTTCAAACCGTAGTAGGGTTTCCACTCACCTGGTGGGGGCAGGCATTCCTCTGCTTCCACTGCCACCCTTCCACTGCTTTCCTCTGGGTGAAAATTGGAGGAGGGGATTGCATACATTACAAAAACCCAGTCTTTATGATCTTTACCCCAGAGATTTGGGGAATCCCTAGAGTGCTGCAGCGTGGCTGGGTTTTGGCGTTTTTGATGAAGTGACATTATGATGTGCTTGATACTATTATTTCAAGAGTTCCACCCCTCAAGAAAAGCTCCTACTGTTTGCAGGCCCTAGGCTGCTGCTAACCCCAAATGGCAGGTCTGGCACATAAGAAATGAGGCTGCCTTTGAATGTTAGCAAAGTACTTTTCCCTCACCACAGCGGCTTGACTTCTGGGACAGCATGCTGGTATACAACAGAAGCACAACATCCTGTCCTGGTGTGTGGGTAGTACCTCCTCTCTTATCTACTGTTACTCACTCTCATAGAAAGCCTATGCAGGTTTTGAACATGAGGGTAAAGTGCTGATAATGAGTCCTCCTCTTCTTCTCTCTCTTCTGTCCTCCCCACATCCCTCTGCTATGCTATAAAGCAGCCTGACATCTACCCATGTTAGGGTTGCCAGTTACAGGTAAGGGTGGAGCCTTGGAAGGGTAGAGCCTACGGAGTTGAGAGAGGTTAGCAGAGATAGAGTCCACATTCCAAATCTGCCATTTCTCCAGGGGATCTGATCTCTGTAGTCTGGAGATCAGTTGTAAATTCTGGGAGAACTCTACATCTCAGTTAGATGTTGGCACCCCTATATCCATCCTTACTTACTTCTAGGGTTGCCATTTCTCCACTGAGCATGGGGGATCCCCTGTTCCCATCCTCCACCACTTGCCCTTCCTTACCTGGCTGGCAGGGGAGCACTCCTGCATTCTGTAGCAGCCCGTTCTGGTCCTGATTTGGGTCCATTCTGAGCTGTTTCAGGCCCAAATTGGCCTGAATCAGGCCACTACAGAGCACGGGAGCACTCCCAGGATGGCTGTGGCCTGCACGATGACATCACTTCCAGGAAGTGACATAATCACACGGGCCCAGGAGCATGTGCATGCAAAGTGCACGTGCGAAAGACAACAGGGCAGGTAGGTGCCATGTCCCCCACCTCCAACTGGGAGGACGGGGACCTGACAACCCTACTTACTTCCCTCCCTCATCTCTCCCACCTTCTCTCCCCAGTTCCTTTTCTCTTAGTCCAGTCCAAGAAACCTGGTGCAAAAACTAGGCTGCTCAACTAGGGTTACCAGATCACCCTGCCAGCAGGAGTGGGAGAAGTGGGTGAGTCTGGGTACTTAACCTATGTTTGGGGCTGATTTTTAAAGAAATGGGCCTGGCATGATGCCGGGAGTGATGGTGTTGCTCTGAAGGGGCTGCAGGTGCCCAAGCTGCCACTTCGTAGCATGCCTCCTTGAATGCGGGCCCATCTCTGGTCTGCTCCTCCTGCCGATCAGCTGGTGATCTGGGGAAAGAGGCAGATATTATTAGGAATTAGCCTGCCACTGGAGGGGAACTTGCTATGCTCATGCTCAACAAGGAGAAGGGCAGGGAAAAAGAATGGCCCTGGCTGTGACAGCAGAGTCATAACTGCAGCCTCTTGTCCCCTGACTAATGTTCAGCTTCAGTCACAGTGACGTGTTTAGGTCTAAGCAGATGTGCTTAACACTTTTGTGTACATGTTACTGTAAACATGGAGAACGCAACATCTCATTTGGTCCAAGAAAATGAGAAGGCCAGGCTGTATTTCCCTCAAAATTCAAAATTTGATCTTTATAAAAGAAAGCATTTATATTTCTAACAATAAACTCCCTCATATAGCAATTTGTCCAAAATTATTGGGGAAAGACCAACAGCACCCTCAATAATGTTCAGGATGTATAAATCCTTGAACAAAGCTATATGGGCCTGATTTTACTCACCTGCCAAGAAACAGAACAGGCAAAGAGGGGCTAGTGATGTGAGGAGCATTTCTACCTTTTACTGTACATGTTTCTCATTGTGTATAAAAACATATGGAAACAGGACAGAAATTTCTTATGAATCTGGCCCATAAAATCTAATCCCAGCCATCATTTATCAATTTTTCCCGTGGAAGAAAGCAGACTCCGGGAACATTTTTCTCTCTCCTTCAAGTGCTTCTCTCTCTTTCATGTTAACAAAGAGAGAGAGATTATATTACCAAACAAGCTGGCTGCTTAATGAATACAAACTATCATCAAATGTGTGGATAAAAAATAGACGGAGGTTAAATAGCTAAATATAGTGCATTACCTTGAAGCATGGTCATGACAATTGTGACTTATGGAGAGTGCTTAGGCAGTGTGGCTGTGTAGCATATGAGGGTTTTGCCAAGCTGATTGTTTTTATAGCTGGGAGCTGCCCCACTGCTATAGTAACTTTGTCCCCATACAAGTCTGATTAATTAGCCTAGGCAGGTAAAAGATGTCTTCTGGCATTCGTTATATTCGCTGCTACTGTTTGCTGATTCTTGTGGGTCACACACCTTCCTTGCTCTCCCCACTGGCTAGCAAATTTGAGATAATTATGCAAAAGAGTAAAAAAAAAAAAAGGAGAAACTAGAGAAAACACATCTGTTCCTCTCCATCATACTTGTGGATTGCACACCAGTTGTGATCACCCAGCTCCAAATTAATCTGGTAATGCTTTATGTCCTTTGCCACTAGCCAGCTAAATGTTATATGGTTTTGTCTATTACGGATGTGCCTCACAACAGATAAATGTTATGACCCCTGATGGGTCTCGATATACGAGGTCTTGATGGGCAGTCAAACTATAGTCCCATGAGAGAGATACCATAAAAAGGGTGTAGAACATACTACTGTGAAAATTCGAGTTTTGTATTTTTTCATGTGTATTCTGATGGCTCCACAAGGCTGTTTAAACTTGATATTTAGTGCATGGCAGGGACAGACAAGGCAGGTGGTCTGGTGGGGGAAGACATCTGGGCCTCTGTTTATTAGGTATTTTTATCTCTCAGTGAATGGTAATGCACAGATAATATGAAAAGTTTCCCAGCCAGGCAATCATAATTTCATGCCATGATTAATTGCAGATTTTTCTTATGCTGGCATAAATTATGTGGGTTTGCTTGGTCATGGGGAAGGTCATTATGTAGGGTGTTACTGCTTTTCTTGAGCTATTGGAAATCTTATCCAGTCACACTTCTGGTTCCTTCTGAGATTTCAGGAGACAATACCCATCAACTTTCAAGCATATCTTTTACAGCCTAAAGGCTTGAAATGTATTTTTAAAAAAACAGAATAAAATTGTAAGAAAGCAGAATTCTGCATATAATGCTACCCCCACCCGACTGATGTGGATTTATGTCCTAGTGCAATATTCATGGTAGATATTTACGATCATTTCTACAGGGAAATGTCACCATAAAGTGACACATTCATGTAATTCTTCCAGCTTCTCTTCCTCATACAGGTTATTGACTTTATTCAGTAAAATATTAATTCATTCCCAAACTCTAGATTAATTGGTAACCGAGATACATAGCCAAGATGATTGTACTTTTAATTTTGAATGGAAAGGTTTAATATGTTGCCTCTACAATATGAAGTTTAATGATGGCATAAACTTACTTTAGTAGAACAAGCAGCACAACAAATAAACAACTTAATGGAGTAGTATAAAAACCATAGCCAAAGGTCACTCTTAGATCTCAAGCCCATCTCACAGTTGCGGTTTCCAATAAAAGAGGCCTGATATATAGCTCACTACTACACATACTGTGGTGAAATGACGCCTCACTGCACAGTTTGTGTAATCCTATAGATTTGAATGAATTATTTTTATCTGCGCTCTATGAATGTTCTGGGGTTAGTTTAACATGCATTGTTGGTTTTACAAAGGTTGCAGAGTAAGTTTATCTGGTTAGCATTTAGTTTGTCTGGATACAGGAATAGCAAGTGATATCATAAAAATAACCAAGTCTTCAGTAATTCAGGTCCTCATTGGGAACACAATGAAGAGGCTATCGGTTTTCCATTGAGAAAAGATGGGTGGAGCCTGTACTGTATAAAAGGAATTCTGTTGTTTGGGAACTTCTAGGAGATCATTCACAGAGATTCTGTGGGATCAATGAGAAAGGACGGGCAGTCATTTCTCTGACTGGGAGACTCAGAAGCCATACATCCAGCTTGAAGAGGAAATGTGGTTTCAAAAATGTGATCTGGTCAGAATGAGCCCCAAACTATGGAAACTTAAGTATCTTAACTTTAACTTTATTATGTCTGTATCCAAAGAATATCACACAACATTATAATTTTTAGACCTGGCAGGAAAAAGGATTGCATTTATTGCTTTTTAAAATCCTCTGTTCAGTAGTTGTTAGACATTTTAGCTCACTATCTGTTTTTCCTTTCTGTAATCAATAGCTTTAATTACTAATAAAGTTATCTTTTTTTCTTTAAAAAATGAATTTGTTATTTTATTGTGAATGACCTGCCGCACAAAAGTCCAACTTGTTCCATGCTTACCAAGGGGCAAAGTGGAGGCAGGGAGACTGCTGCCTTGACTGGAATTATCATATCATGACAGGATAGCATCCCCCAAACTTACCATTATATTCAAAGTAAACTGAAGCAAGTGGGAAATCCCTCTGATCATTATATTAATGAAAATACTTGAATGACGGCTTTTGGTTAGTAGAACTGCTTCTGCATCTGCTGGTGGCACTAGGAAAAGCTGCTCATTTCTGTAAGGAGAGGTGAAACAAGGTTGGAGAGAGTAAGTCCATATAGGTTGGCCATGTTTGGGGTGGAAAATTCCTGGAGATATGGAGGGGTGGAGCCTGGAAAGGGAGAAGTTTAAGGATCCAAATCCCACAAAGCACAAGCAACATTATACACTTAGAAGTGACCAAGGCTCATAGTTTAATGGTTAGGCACATCATCATCATCATCATCATCATCATCATCATCACCACCACCACCACCACCACCACCACCACCACCACCACCACTACCACTACCACTACCACTACCACTACCACTACCACTACCACTACCACTACCACTACCACTACCACTATTACCACTACTTCTACCACCACCACCACCACCACAACAACAACAACTGCACTTATATACCGCTCTTCTAGACAGATTAGTGCCTTACCCAGAGAGGTGAACAAGTTAGTGTTATTATTATCCCCACAATACAGCTGGGGAGCTGGGGCTGAGAGGAGTGGCTAAACCAAGGCCACCTACTGAGCTCTTGGCAGTAGTGGGATTCAAACCAGTAGAGTGCTGATTTGCAGCCAAACCACTTAACGACTGTGCTACAGCAGCTCTGAAACATGCTTTGCAGATTTCTAAGTTCACTCCCTAGGGGCTCTCTGGCTGAAAAGACCTCTGTCTAATACTCTGGAGGTGCACTGCCAGTCAAAGAGACAGCACTGGGCTAAAGGGACCAATGGTGGCTTGCTATAAGGCAGTGTTGTGAGTGCACAGTCACTTTACCCTCGAGTCGGAAAAAAGTTTGAGGTGAAACCACATCTTCCAACAAATAATTTAACCTTAGGCAGGTTCAAGGGACCAGCTTATCTCGAAAGTACTCTAGGCAACTATGACTTAAATCTGTAATGATTATACATTGCTGGCAATTCCCATGTATGATACTCATTGTCACAGAGAGAGGAAACTTCTGAGCCAAGAAAATAATTGCTGTAAACTGTACCCATCTACAATCAAATCACTCTGATTCTTTTATCTCTAATACTGAATCTGATCTGAGATCATCAGCAGGATACTGTTATTAATTTGTAATAAAACATACCAAGACAGAGAAGTACATTAGGTCATCATCTTTTGGAAACACGTCTTGAATGCATTACATCTTTTTCAATTGATATATCAAACGATCTAAAGCAGCTTAGCATGTCTCTTCTCTCCTCCTAAAGTCCACAGAATGGAATCCACCATAGGATGTTAAAGGCTTTTTATTAGAGCTAAAATTTCCGGTGTCAGATTCCCTGTAATTTCAGAGTTATTTCCCTTCTGTCCTGTAACTTGCAAATAGCAGTTCCCAAAGACAGAATGCTCATAGTCATATCATAAAGGTTATAATGCCTTTTTATAGAAACAGATTTTTCGTCCTGCGATAATCCCAAAGCAGTCCATAAAGCTGAAACTTAAACTGTACTGTACATCCAGTGCAATAAAAAATAAAATAAAATACAGTTGCCCTATGAAAGGGGTCAGCATGCTCAAGGCCCATTCTTTTTTAGGTTAGTCAAAGTAGTATTTCATGATAGAATTTTTCCAGCCACTTCAGAATCTTCCAAGAGGTCTGAATTAGAAGATAAGAATAAGTAATAAGAGGGGGTAGGTCTTATTCAGCTCTTTTGCGGAGGATATGATTGCGCAAGATTTCTGTGTTCTATATTTCATGTTGACTCCTCCTTAGCACTATGATTCGTACTAGAAATGCTTTTAGAAAAATACAGTCAATGTTTAAATTTACCTTTTTCCTAGTGCTCATTTTGTGTTGAGTTGAACGCCTCATATGATTGCTTTGACAATTGGCTCACAATTCCAGATTGTGTTTTGAGTAATTCAGCACAGTACAAGCATTCAGTATAATGTCTGGTTGAAAAGCCACTGCTGAAACTGAGACAGATGATCTAGGGTCATAAAGGGCACAGACAGCATGATGTAGTGGTTTAAGTGTCAGACTAGAATCTGAGAGAACAAGGTTCGAATCCCTGCTCTACCGGGTGACCTTCAGCCAGTCACTGTTTCTCAGCCTAATTTACCTCATAGGGTTGATGTTGTGAGAATAAAATGATACCATAGGTTGTTTTGGGTATCCATTGGGAGGGGAAATTTCTAAATACATATACAAATAAATATCAGTAAGATTATTTATAAATTTTAAGGCAACTGCATTACAGTACATGTACTGCATATGCACCTGTGCAGTGAATAGCAAATATCATGCTGGCAAATGCTCAAAGCTGATCGGACTGAATATAGCTCCCAGATAGAAGTGTAAGAACAGTAAGTCAAATGAATACAAACACACATGAATATCCTTGGCTTTGGAAGAAAAGTGGAGATGCAATATGGGTAAGGCTAGAACAGGAGAGAGATGAGCCACACAACTTCCTTTACCACCTCCAAGCCAGAATGAAACACCTCTTTTGGAAACTTTTTTTTTTACTAGAGAACGAATGAACGAACAAACGAACGAACAAACAAAAAAACAAACAGAGGGTCAGTTATGGGAGAAACAGCATGAAAAGCTATATGCACTGAGCATTTTTTGATCCAAATTTGAATATGCAAAGAATGATCAAGCAGTTTTTTAAGGTTTGAGGGCCCTGCTTGCAAACTGATATTTTACTGCAGTCTGATTGAGCCTCCCAGGTTCCATTTCCCTAGTATGGGCTTTCTCTTGAACAGCCAAAGCTCACAAATGCTCTCACAAAGCTCACAAAGCTCTCATTTGCATCTGTTAAAAATGCTAGTGCACTATCAATCTGTCAATATTTTCCTTGTCCAGTATACAGTATACAGTGGTATAGTGCACAGTCCTGTTCCCTTTATAAAACTGACTTCCTGAACCATTCCATTATAATATAGCTGTAATAACTTTATAAAATGCCCTCCTGAACAATTCTGTTTTACATAGTTTGTATGTATAAATACCTTGTTAAAAACAGTTCAGTCCGAATACACAAACTAATCTGCATAATTAACAATGAAGAGAGATAAGACCACTGACAATGAGAGATAGTATGGTATTGTGGTTAGAGACCGTACTAATCATCTTGGAGGCTTAGGTTCAAGTCCACGTTCTGCTTTGAAATTCACTGGGTCACTTTGAGTTAGGCACTCTGTTGCAGCCTAGCTTGTATCATTGTTATGGAGGTATAGTGGATGCTGCAGTGAGCTCCTTGGAGGAAGAACTGATATAAATGCAACAGATATAAATAAATTTAAAATGAATATCACTTATCCCTAATATTCTTCTGGCACTGTACAGTAATCAGCCTAGTGGGGAATATTCATATAGAGAGGGAAGGTACTAGCCATATAGAAAGGTTTAGGTAAAATAACTGAGAACCAGAAATTGTGGTTTCATTGCTGGAAAGATGCCCTCCTACATATATAGTACTATAACTTAGCTTGTAGCTCAGAAAGAGTCCTCACATTCTTTTTTAGAGATTATTCCATCTCATTCATTTGAAGAACAAAGCCTTTCCTGGGGTAGGGGAAGCTGAGTCAGTCATGTTTATTTTCACCTGGCACCGTTATATTAAAAGAAACAAAAGTGAAACAAGAAGGTTAAGTGGTGAGTGACACTTTATTCTCCTATACCAGCAGCTCCTGGCTTTGCTAGCTTGCTACCCAACATGGCTGTCTCTGGAGTTGGGGCACCAGAAAATTTTCTTTTTCTTCTTGCTGGTCAGCAGTTCTGCTATTAATGATTCTAGAATTCTTACACAGACGTGCATGCTATTAATACATTTCATGACAGGAAACAAAACTTAAACAGATGCTTAAAAGCTTTGGGTTTTGT
The DNA here is from genome assembly GCF_028583425.1 of Eublepharis macularius. Classification (NCBI taxonomy): domain Eukaryota; kingdom Metazoa; phylum Chordata; class Lepidosauria; order Squamata; family Eublepharidae; genus Eublepharis; species Eublepharis macularius. The sequence continues at coordinate 169,565,948 of NC_072791.1, read as the reverse complement.
TGAACAATTTTTAAATAAAATAAGGGGAAAGGTATATTTCATGCATGAAGCATTTTAAGACTCCCAAGTATGCATTTTTCAAAGCTTAGCATTCAAAAAGAACACTGGTTTGCATTCATCACATAGCAAAATTGTACTCGGTATCCAAGCTCCTGTGGAGATTTCTTTGGCTTTGACTGTTTCTGCCAACTTTCATTTTTCATAGCACTCATATATCACTATTTAATATACTAATGGGGAAAATGCTGAAGGAACAATCGTTTTCAGTCTTGCATACAGCTTGTACACACATGTATGTGCATGCACACACAGAATTGCCCATAAACCCAGCTTCATTCTGTAGTTTTAACAATCACCGTTTGAAAAAAAATAAGGAATAATGACTATAATTTTAGCAACATAACCAGTCCATCACTTACAAGATTGAATGTAATCAAGGGTTTAATTCATGTGCAATAGAAATCAATAGAATGTTGTTAATTATCAATCATCATTGCCTTTAATCTATATTTTATTTACATATGAGCTACTATTATGTATTTTCAAAATATCGTCATCCAAACTGTGAATCTCTCTCTCTCTCTCTCTCTCTCTCATTATACTAGATCCATTGCATGGAACCAACTGGACTCCAGAACTGTCTGAAAGATTTGCCAGTGATTTTGATCTTTGTTAACAACTCGTAGAACTGGTTGACTTTAGACATTTATGCCTCATCTCCAGAGAATCCTCTCTCATTGAGCAAGCATGGTTTACTGGTTACAGTATCGGACTAGGATCTGGGAGACCCAGGTTTATCACCTGGATTCTCAATTCTGCATGGACCACCGTGGATTGCACTGAAAGCCCCTCCCTCTCCCCCATCCTGGCCAATGTGTATTTGAAGGAGGAGATTATATAGACATTCTGAAGTTGTTGTCCCTAATACACTTTCTTTTTCATACAACTTAGTGTCTGAAGTTACAGACCTTTGACTCTGCACTTGGGTAAGATAGAGGAAATTATGGCCAGAGAAGCATCACTGACTTGCTTCATCTGGCTGCCTTGTGTTGTCTTGAACTCCTTGCTGCTCAGCTTGCAAATGTAGCTAAGGATATTTCACACCAGCTCTACCTGATAAGTTTCTCTTTCAGGTGAGGACCTGACAACTGTCATTCATGCTCTGAAAACCACAAAGTGAGGCTTGATTAATAGGGGGGATACACTTGAAGCCATCATCTCCTGATGCTGAGAAGGTAGTTGAGGGACTGGTCTAATTTGTCTTTGTGAGATCCATAAAAGTTAGAGAAGCCCTGTAAAAAATAGGCAAGTTTACCCCTAACTCAAGTGCCACATAATCACATCCTACAAATACAACATATCCTGATTCATATAATAATTACAAAAAAGACAACATATTGAATATATTGTTAAATTTTATTTGACTGATGCAAAAATTAGCATAATACAAACTCCATACTACCTCAGGTGGGGAAAATGATGTGCATACTTTTGAGAGAGAGAGAGAGAGAGAGAGAAATCTGTCCAGTTGTTCAGCAGTGTCACTCTCAGAAGCATGCATGTTAGTCCTCCTAAACTCTATGGGGAAATAAGGATTGCAAGTACAGGATAAGCTCTGAGCAAGCTAATTCCAAGTCCTCTGTGACCTCTGGTGCCACCTTCATTAGCGATTTATCCAATTTTCTTTATCTTGGGTCTCTTGAGCATTAGTGTTACTGATACCTGCTGGGAAAGATAGACTGGTGAAAACAACAACAGCAACATATTAACCAGTGATTTCTGCCTGTCAAGGTCTGGACGGGGTCATCTGTGTACGCTAATGACAATAGTAGAAGTTCGCACTCATGTCTTTTCTCTTCTGGGCTCAAGGACATCCATTCTTCCCTGTCTCTGAAATCACCAGTTCTTCTCCAAAGCAGTTGAATCAATATCAGGAAACACACAGCATCCTCACCATGAATATAAGCCTCCTCTGGGATGTGAAGTGGTCAAGTTTTTTTTTAAAGGTAGGCATAAAAAAGTGAAAAGTGGATAGATTTTTTTTAAAAAAAATACAGTGTTGTTGCTTCAGCTTTTAAGAACAGCTACTTCTCCAGGAACTGATTTTTCACTAAAGCAACCCTACAAAATAAGAATGACAGTGTTATCCTAATCAGAGTTATGTCATTGTAATTAGAAGGGTATAACTCTGTTTAGGATTGCAGAGTTAAACATTTTGTTTTTATGCCTAAAATATATACCAGTCTAAGGTTCAAACTCCTTGTAATATGGAATTCTAGGATCCTTATTTATTTTTTATCACAAAGGTGCCTGTCAAGCAGAAAGCAGGCTTAATCATTCCTCTTTCAGATTTTCCCCCTCCAGTTTACAATCACTGTCTCCAACTTACTTTTTCACCTGTGGGCAGTACAGTGAATATCTGGGGAAGATGGAGGGACCCTGTATTTTCCTTTCCCTCTGGTTAAAACGCAAGCTTGGATGATTTTGAGCTAAAAACTGTGCAAGGGTCCATTGAAATGTGGATGAAAAGCAGGTGGTGAATAACAGAGGCTGTCATTCCTCAAGCAGGAATTTATGTGCACACCAAAGTGCTGCTTCATGTGCAGATCTACAGAATTGGTTTGGGTTAGGAATCATGGATTAGAAGTGAGAAAATGGAGCAAAGATTTCTTCATCTTCATTTTTAGTAGTAAAATATAATATACACTCACAAAAGTTAGGAGCAAAATCACAAACTTCTCATTCTACACAGACCCATCAAAATATGCAATATTTATGCAATATGCAGTAATATCATAGATTCTCTATGGAGCTAATCAAGAACCAGTGAGTATTAATGAGAGGCAGTATAGAGTTGTGGTTAGAGTGCTGGACTGGGATTGAGGAGATCTGGGTTTACATTTCCATTCTGCCATGAAGTTCATTGGATAACCCTGGGTCCAAGCTCATTGGGTAAACTTGAATCCATCACTACACCTCAGTGTATCTTTTGGGCTGTATGGATAAAAGAAGGGGAACCTCCTTTTTAATATTTTATTTTAAAAATCAGGGGAGATGGTGTGCAACATCTTGAGTTTCTTGGATGAAGGGTAGGATTTAAAAAAATCATCAGCGGAACTAAAAGTCTATTTTAAAAAGCTACACGTCTATAATTGTGAACCCCAGTAGAGGGCAATAATATTACCAAATGTATAGTATGTACTCTGTAAACGATAAATCAGTGCTTATCCACCAATCTTTAGCCATGAACAGAGGAATTCTATGTACACAAATCCACACTAGCTCTTGCCATACAGAAGGGGAGGGGGAGGCAGGTCTGCTTAACTCCCATCTGGTACGCAATCTGTCCTGGGATACAAGGTCAAATTTATTAGTATTTGTGTGCAGAGAGGTTAGACCCAGAGTTCTACCACTGAATATGAAAGGCTATTTGCATGTAAAAGAGTTGGCAATTGAGGCAGGCCCTCTGCCTCTCATTTCAGCCATACATGAGCTGAAATGTACATTCTGTGTTTCTGCTTCCAAAAATAGGTGAATAAAATGGGGCCACCATGGGGCCTGTAAGAAATCTGCATGAAATATGAATATCCATTGACTTTTGGGAGGCGCTTCTATAATACTGCTGCCCTTGAAAGAGTCTGGAATTAGTGAGGTTCAAACCTAGAAACAAACCATCTGACATTTCACATACACAAATGCAAACACTTGTGTGCTTCAACACATATTTATTGGTTTAGTTAACTGATTTGCACTATTAACTTTAAAAAAACACTCCAGAATCCTAAGTAAGTATAACAGCATGTTTAGTTTTTACAGCTCTAGTTATATTTATTGTAGAACCATTGAAACTCACACTCATTTGTCAATGTTTTCTATATCAATAGATAATTTGTTGGGAAGGAAGATGTTCAGTAGTATTTTGCATTTAGACAACCAAGAAAGAAGCAGCTGAGCTACTGCCTGTATTTGGTCAGATGATTTAAAAACAAACAAGGATGTTTGATTAGATATGCTGATCAAAATGTAATTGCTCTGTGATGATTTCCTATATATTTCAAAGTGAAACTCAGTAGCTGCCGTGTGTGAAATAGCTGGCCAAGCACTGCAGAGTGCCTTAGGTGAGTGATCCTATGTATGCTCTGAAGGCAAAATGCATCTGCCCCAGTTTATTAATATGACTTCTAGAAACCTTGTAGAAGATGCTGAAACATGAACAATGACACCCCATGCACGATCTCAAAATGTTTAAAAAGCAAAATGGGAACAAAGCAGAAACAATGATATAAAAGGGACTGGTAGTACCAGGAATAGGGATCATCCCTTGTAAATATAATCATTGGCACATATTCAGAACCAGGGTACTTCAGGCAAAAAACAGTCCCAAGGTTATCTTGCTGCTGCTGGACAGGGGAGACAATTCCAGCAAGGGGTGAATACTTTCATCTGCTTAGCCCCACCATCTGCCTTTGTTTCATATTGATTCTTGTTGTGGTGGGGCTGAGCAGATGAAAGTACTCACCACTTACTAGAAGAGTCTCCCTTGTCCAGCAGCAGTAGCTAGGAAGAACAAGAGTCATACAACTTATAGTTCAACCCAGAGCTTCTTTGTCTTGGCTTCTAACAAAAGATATCAGCATTGGAGAATCTGATGTGAATTTTTTATGTTATTTATTATCATCTGTCTTTATCACTAGAACTCAAGGTGAGCTACATAGAGTAAGTTAATATGATCAATAGCTGTGACATTTAATAAACAATGCACTCTAGTGTATGTAAATGCAAATTTGTAGCAATTGGAAACAGCGGAAATCCATTATAGAGCTGAAAACAATGCTGAAACAAGCATAAGCAATTAAACATCGCATATTGAATGAATGCAGAGCAACATACTACAACAACAGACAGCACAAAGTGGTATAGTCTAAAGTCCCTGTCCCTTTACTAATGCTTCTCTTTGAACCATTTTCTTACAGTACAGCCCTCCAACTCATGGAAGGAAACCCTCCTGAATAATTCCATTTTGCAGAGTTTGTGGGAAACCAGGAGAATGGAAGCCCTCCTAACCTCCTCAAGCAGGCCATTCCACAGGGTGGGGGCAGGGCCGGTGCGCCCATTGAGGCCAGGTAGATGGCGGCCTCAGGTGCGGGGTGCCGGAGTGAGCGCTGGAGGAGGCGCGGGGGGAGGGAATACTCGCCACAGAGCTGCAGCCTCCTATCCCTCCCGCGTGACAACGCGTGACATCATCACGCAGACCGGTTCGCGTGCACGGGGGGCGCCCGGCCGGCCGCAAGTGCCGAAAACCCTTGCGCCGCCCCTGGGTGGGGGCCACAACAGAGAATGCACATGCGCTGGCAGTTGTTGATTTTGTTCATTTGCAGGGTGGCACCTGCAGATGGACTTGTTCAGATGAGCAAACCTGCCATGGTAGAGAATAAGGAGAGAGGTGGTCCCACAGATATGAGGGACTAAGGCCATGAAAGGCTCTGTATGTGAAGCTACATTCCTTATTCTTTATAGCTGAGACTTGGTCCTATAAGCAAAGTATCTAGGTACCTGAAATTCTTACGGCCCCATTTGTATCTATTATAAATTGAACCTGCCTGAGCTAAACACTCTATCAGTGGAATCCTAAGCAAAATTACTCCAGTCTAAACCCATTGATTTCAGTGGGCTTAGACTGGAGAAACTCTGTTTAGGGTTGCACTGTATGGGCATGATTAGCTCCCTTTTTTAAGTTTAGGGTAAGCAGAGTGCCAGAAATGATGGAATAAGTCCCTTCTCTTCTAAGACCTCAAGATAAGATGTTGGAAGCTCCTGCCTATGAAAGTTCACCTTATTTTTGGTCCACTGTTTCTCTATAGTGAGCAGAGCTCTATTTGTGCAGGTTAGGGAGGAAAACAACAGAAGATGCCTCAGCTGCCTAGTTTTTGAGTAAGTGGCGCTTTTAAAAGTATGTGGGTGGGGAAAGAATCTCTAGGTTGCAACCTGGCGCCTCTCATTTTAAAGTTGGTATTCCAAGAGGGTTCAAAGAGCTAATTGTGTTGCACATAATAGATACAGGGCAAACCTGAATGCTTCTGTTAAACAGCCAGCAAGCAGCAACCTTAAACCACCCTTGATGCAATGTGACATATTAATTGAAATGTACTTTCCAGTGCAACCACTTAGCAATTTATATAAGTATCAAAGCTTTTGGTTTTACTGTCAATCTTTGCTTCTGAAGCAAGAGTTATCAAAAACATATGTTTCAAACTGCCACTGAAGGAATGTGTTTTGAAAATGTGGCGAGGGAACTCTATTAGGCAGGCTTTCCTCTGCAAAAATTGCTGGATGAACTCGCAGTGGCGGTGACTGTTAAATATGACTTCTCTGCAGTAATACGGCCCTCACTCTCTCTCTCTCTGTGTAGCTGTTGTAAAATTAGTAATAATGGTTGGCAAAGGTCAAGTGTAAGAGAAAATGGGTGCACTGGAAGAACTATAAAGCTAACAACAGAACCTACATCCCTTTAGATATTTGAGTGCATAAAGGTATCATATCTCTCAAGAATACTCTGCATGTATTTATCTTACTGCTCAGTTCTGTGCTGAGTGACTTTGAGGAAGCAATCCTCCTCATCAGGCTACTTAGAAATAAGTCAAATTTTATCCAATAGGGCTTAGTCTCATGAAAATTTTCTTAGGATTGCAAATTAGAACATCTAACATTTTAAAAACGGTTCCTATGGGCAAGCGGAGATACAATATCCTAGACTAATGCAGTTGCAAAATAACTGTTGAAAGATGTGCAATTATTGCAGTTTTAGTATTTTAAAAATCCAGATTAAAAATCCAGTTTCAAAACAGCAGATTTGGGTGCAGTGTTTCATTTCAGTTTAAATCAAAGGTAATGCGAAGTACTCAGAATTCAAGAAGATTTATTGAAAAGCATTGAAAATCCTTTTAAAATAACACTGCAAGCTTCCCCATGGTTATAACCATGAAGATATCATTTGCTGGTTAAAATATCCCCTAAACTCTTACACTTCTTTCAGGGTTAGAATTATATTACCACAATATGCCATTAATAGGTTCTAAAGTGACAGGTTCGGATTTTCTTCAACCCCATACCAAAGCATACAATGGCATGTATCCAACCGTGCAGTTCCTCCAATGGAACAGCATTCCCATTTACAGGAGAGGAGACCACAAGTAGAGCTGTTTCCTTCTACCCAATGCGCCCCCCCCCCTGCTTCTTATGCTGTTCCTAGATAGAAGGTTTTGCATCTAAATAGGTGAGTATTTTATTTCTGCTTGTTAATGACTGTTTATATATCCATATATATTTGGTTACTTTTTATTTTTTGGAAGAATAGGCCCGAGTGATCCTGAGTCTTAAATTTCTCCTGGGAGCTTTAGGCCAGAGAGTAGGACTAGTTCCTTCTCCCCTTAGTAAGAAATTCTCCATTAAGCACATTGTCACTATTAAGGGGTCCAGGAAGTTGCCCTGAGGGCCAGAAATTGCCACTGGAGTCAGAAACCCTGGCAAAACCGGGAAAGTTATAATGATCTCATGGCCTCTAAGCCCACAGTTCAAGGCAACTTCTCCAGTAATCTCTAGTTACGGTGCCTGTAATGGGCTTTTTCTGACTTCAAAGTATTTACTCCAGAGAATTCCTTTTCTTTCAGTGATCCTACATCGGTATTATATACTAGCAAAGAAACATAAGGCTTTCCTCTGCATTGGAAACGTTTGTTTTCAAGGCAATGCCTGGAGGGTAAACGGAATTAATAATATCTGTGCAAGAGAGAGGTTCAGTTACAAGCAATTGTTCTAGTGAGATGTTGACCCCCCCAAACCCAGAATGAGTCTATCTTGTTAATGCCCTGGATATATAATTGAGAAGCTTGGCACCTGAAATTAAGAAATGCCCCATGGGTTCCGATCAGTGGTCCATATAGTCAAGCATCTTGTTTCCCACAGTATCAAATCAGATGGCTTGGAAGCCCTTAAGCAAGTATTGTTGCCCCTACCCAGCAAATGGCATTCAGAGACATATTTAGCCATCAAGACTAATAGCTGTTAATAGATCCATCCAACTTCATTTTAAAGTTACATACACCAGTGCACACCATTGCGCTTTGTGGCAATGAGTTCCACAAATTAATTATGTCCTATATGAAGAAGTGCTTTTTTATAAGAACAAGAGGAGAAGCCTAAAAAGTTTACTGAATTTAAATGTTATTGTTTATGCCCAGGTTCTATTGGTAGTTTGACAATGTCTGCAATACATTCTAGTGAAATCATATCCTGTAAGATGACATTTTCCCTAGCCCAACTTTTCATAGGACAAGATGGGAAAGAGACTGCCCACATGTATACTACGGACCTACTCAAAGCAATTTTGGCAGCAGATCATAAAAACCCTTTAGTATTGTATTTGACCTATGCTTGAGGTTGTTCTAACAGAAGATCACATTGAAAGTCCACCAGAAACCACAAAGGTTTGTGAAAATTGGAGCTGATTCACTATTGCCTCAGGGATACAGTGTAGTGCATGTGTTTTGGACTTGCCCTGTCATCTCTGTCAACCCTAATCTGAAGACTCACAACTCCAGTGGAGCTGAGCATACCTCAGTACTAGCAAAATAGTTGTATGCTTTTATGGCCTTTCTATGAGGTTGGTCAATCATGTGTGCAGAAACCTCATAGTGCTTGACACACTGTTGGTGCTAAATAAATCTGAAACAATAGTCATGGTGGTAACAACATGTCTACGTTAATCTACTCTGCAGGCAGGGCTTAATGCAGGACATTTGCTGTGTGAGATTAAACTTAAATAATGACCCCTACTTTCAGAGTAAATGAGCACTTCCACACCTATAAAAGAATAATGAGAAGCGGTCAATATCAGCACATACTAGGGATCAATGACCATTTATGTCTGATCAGGCACAATAGGTAAAATGGGATAGAGTCCTTGAAATAAATAAAATGCGACCGAACAATAATCAGGTCTTTTCAATATATCCTTCAATGGGGAAGTAATGTATCTTGCAGTATGTGATTCACCTCCGGCTGCCAGGGAAGATGGAATAGAAACAAATATAATTAGAATGTGCTAGAGACACCCTATATAATGCAGATTTCCAAATATAAGGTGCTATTTTCATGTATCAAGTAGAAAACTTGCAAAGGAGCTACCAATTTTGGTCAGTGTTGCCATGATAGAAGTAAAATGGGGACTCAGAATGGTCTTTTGATAGCTAGAGTTTCCATACTGAAGAGCCAGGATTAGGTATATGTCAGTGGCTATTTGAACTGAGTAGTGCGGCTTTGGGAAGCTTCACTTGCATTGTTTTCTCTCAAGCTAGTGATTACATCTTACGACAATAAGTCACTTAGACAGACAGACAGGGTGTTGTAGATGTTAGGATGTCAGAGTAGGACTGGGTTCATATCCCCACTAGCTCCTTCGTAGGGTTTCAAAAAATGCCTTGGTAAATGCCAGGAAATTTGGGGGCAGTGCCTGGGAAGCCACTGAAAGCCAAGCTACAAGTGACAAATTACACTTGCCTGGCAAGTGAACAGACTCACGTGTATTCCTCCCTGTTCACTTGCCATCAAGTAGAGAGCAAGTGAATGGCAAGTGAACAGGGAGGAATACACGTGAGTCTGTTCACTTGCCAGGCAAGTGTAATTCGCCACTTGTAGCCTGGCTCTAAGTGCAGGCCATTTTTCTCCTGTTTTTCGATTCCTTTGAAGCAGGAAATTTTGTCTGGGGCAAGTAATTCTCAACCTTGTGCTAGTAAATGGGAGGCCGATTCATTGGGCATGCTTGGGCCAGTCATATTCTCTTAGCCTGAACTACTTCATCTGGTTCTAATGATAATAAAGAATGGATTGGTATATAGGTTTCCAATCAGCCTCTGTTGAAACCGGCTCTTTCTGCTGGTGCAGGGTGACTCCTTTGTACTGAACTCAGTTCCTATGGCTTTTGGGACCACAATCACACCTGTAGCTTTTAGAGTCAGATTGGTAGCCGTGTTAATTCAACCTGAAAAACACAGGCATTAAAGTAACTTATATTCTTTGTATCTTCCAGTTGAGCTTAAAAGAAAGATACAAAGAAAGAAAAAACCTCAACAGCTGTGTACCAGCAGTAGACATGCTCCTTAGAAATCTCTATACAACGACAGACAGCATAACCTCTGGGTCATACGCCAGGGAGCTCAGTTTACATCTTATCTGCTAAGTGAATATGAATGAATATGATGTGGAAATAGTTTCCTGTGTCTCTTAGATGTCAGAGTCCTGAGTGGATGCCAGGTAATGAAAGAAGATTGTCCACACATTAGTTTTCATGGGTTCATCTCGGTCATCTAACTCTCCAAATGATAGAAATAAAAACTGCTGAGCATTGGTATGACGGATACCGTTGCTGCCTGGAGCTGTTTTATGGCCATCACAAACAGTGGAGATTTCTTAGAATTGCCTTTTAGATAAAATCTTGCCTCCCCACAAAGAGTTTAAGTTCTAGAACCAGTTTTCAGGAGAAGATTAAACTCTGCGACCCCTTCAGATTTCAGTGGGTCGTTCAGTCAGTGTCCAAGTGCCCACGACACTTGAGAGCAAAGAGAATGACCGTATGGTCAACACCATTTGAATTTCACTAGGAAACAACACTAGGGGAGGTCTTGCCTTGAAGGGCACTCCTTCCCCTTATCTTTATATAGCAATAGTCCACTTCAGAAACATTACATGAAAATATGATCTAATTGATCTATGGCTAATTTATGAAATCAAAATTCAACTTGCAGATGATCACTTAAATCCTGGTTTGTTTTGACAAATGATGGTTACCGTCACTCTCTTACCAGGGAAGGCAATACCAGCCAGGGGGCAAACCTGTGTTAATACTGGATGTCTCTATTCACATGTCATGCAAAACCCCAGTTAGCATTAACTGTGATTAATAAATTAATATCAAACCATAGTTTCATATCTAGAAATGCTCAAACTCTTGTAGGGTTATAATAATCACCAATTGTGAAGAAATCCCAGGTTGATCTCTGATCAGATTGTGTGATCACTGAGCCTTACATTGGTGTTCACTGGACGGTCACACGTCTGTCTAGCATAACAGCACACATGCTCATGATTGAGAGAGCAAAGCAGCATGGGAATTATATTTTCCCCATGGCTGCTTTAACACCGAGGATTTCTTCCCGTTTTGGGGCTCTGTTTCAGCATATAACACTCCCCCCACCCCCAACTACTCACTATCATTTTACAGTACAAATGTCTTCCCTTGGGGTTTTTTGTTGAAACTTCACCTCTTCCCCGAGTGATTTCTTACCTATTTGGGGCTCCATTTCAGCACAACACCCTTCTAAGCCCACATTCTATGGAACTCTGCCTACATTTTGCAGTGGCTAATTGAAGCATTTGCAAAAGCTGTTAGTCTGTTCCTTCTTCTTTGGATGAGCAATTGGAAGTTCTGTGGTGAGCTGGTCTGGCAAGAGGATTCTTTTCTATAGAATACAAATTGCTGGATTTTATTCATGATGCTGCATGAATAAATGGGGTTTGTCTTGTGGAGTGCCACAAGGTTCTTATTCTCTCACCCATGCCCTGGAGTTCTGAGGTTCTGGAAATGACCTCATCTAGCATAGATATACTTCACAACTGAAAACGAATGAATAAAATTAATATTTTATTCACAATCACTATGCTTCAGTGTGGAATTTCAACAGATGAGGGGGAAAGTGTGGCATTGACAGCCTGTATGGCGTAGTGCTTTGAGTGTTGGGCTTGGATCTGGGAGACCAAAGGTCAAATCCTTACTTTGCCATGAAACTTTCTGGGTAACTTTGTGCCAGTCACATTCTTTCAGCTTAACTCCCCTCATAAGTTTGTTGATCAGATAAAATGAAAGAAGTTAGCTCTTTGAAGAAAGGATAGGATCAAAATGTGCTAGAAAGTGCACTGCAGAAATTCTAGTCCAGGATTTCTAAAGCAGAGGCCATATCAAGCAGACACAGGACCATCCTATTGCACTTTCCCTTCCAATCCTACTAAGTGTAGGGGAAATTTCCTGGCATTATGGCTATTGCTACAGCTGCTTAACTCTTTATCCCCGTTGAACAAAACTGTTCTACTAATTTGAGGATAATACACTGTGTATGGTAGCAGCTGGGCATCTGAGCTGATAGATCAAGCTGATTGGCCAGCATGATTATAGCAAGGCCTTTTGGGCTAAATTCATAGTGATGTAGTATCAGCATTGGGTCCAGAAATTCTGTATCATTAATGTGACAAATATCCTTGCTTCTCCTGATTCATGAGTTGCCGACAGAGAATGAAGTTGCAGACAGAGTTCGAAGCAATTGTTGTGATGTCTTAGCTCCAGTTTATACATTCTCCTAAGCTAGGACTCATTTTGCATGGTGGAGAAGTGGTGTGAGTTCTTCCCTTACATCTCATATGAACTTGGTATTCTCAATTCCCAATCATGCAGAGTGCCTGTTCTCATGATCTCCATTCCTTTCTGAGAGCCAAGAATCATGGAAAATGGGCCCTTGCACAACTGGGACTTGGTGTAAGCAGGGTCCCCAATGTTGTTGAGGTTTGGGTCATCTGGGGAAATTTAAGAACAGATAATGGGCACCACCAAAAAATGGCTGCCATTCACAAAATCTTGGGGTGTTCCAAGCCAATCCTCTCATGATGGAGGCAACTATTTCTGAATGGTTCCCTACAAACATGAAATTGAAACCTCCTGGACTCTTCTGAAGCACTTTCTGATCCAGTAAGGGAGGGGTAGGCCAGGGTTGGCTCTTAGTTTTGGGGCAGAAGAAAGTGGACATTAAGTGGGTGCCATGATGCCCAGAAACACTGCAGTGGGATTTACTGGTACAGACCAAAACCTATGTCATCAAATCATTCAACAGTGCAATCCTCAGCAAAGTTACACCATTCTAAGTACACTGAAGTCAATAATCTTACAAGGGTGTAACTCTTCTAGGGATTGCATGGTAAGTGAGCTAACAAATGGATAAATGACATACATGGGTTGAAGTACGAATCATTTCAATATGATGTCCCTTAAAGATAACAGCTGAAATCCAAAAAAATGTGCATAAACCTTCTGCAACAGCCTCCTGGTTTTTATGAGCATTTTTTTTCATAGACCCCATAGAATGACCAAACTGCTCTTTCTACTCTGCCAAATTCAAATAGCATTTGGAGGGATTGGGGCAAAACTTTTTCAAAAGCAAGTGGCGGGGGGTGGGAAATGGTTTGTGCACATCCGTGTCATTTCTCCTTTATATACCTGTTGACAAAGAAGAACAAAGCTTACAAGTTTTATAAAATGCTATCGATTATTTAAACCAACGTTGTTTTTTACAGGGCTAGTGTCAGTGGAATTTATACCTGGAAACCCTCTGTTTTAATGATCTTCTTTCAGTAAACAGCACTGGGGAAGAAGCAAGTAAAAAAAGGCCTTTTCAGAATGATTTGTTGAATCAAACACAATGAACTCCCCTGTAATCTGATTCATGAGAATTGGAGATTAAAACATGACAAGGGATTTATTCAAACAAAATCTTACTTGCATGCACTGATAGTAACATCAGATAATTCTGTGTTATTCTGAATACTATGTGCAAAATGATGAAAGTATAGAGTCCCCCACCCCCGAAACATTAAACAGGGGGGAGATATGTCACCAGGAATCAATTTGTTCTTCTCTGATGTTTGCCTTAACATTTCACTGTGCTTACTTGCCAGTTCAGGCCACATGCTTAGCTATGCAGGGTGCATTTGAATATAAATGAGTGTATTTCAAAAGGTGCCCATGGCAGTGGCATGCTGAATTCCAACTAGAATTAATAACATAGCACTAGAAGGCAGCTCATCAATATATAACCACTTTCTCCTGTTACAGTGGTGTGAAACAGAGAAGGTACTGTGTTGGAGGTTCCTGTTGAACAAGGAACTGACTCAGGAAGCTAAGGCAAACAAACTACAGCACATTCTACTAGGAAAGATGTAATCCTCTAGGTTTATAGCTGCACAAGTTCAGGAAAGCAGATTATGGGACTCAGCATAGAATGCAACTTGCAGGAAAGCTTTCATGTAAAACAAAAACAAAGTTTCTAGCCCCTATGGCTACAAAAGTATCTCAAAACTGTGTGTGTACACACTGTTTGCTGAAATATTAGAAGCCAAAAGGATTGCTACTATTTCTGCACACTTGACTTATTCCTGATATTCCTTTTTCCTTGTATCTCGATAACAGAAGAGACTTACTTTTTTAAAAAAAAATTAAAGCTGGGGATTCAGAGAACCTGGTACATTTAATGTTAGGTTATTATAACATTATGAATTTTTTTAAAGAAAGAAAGAAAGAAAGAAAGAAAGAAAGAAAGAAAGAAAGAAAGAAAGAAAGAAAGAAAGAAAGAAAGACCGACCAACCGACCGACCGACCGACCAGGAGGGGGGGGGAAGGAAGGCAGAGGGAGGGAGGAGTAGTTTGACTATGATGAACAACCAATCATCAAAAAGTGGGTTGAAGGTAGATGGGAGTGGGCAGGACAAACAAAACTGAAACATTCTACATAAGGAACAAATGTGACTCAGAACTGACAAAAAAGCCCTGTACAGAAAAAGCCCTACATGTAATTGAAGTTTCTTAACTGGCATTCAAAGCTGTCCTATATCTTGTTCTTCTTTTAGTCCTGTTAATGTGTTGTAACATAGGCATGATCTAAGCATGTCCCAAGTCTGTAGAATCATAGAGTTGGAAAGGGTCTTATAGACTATCTAGTCCAACCATCTGCCCAATGCAGGAACAGCCTAAAGCATCCCTGACAAGTATTTGTCCAGCCACTCCTTGAAGACTGCCAATGAGGAGGAACCCACCACATTGCCCTATTTGTCCCATTTGTGCCCAGGACTTGGACATATCAGAAGCAGAGTCCAAAGATATAGAAGATGTGAACACTTCGGGACTCAAGAGGAACCACAAAAAACAAGGAAGACTCCTTTTTCTTTAGCTAAGAATTCCATTTTCTTTGACTCTGACAACTCCTCAGAACCATCTGTAGCTCCCGAGGGAACTCCTTTGCTTTCCCTACAAGCCTCAAAGCAACAGGAGGCATTCCAAGTCTACCAAATCACATACTTCCAGAACTGAATTAACTCCCAGCCATTGTCACCAGGACTACTTGAGCTCTCCGTCAACTTCAGACCTTTGCTGGAGGAGCCCTCCAAGCTCTCTCTTTGCTAGATCTTTTGCATCTACCCCCAAGTGGATCTGTCTGTGATCTTCATTACTTAGACTCCTACCACACTTGGACAGAGCCCTCTCTGAAGTCCTGACTATCATCAAGTCTATCTCAACTTCTAACATACCTTACTGATGTACCCTCACCAACATCATTCTAAAGTTAGACATCCATCTCCATTAGACATCCTTCTGCACTGTAGAAACTCAGAGTGCAGTGACATATATCATTCGTATCTAATGAGACCAGGGCCCGGTGGGATTTATCTTTCTGCTGGGCCTGTAAGACGGAGCTGTTCCTCCAGGCATATGGTTGATGCTAGGCGGTGCCCCCTGGCCAGGTGAGCATAACACATGCCCTCCCTACTAGTGACACCCTCCATCTCTCACATATTCCCTGCCACAATGCTCTGGAGATGGTTAAAGGGTGGTTGGTTGGATCATTGTGCTGCTGCTGTGTGTGTGTGTGTGTGTGTGTGTGTGTGTGTGTGTGTGTGTCTGTCTGTCTGTCTGTCTGTCTGTCTGTCTGTCTGTCTGTCTGTCTGTCTATCTATCTATCTATCTATCTATCTATCTATCTATCTATATGCCCTTTAGTTATGGTATTTTAAATGTTTTATGGTTTTAAATTGTATAAACTGTGTAATGTAATTTTAGACGGTATGTCAGTTGTAATCCGCCCTGAGCCTGCTGTTGTGGGGAGGGCGGAATATAAATCAGGTATAAATAAATAAAATAAATATCATACATTCTTTTTTACTATAAGTTATCAGGGAAGCAGAAGGTGCACACACTGTTGCATGCACCTCCAGTAATGTGCAGTTCTGCTCCAGAATTTCCAGTTGTCACATGATGGGCCTTCAGTCTCCACATAATGAGAAAAAGCAGAAAACATTATGCAGGTCTCGGACTTCAGCTTTCCTATGGAAAATATTTGGATTATCAACCTTGTGCCAATTACAATGTTCTCTAATGTGAAAAGGTCCCTTATTAAGCTTCCCAGTCATCACCATGAAGATATGTAAAAAGACCCACTGAAATGGTGAATGGGGTAGTATAATTAACAGCTGATTACTAGTAATCCTGAGTTATGACTGACATATGTGCTGCGTACTCCATAACTAAGGTGCCAGATTCACATGATGAAAGTTTTCAGTTCTTGTTTGTGAGTCGCTTTTCACATTTACTCCCTGGCTGAATTTGAAAAATCAAATCAAGGACAGAAACATAAGAAGTAGCACTGAAAAAGAGGGACTAAAAATGTAACTTTGCTACCTTTTTCCATAACTGATGTTCTGTTCCTTTAACATGATAGTTAAAAATGCAACAGGTGCTGCTTCCCCATCATAACATCTCCATACAGGAACAAGTGCACATGCCGAATTTCTGCCTGCCATGTATATATATCTGTATATGATAATTTGTAGGTTGAATAATAAACCCTGTTCCCAAGTTACAGTGAATGCACATACATCCTGGATGCATACACCAGTTTGTAAGAAACAGTCAACGTGTTTTCACTTTCCAAATGAAACTAGGTACCAGTACATGTATTGAATATAACATGAAAATTTCTCAATGCATGAATAAAGAACAATCAAGTGTACACAGATTCTATTTGTGTTCACTGTAACTTGTGATCAGAACTACAATCTTTTCACTAGAAGAAGCTGTTGAAAAACTCTCTTGGCTTTTAGCTGGCTTCACTTCTAGGGAAGGATCAGCTCACAGAATTTGTCTAGGAACCTAATGGGCTGCTTTTTGTAACATGGAAAGGAACCCTGAATTAGAAAAAGAAGGTGAATATATGTGTAAGTTGTCTCAAGTCAATGGCAGCCATTGATGCTATGGAGCCCATGTCATGATGGGCTTCTCCTCCCAGACATGCCTTCTCCAAAATTAAAAGCATATCCTGACTTTCTTCCACTTCACTGGAGTAGGAAATACTTTAGAAGAGCACAGGAGGCATCATCTTTGGGTCTACAGACACAAATAGCTGCCTCAGTCAAAGGAGGATGCTTGATCTGAAAACTCACAATATTCTGTAATCTCCCCTTCATGGAATCCATTTCGGGATTGGCCCTGCTTCCCATAGCAGCCATTTTGTGATGCTACCTTTCTCATCATTCCAAATATAATATGTAGTGAGAACAGAACATTAATATGCTTTCACTTCAAGAACTTTGCCCAGCTTTCCTTCTCATGGGATTTTCCCCTTTACTCATGAATTTGCAAGCAGCTGATAATTTTATAAGGCACATTCCAACTGACAGAACATGCTTGTACAGAAATGGCCATTGATGTATATGTATATGTATATGTATATGTATATGTATATGTATATGTATATGTATATGTATATGTATATGTATATGTATATGTATACACAGACATTTAGACAGCATTAGAATAAAATATAGACGTAAACATTAGGTATATTAGATAAGGATATCATGTAGAATGGGGGCAAACACCTTGTTCAGCAATGAAAATCACATAAAATATATAATTGGTGGACAGGCTGCAGTTAATGTGTTCATATTACTAGTGTGCTGTTAACATAATTTGCATATCATGTTAGAGCAGATGCCAAGTAGCTGTTTCTGGATATATTTAAAAGATGCTGGGAATATTTGCCTTACATTTGAAGAAGTAAAATACTATAATCAAATACTGTATTCAGTGCCCCAAAGTGTGCAATGGTCAGAACATATAAACAAACAGGTCCTATACAGCTAGTTTTACAATCTAATATGCACATTACATTTGAACCACTGTGGTATAATGGTTAGACTAGCCCTGTTCACATGTTACAGTGAATATAATGTGGGGTCTAAATCTCATTTTCAACTGTATATGCATTAACTGTAACATGAGAAATTCTCAATACACATATAAAAGAAAATCAAGTGTATGCTGTACATAGATTTTATGTGCTTTTACTGAAACTTGTGAACACAGATAATATGGGCTGCAGAATTCAAGACAGAACCAAGAAGCTTTAGAATGGAGTATGGAATGCCAACTAAAAGGAAATTACAGTCACCTAGTGAGGCAAATTATAAGAATTCCACCTAGAATCACAGAAAGACAGGAGCAGCTCTCAGGAGCAGCTTTTAAGGTGGCATGGATTCCTATATGAAGGAAGGAGAGGTAGGAAAGATGTGTTGATACGAGCAGAGCTGCGGCTCAGAATTCTTGGATGCAACCTGGTGACAGGATTTGGCAACTGACAAAATCTGAAAGGAAACAGAAAGAGAGGCATACAAAACAATACCAAGATCTGAAGATCAAAAAGAGGAGGAAGTACTAACAGCAGCAGTAGAGTATGAAACAGGGGGAGAAGAATTTGGATGAAATAGAAGCAAACAGGTTTCACTTATTAATGGAGTGCATTTTAACCTTACCCTTCCTTCCAAGGAGCTCAGGGCAGCACACATGGATCTCCAGTCCTCCATTTTATTCCTTCAACAACCCTCTGATGTAGGTTAGGCTGCAAGAGAATGAGTGGTCCAGGTAAGTTTCATGGCAAGATAGGATCTGAACTTGGATCCCCCCAGTCCTAGTCTAACAGTAGCCACTAGGCAACACTGGCTCTGAAAGGAATAAGTAGAAAGCAATGAAGAAATAGTATTTTATGTATATTGCCTCATTAGTCTGTACAATGAATCTGTAAGGTAGGTATGCTTTATCATTTGCACACTGCAGATGGGGAACCGAGGCTGAATAAATGTTGGTAGAGAAAAAGAGGCAAAAATAAAACTTAGAGAAAAGGAGGTGCCCCAAGGGTGTTGATGCTGCTTAACAAATGCCCACTCAAGAAAGAGAATCTGAGGTGGGGCATTGCAGGTCAAGGAGCGGCAGATCTGTTTTGCACATAGAAGGTCTCAAGTTCAATCCCTGGCAGCTCCAGTTAAAAGGACCAGGTAGTAGGTGATATAAAAGACCTCTGTCTGAGACCCTGGAAAGCTACTGCCAGTCAGCATAAACAATACTAACCTTGATAAACCAACGGTCTGACTCAGTATAAAGCAGACACCACTATTCATGTGGTATCTTTGATCTTCTCTTCCACTTCTTTCACAGAGGTGAATGACTGTTGTAATTTATTCCTGTGGAGAAAACAAAAAAATTAAAGTGCAGTATTTCAACTCCTTGGCACTGAATGGTTCAGTCTTTATTAGCTGGGATACCACATCTTTTCATGTGTGTATGCACGCATGCAAACATACTTGCAGAATGAACAGAGATGTTCTCTACCATTTCCTCAGGTTCCTTGAAATATGCAAGCCCTTCTTCCATATACACACACGTGCGCACACACACTGCCCATCAAGTTGACAGGCACTTTGCTAGTCAATAATAAAACAGCAATGTGGCAATTTCTGCAAATTATATAAAATTATTTGAGATAGCCTAGTCAGCGATAGACTTTGAAGTGCTTCAGCAGGAACTCATAACAACAGGAAAATAGGAAACATACTGGTAGATGAAATTCAAGACTGATAACACTAAACATTGGAACAAATGAGCCCAAATTGTAGCTGGCCATCCAAAATGAGCCATTATCCCACATGAAGATATTGGAGATATGACAGACAGAACATACTGAATCTATCAAATACTCAAAGAGAATGTTCGAAGCTCTGGGGGAAAGCATAGGAAATCGCCATCAGAACTATTCTACAGCTTTGGAACATATAGAAAAGACATAGAACAGGAAAGAAAACAATTAGTTGCCTACCATATGATGAACTGCAGATTTCAGTAGTTATTTCTGAGAATTTAACCTGAAATAAAAGGTCAGAACTTTTCTCCCTGTATACAGGAGAGTGCTGTGTGTAGGAATAATTAAAATTCTTCAAAGAAACCAAAAATAGGCCTAATAGTACCCACATCTTTAATGGATTCACTGCATTTGGGCTACTTAATGGTCAAAACCAATCCCTTGAATTGTGCTTGGGGGTGGATTGGTAGCCAGGCAAATTGCTGTAATATCAGGGTTGCATGCTCCTAATAGCGGGCCCCAATGAGCAGTCTAACCTCATCATTCACCTTCAGCTTCAGAACACTCTTCAAGGGTATCTCCAAGCAGAGTACATTGCAATAGTCCAGTCTAGATGTAAGGCATGGATCACTGTGGCTAAATCTGACTAAGCCAGGAGTGGGTGCCGCTGAAACTAACCAAAGTTAGGCAAAAGCACTCAAAACCATCACAGCCACCTGGTTTTCTAAAGTGGCTACTGTGTCAAGCAGCACTTCCATGCTGCAAACCTGAGTTTTTAAAGGAAATATACTCCCATCCAAGACCAGAGAGATTGCAAGTTTCTGGTCTGCCTTTCTCCAAACCCAAAGAATCTCTGTTGTGTCAGGAGGATTCAGTTTTAGCTCATATTGAACTCTGACTCCAAAGAAGACCTTGAATCTTTATCACAACTCTGCCTTGCCACAGCCCATATTAAAGTGCATTAATAAAGATGGTGCAAAGCAGTCACTGAATTTTGTCTCAGAATAGGCAGCAAACCTGAAAATCAAAAATGCCCAAACCGCTGCCACTAGGAAAGCTCAACCACACAGGAATCCTTCACCAGTCAGCTTGAATAAACAGACAATACAGGACAACAAATGGAAAGCTGGCCAGGGGCTGACAAAGACTTGTCAAAACGTTATATTTATGATGCATACTTCAAAAGAGAACTATAAGAGCAATAGCAGGAAGGAATAATAACCTCTCCTCTCACTTCTGCTTCATAGAACTTCCAGATCAGCAAATGTTTTTTTAAAAAATCCTGCCATTCCCATTCTGCCCTTGTTTCTACACAAGAAAGAGATGAGCCCCTGATTTTTCTGTAAAAATACATTACATCCAAATGCATGAAATGATAATGAACTCTTGATGGCTGCTGTTTCTAAACACAATCCATTTGGGGTGGGGTATTCTTTTCAACAAAGAAATGATAAAGAGGGGGAAGTCCTTAACCCACACCCTGTTCCCTGGCTGTACACTCAACTAAGCAGGATCCCACATGTACAAAACCTATAGGCACATACATACATGCATGTAGACATTCATCTGAACAAGTGTGTATCTTCATCTTCTTGATGAAGATACATAGTTCATCAATAATTCTTGATGAATTCTTGATGAACTAATCAATAATTCCTTTTGAACCTTGATTTCTCTCATAAATGTTTTCCTCTGTGCTTATTTTTCCTTGGCATGCAGTCAGCCTCAAAAAGTTCAAACAGCCTTCATAGTATTTTTCCTACCTCTGTAAACTTGTCCCTAGAGGCCCAGGCTTTTCAACTGTCCCTGCCCTTTCCCCCAAAACGTATTAGAAAAGATGCTTTCTGTGATTCAGGCCACTTATCTGCCTCCTGTCTTGCAAACAGCAGCTCCATTAACTCCTTCCATCTTATCCAGTTATTTACTGTGCTTCCACATACTAAAACCCATGTGGTGCATTTCTTATTCTTACATTGCTCTGTGTGAACACCATGGTCTGCCTGCTGCCTGCACCATGTACTGCCTTCTACTTGAAGGAGTGGAGACTCACACCAGGATACAAAGAACTACTGAACAATTTTATTAGAACATCTGCCTTTAGACCCAAGACAGCATTCATTTGCAACCTTCTCCTGCTAGACCACTTTAGATGAGTCAGTTGAACAGAAGCTACACTCTCTAGGGGGTCATAGAGTCTAATCAGGTACATATTATGGCAGGGATCTGTAACCTATGGCTGTAGAACCATGTTGCTCAGTATGGATCCGAATACAATTCTTGGGGAAAGAAAAGGAAATCTTTAAGGTAAAGTGTATTGGACAGGCTTGTGGGATAATCAAATACATAGTATGTGAAGGGAATGGTAGATAATGATTTTTATGGGACTAAAGGGCAAATGGTAAGCTGCAGTGCTGCAGCCCAACTCTTCTTACGCCTGAATTCAATCCTGGTGGAAGCCTGGTTCAAGTAGCTGGCTCAAGGTTGACTCAGCCTTCCATCCTTCCGAGGTCGGTAAAATGAGTACCCAGTTTCCTGAGGGTAAAATGTAGATGACTGGGGAAGGCAATGACAAACCACCCAGTAACAAAAAGTCTGCCAAGAAAATTTTGTGATGCAGTAATGGGTCAGTAATGACTCGGTGCTTGCACAGGGGGACTACCTTTACCTAAAGGGCTTCTTAGAGAAAATTTACAGGAAGGAAAATGATAGAGGTGAACAGTTGCCACTTAATTCAAGTATAAAGCACATTACCAGCCTCAAGGTGGAGCACAGAGATCTTCCAGAATTACAAATGAGCTCCACATTTCAGAAATCAGTTCCCCTGGAGGAAATGTCCGCTTCAGATGGTGAACTGTACGGCATGTCATCCTGGCAGAGCCTTCTTCCATCTCCAGACTCTGTCCTCACCAAGTACTGCTCCTAGATCTCCAGGAATTTCCCAAGCCAGAGTTGGCAACCCTTAAGTGCAGACCATACACAGATTTATGCTGGTGCCCTAAAACAATCATGCCAGGTGCTCCTGTGTATATTAAATATTGTAAAACCTTGTGTGCGTTACTTCCTGATAAAGGACTTGCAACAACTAGTGTTTGTGAGGCAGAAACTATATAGGCTATTATAGGCTATTAACATGTCATGCATTTCACAATAATGTTAAACTGCATGTTCTCAGTTGTGCAAATAGGCTTTCTTATATTGGCTCTTTGTTGATCTCTTGCTCCGGAGTTTTATGTAGTTGGCTGGCTCTTTACTTATAAAAGTTTCCCAACAACTGCATTACACGATAGATACATACGTCCAGTAAGCATGCTCTTCTCTATGCATATACACCATGCATGATTTTGAATATTACACAACATCGATGTATTGTCGAAGGCTTTCACGGCCGGAGAACGATGGTTGTTGTGGGTTTTCCGGGCTGTATTACCACGGCAATACAGCCCGGAAAACCCACAACAACCATTACACAACATCATTGTATGTTGCTTATAGTTACAGAGCAAGCAGAGGGTTGTATCATATGGATGTTCCACTAGCTATGCAGAACTTCTCCGCCTTCTTCTGTCCCCTGCAGACCCCTGTGATCATCACAAAGGCATTGCCAGGAGACCTTCTCAGACACAAAGCCACATGTGACAGGGGGTGGCTATGAGAACAAGATTGATTTCCTCTCTCTTCTGTCAGCAGAATATTCATAGGATCCAAGCATGTTTAAGGAACACTTGCCTTTTACAAAGAGAAAATCTCTCAATAAATTCATAATTGGTGAAACAACTCCAAATTATGAAAGCATGCTCAATTGCTACAGACAAATTTGGACTAAATGACAATTATGTTAGTGGTGGTGTACAGAAACGGAAGCATGTTGTGGAAGAAAGTACAGAAAGATGAGCACAAAATAATAGAACTGAGCAGTCCATCCCCTGTGTACCTGTTACAACTTGAACAGCCTTGGTAATTATGCTAAGGACTAATTGGGAACTGCCGTTCCTTTGTTTGGATTTCTATAGGCAGTAAATGCATTCTGCTTCATCTTGGTATGAATCCCAAAGCAGTTTGTGGGACAGACTGCCAGAGTAATTTATTTTGACCACTTGGATCAGGGGATTTTTTTTTATAAACTGTGTGAAGATACAAAAGAGGCAGAAAGAAGTGCAGCAGTATCCGAAGCATGCTTACTCTGAAGTCCCACTAGGGTTCAGTTGGATGCGCTGCCCAGCAAATAACAAAATAGAGTCTTGCAGCAACTTAAAAATGAACAGATTTATTTTGGCAGAAGCATTTGTGGGCCAGAGCCGTTTTGTCAGATGCATGAAGCGATTGCAAAAGGGGTAATATTTACAGCTTGAAGGGAGAAAAAATGTGTATGTCTGTCCTACAAAGTAAAGTCTAAAGGTCAAATAAAACTCAAGACAGGTATATCACAGCTCTATAAGGATTGCAAATGAATACAGAATTCCATCAAATGAATAAGATCTGATCCAATATTGTTACAGTACACGAACATGGCTAACCAAAAGTGCAAGCTGTGTGATATCATGGTAGAAAGGGAACAATTATAATGCTTTTTCACACTTGAGCCTCAAATAGCCTCTGTATTCTTTATGTCAATATCTCCTCATTGTTCATTCACAATAGAGGCTTAAATGTGTTTTCATATTTGCATTACAAACCCAGCTGAAACATGACCCACTTTAAACCTCTGTGAGACAGCTCTGGTGATGGAAAGATGAATCAGAATATAAGTCAGGAGTGCTGTTGCATGGCTTGTGATTTGGTTAAGGGAGTCCTTTCAATTTCATCAGAAAATCTTCATCATTACCCGCCCCCCCCCCGCTATGACCATTAAGGTTGCCTGGCCTGGCCTGGCAACCAGCAGATCAAGGGACAGGGACAGGGAGGAGTGGCTGTGGAGAGGAAATGCCATATGTGATCCCTTGCCTCTCTAGAAATTTCCAGAAATTCTAAGGTAAAACCATAGATTTTTCTATTTATTTATTTTATTATTTATTTATTTTATTTTTAGCCTGCCCTCCCTGCAAGTGGGCTCAGGGCAAGGTTCAACATTGATTAAAATACAACTTAAAATCAATTATAAAAACATAAAATACTGTACCCCTTTCGGAGCAACCAGCATGAGTGGACTCTCCATACCCCTTGTAGAGGGAGACCAGTGGAAGGCTTGGCAATGATGGGCTAAAATTAGCCTCCACCATATGCCGGGTGGAACATCTCTGTCTTACAGGCCTGCCTAAATGGTACAAGATCCTGGCGGGCCCGAGTGTCCTCAGACAGAGAGTTCCACCAGGTTGGGGCCAGGACTGAAAAGGCCCTGGCCCTGGTAGAGGCCAGCCGAGCCTCCCTAGGGCCAGGGACCACCAGTAGATGTTTTCCGGTTGAATGAAGTGCTCTCTGGGGCACATACAGGGAGAGACGGTCCCTTAGGTATGCTGGTCCTAGTCCATTTAGGGCTTTATAGGTCAAAACCAACACCTTGAACCGGAACCGGAATTCTACTGGGAGCCAGTGAAGCTGCTGCAAGATAGGCGTAATGTGTGTCCTACACGAAGCTCCAGTTAGGACATGTGCAGCAGCATTCTGGACCCGTTGAAGTCTCCGGATCAAGCCCAAGGGCAGCCCTGCATAGAGCAAGTTACAGTAGTCTAACCTGGAGGTGACCATTGCATGGATCACTGTCATTAGGTCCTGGGCCGAGAGGTAGGGCACCAGTTGCTGGGCCTGCTGAAGGTGGAAAAAGGCCACCCGAGCCACAGCCACAATCTGGCCCTCCATAGAAAAGGAGGAATCCAGAATCACACCCAAACTCCTAACCGATGGTATGGGCACATGTGTTGCCCCCCCCAAAGGATCCCTGCCTCCGACAGTCCATGGCCCAGGTACAGGACCTCCATCTTCGTGGGATTCAGCTTCAGCCTGCTCTGTTCTACCCACCCAGACACAGCCTCCAGGGCTCTCAACAGGGTGTTAGGGGCAGAATCAGATCAGCCTCCCATCAACAGATACAACTGGGTGTCATCTGCATATTGATGACAACCCAGTCTGAAACTCTGCACCAACTGGGCACATATAAAGATTGAACAACAGGGGAGAGAGTATCACCCCCTGTGGGACACCGCACTCCAAAGGTTGGCGTGTGGACAGTCTCTCCCCCAGCACCACCCTCTGTCCCCGACTGTGGAGAAAAGAGACAACCCGCTGCAAGGCCATCCCACGAATCCCCACAATTCCTAGAGAGGGCTGACGTCACTGCCAGCATTTTTTTCTTTCTCCTTCTGGCCAATAAAGTGCTATCAGGCAAGGCTGCCCCCAGCAGGTTTATGGCTGTCCTAATGAGCATCCACTTCAAGATTCTTTAAAGCAGTGCACAACAGGAGAGAGTATTAATAGAGGACTCCATTTCTTCTTGATCACTTCAACCAGAGTTGAAACAGGTATACTGCTGGGAAACTTACATTAGGAAAAATCCCCAGATTTAGGGGAGAACGCTTATTTATATGAGTAAGAAGAAATCTATGGGATCGAAATGTTCATTTGCTTTATCTTAGAATATCCCAGTAATGATGGTGATAAGAAACTATGACCTATCAGCTAGCAAATTCCAGCCATTTGGCATCACAAGATGGAAGCAAATTTATCCACAGAGAAACTCCAACCTGAAAAGAGAAGCCAAAATATTTTTATGGTTATGCAGCTTTACCTTTTACACTTGCAGATTTACACCAGATGATTATTTGACCTCTTGGCTAAGTCTTTGCTGTTTAAAAAAAATCCTTGCAATCTAAAGGATCTCTTCTGCCCAACGTCATAGTTGCCAAATGCTGAACAAATGGAGACCTTTTTTATGATGGCTTCGAACTGCATTTTAAAAAATATATTGCATTAACTCCCACCCCCCCCCAAGTTTTACATTCCATCAAACTAGCTGTGCATGTTGTCTTACACAGCTTTAATGAAGGATGACTTTATGTCTGTAAAGGTACACACTACTGATCTGTGGTGGCATGCCGTGCTTCTGAGTGAGCATGCCATGTCTGGGGTGCTCTATTATGACTGCATCATCCCAATGCTTAAGGGGAAAGAAATCTGAAACATCTCTAGCTTTCATTTGCAGAGCCTGCCTGTTGATTCTGCTGTTCTGATTTTATTGGATGACTCATCACTATAAACCAAGCTTTGCTTCTTTTTACGAGGCTAATATTGTTTTTCACCAGCTTTAAGCACCTCTGTAGACGGTTGCCAATAACAAATGAAAATCAAACAGGGCGGGGGAAAGAAAAGATTGCTTGAATGCTGGAGGTCCACATATCAAGGCTGTTCCTATGGCAGAACTCAGGCCTTCTGCATTTTTAAGTTCTAAACTAAGTGAGCTTCACGCTGCATATTTTCGTTGGAAGGTTTCCATTCAGGAACTTGTTCTTCTTGGTTTTTTGGAGAATCTGGTCATACTTAACTCATTCAGTGTCTATCCTGTGAATTTTTATCACCCTTCACAGAGCTGGAAGAGATGCTTCTCTCTTCCCCATACTGTTAGGTGGAGAGAGGGTCACTGGCCCCAGCTTGTCTGGGGAAGAGGAGTGTTAATCTCGGGCATCATAGAACAAAACCATTTGGAGATTTTAAAAAATAACAACACCCTGTTCAGCCTCAGAAATACTAGTGTCTAGTGCTATTGCTGAACAATGACAAAGACATTTATATAGAAAAGGAAGACCTAGAGATTCAAATGGTAATTATGAAAGGCGGCAGTTTACTAATCAATGCCAGGATACCTACCTTTTTTCTTTCTGATGGGGAGGAGTTCTTTTTAGAAATGGAATTAACAGGGGTCATTTCGTAGAAAAAGAGCTGGAGGAACTCATTAGCATACCTCATTAGCATAACTAATTAGCATATGCCACACCCCTTGCCATCACCAGAAGTGTGTCATTGGCATGACTGATTTGCATATGCCACACCCCCTGACATCACCTATCCTGGCTGTTTTGGACCCAATCTTGGCCATTCAGGGCCGAAATTGGGCCCAAAATGATCAGGATCAGGCTGCTGCTGAGTGGGAGAAAGATCTACTACCCATCAGAGACCTGATCTGGGCCATTTTGGCCCCAATCCAGGCTAAAACGGGCCCCAAATGGCCGAGAGTCAGGTGGGCAGGGCCACCTGACATGTGACCTCTTTGGAGAACTGCCGGAACTGTGTTCCTGTGCGTTCCCCCTCGAAATGAGCCCTGGGAACTAAGCAAATTCACAACTGCAGACAATCCTCATGATGCCTTATCAATCATGCATTGTTGAAGGTTCCCCTAATGGCTGGAGACTTGCAAGTTGCAGCAGACATCAGGGACAAAGTGCTCTGAAAGAAAAGGTGAGTTCTATACTCTCTCAAACATCCAGATTGGACCACAGGGAGTGTCAGACTTCATGGACCACAGGCCCAAACCAGTAGGAATTAGCAGCACCAACATACCTGCTGATTTGAGAGGTGTAATGGCAACCCTGCGTGGTACAGCACCATGGATTGTGACGGAGCATCGGCAACATAGATGATATGATTCCTGTGGTCTTGTTTGCTGATACAGCAAATTTCACAGTGAAGCAGTGAGACGCCAAAAGGAGGCAATGGAGAAGCACACACAGACGTACGTGGCTAGTTTATCATCTATATTTAGTCCTCCAAGGGGTATTCATTTTTTTTGTCAAAATAAAGATTTTATATTAGGGGTAATTAATTTAATTTGCAAGGAAGTCACTAATTTCATTGAAAAGTAGAACGATTCTCCAAACACATGATTCATCGTTAACTCCTGCTCAGCCTTAGCCTGCAGCAATTGCTAACTCCTTTGGTGAGAAGATAATTTTATTTTAATTCTCATGCAATCATTGAACAACTTCAAGACAAGTGCCAGCTATCAATCTTTATGGGTGAATTATGACCCTCACTATTAGGGCGTGGTGGAGCAAAGGATGTCATACTTCAGAGCCTATAAAGCATTTCAAATATAATTCTGTGCACAGGCCATAATAAACATAAAATGATCACTGTTTATGACTTGCACGAACAATATGGTTATGGTGGCCAAAATTAAAGACTCTGAGGAAAGTAAGGAAGGCTGTTTTAATGAAGAAAGATACAAAGGGTTTATTTTTGTTCCTGGTACTGTTCAATTAATTTACAATTAATAACGCTTTCTCTTGCTTTCAGTTCACGATTACAGGAAAATCTTTCTTTTTGATCCTTCCAACCCTATCTGCCCAGAAGCAATTGCATTTGGGGTAGGTAAGAAGAAGGAACTAAGCCATGCAGCCATCTAAAGATTCTATCATCTGCAAGGGACTGCTGAGTGCAGGACAAAAGCTTGAGCTCCTGAAAGCCACAGTTTGGGAATAGCATCTGTGCCCATTGCTCACTTCTAGATCAGACAGCTAATACAGAACCATGATAGCAGAATGACCTGTACCCCAGGAAATGCCTCCTTGAAGACAAAGTATGGCGGCCTTAGGTTAAGATTCTAGTTCTCCATCTGACCTCTCTGCAATATAGGAATCATAATACTAATGTATCTGAGGGGGGTGCCATGAGAGTTGCTAAGGTAATGTATGGAAAGAGCTTGGAAGTCTTGAAAATGAGACTGTTTGGGGGCAAATCCGGTCCCTTGTCATCAGCCTGCATCGTCTCAAGCAGGCTAGGCTTTGTGAGGGAGTCTCTGCTATCAATTCCTCGCTCCCTACCAGCAGCCTTCTGTTTTCATGAGGGCTGTCTATGCTTCATGACACATGGTAGAGGACTGACCATCTCCTAAATGTTATTCAAGCTTTAAAAAATAGATGTGAATGAGAAGGAAACAGTAATCTTCGCTTGTAGTGAAAGCAGGGCCGGTGCCAGGTTTTCTGGTGCCTGAGGCCAGATACTTGCAACCAGGGGCAGTTTCAGGCGTGTTGCTGCCTCCATGTGCACATGTGCAAAGGGGGCGCACACACCCGGACTGTGTGATGATGTCACTGCATGTGATGTCATCACGCAGAGTGTGCCGCTGCGAGACGTCCATACCATTGGTGAGGCAGGCAGCTGGGATGGTGCGTAGGTGGCCTCCCACCCTCCCGCTCAGTTGCCCTGCACCACCCCGGCTGCCTACCACACCTGGCTGGCCCGCAGCTGTGTGTTGGTGGCAGTGGCAGTGGCAGCAGCAGCATGGGGCAACTGAGTGGGAGGGCTGGGAGGTTGCCTGCTCAGTTGCCCCACGCTGCTGCTGCTAGCATGTGCTCCTGGCCAGGCACCTGCAGGCCAGGTGCGGCAGGCGGCTGGGGTGGCACACGGGAGTGGCTTCCCAGCCCTCCCATTCAGCCACCAGTGCTGCCGCCACCAGCTCCGCAGTGTGTGTCCCCGCCCCCGGTCAGTGCTTGAGGCGGCTGCCAGCACCACCTCAATGGATGCGCCAGCCCTGAGTGAAAGACATCTGAATATCTTCCAGAACTGTTTTTTGTCTTTGTACATCTTCATTCTTACCATCTCTTGTAATGGTGCAAATATTATCTATTCTAATACAAGCATCAATATAAAGAAGCTTCCACATTCTTTCTTCTTCTTTTCCCAGTCTTGAGTGGTTGGAGATCTTTCGTGGGGTCTTTTGCAAGCCATTTACGAATCTGTTGTGCTGATAAATGTGACAAGGATAGTAAAGCATTTTACCTGCTAGTTGTGATGACTGCGGGAATGGTGGCAATTTGATCTAGCTACATTTTAAGTAATTCAAGGGCCTAGAGGTAGAAGGAAATTGTGCTGTTAAGAATGGATTAGATGGGTATGGGAGGGAGAAAAAGTATGCATTGCACTATAGGCATATGAGAAATGGGAGTGTTGAGTTTTACCTATTGAACTACTACTTATACCTTGGGTTGCACAGCCAATTACTCTTAGAGTTGCAAACCTCCATGTGGGGGCTGGAATTTAATTTCTGTTGAGCCCACTCTCTTCCCCAAACTTTACCCTACCCAGGCTCTGCCCTCAAATGTTCAGGAATTCCCCAACTTGGCAGCCCTAGTAAGACTAGGATCTAGGAGCTTTAGGTTCAAATCCCCATACTGTGACTAAGCTCATTGGGTGATTTTGAGCCTGTCACACTATTTCAGCCTAGCCTACCTTCCAGGGTTGTTGTAGAGATAACTCTGTCTGCTCTTCTTGGAGGAAAGGCAGAATAAAAATGCACTTGATTGATGGAGCTTGAATGGTTACTCAAAGTGGATTAGCAGCTTTCTTAAGAGAGATGCAAATGTGAAGATGGCCAGGTCTCCTGCTATACCAGAAGACCTCCCACCTTGCATCCCTGGTTGCCTGCTGCCGCTGAGTAGAGCAGCGGGGGGGGGGAGATGGGGGGAAGGCATCATGGCATTCTTGTGTGAATCTAGAAGTGATGTTGTGGCATTGCCATGGCACATATTTGCATGCCCCCCCCCCTTTAAACCTGGCACCATTAGCAGATGCTGAGTCTGGTGACACCATGATGGTGGTGCCAAGTACAATAACTACAACCATGAAAGATTAGCTTTATAAGGTTATTTTATTCATATAGATGCTTATACACCACATTTCTCCTCAATGGGGACCTAAAGCAGTTTACAACACTCTTCTCCCCTCCTTGTTTTTAGCCTCACAACAACAACTCTTTTAGGCAATTTAGGCAGCAAGTGTGTGACTGGCCAAGACTTCCCAGTGAACTTCCATAGCAGAGTAAATTTGCATCTCCCAGGCCCAGTTCTGACACTGTAATCATGCTGGTTCTCATGTCAGCTGAGATAATGCACTATTCAGCCAATCAGTAATGCAGAATGCATCCACACATTACACTATAGTAATCATTCATACATGGATTTGTCCATACTAGGGATACAACAATCTTTACTGTGAATGAGTTTGCCAGAACTCACTGTATTCAATGGCAGCAATTCTAGTAAGCCAATCCTGGGATTAGTTTGTTGGTGCCCAAATATCCAACACTCTTTCTGAACTGTTCAGCAACTGTGCTTTTTTGCTACTATTTGTTAGTTGATCTCCAGGCTTAATAACAGGTGAACATGGCCTTCTGGTGAACCAAAGCCTGGAAGAGATGATGCCCCTGCATGTTGACTCACTGCATGGGGAGGGAGAGCAAGTATGCACGTGCTAGCCCTGTCTCCATGCTATTACCTGGTCAACTCCAAAGTGCAACTATGTGGAGGACGTGGCCCCAAGTACACTCCCTCGCAGTGATCAGTGATGCTACTTTCACAATGGGCTCAGGTCATTCCAGATCTGGGAGGCTGAGTATGCAGAAAGTATTTTTTACTCAAGTAAACAAACTACTGGTAAGAGCAAGAACAACTGTGGAAGAAAGCCAGGTTGATCACAAAGATGTGTGACTATTAACATTCCACACAAAGCTTTTTGCTGAGTCTCTTTTTAAAGAGACAAAATGGTAATATCTCACATGTACTAAGCAGAATGTTTGAACCACAGTTTCTGTCTGTAAAAAAATGAACCTCATAAGCTATTAGTAGCTAAATACATCATAAACACCTTAGGCAAGAAAAAAAATCAGATCCTTCTATGCCCCAAAGTAGCTTGGTTCATCAGTCTATGTAAGGCAATTTTATAAGACAAATGCCTGTGCTGTTTTATATGATGAAGCTACTGCAGAATCGTCATATTTTTTATCCGTGATTTAATAATGGCTAGCTCAGTATAAATATTGAAAGGACTACTCATTTTGAAATTGTATTTTTTTTTGTCTCTGGTAGCTGAAAGAAGCTAAAGCTTTTTCCTTTTATATTTATTGCTCAGGAAAAGCTAAGATTTGTCTATACAAGTGGAGGACTGTTTAGAAAACAGTAGGATCTAAAACATTTGGGGTTGGATCTGGCAAAAAATCTCATGGAAGAAGCATGTCTTTCCTCTGCCTTTACCCAACAGCCTATCCTGAAAATCCTCTCTGAGGGTTTATGGATGCTTGTGAAGAAAATGTACCACAGTAGAGGATCCGCAGGGCATGACGGAATCATGCACAAATGCCTCCTCATCAGAGCTCTGACAATGCATATTAAAACAATTAATCCTAAATGGTTACTTTAGTGGGTTGTAGGATTCTTATGAGATGGCTTGCTGGGCTGCTGTTGTATTTATTTTATTTAAATATTGATGCCCTTCTTTTCCCTTGTGGCTCGAAGTGACTTACAATTCCAAATGTAAAAAACGACAATAAACACCCAGTTAAGCCCTCCCCCACAAAATATTTACAGTTTACCTATTAAAAGGCTTTCCAGTCAGGATTCAGACCAGAGCATGGGACAGAAACAGCACTAATAGTGTTAGTGGATGATCTCCATCTGAATATAGACATGCCTCCTGGATCTATCTGCAGCCTTTGACACAGTAGACCATGCCATCCTGTTGAGGCATTTAGAAACAGAAGTGGGCATCGGAGGATGTGCCCTGGACTGGTTTAAATCATCTCACATGGAACAGACTCAAAGGGTGGCCATTGGAGATCAGCTATCTCCAAAATGGGAACTATCTTGCAGGGTTCCGCAGGGCCTAATCTTATCTCCCATGTTATTCAACCTCTATGTAAAGCCTTTAGGAGAACTCATTCACAGCTATGGAGTTGGATGTCACCAATATGCAGATGACACCCAACTTTATATCTCACTATCTAGATCTCCACAGGATGAAGTAGAAATCTTAGATCACTGCCTGATAGCCAAGGTGAAATGGTTGAAAAACAACAAATTGAAATTGAACCCATACAAGACTGAAGTAATGATTGTTAGGAAGGCAGAGATCTTGAAGGCTATTGTACTCCCCACTTTCAATGGAGTTTGTTTGACTCTCGCTGACTCGGTTAAGAGTCTAGGAGTTATACTGGATCCAGCGCTACTACTAGAAAAACAAGTTAAGGTAGTGGCAAAAAATGCTTTTTACGACCTCACTCTTGCCTGGAAGATGGCTTCTTATCTTGACATGGCCAACCTGGCCACCTGGATCCATACTATGTTAACATCAAGCCTTGACTGTTGTAATGCATTATACATAGGTCTCCCATCTAAGCTAACTAGGAAGCTCCAATTAGTGCAAAATTCTGCAGCTCAACTGTTATCAGGAGTGAGCAGGAGCATGAACATCACTCCCATCCTACAGTCACTCCATTGGCTACCTATCAGTTACTGTGCTCAGTTCAAGGTATTGGTTATTACATACAAAGCTCTTCATGGCCTTGGTCCGGCATACCTGCGGACTGCCTCCCTCCCTATGTTCCTCTATGGCAGCTTTGCTTATCTGAACAGAGTCTCCTGCAGGTGCAAGGTTGCACATGGGCAAAATCAACAGCAGCCTGTACATGGGCTTTCTCTGTGGTGGCCCCTACCCTGTGGAATGACTTGCCTGAGGAGGTCAGGAAAGCCCCCACTCTCCTGGCTTTCCGCAAATGATGCAAAACTAAATTATTCAAAAAGACTTTTTACTCAAATGGGAGGGCTGTATTGTAGGGATGAGGTCTCAGATGCTTTGCTAATGAGTTAGGGACCATAGACTTCACCGCTATGTTGCCTTACATATTATCTGTTGCTTTAAATATGTACTCCTATGTACTATCTGTGCTTTATGTTATCTAATGTCAGTCCTTGAAGTGATTATGTTCTATTTCAGTATTTTCTTCTACTTTGTATTGGATTCTTGCTAACTCTGTCTTTTAAACTTATTTACTCCATGGCATTGTTTACGGAAATGTCCTTGATACTGTCTGGAAATATACTTGATAAGGATTGTACTAATCTCATACTGTGTAATCTGCCTTGAGTCTCAGTGAGAAAGGCGGACTATAAATGATATAAATAAAAGAAATAAATAAAAGCTCTAGTGAATAAAATAGCACCTTTCAAAATGGTACACTTGGTTCCTCTGGGAGCCCATTCTATAAGGTGAGAGCTACTACAGAAAAGCTCAGGCTTCCTAGAGTGAGGGGAAACCAGAGGTGGCTACGTACCAACCACTATCACTTCATAAAGGATTTTTTTGTTGTTTGGGTCAAGGGTTAGAGCCAATCACTGGGATCCAAATGAAGATGACATGCTTACGGGATGTCTGTTGCAAAGTAGTCCCCAGTTTCATCCTGCTTAGTCTCTTCATATAGATGATCTCTTATGGGAAGGAAAATTAGGTGGTTATGTCACCAACAGAGGATGCCTCCACCTCAAAAATAAACATGAGAGTTGACCTTTAGCCGGGACGTGTGACAAGCTTTTAATTTAATGATTAAAAGCTGATGACAATATTTCATTTCATATTTATTGTCACCAGTTAATTTTTTAAAAGCATCACTCTCTAAAACTCCTACACCTTTTTTCCTAATTATTACAGAGAGAAAATAAACCTCCTTTAATTACTTACCATTCATTCTCCCTGCGTTTCCTTAGTTTCAGAAGCCGTTTACCTAGCTAAAAAACAGTGCTGCTCATTTCCTCAGTGGATTAGCTGGGCAATGATGAAACAGAAGCTTCTGTCTGCTTCATTCTTGACTGGATGTGGTTTTAAGAAGGACCTTTCACCCTCAGAGATTTTTAAGGATTAAGGCTGCTTTTAAGTCTTGGGCTGGTTACTAATCCACCACTTTCACTCGGACGTTAAATAAGCACTTCCTGATTTACCCTTTAAATCCTGTAAATGTAATAAAACAGAGTTTAACCTTTACCTTAGGATTTTACCACTATCTCATGCTCTGTCAAACAAACCTTTATAACAAACATGGAAGAGAAAGCCAGTAAGCGATGTCCTGATTTTCTTTTTTAATCTTGGGATACGTAACAAAACATTACAATATTTTAATATATTCAGGTCAAACAGCCAGAGCCCTCGTGGTATACAAATAATGGGATTTTTTTTTTAAAGGACATTGATAAGCAGTAATGAAATAGATATTTCCTATGCACTGGGGTTTTGGAGAGAAAATGATTGTGGAAACAGTCAGAATGGAAATATATTGAGACAGATTTCATAAACCAAGGCTTCATAATTTCCAGAACTATTGCTTCGTCCCTTAGCAATGATTTCATTATAGGGCCAGATTTTGCCTTGATTTAATTGACACTGAAGCTAATTAGGTTTTATAGATTTACTCAAGTTACAGTATTATTAATTACTGTACATCAGAAGACAACAGACACCTATCAACATTCTTACAGTACATGTAGTTGCATTTATTTTACAGGTGAGAAAATGAAACCAAGAGTGTAATTTAGATATTGTTTGGGACCAACACACCTGAAGAATTGTCTACTCCCTTATGAACCTCCCTGACAACTCCAGTCATCTTCTGAGGTCCTGCTTCTGGTGCCTCTCCTTCTAAGATTAGGTGGATGGCAACCCGGGAAACAGCACCCAAAATCTGGAACTGTCTTCTCAGGGAGATTTGCCTGTCCCCTTCTGTTGCCATTTTCTATTAGTGGGTGAAGATATCTTTGTTTTGTTCGGCGTTCCCTCAGTGACCCCTCTTTCAGACCCAGGTTTTAATTGCCGTTTTTAATTTCT
The DNA here is from genome assembly GCF_028583425.1 of Eublepharis macularius. Taxonomy (NCBI): domain Eukaryota; kingdom Metazoa; phylum Chordata; class Lepidosauria; order Squamata; family Eublepharidae; genus Eublepharis; species Eublepharis macularius. The sequence goes on along the minus strand of NC_072791.1, from coordinate 169,529,601 downwards.
TTTATTGGATTGGCCCAGTAGCAACTGCCAGCAATTTGCATGACTCACCCAAGCCCTGCAGCTTGCTATGGTTCAACAGAAGCCCCCCCCTCCCTGAAAGCCAGTGAGGTGTCTTGGTTATAGTTTCAGACTAGGTTTGGGAGACCCAAGTTCAAATCCCACTGTGCTGTAAAAACTCACTGGGTGACTTAGGGTCAGGTACACACTTCCAGCCTAACCTATGTGACAGGATATTTGTAAGGATAAAATGGAAAAGAAGTGAATAGGGTTGCCAGGTCCCCTTAGCCCCCTGGAAGGAGATGTAGGACCTGGCTCCTACCTTGTACTTTTCTCTTTTGTGCACGCAGCTCCTGACTTGTGTGATGACTTCACTTACAGGAAGTTCCTGTACTCCCACCCTGGAAGGTCCCATGCTCCCACCCTGGGAATGCTCCAGTGCTCCCACACTATGCAGCAGCCTGATTTGGCCTGAATTGGGCCTGAATTGGCCTGAATCTGGCTGCTGTGGAGCACGGGAACGCTCCCGTGCCCCACAGTGGCCCAATTCAGGGTGAATCTGGTCCAATTCAGGGCAAATTTAGCCCAAATTGGGCCACTGTGGCATGCAGAAGCGTGCTACACTGCCCAGGGGCATGACCAAGGAGGTGCATTCCCCCTCACCAGCCAAGTAAGTGGGGGGGGGATAGAGGGTGGGAGTGGGGTATCCCCCAGTTCCCGGCAGGGAACTGGCATGATGCAATCTGCTTTGGATCTCCATTGTGGAGAAACATAGAATATAAATAAAGTAAATAAATAAATAAAGTTGAAAATGAGAGGGAGATAAAATGTGGGTGGGAGTGAAGGAGAGGAGGAAGCAGGGAAAGATATGTATATGGAACCTTTATGTTTAGAGGCAGTATATTGCATAAAGGTTCCCAGGAGGAGGGAAAAGGGAAATAGCGTGGGGAGGGAATATAAGGGAAAGTGAAATACCCCACATAAAGTCCTTACAGGTTCTCTACCACTCAGCTTGGCCAGTTTTTTTGGGAGAAGTTGCTAGGGGGAGGAAAGGAGGGAAAGAGCGGGGAAAGTGGGGAGAGCAGATAAAGATTGGTTGTCTGGTGGGTGGGAATCAGGAAAAGTGGAGACACTAGGGGGTTGTGAGAGAAGAGAATGAGAAAATAGTGGGGGAGGGGAAATTAGACGCCTCCTGCAAGTCCTTGTGTCTACTATTTCCCATGTGCTAAGAAAATAAGATCTTTCCTGGGTCAGCCTAGAGGTCCATATAGTTCAAAATCTTGTCTTCTATAATGATCAAACTTTCAGGAAAACTATAAGCAGAGCATGAAGAGAGAAGTGTACCTAGGTGTTGACCTATCCAGCAAAGAATATGCAATATACTGCCTCTAAACATAAAGGTTCCATTTAAATAATAGCTAGATCAATGACAAATAGCCATTGATCTTCTCAGTCTTAAACTAACATGGTAACTACTGAACCTTACTGGATCTCAGAGCAGATAGGCTGATAGGTTGCTAAATCTGTTTTATATGATGGGTTCATATCTCTTAATCTATGTTTGCATGCAGGGAGTTTTAAAAAGAAAACTGTACATTTCAACCAAGTTGTGAGTTCCTACAATTAAGCTTCATCTCTTCATAGGGTTATAATTAGAGATGGGCACGAACAGAAAAAAACCCGAACATGATGTTCGTTGTTCGTTGCCATCCATGAACAGGGACTCACGAACAACCATGAACATGGCCCTGTTCATGAACATGTTCGTGGTTGGCTGTTTGTGGGGACCAGCAGGCTCTCCTCCAGCCATCATCCAAGTCAAGATCCCTACTGCACCACTCCCAGAAACCTGACCTGAGCAGGCACCAGGAAAGGTACCAATAATAAATAATAGCTTGGCCCCAGAGCCTGGCAGCAGCCCTGGAACTTGAAGGGGTAGATCCCTACTGCACCACTCCCAGAAACCTTACCTGAGCAGTCAGCAGGAAAGGTACCAATAATAAATAATAGCTTGGCCCAGAGCCTGGCAGCAGCTCTGGAACTTGAAGGGGTGGATCCCTATCCCACCACACACAAAGAAAATTCAAGCTCCAATGCACTCTATCAAAATGCCAACAGCAACTGTCTCTCCTTCTCCACTGTCTGCAAACTAAGCCAGAGCTGGGAGACCCCACCCCCCGCTCTTTGTTCCCTTGTAACAAATTTGGAGCTCCACACTTGAAAGGAAGACCTGCTAAATTTGGCTTAGATTGGGGGTTCCAGGGCAACAGTAGGAGTTCAGACAGAGTTCAGACAATCCCTGCCTAAATTGCCAAGGGAATTGATTGCAGGTGCCAGACTGTCTGTCTTGACGAATAGCAATGAACAGCAATAAACAAGGCTTGTAACGACCACCTGTTCGTTTAGAATGGGGCTTGTTTGCGAACAGCAGATTGGGCTGTTAGTGGCTTTTTTTGGTTCATATTGCTGTTCATGCCCATCTCTAGTTATATAATACAGTGTGTTTGGGGTCTTCATGACAATCTGTGTGGGATATTAAATCCAAAAGCTTAATTAGTTGAAAAAAAATGTTTATCTCAACCAAGTTTCAAGATCATGGTCAAAAATTCCTGAGAGATATCAATATCAAACAAACATGAAGCAAAACAATAGGATTAAATGAGTCATGGTGGGTACATTAAAAAAAATTAATAACATCCTTAGCCAGCAGAACTTCTATTATCCAGTATTAATTAGCATATATTTTTGCAAAGACAGAACAAACTTTTATTGAGTGGTTAGCATTCAGACAGGTTATGACATTTGTAGAGTAATTATTTTTTTAAACTAAAAAGGCGCCTGCATTCTTATGTATAAAACATTTTTTATAAGCTGTGCATGACCAAGGAATTTTTTATGATACTGCTTAAACAGACTGAAAATACTAATTAAGATTTAAAATATCTGTGGTTATAGACTTGTAAATATGCCTGGGTAGCACTGAGAAAAATGAGTACTGTGCCTTACAATCAAACATATGATGCAACATTTGTCAGTAGCAAGCTGAAGATTTGACAAAAATAGGTTAGGAAAAAAACTAGAGCCATAGAACTTCATGTTTTCCTGGTATATAAAAGAGTGCATTTTTGAATTTAATGCAGATATTGTTCTAAGCCACATTGGTGGCATTGGGAAAGGTTGTTTGATAGAATATTTGTTTATTTATTCATTGTCCACTTTTCTGAGATTCAAGACAGATTATATAATGTAAGACATTGCAATCAGTAAATTGAGGAAATATCTAGCAAACAATGTAATAGGACTAGGACAGAAGATATCTGAAACAAGATATAAGTATTAAACATTACATGTTGAACAACGCAATAAATGACATTACATAAGTATAACGAGTGAGAGTAAGATAAAAACATAAATTATCAGATAATACATAGTAGTAGTAGTATAGTACACAGTCCCCTCTATTGAAATGTCTTCCTGAATTATCCTATTATAATGCAGCCCTTCTCCTTTATAAAAATGCCCTCCCGGACACCTCTGTTTTACATAGTTTGTGGAAAGCCACAAGTGTGGAAGCCTTTCTGACCTCCTCAGGTAGGCCAAGGTCATTCTATAGGAGGGGGCCACTTCAGAGAATGCTCATGTGCTGGCAGTTGTTGATCTTGTCCATTTGCAGGGTGGCACTGGTAGAAGGCCCTGTTCAGATGAGTGAAGTGGTTATAGCAGAGCATAGGAGGGGAGGCAGCTCTTCTCACATGGTCCAAGGCCATGAAGGGCTTTCTATGTGATGGCCAGTACGTTGAACTGAACCCAGTAACTAATAGGCAGTCAATGGAGGGACTAAAGAATTGGGGTAATATGCAAGCAGTGCTTAGTGTCTGATTATAACTGAGTGGTGGAATTCTGCACTAACTAGTTTTTCTGAGTTGATTTTGAGGAGAGATCTATATAAAGTGAATTATAGTAGTGCTATCCCCCCATCCACCAGAGAAAAATAAATTTATTCACCCACTTCATTTCTTTTATTTGTGACAAAAATCTGAGCATAATTACTCAGAAATGCCTCACATATGATTATGAGAAGCTTCCTGATCTGACCATTGATTAGAGGTGGACACAAACCAAAATATGAACCAAAGTTTGTCACAAACTGGGCTGGTTCATGGTTCACAAAATGGCAGTTCATGGGAGCTCATTTCTCACGAACTGTGATGAATTTTAGCCCAGTTTGTTTGATTCATATTTTGGTTTGTCACTGCAGACAGCCTGGTGCCGATCAATCAGTTTCCTAGGCAATGAGAGGATGGGCTCTCTGCAGACCTTCTGCTGATCCAGAAGTGACATTTTCACAAACGGAATGAACCGGTTCGCAAACTGGGGCAAGTTCGTGAAAGTTTGCATTTTGTGAAACGTGACGAACCACGAACCACACAGTTTGGAATTTTCCCAGTTCATGCCCATCTCTACTATTGATCCATTTAATTCAGCATGACCAGCTCTAGTAACAGCTCTCTAGGGTTTCAGGAAAAGTGTTGCAAAAGCCACTTTTGCAATACTTGGAATTTGAGAGCCTGAGACCTTCTGCATGGAAATTTTGTGTTCTACTATTTAGTCATAACTTTTTCCCTCATTGGTGTAAGTGGTACTTACTTCCTAAAATAAGGCTGCAATCCTATTTACTCTTACACAGGAGTAAGCATTGTTTGTATTGACTTTGGCATAAGCACCATTAAATTTTGTAAGAGTACTTGCAAATAAACAAGGCTGAGCATTGGCTCAGGCCGACCTTCTTATATCGGTCTCATTAAGCTTCCATAGACAGACATTGGCTTCAGGTGATACCCCTTGACAGTAATTATGATAAATTATTTTTTCCTGGATATGTTGTCTATTCTAGCTTTTAAAAAGAATCTTACCCCACTTTTCTCCCCAGTGGGGTCCCAAAGTGGTTGACAGAACACAAAAATACACGTTAAAGAGAAAAAGACATAGAACACCATATCTTGGGCTAGTCCTGGATCTACTGAACTGGCTCAGTCAGGGCAACAGGCGGAAAGCCATGGGATAAGAATTTTAATGAATGTGAGTGAAATTACCTGGGTTCCAATCTCTAATTTGCCATAAAACTTACCGAGTTGCCTTGGGCTAATCATACTTTCTCAGCCGAACCTACTTCACAGGGTTGTTGGGAACATAATTGAAGGGATGCCACTCTGAGCTCTGTGGTGGAGGGACAATACAAAAATGAGGACACTTAGGCTTGTCCTAAACAATACATATTCAGATATTTCATGTACTCTTGCCCCTTGGAACTGGAGGTACATTGGATAAACTGAATTATATGCAGGTCTTCTAACTAAACATGTCTATGGATATGTGTTATTAGTAAGGATGTCATGAATTTCAGGCAAAGGTGTTTGAAAATCAAACATATTGTTTTTGCCTGAGGCTATCAGATGTGAATTGATGACTGAATCTGTTTGGTTCAGCACTGATCACCTTGAGTGCCTCCCAACAGGTTTGCATTTTCCAAAACTGCACATGGGCAATAATACTTTCAGTCCCAATAAACTAGCAGTCATTAACATCACTGGCTACTTTGATGAACTCTGAACATGAGGATGTTTTTAAAGACAGCGCTTATTAGTGACAGATTTGTATGATTTGTGACTGTTTAAACAATTGACTGCTGAACAGAGCATTGGTGCAGCAAGGACAGGAGAAAATAGACTTCATCAGGCTGTGTCATGAGCATGCACATGAAGCTGATTGTACTATATTATACTGTTAGGAAGGACTATGTTGAAGCAACCTGCCAAACAGCCATGAACAGGTCAACAGACAGATGAACAGTCCATTTAAAAACTATCTATATGTTGGAAAGTGGGTTAAAAAGGGATTTCAAGCACATGTTCCAACAGTGTTCACTAGCTAATTTGAGGGGAAACATTTTGGGGAAATAAATTTGGGGGAATGTATTTGGCGAAATAATCAAATGATAGGATATGAAATTCCAAATGATTCAAGATGCTTTCTGTTGGGACTTTACATGGTCATAGTTCAAGAATTGATGAAGATATGATACTTGACTTTTTCACAGCAGCAGAGATGACTCTAGGACAGAACAGGAAAAAAACTAAACTATTTGAATATTAAATCATGAATGAATAAAGTGTGGGAAATAGTACAACTATCGAAATTGATGGAATTGGTGAGGTTGAGATATCACTGGACTTACTGGGTTAGTTTTTCATAATGTTGCAGATTTTCCTATGGATTTGGGTGGGGGGGGGGGATTACATTCGGTTATATATATATAATTGCGCAATCTTTTTGTAATGAATTATTCAATATAACACATTGATTATAAACTGGTTATAAATCATTGTACTTAAGAATTGGTGTATGTGCAGATTTTGAAATAAGAAATATAAATAAACTGGTTGCCTGATTACAACTGGTGAACAGGATATGAGCTGAACTGTTGGATTTCAAGCATCCTAAGGTATTAACAACACAAAAGCAGAACAGAAGTAGAAGCCACTGACAAAGGGCATACCCATGTCAGTGTTCAGTCTCTACCCTGACCCATTTAAATGTATTTAAATTTGTGTGTACTGCCACTTAGCTACCAATTGCTGGTATGCTATATCATCATCATGATCTGCCAGTGTACATGATAAGTTCATTTAAAAAAACTAGTCACATCAGTAATGCATAACTGAACAGAATCCTACCATGTGTTAGTGGAAGATTATACTCAACTCATTTCTGTTGCACAAGAATTACTGTAAAATCAAACACACTGCCTTTTTTTCATTTCCAATCAGCATTGCTGTGTACAAAAATCAAAAGGCCAAAGAGCATTTGTTGTAGTAATTATAATTCAATTTGGAGGGATGATGAGATTTGATTAAAGAAGATCTTTGGGGCAGGGGGATGGCTGCTGAAATATACCTTGTGTTATGTCTTGATCAAGTCAAAATCCAAGATGGGATACTGTCATATTGACTCAGTGCAAGGGCTACTTGCAATGTTTTGGGTTTGTAATGAAATGGTTTATATTTCTTTTGCAAAAGAGCTCTTGTTCAAACAGAAATGATGCCCATGGGATCCAAATCCATATGTAAAAGCTCTACCTATGGCCACTATCAAGTTTGTATGAGTCTTGAGAATGGAGACATTTCACCCATATCAACATAGTTCTTCCTTAAAGCTTGGAAAAGATTAGTTCTTTATAGAACAGATGAGTTTAGTAGTGTTGTTGTCTTCACCCCTAGCATTACTGTCTCCAGTATTCTTCACTGTGGATTCCCACCCAGGTGTTGATTCAGCCCAAGCTCATTTAACTTATGAAATGCTGACAAGATCACACTGTGAAGTAAAATAGCTGCAGGGAATGCTCTTTAGCTGTAATTTCCCCCCTTAAGTAGGAAAACTATTCTGGAGATGAGCATATTTAAATCAAGAGTAGCAATTATGGCTGTAAAGGATGGGAGAAGTGACACCATAGTATCATAGAGATATAATATAATCGTATCATTTGAAGTAACTCTGAAAGCTGACTCAGTGTATAGTGCTTATTACATAGGACTTCCTGCTGAGGATTTTATGTGGATTCAGATATCCTGCAAGCATATGTGTGTGGGTTTAATCTCCATCTCTTCGATGCTGGAAAAATTATCTTGTGAGTGACTTCCTATGAAGCTATGTCTTAGAACTCTTCAAGAATATTAATTTATGATTAATTTACCTCACTCTTAGACTTGTTTCTTACATTACACAGCAACAAATATTCATTCGACTTACATATGATAGGTGAACTGCAGCCTGTCCCAGATTTGTGGTATGTGGACCTATGTAATATATGTACTTACATCTAAGGTTACCATGTGCATCCTGTTTTATATTTTCACTTGTACATGTAAAACCTCCTCCTACCTCAGCACTTGGGCATAAGAGCTTTTCCTAGACTGTTATGGTCCAATCACATTTAGTGAGCAATCTTAAGCAAGTTTACTCAGAAGTAAGTCTTATTTTATTTAATGGGGCTTACTTCCAGGGAAGTGTGTTTATTGAAGCCTCAAACTTGCAGACCTTCTGTGGGTCAACTGCAAGATCCTTGACAAGCGCTTAAGGATTTTTATATTATTAAATATTAGTCATGGTCATTTATAGAAAGAGTTTTAACACTTCCCTAACCTGAAACCCAAACTGTTGCCTTTTTGGAGTATATGCAAAGGCTACTAGTATGCTGCCTATATATTTTTACCAATTCTGTGTGTGTATTTCTGGTCTAGAAGATAAGGCAGTACCCTCATGTGTTCCAATCTTGATCTGAGTATGTACCCTGTTACTGAACAATTTAAAAGTACCCTGGATATCTGATTGTCTGATTAAATCCTGAAATATAATACTTCTCTACTGCATCTATAAATGGTATATAATGTCACACAGAGATGTTAGTGACTTAATAGTAAAGCCCAACTCAGATCTACACATTGCTCTGTAGTGACTGCTTTAAATCCAGCTGCTATCACGTAGTTCGGTGTGGGCCTTTCACCTCACATGCCATGCCCTTCACAAACCCAGTGGCAGCAGTATCAACAGCATGGGGATTTTGTACTGATGAGGTGGAAATTGGCTTATTCAAATAGAGATTAATGAGGCTTCAGACTTAAAGCAACCAGCCCCACAACTGCTGGTAGATATTGATTGGTATGTTACCATTTTTTAAAGGCAAGATTAAGTGGCATTTGACAAGGGTTATGTGTATTCAGCATTAAAAAAATGTTGCAATTCTATCCCGAGAAAAACTAGATTCTGCATACTCTACAATCTGTATATATAACGTACACTAACCATATGTTCATATATTTACGTTATTTGCAAAAGGTATTCTACTTCTTCTAGTCATGAGGAATGACAAGCCGCTAAACATGATTAGAAGCTGGGCCCCAGAATCTTGGTAACCCTAATGACCTCACCTTTGGGCTAATAAAATTCACCAAACATAACCTACAAGCCTTTGTCATAGAGAATAAGAAAAAATTTAGAAGGTCCGTCTTGGACCTGTCTTGTGTATACTTGCACAAAATTGTATAGCTGGTTTTGAACAATACTTTTCAAGACGAACACAAACAAAAAACAAACAAATCCTTGAATACTGAGAATGAGATAGATGGACCCCAAATCCAGTTTCTTGAAGCATTCCATACTATACGTGAATGCATTAGCTACCATACATTTCTGAACACAATTCAGAGTGATAGTTTTATTTTGTAAAGCTTCGGGGCCGGCAGCCATTATCTGAAGAAACATCACTCTGCCTTGAGAATAGCAGTTCTTCCATATGGACCTGTGTTGCCTGAGGTATTAACTGACCATCTCAATAGTGACACCTTTTCTATAGAACACACTAGGTAGGGAGGTTAGCCCGCTCCCTGTTTATGTTTAGGTGGTTAGACAAAAACCTTCTCCTTAGGATGGATTTCCTCCCATTGGACAGCTATCCTAAATGATGGTTTAATGGACTGAATTCTAATATTAGATTGACATCTTAAGTTTATCTTGTTTAACTTGATTTCTTGTTTGTAGTTGTTGCATTTATTCCTATACGTGCTTCATAGCTGCATATCATATTTTTTGGTTGTGAAGCAATAATAACTGAAAACTATAAACAAACAACAGGGTTTTTAGTTTTGTAAAGCATAATTCTACCACTGACTCCTCCCCAATAGCAAAATATATTTTAACAATTCCTTTTTGAGATCTTTTAACTTCCATTTTGAGTTTCTGTGTGAATGATGCTGCTTTGGGACAATTTTAGACTATGCTTTATTTTTAGAGTGCAAGGGATACTTGAAGCTCAACCAATGAAACATGAAAGACTTTTCATTTAAAATTTTTTTGTAACTTTGACTTCTTTCTAAAAAGTTAATGAAACATTAGCTTAGCTTCCTCAAACAAAATGGTCTGTAAAATATTAAGCTTCATTTAATTAAATACTGTTGTCACAAGAGTTAGTAGTCTAAATGTTTCTTTCTTTTTTGATCAAATAGCAATTTTATTTGTACTCACAAGTTACACTTTATTCAAAGGTCTCTGCGACAGAAATTTGCATTTCCTCTCCCTAAAAACAAAATGAAGGCAAAGCAGTCTGAAATGTGGTTTGGCCAATATTTGCATATTTAAGCTGGTATGCATTAATTCTGAGTAATACACAGACAGGCACACATATACAGAATTATTTTCACTGACAAGGGCTAGACAGTAAAGTGATCATCAAAACAGTGAATAGCAAGTTACAATCTTATTAAAATGGGTTTGGACATGTAGCTTTTGGTCAAGTACATACAGGTTGAGAACACTGTGTTTGTAGCACCCTCATAAAACACCTGAGACAATTATTGGTTTGAACTGTACTGTAGATGTAATAATATACTGATAATGACCCAATTCAACTATGGTGGATTGTGCTGAAGTCCAACTGAAACCAGCAGAACTTGCAAGTCAGGGTAACTTGCTCCACTGGATGCAATGGCATACAGTCATGACTAACTGTAGTTTAGGACAGGACTAAAACTTGTTGATTGAACCATATATCAAAGTTCTTACATGTATTTATTTAAGATGTTAAAAATGCTTTTTTCACATTTATTTTTCAGAATTATACTCCAAAATTCAGATAACAAAATAGGAGAAGAACTGTTTCCTAGGCAACAGGGGGTGGACTTCCTGTAGACCTTCTGCTGACCCAGAAGTGGCCTTCTGCTGGCCCGGAAGTGACCTTCTGCTGACCTGGAAGTGACAATTTGCTGACCTAGATGTGGCATTTTCACGAACCAAACGAACTAGTTCTCGAACTGGAGCTGGTTCATGAAAGTTCATGGTCCATGAAATGCAACCAACCACAAACCACAAGGTTCAGGCTTTTTTCTGGTTCATGCCCATCTCTGTTCCTTATACTTGCAGACATTACCTGTAAAGGCTCAGGAGACCGTATATGGGAAACTCAGAGCAGAACTTCGATGACCTGAACATACAGAAATCAGTAGATAAGAGAAAGCAAAACCCGAAGGTGTCCCAGACTTAAACCACATTTAAACCATACCTTGTGTGCAATGAGTTAACACTGCAACAGTTTGGCTAGAGCTGGATTGGGGCCATCCTGACTTTAGTTTGCTGCTCCATGAATGAACAGTGTTCAAAATATTTTATGACTGCATTTATTCTTCATAACAATATGAATGAGCCACTGAATAACAGCCAAGTCCCTTGTGAACACCAAGGAAGGGTGATTAAATTATAATCACATTGGATTAATTAATCTATAATATTTGCTTTTTATATGAAGGAGAGGAAAAAATCTTCTTCAGCATAAAGGTTATGTACTCTTGAGGTCTGTGTCTTAATAAAGAAAAGGCTTGGGGAAAAAGCATGACAAGCCCCCCAGATATGATATGTCGTAAATGTAGACAGAAGGTTATTACTGATATAAAATACATTCAATGTAATTATCAGCTGCAACAAATAATCACAGGGATGATAATGAATAATTAACATTTTTATATTTCTGTAGTAATGTGTCTAATAGATAAGTGCATAATATTGAATTAATTTATTATCCTATAGTATTTTTTTTAGTAATGAAAACTGTATCACCAAAATATCTTCTCCATGTGGGTAGGAGATATTGGCTTGAAACACAGATAAGGCTTTATTTCTTTGTGTTCACATCTAAGTGTAGGAAGGGTGCCCCAAATACACTTAAGGAGCACAGAGGGCTACAGAAGTCTTCTAAATAAACCATTTATTGATGTTAACATGGCTTTCACTGAACAGAGCAGCTATTAGTATTCAATCCTCCCATCCTTGTTCTTGCACAATTTGCATCAAAACCAGATGGAATTTTGCCTGGATCATGACTGAGGACCTGTATAAAAGCCATTTGGAGCCCAGACATTTTTTTTTACATGATCTCCATATAAACAAACGGACCTAAAGTTTCCTTTAAGGAACTCAGGGCAAACAAATGTAATTCCCGTTTCCCCCATTTTATTCTTACAATAATGCTGTGTACTAAATTAGACTGAGACAGAATGACTGGCCCAAGATCACTCAATGAGCATCATGAACTGGAATCTGGATCTTTGCAGTGCTAGCTCGACACATCCCACACAAAGCAATAAGGTAGTCTTCTTGTACTTCCTCTACTTCTCCTCTTCATTTTCAAAATGGAGACGTTTTTGCAGAGTTCTTCCCAGCTAGTGTTTACATGGAATGCTGTGTGGACATTGGACCTTCAGATACATACCACAGCTGCTTAATCAGGGTGTATTTGTATTTCAAAGGGAAAAAATTCTTTGGAAGTCTGTAAAAACAGTATTTCAGTCAGTGGAGATGTCAGTTTTTACATAACAGCATTTTGTCTTGCTTTCTGGTCTGATGACACATGATTCAGCCACCTTGCTTAAGCTACGTGGTTCTGGGTCTGGTCCTTGCCTGGATGGGAGACTTCCTGCACATTGTCTCAAGTTCTACCATGGAAGAAACAACAACAAAGAAGCGCAGTAGGAAGAAACAATGGCAACCAAATACAAAAGGTCTCCCAGTCAACAATAAACAATATAAGGAATAAATATATTATCTACAGTGACAAAGTGCAAAGCATAAATAATGTAAATGTAATAAATATAATAAATAGTACACGTTCAAGATTCATAAATCATATCCGTATATATAACAGCAAAACTCATGTACAAATCCACAGGTAGCAGTACAAGCTGTGTAAACTGCAACCATAAAAGAAAAACACTCACTCCACAACCAGACAGTATATTCTTATGGTCTGGAGGGCTCCCAAGGTTGCCATGAAGAACCACGCTCAGTAAAGTACAGTGTACAAGAAGAAGCTTCAATTCATCTTTAATTCAATCTGTATAGATGTCTCCTGTGTGGAAGTGGAATGCCAACAGGGCTGGCTCCAACCAACAACCTGCTAGCCACGATTGTTTTGCACAAAAGGCTTTCTCAAGGGCAAACATTCAGTGGTAACTCTAATTCATATAACGGATGTGCCTGTTTATCTCCAGACAGACAGAATCTCCGTCAGCATATAAGTGCAACTATATTTAATAGAAACAAAAATTTATCTAAACTGAAACAGATTCACATAAACTAAAAATATATTGCATCACAGATATAAAATAAAGTAAATGCAGTAATCTAAGGGAATACTTGACTTGGCAGTGATCCAAATAAAAAAGATAGGAGGATTGTAGTTCACAAGATGGTTGTGGATCAGCAATCTGATGTGGATACAAAAAGGCTAATATAATTTTTGGCTGTGAAGTATCCAAATCCCAAGAACTACTAGTTTCATTATATTCAGCATTACTCATACTTTATTTGGAGCACTGTGTTGAGTTCTGGGTATGACACTTTAAGAAAGATATACAGAAATAAATTCAGAGGAAGAAACAAAGATGGCTAGGGGGAGGAAAATACATCCTATGAGGAAAGGTTGAATTTACAGGATATGTTTTGCTTGGAAAAGTCATTCACAGCTCTTACAGCCATGGATGCTGCTATGTCAGCCCCTAAGGGTCTCAACACACAAGACAAAATATACTCGAATTACACAGGTAAATCGAGTGTATTTAAGTGTAATTCGAGTGTAATTCAAGTGTATTTTGTCTCGTGTGGTTCGACCCTAAGATTGAAGGAGGCATCAGAGCTATTTGCAGACCTGCATAGAGATTCAGCCAATAGGAGCACTAGAAAGAGAGCCTTATAAGTGGGTTTCATGTTCCTAACAGTTGACCTACTCACCCTCCTCTTGGCACAACATGAGATTAGCTGGTTACCTTTTTGGAACTGAGCAGGATTTTTCACCTGCTTCATGTCATCTACCAGGGCAGGTGGTATAAACTGGCCGAGCCTTTGGACTGGTTACTAGAGGTGGGCATGAACTGGGGGAAAACGAACCATGCGGTTCATGTTCATGGTGTTTCATGAACCACGAACTTTCATGAACTGGCCCCAGTTTGCAAACCGGTTTGTGGTTTGTGGGGTTTAAATGTCCCTTTCCATGCCACTTCGCAGGGCTCTGAACCACTCTTTGTGATGTAAGCCTTATGCAAATCTGAGTGATTGCCAGCCAATCAGAGTCCCTGGAACTCCACTGGTGGGAGGGGGTGAACCAGCCTTAGCTTAAGGAGGAAGACACAATACCTTTCACCTCAGACAGGGATTTGGTGGCTGTGAACTCATAAGCTCAAGCTTTTTATTTTGGCTTTTAGTTAGGATTTGGGGTCAAGTTAAGAATGGAGCCTTGTTTGGGGAAATAAACAAGAATCCTGTTAAAGACATATCAAATCTAACTTTCTATAACCAGGATCTCTATGAGTTAAAGCAGTGGCCTGGAACCTAGGCTAGTTAGCTGAGGTAAAAATGTTACAATAGAACCTTAAATGCTGAGGACCCCTGTCCGGAGGGAAAAGAAATCAAATCTCCCCTCAGTGTTTGTGTTTGGTAACTAATGCTCAGTTTCAGTGTGTTAACTCCCATTGGGAAAGCTTATAATATTTAGGGAGTGAAGATCCAGTTGTACATTCTTACTGAAGTATTCTACACTGAACCTTTACTGTGCCACAGCTCTTATTCTCTGTAAATAAGCATTTGTTGTTCATTTTCATCTTCGTCTTTCGTGTCCAATCAAAATATTTAAGAAAAGGTATTTATACTTACCTCACAATTAAGTATCATATTATTCAATTAGGATCACAAATAAGATCACTTTAAGAAACACAAAGCTTACACACTACCACCCAGTAAAACAAAGCTCATGACCTCCCCGCCCCCCCACCTCATTTTAATGATTGGAGTTTAAACAAATAAAAGGAGAAGCCAGAGTGTGGAATTTGGACAACCATAAGTCCGGAGACAGTTATCTCAGGATCAAACTAGATATGCAGGTTTTTAAACAGTTAGGTCCAGGTTCCCCAGATCCAATTCGGGTTCCCCACTGCCACACAGCAGCTGAGAAGAATGGCTCTTAAAAAATAAATGAGTGCCCAAATGGCGAGGAAGGGCTCCTGCCTCTCCCCTCAAGCTATTTTCCAAAATAGTTAGCAGGAGGGATGTGTGTCAATTTTTGCTGCTGCATGTTGAGTATTATGTGCATTTGGAGCAGAGAAAGCAGGAGAATATCCTCCCCCTATGCTATTTTGACTCAGTGAAATGGCTTGGAGGGAAGGCCCTTCCTCCCCCCCCCTCACACAGTGGTTTCTGAGGCTGTTTGGGCTCTCCTTTATTTTTTAGCAGCCATTCCCCACAGTTGCTGTGTGGCTGCAGGGAACCTGAACTGGGTCTGAGGAACCTGGACCCAACTCTTTAAAAACCTGCATATGTAGTTTAACTAGAAATCTCTCTTCTCTTCTGCCCTTCCCATCCTTGCTGTGCCACTCCAAATTCCTTAAAAGCGGGGGCGGGGGGAGAGATTGTTGGATTTCAGGGAGCCATTGGGTAAAGAAGAGTTAAGGGAATTTCTTTTAACAGCCCTAGAAACCACTGAACATTTTCAAAAATTACTGTAAGGGCAGGAACAGAAGGATCATTTTCAGAATCTGGCTGGACTGTTTAGTTGATAGTTGAAGGAGATGACTTGGATTTCTTAGAATTTAAAATGTTTCTAGCCTTTATAGAATGACAAAGGAAAAATTATTGCCCCTTTCTCCATGCATCTCCCTCAAAGTTCCCCTTCTATGTCATTATTTAATTTTCCTTTACCAATTTTTCATCAACGGCCCCTTTGCAAAGTAATAGTTTTGCATTTCTGCTTCAGTATCTATTCTTAATCTCTGAGCTCTGCTTTTTAAATTATTATGCTACCATGATACTAAATCTTTTCATTTTCTTGTAATGCTAACACTTGCACAGAAGTGTGGCAGATACAACTAAGAGAGGGGGGGGAAATCATTTCTTAGTGATCTCTAAGAAGCAGGAAAAGTTAAAGAACAGCTTTGTAGCAAAGTCAGGAAGTGGAGTAAACAGGTTTTTTATGAGAACATGTTTTTTGCACTTCATGGAAGAAGTAGTGTCCATTCCCACTTTAACATTAGGTTGTCTTTCTTGAGTAAGGGTGAGCCTTCAATTTGCTTATTAGGTTATATAATTAATTGTCTGACATCATTTCCAGAAATTGTATTGGTGCCTTTCTTCCTTCTCCAGTGCATTTACCTCTTGGAGATGGTGTTATGAAGTTGCATGATGTTTCTTCAAAGGAAGATCTAGTTAAGGATTTAGCACCCATTCTGATATAATAGTTTCCATATAATTCTTTTACCATATCTGAATGCTTTGGTTATGTCTCCAAGGGAAGATCATGTAACAGTAAACACAGATTGGTGGGGGGAGGGGAGTAAAACTTTTAGACAATAATTTGGATGTTAACATGGAATTTCTGTGATTGTCAAGGGATATATCTGTGAACTCCATATCAACTTATTGTTTTCTGTCAAGGACAAATGCTGGAAGACCTGCTTAACCTATTTCTGAACATGTGCATCTGCCTACAAAGCATTTGGCTTTGGGTAGTTGGTCTGTTGTGTGCTGATAACACATGCACAGAGTTTCACTATTCTGAGCAAGAAAATAACTTCTTGGTGAAATTGTATTTGTTTCATAATACAGCCAAGCATTACAAGGTGGACAAATCAGGTAATTACAGATTTCAACAATATCAGTATTCTGAACAGCTCTAAAGTAGGGGTGTGCAAGCCAAAAATTTTCGGCTATAGCCGAAAGTAGAAAGCCGAAAGAAGATTCTCTATCGTTAAAGCCGAAAGCCGAAACAAGAATCTCTTTCGGCTTTCGACTTTCGGGATTCTTTCGGCATTATTTCGGCATTCTTTCGGCTTTTTTCTATGGGAAAATGCCTCCGTCTTCCAGGACGCCTGGAGGAGGCATTTTCCCACCGAATAAGCCCAAAATTGGTGGGGACCTTCCTCTAACCCTTCTCTAACAACCACCCAAGTTTCAGACAGATTGGACTTTGGGGGGGCCATGTTATGGCCCCCCCAAAGCAGGTCCCCCCATCCTCCCATAAGAAAGCGAAGGAGCAGCATATTGTTAGCATGCTGCTGCTCATCTTTCTTCATTATTTCCTATGGGGAAAAAATGAAGAGGCAGGCTTCCTTTGCCAGGGGTGGCATTTTGCATGCAAAATGCCCCCTTACCCTCAGAGGCCCTTCTCCCACCCCTCCTCCCACCCCCACCAAGGCTCAGCCTGCTCCCACTTGGGGGGGCCATTTCATGGCCTCCCCAAGTAGGTGCTCTAATCTCTACCACTGACAGCTGGGGGAGGCTTGTGTTGCCAGGGGTGGCATTTTGCATGCAAAATGCCCCCCAACCCTCTGGGGCCCTTCTCCCACCCCTCCTCCCACCCCCCACCAAGGCTCAGCCTGCTCCCACTTGGGGGGGCCATTTCATGGCCTCCCCAAGTAGGTCCTCTCAGCCCCTAAAGTCCACCCCTTACAGCCCCACACAAACCCAATTCCCCCCCAGCTGCCACACACAGACCCAAATCCCCACATTAGCCCCTCACAGACCCAAATCCACCCCCACCTGCCCCACACCCATAACCCCAGGAACAGGCTGGCAAAGGCCAGCCCTCTCCCTTTGTTCCCTATGCTGGGAACTTCTAAACTCTCTTTCCCTGGGCAATTCTGCACAGCCCAGGGGTACCACAATGGTGGGCACACTTCTGAGTGCCAGCTGGTCCCTGTGAAAGAGCACCTGAACCACAGACACCCTCCCTCAAATTCCCCCACCACCTACAGAGATGGCTGGCCAGCCAGCCCCATTGTTCCCTATGATGGGAACCAACTGCACAACAAAGAATAAAACAAGAACAACACAAAATAAAGTTTTAAATTTTTTTTCTCCCTTCCAAAGTACAAGTAGGCAAAGCATTATGACACATTACACCAGCAGTCCCCCACACAGAAAAATAACACAACTCACTTAACATCAGAGAATCACAAAGCACGATTCCTGTCAAAAACACTTTATTTCTTGAACAGCTTTAGGTTACACAGCAGGGGGGAACACCAAAGGGCATGGCAGCACTATCTTACACAAAAATAACACAACTCACTTAACATCAGAGAATCACAAAAGCACAATTCCTGTCAAAAACACTTTATTTCTTGAACAGCTTTAGGCTACACAGCAGGGGGGGGGGGACACCAAAGGGCATGGAAGCAGTATCTTACACAAAAATAACACAACTCACTTCACATTAAAGAATCACCCCAAAAAATTGCTGTCAAAAGCACTTTATTTCTGTAACTGCTTTAGGTTACACAGTAGGAAGGCACCACAGAGCAGGAAAGCAGTGTACTACACAAAAATAACACAACTCAGTTCACATCAGAGAATCACACAAACACAATTGCTGTCAAAAACGGTGAAGTGGGTTGTATTATTTTTTGTAGTACATTGCTATCATGCCCTGTTGTGCCCTCCTACTGTGTAACCTAAAGCTGTTCAAGAAATAAAGTGTTTTTGACAGGAATTGTGTTTTTGTGATTCTCTGATGTTAAGTGAGTTGTGTTATTTTTGTGTAAGATAGTGCTGCCATGCCCTTTGGTGTTCCCCCCTGCTGTGTAACCTAAAGCTGTTCAAGAAATAAAGTGTTTTTGACAGGAATTGTGCTTTGTGATTCTCTGATGTTAAGTGAGTTGTGTTATGTTTGTGTAAGATAGTGCTGCCATGCCCTTTGGTGTTCCCCCCTGCTGTGTAACCTAAAGCTGTTCAAGAAATAAAGTGTTTTTGACAGGAATCATTCTTTGTGATTCTCTGATGTTAAGTGAGTTGTGTTATTTTTCTGTGTGGGGGACTGCTGGTGTAATGTGTCATAATGCTTTGCCTACTTGTACTTTGGAAGGGAGAAAAAAAAATTTAAAACTTTATTTTGTGTTGTTCTTGTTTTATTCTTTGTTGTGCAGTTGGTTCCCATCATAGGGAACAATGGGGCTGGCTGGCCAGCCATCTCTGTAGGTGGTGGGGGAATTTGAGGGAGGGTGTCTGTGGTTCAGGTGCTCTTTCACAGGGACCAGCTGGCACTCAGAAGTGTGCCCACCATTGTGGCACCCCTGGGCTGTGCAGAATTGCCCAGGGAAAGAGAGTTTAGAAGTTCCCAGCATAGGGAACAAAGGGAGAGGGCTGGCCTTTGCCAGCCTGTTCCTGGGGTTATGGGTGTGGGGCAGGTGGGGGTGGATTTGGGTCTGTGAGGGGCTAATGTGGGGATTTGGGTCTGTGTGTGGCAGCTGGGGGGGAATTGGGTTTGTGTGGGGCTGTAAGGGGTGGACTTTAGGGGCTGAGAGGACCTACTTGGGGAGGCCATGAAATGGCCCCCCCAAGTGGGAGCAGTCTGAGCCTTGGTGGGGGGTGGGAGGAAGGGTGGGAGAAGGGCCCCAGAGGGCTGGGGGGCATTTTGCATGCAAAATGCCACCCCTGGCAAGACAAGCCTTCCCCAGCTGTCAGTGGTAGAGAAAAGAGCACCTACTTGGGGAGGCCATGAAATGGCCCCCCCAAGTGGGAGCAGTCTGAGCCTGGGTGGGGGGTGGGGGGAAGGGTGGGAGAAGGGCCCCTGAGGGCTGGGGGGCATTTTGCATGCAAAATGCCACCCCTGGCAACACAAGCCTCCCCCAGCTGTCAGTGGTAGAGATTAGAGCACCTACTTGGGGAGGCCATGAAATGCCCCCCCCAAGTGGGAGCAGGCTGAGCCTTGGTGGGGGGTGGGAGGAGGGGTGGGAGAAGGGCCCCTGAGGGTGAGGGGGCATTTTGCATGCAAAATGCCACCCCTGGCAAAGGAAGCCTGCCTCTTCATTTTTTCCCCATAGGAAATAATGAAGAAGATGAGTAGCAGCATGCTAACAATATGCTGCTCCTTCGCTTTCTTATGGGAGGATGGGGGGACCTGCTTTGGGGGGCCATAACATGGCCCCCCAAAGTCCAATCTGTCTGAAACTTGGGTGGTTGTTAGAGAAGGGTTAGAGGAAGGTCCCCACCAGTTTTGGGCTTATTCGGTGGGAAAATGCCTCCCCCAGACGTCCGGGAAGACGGAGGCATTTTCCCATTGAAAAGCCGAAAGAAAGCCGAAAGAATCCCGAAACGTTTCGGCTTTTTTCTTTCGGCTACCCGAAACGTTTCGGCATTCCCCGAAACGTTTCGGCATTCCCCGAAAGAAGCCGAAACACTTTTGTTTCGGCATTCTTTCGGCATTCTGAATGCCGAAACGCACATCCCTACTCTAAAGTACTGAAGTTGGATTCGTACGTGGTCTCAGATAACCATTTTGTCACATTCATTCTTAAAATGAAAAAAATACCCAATTAGAAAATAATTTGCTAGCCACATGGTTCCATACAAAATTATCCCTAATATTATACAAAGTTTGTAAAAGCTAGTAAAAAAAATTTAAGGTGGTTTATACAATGTGGGCATTTCTTCATCATGATGCCTGTCAATCAGAAAACAATACTGACATTCAGAGCTTCTTTTCTGGGAAAAGAGGTAGTGGAACTCTCAAGAGGGAAATGAGGGAGAAACACATGGAAGAAAAGTGTTGCTACTTTCACATGCCCCACTGCTTTTTTCAGCTGAGGGGGAGGGGGGTCCCTCCTCCTCCTCCCCTCAGCTGAAAAAAGCAAGCAGGCGTTTGAAAGCAGTGTTGCTGTTTTCAAGGCCTACAGTTTTTTTCAGGTGATGGCGGATTCCCCTTCCATTAGCTGAAAAGTGGTGGCCTTTGAAAGCAACACTTTTCTTACCGCTTGCAAGCCCGAAGCTAAAGAGCTGGATGCCTTGGGCTGCACACGGGAGGAAACAGGATCAGGGGATGGGGGCACTGGACATGTGATTACATTCAAGAGGTGCCAGAACTCTATTCCACTGTGTTCCCGCTGAAAAAAACCCTGCTGACATTTCTCCCTTATTAAATAAGGATAATAAATAATATGATGGATCTCCAATGTCAGTTTCAGCTGAAGAAATTTCATAACATTCTTCAATAGATTCCAAAATGCTATATGTGTAAAGCTTTCAATTGCCATTGAGTCCCCTGTCACCTGAAAATCCATGATTCTGCATGATACTGAATCAGAGCACTGATCAACCAAGATCATTGTCTACTCTGATTAGCAGTTACTCTCCAGGGCCTCAGGATGTCTTTCACATCAGCTACAACCTGCTATTTTTAACTGGAGATGTTGGAGATTAACCTAGGACCTTCTGGTTGCAAAGCAGAGGTTCTTCTGCTGAGCCACAACTCCTCTCTAGATTGTCTAGCTTCTTGTAAGTAGTATACAAGACAAAAATGAAAATAGGAAAATGTATGCTATAAGTGTGTGAGAAGAAGTTGCTAGGATCAAAAATGCATTAACCCAATAAAGTATAAAAAGTCAGCACAGAAGTCAAGACTTGCCACAGTGGAGTTCTTTACATAAAGATACATCCCAGAAGAAGGGGGCTCAGTTTAGAAAATATTTCAGGTTTCCTTACAGATGCTCACCCTCAGCCGCACCCTTTCTTTGAAAGCATGACTGATTGTCCTTCCAGAACCTGTCCTCTCAAAGGGACCCTGCATGCACAACCACAGACAGTATGCTGCATCGGTTGAAATAATTTGTTTCATAAGAATGTCTATGCCACACTAAGCCAGTTAGCATCTACAGTGCCATGTAGCCCTTTTCGTCCTCTCGGTGCTGCAGCCTAACACAGCTTCCCTTCTGAAACTACAGGATATGTTTCCTTTCTATGTATGAGATTACACTGTAACCTTTATTTAACTGTTAGAATTTAGTTATCATCACCAAGTAGAGAATCGTCCCATTCACTCTCAATCATCTGTGAAGAGTAGATTAAGCAAGAAAGGCTTTTGCTCATTTTTAATGCTCAGCCTTCTCACATAGACTGCATGCGGCTCTAAATCAAGGATTTAGGGGTGCTGTATAGGAACTCTTCTAGTTGGACTAAAATTCAATTTTCTTATCTTTTTAAAGGAAGTTCTTTTCATTTTCCCTCCATTCTTTCAATAGTTCAAGCTAACAATCTAGCTCCTGTAACAAGTAGAACTGGGGCTACTAAACAAAAAAGCCATCTGACAGTTGGGGGTTGGGACCGAAACCACCAGGCCGGCTGCTTAGCAATGTACCTTTGCTTCTCAACTACACCAGCTGTATAAACCTTTCCCAAACACCTTTTCCTCCATCCACTGTTTTGTGTGTGTTTTCTTCTGGGGATTAGCGGATTTGCCTGCAACCTGCTCTCTTGGCTGAAAAGAGTGACTACAGAGTACAATGCTGCGTCTAGTTATCTTCATCTCCTGGCCAGTCCTTATCGTGTGCTGTACATTTAATAAAAGAGATGGGGCAAAGGAGACAAATGGTATAATGCATTTCCTTTTCATTGTAGGATACCTGGATCCAAAAGCTGTGTTGGGTCAGAAATGCAATGCCTTTCTGTACGATGCTGCAGCTTCAAGTTAAGCATTTGTTCCTATCCTTTAAAAAAAACCCCACACATTTTAGCTATTTCTGGCACTCCTGGTAATGTGCACCCTAGGGAGGGATGTGACTAGAGCAGGAGAACAGCAGCAAGACAGCAGTGGGTTGTATTGTGAAGGATGGGCAACTGCACCTGCTCCTATTATGCCTGGCATTCACTGGTGCCATTTTATCTTTCACAGCACCCAAGATCTCTCCCATTCAACTTCCCCCTCCTCTTTTATTTCCTGCTTTTATGACACCAAACATTTACATTTTCTATTCTGTCTTGTCACCCTGTTCACAGTGCACCCAGAACAAAGCCATTTGAGTTTATTTATCTGTCATAATGATACAGGCCACATGCTGGTTTACACTCGTAGGGTTGAATCTGGGAGCTGTGTTAGAGCTGATTTTATACTTTTGGTTAATGCATGGCAAACATTATTTGGCAACATGTGGATAAAAAGCTGTGATTCTAAAAATACTCTCAAAAGCACAGTGCACATGATTTGAACACACAGAGAGTTCAGTATGGAACGACCATGCAGATCCATGGCCTTTCCAGGAATGCTTGCTGACATGTGAAACCCCTTACTTGCTTAAGCTCACAAATGAAGCCTAGTTCCACATTCCATTGTCACCTGAGATCAGATAAATGACCAGCAGGAATAGGGCTTTGTCAGCAATGGTACCCTTACTATAGAAATCTCTCCAGGGAAGTCTGCTAGGCCAGCTCTCATATTGCCTTCAGAAAGCTAATTAAAACTTGTGTGGAACATTTGCCACGTTTGATTTTTAACATTGAAAATTTCCCCTTTCCCCATAAGAGGAGAAATAGTCAAGTAAGATCACTTTTTAACAAAAAAATGCATTTTTTGTTTGACATTTTTGGTGGTTAATTTAGTTCAGCACTGTTTATAATACACAAGACCCACTAATCATTATATGCTCTATACTCATGAGGTTTCTCTCTCTTTCTATTCTAAACACAGCAATTTAGGTTTGTGATGCTCATGCACTGGTGATGCTACAGCGGAACAACAGCAGAAAATGTAGGAGAAATGCCTGGAGGGAACCTAGGCAATGTGGGATATATATATAAAAAAACAAACTATATAGGATGGCAGCCACAGTTGTGCTATGATTGCTCTGTTCACACAACTACATTTTCCTGTGTGGCCAAGACAATCCAGGAGATGAATTATTGCTATAGTTAAATGATAGTGCAATATCCTATGAGGTGTGGGTGCAGTCTTGTTATGTGACAGCCTCAGAAAGAGGTTTTTAACACAACATCAAACTCAGTTTCTTGTTTTCCTCCTCATCTGTCATGTTTTTATATAGGTAGCACACAAAACACCATTATTTTTCAGTGTATTACATACTAATGTCACTCTTGGATCTAAACATTGTCAAAATGCCACTGTTGCTTGCTAAAATGAGAAAACTTGCTAAGAGTAACTACATTTAAAAGTTGTGCAATGGAACTATTGTGATTTTAACTAGCTAAGGATATGTTCCCCCACACTCTGCCAAGACCAAAGCATGCTCCAAAGCATTTGATTTACCTTGTCTGCATAATGGGAAGCAAAAGAATGATCTCCAGATGGTAGAGAGTCCATCTTTACAATTCTCATTGCAGCTTCTAACTGATCTGACAATGGGAAGGCTTATATATTCTTCTGTTATTCCGAACAATGTGTGCCAGATGTTATTCTAGCAGGAATATTTATTAACAGCTCTTAGCTCTAAAGCTGAGAATAAGGGAAAGTAATAGATGATCCAATCTTCTTAAAAATAATTAAAGGAACTGTATATATCTGTTAACCAATTAGAATCACATGTAGTTGAAGGAAATCCTACCAATATTAATGGAAATTAATTCCAACTAATGTCTAGCTAATACATGGTAAAAACCCTAATGTGACAGCCATGTGGAAAATTAACATATGAGCCAAAGGACCCAAACATCTTTCCTATGGCAAATGTGCACATAAAATTCCACTACTGCACTTCTTGGATGGAGCTTGCCTTCAGTCTTAGGAGGTATGTGGCAACATGCTGTGCCCAAGGGTTTTAAGAAAAAACATATTCTGGTGAGCAATTGTATGCAGCATGGAAGAAGGTGATTTTACCCTCAGAGTGCTCTGTGCCCCCTCAGTTTCCCCACTATATGCAGCTTACTCTCCCAACCCTCCTTTGACCAGCCAGCGTGAGTACAAGTTGGACACTTTGAGAACAAGTGTTCTTGAGAATTTTTTTTTACCTCCAAGAGCTTTCTTCAAACTGGCCTCCATAGGGGAACCTAGTTGGCCTTCTACTGGCAATAAGTCATAGTTAATAGTTCATGCATTAGATGCATGAAGAGAACTGTGGTTCTCAAAAGCTTATGCTACAATAAAGTTGGTTAGTCTTAAAGGTGCTACTGGACTCTTCACTATTTTAGGGACAAATGTGTTTACACATATCACAACTGGGAAGTTGCATGGTCATACCAGGTTATATGATAATTTCTCCATCCAGCCAAGGTCACAGGACCACTGCTGGGGCAAACATTATTTTATACATATGAGGTTGCCACCTAGAAACCCATACACCATTTGTATGTCTAACAGTGAAACCCTAAGCAGAGTTATACCTTTCAAAATCCTTTGAAGTTACTGTGCTTAGAAAGATATCATAAAAATCCTTCCCTGGCTATTGTAATAAGAAAGATTCCAGGTATGCTACACACAGGGGCAGAGCAAGGGTTTACCTCGCTCGCGGCCGGCCGGGCGCCCCCACACGTGCACGAGCGCACCGGCCTGCGTGATGACGTCACGCGTGACGTTATCACGGGAGCGCACGCGCCGCCGCCAGCCCAATTGCTGTGGCGGGCGGCCTCCGAGCTCTCCCGCTCGGTTGCCTGCGCTGCCGCAGATGCCTGACCGTGGTGGCTGCGCCTGGCCAGGGGCTTGTGCTGGTGGTGGCAGCAGCGCGGGGTGGGAGGGATAGGAGGCTGGTGCTTTGTGGCGCGCGCTCCCACCCGCTGAGCCTCCTCCGGTGCTCCCTCCGGCACCCCGCGCCTGCGGCCACTGCCTACCTGGCCTCAATAGGCCCGCCGCCCCTGGCTACACAATAGTTGAGGAAGAAAGTGGATAGGAAGAATGAGGACAGAATGGCTGATAGAAGTCTCAGATGCTTGTATCCCACTGGACCTGGAGATTTAGGGCATGACTACATGATATGCCAACACATGTGGGGTCAAAGGTATGTGACCAGATTTGCAATCAAACATACATCAGGGAGCTCACTTTAAAAAATGCTTGATCACTCAGCACTACAAGGGAAAAGGAGTTTCTGTTTCTCCCACATACACACACACACACACATCTATCACATTTCTCTCTCAGAGCACCAAGAAAGCAAGCACTTTTTAAGGTGAGTTCCGTCAATGTACATCTGACTGTGAATATGGTCACATACCCATGATGACCCCACTTGTGTCGGGCATATTACATAGTTAAGTCCTTGAAGATATAAGCTTTTCTAGTTACAGAGGGGTCCTACATGTGAACTGAGGCTAACTGTGCTTAAGAATGATTACATTCAGACAAAAAGGACTTCATCTGGATTAAACACAGTTAAGAACATGGTATCAAGATTTGCCATGCAGGGTTAGGACAATGGAATGTCTACTTCAGTATTCTAAATTCCACAAGTAGCGTTCAGGGAGGTTCCTGAAGAAGACAAACCCTTTCAATTGGAACATGGACATTGTCAGATTAATATATCTATTAATCACACGACTACATCTATCCCATATGTTTTTTCTCTAATTCATTTTAAAAGTCCTGTATGCAAATTGCCATTGTAAAATACAGGCATTAAAATATGCTGGGACAATGGGTTGGCAAATTTTAATTGTTTTCGTTGTCTAAATGGCAGCCAATCTCCTCCAAACATGCTGGATAAAAAAAGAAGATTCACATAGTTTCTTGATGTGAAGTTCACTATTGCAATTACCCATATATTTTGTACTTTTATGATATTTATAATGGTCACCCAATTAAATATCAACATTGGATGATTATGTCTTCATATAAGTACAGTACATTTTAATCAATAATAATAGTTAATAATTGTGGGATTCTATTGGTAATTTCATGAGGAAAGTGGAGTGTTCTTAGATATAGGGATGGCTATGAACAACAAAGCCTACTGGAAAATGTTGTATTGTAGGATAGGGAACAGGAATTAAGAAGACTGGAGTTCTGGCCTGGGCCTAGGCTGCCTTACTAAATGATGCAGCAGTTATGCTGCATCAAGTTTCAGATATACAATAAACCTTGTTTGGAATCTAAAGTGTACTCACTTTTCCTCAGAAACTGATTATATAAATTATGAATGTGTATGATGGATAAAGAAGGGGAAAAAACATGGCAAGAAATTCAAGCTCAAGGAAAAAACATTTCATGGCTGACATATTATCAAATGGTGTCTAAACTTAACGATCGACTCTCTAAAGGTGGCCTGTTAAAAGAGAAAATAATGTCCGAACAACTAATCACTGGAAGTTCAAAACACCTATTCCACAAAATTATAAAATGTTATTGTAATATGCCACAGAATCAGAACAAGTAAAAAAATGTATGACAAAATGGATGAAAACTTTGGGGAAATTTATGTATGAGCCAGTGAGAAAATGTGTGGACTAAAGAAATCAAATCCCCTACTCCCCACCTTTTACCTGCTACTTACTTGGCTGGCAGGGGGAAAGCTAAGGAACAGGCCTCCCGGAGGCCAGTGTGACAACATCAGTGACATCATCGTGCGACCCTAAGATCACTCCTGCACTTGCAGCAGGCTGATTTAGGCCCCAAATGTGTCAAATTGGGCCTGTTTGAGGCTCAAGTTGACCTGCAGTGAAGTGCACGTGTGCTCCCAGCCTTCTGGGAAGTGATGTCACTGCACCAGGCCAGGAATAAGCTATATGAATATGTATCATTGGTGAAATTAACATCTTTTATACATAATAGAACAATCCGAAAATTTCAGTAAAAACTGAAAGCTTTTTTTTATTATGTAGCTGAAAACTAAGAATAATGAGAATAACTATTATAAAATAAATTAGTTATGAAATTTGTAATTTAAAACATTGAATATAAATGTATCAGAACATAAGTAAGTATCATTGTATCTCATAGACAGTGTCCTAAAAATTCAATGAAGGGGATGACTGGGTTTTATATATTCTGTTATATATCATTATCTCTGATTTTCACAATTATGTTATATAATCGCTTTTTTTGTATATCTTCTTGCTATTATTCAGTTTTCCAAAATAAAAAATGTGTTACAGAAAGATTGATTTGCTTACAAGGAGGCATTCCATACCCATCTCAGCAGGCTACACAAAAATTGCCCCAAAGTATTTGAAAGCCAAGCTTTAGAAGGAACCACTTACAAATGAGACGTCTTAATTATTTTCAGAGTTACTTTCAGTGCAAGATTTTAAAATAATGAGTCAATTTATATAATGTGGGGATGCCATGTCTCCTATTTGATGGGAGGCCTCCCACTTGCAGCCTTCTTTGCCCACAAAGAGTGGCGGTGGGAGAATTTTTTTTAAAAAGCAGCATTGCTGTCAGTTCCAGGAAACCCCTGGAAGTAATGTAGGGGAGCTCTACAAATGGCTAGAAACTGATTTTCTAGGATTCCTAGAGCTACCCATTGTCTCTTCCAGGTTGTACCCAGAAGTGATGTACTTGTGCAAAGCAATTTTTTTTCATTATTTTTCTCCTGCTACCTCTCCAAATTGGTGCACAATAGAGATGATAACCAGGAGGTTGCTCATCATAAGCGGTCACATGGCAACCCTATCTGGGGCTCAGAAATCCCTTTTGACATGTATGAGGAGCTCCAAGAGAATATGTCTGCTCTCTCACCTTGGGAAATAGCCCTGTCTTCTTTCTCGTACTTACTCCATATCCTCCACCTCAGTTACAGCCATGGAGGTCTTTCTCAACTGACCTCTCAAATCCCAC
The DNA here is from genome assembly GCF_028583425.1 of Eublepharis macularius. Classification (NCBI taxonomy): domain Eukaryota; kingdom Metazoa; phylum Chordata; class Lepidosauria; order Squamata; family Eublepharidae; genus Eublepharis; species Eublepharis macularius. The sequence continues at coordinate 169,501,028 of NC_072791.1, read as the reverse complement.
AAGCTTTCCAGCCCTCATGGGGCACACACAATTGTAACAAGGTGTTGTGTCTTTAAGGGCTAGAAGTCTGTTACAAAGAGGTGGGATCAGCATCCTTTCCTCCTTGCTGGAGTACTTTGGCCTTAGTCCAACCTTGGCTGGAGCAACATCTAAGCCTCTTATCCAGTTGAATCCAGCTTCAGTGATTCCCGTCCCGCCACTCCTACAGGTACAGAGACTCTCTATTAATTCTGTCAACCTCATTCTTAAGCAGGACACATTAGTTGTTACTGTCCCATAGAAAACAATGGAACAGTTTAGTCATCATGGCTAACTTCCATTCCATTAATGTTAGTGAGACTAGAACAATTTAAACATGCTTTTGCATCAAAATTAATATTCGAGTAAGAAGTGCTAGCAACAATTAATGTTCTTTGTTAAAAATAAATTTGACAAAACATATGGCAACTGACCATACCACAGAAACAATGCTGCACTGACATTTTCAGAATAAGAAAAAAAAATCCCATTTGACATATTCTTTGAACAAAAGTTGGTAGCAGTAGAGAAAATTCATATCCAGACAGACATTCAGCTACTGTTTCCCAAGAAATCCATATTAGCAGATGGCATCATGTGGCTATATACCACTGAAGCTGAGAAAGCTAGGATGGTTTATATGAATGTGGATGATAGATCACTTTTCCCCACTGAATAGGCAATGCTTTCCTCTTTTCTTCTTAACTGTAATAGCGTTAATTACTCTTTCTAGCACCTTTCCCCGTTGCTTTCCTTCACTTCATTTGCAAGAAACCTCCATCTAGTTTATTTACATGTGAACAACGTGGAGCATCATGCGGTGACTTCCTAAAGCAGACACTGAATCCCATTCAATTCTCATTTCCTCTCTGACAGCCGCCATTGAATCAATCATGTTTGCCATGCCCTCTTCATGACCACCTATGAGATCCCAAATCACTTTTCATCTACCATGTCAATCACACTCAGACCATGTCCACTTTTCATTACAAACACACTGTCATGTGACTGGCTAATCTGTCACCCCTTGACAGCTGTTAGTGTGCCAATTGATTTAATTAGCAATCAATTAGCTTGTTACTATTGGAAGTAATTACCTTTTATAGAGCAAAGAGTACAGCTGGCTGCAGCACTAAAACTCGGCTAATAAAACTGCTTTTAACACCCCTCTCTCCATGCAAAATCACTAGCTCACAAAGACTAGGAGAATTATTGGTGACATGCACATGGCTTGGAGACCCCAGGGGATGTCCCTCTCCTTTTATTATTATGCTGGCAGACTTTTCCATTAACGGGCTACAGTATTTGTACTTTCAGAAACAGATCTTACTAGAGATGTTGTTAATGTATATATTATTTACGTGGAGTTGCCAGGGTAACTAATATTTGTAAATGACTCAGGGCGTAGTCCATCATAAATTTCTTTCACGCAAACCTGCCATCATCTTTTGCAACTCCTATTAATGCAAAGCACAGGAATCCTTTCCACTGGATTGTGTCCAGTGTATTTGAAAAGTTATGCATGGAATGTATCTTTGTGTATCTTCCCCAAATATTTTGAAGTGGATTTAGCTCAATGGTACAGAACATGCATATGGTCTCAATCCCCTATCATCTCCCGTTAAGATGATCTGAGGTAGGAAGTATTGTGATAGTCTTTTCTCTGCCTGAGATCTTGGAGAGCCGCTGCTGCCAGTCAGAGTAAATAATACTCAATTAGACTGACCAATTATCTGACAGCAGAACAAAGGTTTGTATGATCAACAGTATAGTGGGCATGCTTCACTGGTAACAGAAATTTAGAACACTGTAAATATATAATAGGATTGGATGCAAATCATCTTTATAGTACAAAATTATCCAGTTTAAAATAACTAAAGCAGTTACCTGTAAACTAACTTGAGTGTACTGCACAGTGACTTGAGTTTCAATATCTTGCCCAAATCACTGAAGTTTGTGCACAGATAACTTTGTACTGTGTTGGGATCAAAGTGCAAAATACTCAAGCACTAATAGCGTTTCACTGATTTCAAAGCATTTCAATAGATTAGACTATATTTTTTGATTAAATCGTGGAGATGCTGATGGGAAAAGGGGTGGGTTATGTTTTCTTCTTTTGCTCCCCGTTCTCAACCTGCCTTGAAAAAGTTAATTACTGTTTGTCACTTACATTACCCACTACGCACATTCATATATTTTAAAAATCTGCTTTCTTGCCATTTCGAATGCTAGCACAATTGTACGTATCCTGCCTGTCTGCCATTAAATTCAATCTGCAAAATACTCCCAAGGCACACAATGACTCGCTACATTAGCTCTGTGGTGAACAGAAGAGTCAGTAATGAGATGAGTAAGTAGACTTGTACTCCATTCATCATCCTGTTTGCTTCAATATAAGTGTTCTTTTATCAGCAGTATTGGTACTGATGTCATCACACAAGGCATAAATCACAGCAAATGTGACAATGTCCTATTAAGGGTCATGGTCTAAAATCATTATTGACAAATTAAAGACCACAGTTAGCCATTTTTCCCAGTGTATTCTCATTTTGAGATATGGTTAGCACTTTATTGAAGAATGCAGATTGAATAGTCATTTATAGCTAGGAGTAGCTGCGAGCATTAACATACCAGCCTTCATACTCATTTATACAAAAAGAGCATGATGGAGATTTTTAAAAAGGCATGGAATTAAGAAGTTAAAACTAGACCAGTGGAACCTTGTTGGGTCATCATAGTAGGCTGGTTTTTATGATTTATTTCATTAAGGCTGCAACTGCAAACCTCTGATCTGGGAGCAAGACCTATTGAATATAGTGAGACAGACATTTGAATAAAGATGCATAGGAACAGAATGCAAGTGTACTTGTATGCATTGTAAAGAACCCTATGCAATAAAAAAAAATGTTTGACTTTTTTAACCTAAACTTCATGAGGCAGTGCGTCTCAACGGCTATAGTTAAATGGCAGTACTGCATACTTTTGAATACCAAGTGCTGGGGAAGACCAACAGAAAAAAAACGTAACCATCTGTTTGTGAACATCCACAGACATTTGGTCAGCTACTTTCAGGTCTACACTGATCCAGCAAGACAGTTCTTCTTTTCTTATGATGTAGCAAATCTCCTCAGGATATGATGTGGCAGTGCTATCAAAAAATGACATGGTACAGTCCCCGCAAAAAGGAAGTGCAACCTCAGATTTGCACCTTTAAATCAGCTTTTGCAAGTTATATGTGTTTAAGTCAAGACCAATTTTAGCAAGTTCAGCCATGTGGTGTTTGTCTCTCTGGCGGCTGCCAGGCCATGCCATTGAAACTGGGAAAATTGAGATGTAGAACACACCTCTGACCGTCTGTTGTCCAAGAATGATGTAATGACTGTCTTGGTTAGGTGGGGCAGGAAAAGGGTGGTATGGTTAATCATAGGCTCTTTGCTCTAATATTCCCTCTGTTAGGCCATTCTTGGCTTTCAAATCTAGTCAGCTCTATAATCCCACATATTAGGCAATGCAATCCTTTATAAAACTTCTACTTCACAAACTAAATTAGATGTTATTATAACAAAGGGAGACAATACTATTAACATGAAGTTGAAGTTATCCAACATTTGCTGGCTTAGTGTGGGAGAGGTCAAGGATGTACAGTTTAATTGAATACATTTTGAGCCAATTAACCAATGAGAAGAGTTGGAAATCTTGGTGGTATTTTGCAAGGACACTCCTCATGTAGCAGACTCAAATTATTTCTGTACATTGAGGATCTGAGAGGTCCAAGTTCCACCTCCACCATAGACTTGTTGTAATAGAGTAATTATCTTTGTCAGTTTCCCATCTATAAAATGGTTGTGACATAAACGCTACTAAGAGGCTGAAAACACACCAAAGATTTCAAAAGACTTTGCAAATTAAAGTGGCATAAGAAAAAAAGAAGTATAGAAGGTAAAGGTTAGCTTCTGGTTTGGTGTGTACATGGGGTGGTGGGGGAGGGGGGGAGAAAGAGAGAATTTTTACAGAAATATTGACATCCCAGTTTAGGTTTCTTTTTTACCTTCATAAAAAAATTGAGGAGAAATGTATATGCAATATGAAACCTACATTTACTGCTTCAAGAAAATAAAATGCATCATTCATAGCAATGTTAACATATAACTTTGTGCTATATGGCATATTTATAAAATTTAGAATTATAAATGCCTTAGTTTTTTTTCATATCAATGTGGTTTAGTGGTTAGAGTGTAGAACTATGATGAGAGAAACTTAGGTTCAAATCCCATTTGGCCATGTCATGGGCCTGTAGCTCAACATTATCTTCTTAGTAAGGTTGTTGTGAAGATATGACAGGAGAAGGATATAAACCATTTTGACCTCTTTGGAGAAAAAATCAAATAGCTAAGATAAGAAGCAGAACTGCAAATATCCCTAATACTAGAAACAGAGAGCAAGCTGCTAACTGCTGTACCCTATGCCACCTTAGCACATATTTCATAGTTTTTATGATCTGAGGTGGGGGAAGTTTAAAATAAACATATTCTATAGTAAACCAAAAATTTATTATTTGGATAATATGAGCTAAGGACTAGGAGCAAATTTAGATATTGAATAGCATTTAACATTGAAAATAATGGCCTGTTTCCAATTTTCCATGGACTTTGAAAAGCAAGACTATCTTACGCCCCCCCCCCCCCATTTTGTTCCTCAGGAGTCAGCAGGGCAAAATAGAAAAATGCAGAGAGAGTGAGAATTTAATCAGCAGAAATAACTGCCCATTCTTCCATAAATGAAATGTCACTGCATTGGAGTGTCGGGTGCCAGGCTGGGGCAGTGCAGGCCACATTCCCAGAGAATGAAGGGTTCAGGCAAGGGGCTAGTTCCAGCAGCATAGCTAAGGTCCAGTCCTAAGTTCAAAGTGGAGAGTCCAAAAGCCAGTGGTAGCCTGGTCCAAGGGGCAGTCCAAAATGCAGAGTCAGGAGGTCCAAAGGTCAGTTATGGGCAAGTTCAAGGGCTAGACAAAGGCAGAGTCAGGAGGACATGGTTCAAAGCTCACAGAACCACAGCAGGCCCTAATGCAAGAGTCAGGGGTAGCAACTTGTTACTCCCACACTTGATGGTCTCTCTTGGCTAGGTTTTATAGCCAAGCGCCAGAGGGCTGGGCTTGCAGCCAGCAAGTGATCCTGGGGTTACTCTTTGTGGCTATCAGCAAGCAACTGTGTCTGGCCAGGAGGCATGCGCTTTGCTGTCTCTCCTGCAGGCTTGCTCTTTGCCTTCATCTTGCTCCAAGGATGTGGACAATGCTGGAGGACTAGGAATGACCAACTGGGAATCACCTGATACCTCAAGGCTGGAGAGCGGTAGCTCTGCCTCAGCTGCTGGCTGTTGGTCCCAACAAGCCTGCAACTCGTCAACTTGCTTGCTGGTGCCTGGTTCAGGGCTGGCTACCCAGGGCTCCTCTTCTCCTGAGGAATCCTCTTCTCTCGAGGATTTCTCAGCACGGCTGTGCCCTGACTGGCCCACAACATGGAGATACTGCCATTGCAATGACCTGTGTATATTTATTTATTTACATTATTTGTAGTCCGCCTTTATCACTGAGACTCAAGGCAGATTACAGAGTCAATGCAATCAATGGCTGAGACAGTCAATGAACAGTACAATAGGGTATGGATTTCAGAAATTTGAAAACAAGTAGAAATCTGATACAGAGCTGAAGCAATGCTCAAACAAACACAAATAAGCGATATTGTAAAGATGGGGTCTCAGATGTTTCGCTAATGAGTTAGGGACCATAGACTTCACCAATATGTTGCCTTATATCTTATCTGTTGTTTTAAATATGTACTCCTATATGCTGCTTGTGCTTCATGTTGTCTAATGTCATTCCTAGAACTGATTTATGTTCTGTTTCAGCATTTCTTCAACTCTGTATTGGATCCTTGCTAATGCTATGTCTTTGTAAACTTGTATTTATTTACCTTATGGCATTGTTTATGGAAATGTCCTTGACACTGTATGAAAATGTCCTTGATACTGATTGTACTAATCTCACACTGTGTACTCAGCTTTGAGCCTCAGTGAGAAAGGTGGACTATACATACATACATACAGACAGACAGACAGACAGACAGACAATGGGAGAAAACACATATACAGGCAGTTGCTGATTTTGCCCATTTGCAGAGTGGCACCTGCAGAATGCCCTATTCAAATGAGTGAAGCTACTGTGGTGGAGCATAGGCAAAGAGGTAGTCCTGCAGATATGGGGGATCACATGAAAGGTTTTTTTATAGCCAGTATACTGAATTGAGCCTGGTAACTAATGTGTAGCCAGTGCAGTGACTGCAGAATGGGAGTAATATGCATGCTCCTGATCATAATTGTTCTGTGGCTTACTACACCAACTGGAAGCTCTGTGTTGACTTTGAGGGGAGACTTTTGTAGAGTCTCCCCATTACAGTAGTCTAGTCTCTCTCTGTGTTATCATGGCATGAATCCAGGTGGCCAGATCAGCTGTGTTAAAAGAGGGGGCCATCTTCTGGGCTAGACTGAGTTGGAAGAAGACATTTTTGCAGCTGCATTAACTTTCTTCTTGAGCAGCAATGCTAGATCGAGGATAACCCAATGGCTCTTAACAGAGTCTACAATGGTCAACTGAACCTCACTGAAAGTGAAGAGCATGCTGTCCTTCAAGATTTACACCTTCTCAACCAGCATCACTTCTATCTTATCTGGCTTCAGTTTCAATTTGTTTGCCTTCAGCCGTTTGGCCACAGCTGTCAGGCAATGACTCAAGAACTCTACTGCATCACCAGGGGATTTGCAAAGAGAGATATAGAGCTGAGTATTATCCATGTATTAATGACATCCAATTCCATAGCTATGGATAATTTCTCCTAAAGGCTTTACATAGAGGCTGAATAATATAAGGACTATGTTTGTGCCCTGTAGAACCCTGCATGATAATTCCCACCCTGAAGATAGCTGGTCTCCAACAGCAACCTTTTGAGTCTGTTCCTTGAGGGTCACTTTGAACCAGTCTAAGCCATATCCCCCAATACCCACTTCTGCCTCCAAATGCCTTCGCAGAATGGCATGGTCTAAGTGGATCAAAGGCTGCAGACTGATGAAGGAGAAGCAACAGAGAAGCATGGCCTTTGTCTATACTCAGATGGAGGTCATCAACAAAAGCCCCCAGAGCCATCTCTGTCCCATAGCCTAACCTGAAAACAATCTAAAAGGTGTCCAGAGCACCAGAGTTATCCAAGGAGACCTGGAGTTGTTCTGTTGCTGCTCTCTCAATCACTTCTCCTAGAAAGGGAAGATTAAGGACTGCATGATAATGGGTCACATCTATTTGCTCTACTGTTGAGTTTCTTACTATCTCTCTTGCACCATTGCAAGGTACTTAACATTTAGTTGTTTGACGAATGCATTTGTGCTTGTCATGGACATCCACTGATTCTGCATGCAAGATTCCTGCTTGAATAAGAGATCTGGTAGCCACATTCATCTGATTTGCTTTCAGAACACCATTCCTGATACAATTCAGTAAACATTTGGATTGCTTCACTGTTGTGTCTCTGTTTTAATAGGTTTGGTAGATAGATCCTTACACATCATTAACATCAGCTGTCTTCAAAATAGGAATCCCACTGTGAGGGGCTGAAGGGGTGCTCCAGTGTCTAATCAGGAGTGCTCTTGCATGGAAAAGGGGCAGGCTCTTCAGTGTACACAATTCGCCCTGAGCCCGTTTGTGGGGAGGACAGAATAAAAGTCTAAAGTAAATAAATTAAATAAATAAATTCCCTTGTCACTGTTGGCATGATATAGCATGCAGGCTCTATAATAGCCCAGGCAAGCCTGATCTTGTCAGATTTTAGAAGCTAAGCAGGGTTGTCCTTGGGTGGTAATTGGATGGGAGACCTCCAAAGAAGACCAGGGTTGCAGAGGCAGGCAATGGCAAACCACCTCCATTAGTCTCTTGCCTTAAAAACCCCAGCAGGGGTCACTATAAACCAGCTTTGACTTGATTGCTCTTGGTGCTGGTGCTGCAAGACCTGAGCCATGCCTGGGGCTCCTTCCACACCTGTCTGATAGAGTCCTAGAATGCTCAGAGGTGCTAAGACTATGCTGTTTAGAGATGCAGAGAACTTTGACATGAATATGATTGCCAGTCAAACATACCATGATCAAACTCCTTTACATGCAAGCTGAGTCCCCTTGTTGGATCATTTTGCTGCTGCTTGAAGAATGACTTTAATGCTGTAACAGGCAGCTTTACTCCTGTACAGTAGCTGTTTGTTCATTAGGGTCAGTGCCTGGCCATGCCTTGGCAAATGAATCACATTGGTAACTTTCATTCTGCAGCTTTTAGCCACTTTTGTATCTGCATATTCTGTGTACAGAATATCTTAATCCCCAGGGTCAGGTCATTATTTGACAAGTGCAGAATCACTCACTGTTTCCCCCCTCTTTACACATGCACAGTGATTTCAGTGAATCATCTAAGTAACCTATGTGCAAATGTATATATATCCCAGCAAGGATGATTTGACTTTGTTTCATTGTTTAGTGTGGGCAGTGTATGCCAGCAATAGTGAGGCAAAGAAAGAACTTGGTATGCATATTTCTTATCAGTCTGAAGTTTGAGAAACAAGATATTTGAGAAACAAGATATTTCTTAGATGCAGAGGAGTTAGCCATGTTAGTCTGTAGTAGCAAAACCAAAAAAAGTCCAGCAGCACCTTTAAGACTAACCAACTTTATTGTAGCATAAGCTTTCGAGAATCACAGTTCTCTTCGGCAGATGCATCGTCGTCATGCTTCTGACGAAGAGAACTGTGATTCTTGAAAGCCTATGCTACAATAAAGTTGGTTAGTCTTAAAGGTGCTACTGGACTCTTGAAGATATTTCTTATCAGTCTAAAGTTTGAGAAACAAGATTTTTGTAGATGCCAAAGAGGCGGAAAGAGGTTACAATTCTCAAGAGGCAGTAAACAAGCCTGCATGAGCCGGTTTATCTGGATCTGGACAGCTTGGCAACTATTAATGGATACCAAGTGACTGTCATAAGGGACAGAGAGGCAGCACTTAACAAGTAAGTCTGATCTCAAAATGTGATTTTTTAAAATCATTTAAAACTTGGAGATGATGGAGGTAAATGCAGTGGCTGGGGGCAGGGAGGTAACAGCTGCAGTTCCACATGTGTTGTTTCATCATTCTGTTCTGTGGCTGGATGGAGGCAGAGTGACATCACAGAAGGTGCCAGCATCACTGTTCATTGATTGGTTGCTTCCATATGTGGCTGATATGGGAAGGTTGCCACAAGTAGGCCATTCTATATTTTTATTTCATTTATTTATTCACTTCTCTTCATTTAAGATCCCAAAGCAACTCACAACAATTACAACAGTTAAAAGCAATACAAAAATATAATATTCAATAAAATCACAATAAAACAACAGCCTAATGCAAATAATGGAGAACTACTCTAATCCCAACCCCGGCCTATAAAACCCTGTGAATAACATAAAAATTGCAGGTAGATAAAATGCACAGCCATTTGCTCTACTTCACAAAAGAATATTAGATAGCAAAAGCATACCTGAATAGTTCTGTCTTACAGAGTTTCCGAAACATCAACAGGTCCTGCTGAGCACGACTGTCTTCCAACAGCGCATTCCAAAAGGAGGACACAAGAATCGTAAAGGTCCTCTTCCTGGTAGAAGAGGGTCATGCCACCCCAGGGCCAGGAACCACCAGCAAGCCCTGCGACAATGAACAAAACAGGTGAGGGAGAGGGGTTTATAATGGGAGAGGCAGATCTGAAGGTATGAAGGTCCCAGACTGTGAAGTGTTTTAAAGGGGAGGACCAATACCTTGAATTGGATCTGGAGGCTAATTGGTAACCAGTGCAGCTTCTTCAAAATCGATTTTCAAAATCTATAATTGGTGGATCATTGACTTGCAAAAACTTCTGCCTTGGTCTGGATTTGTGAGTGAATTTCTTTGTAGCATTTTGTATTCTACCTTCCTACAATATTGGCTCCTGGCAGCTTATTTGCAAAGCTATAAAAGCAGTTTAAAAATTAAAAACATTTAAAAAAATAATTAAACAGGGCTACAATAACCCAGGGTGCTTCTTTTCATCTTCATGAAATTACTAGAAGACTGGAGACATCACCCAGTCCTCAGGTGGCCCTGCTGCTTTTGATGATCTCTTCAGAGGCTGCAGTGAGCTGTGTGGATACAGGGCCTCTGCCAAAGAAGTTATCCAGCAACTTCAGCAAGGAATTCAGCAGCCACTTGGAGAGGTTTCTCTTCTCTCAGGCTGCAGCCTTGAATGCAGCCCTGATAGTCTCCTCTTGTGAGAAGTTTTCCTGTCATATAGAGATGCTGTTTCTCATGTGGCTAGGGTGGCATTCTGTATGAACTCCAGTCTTGAAGGCAGACCTCCAGGCATTCCTCTAATCTATTCCAGTCTCATTTTATACATTACTACTACATATTTGGTGCTAATAATAAAAATGAAAGGGGATTGAGTTTGGATTTTTTTTTAAGTCATCCTTCAGAAAATGCCGATATTTTTATTTTTATATTGGTACTTTAAAAAGTGTTTAAATTATCTCCCTTGTGAGTGCTCCCCTTTTGTTTCAAAAAGAACATCCTTGATGCTGTGAAAGGGCTTCATAGCTTTTCAGTTGTGCTGTTAGGAGGCACTATATTCTAGGGAAGATGTTTAGGCGTAAGGAGCCAAAAGGAACCCTGTACAGACAGCCAGTCCACACATTCTTTTATTAATCATTTATTCATATATATCCTTTCCCCCCTCCCCAATGGGGACCCAAAGCAGCTTACATTGTTCTCCTCTCCTCCACTTTATCCTCACAACAACCCTGTGAGTTAGGTTATGTGTGGGTGGTATAAAGTGACATACTGAGCTTCCATGGCAGAGTGGGTCTCTCTCGAAGATCCTAGCCTGACACTGTTAATGACTACACCCCATTAGGGTAATTCTCCACACATTTGCACCATGCAGTCAAGTGGGTAATTGTGCAGAGGCAGGGATGGGGCTGATGCACCAATGTCCATTCTCTCTTTAGCCAATGCATAGATGGGTCAACTATACAGTGCTAGGGAGGAGAACGGGTGTACCATCATCTGCCACTGACTTTTGTTGCCAGGGTAGTCACCCAACCCATCCTCTGATACAAAATCTGTGTTGGCTTGCGCCACCTGAAAGCTAAAGTTCATGGTTGGAACTGTGATTGTAGTGCTTGTTTAGCCCCCCACTCTTTTGAGAACTTACTAAATGAGACCATCATTTTGGTGTTTGCTGTGTAAGGGGCTGATCACTTTTGAGACAGACAATGTCTGTATTGACTGTCAGTTTGACAGACAATCTGTTATTTTCAATCTTAATTCTCTTTAGCAATTTCACTGGAGGAGCCTAGTTTTTGACTGCAGTGTTTATACTTAAGAAATAAAGACTGTGTTACAGAGAACGCAATCTGGGCAGGCTGCTAAAGGAGGGGGATGCTTAGTCCATCCAGATTTAGGTTCCGTTTCATATTTGACCACCAGCTAAAATTCTTTTGAACAAATTCATAATTGCCTGACTCCTCTTTATGTCCTTACTCATCTGTGTACAAGTACCCTGAACTTGCACCAGAGATATCGGAATGTGCATAGCTATTGCAGAGACACCACCCACCCATCCTCCTACGATCATACCCAGTACTCTTCTTAAGCACTCAAGCTGGCTATCTGATTAGCACAGATATCATCTCTGATAATACCAATCCTCTATTAGGCATGGTGAAGAGGGAGACTGAACTCAGTCCAGCTAGCCCCTTTCTTATCACCAACTGCAGAAGAACTATTTGGAGGTGTTCAGAGATGTTAGGTGGAAAGGACCAGGAAACTTTGCAAGCATGGTAGTAGGTGGGCAGCCCTCATTGGTTTCCTGGCAACAGTCAATAAAACAGGTGGCTATCAGGCCAATCCTAAGCAGCGGCACACTCACCTAAGCCCATTGACTCCAATTTATTTATTTATTTCCCACATTTCTCCCCAATGGAGTCCCAAGGTGGCTGACACAATTTTCCTCTCCCCTCCATTTTAACTCTGTGAGATAGGATAGGCTGACAGGGTGTGGCAGGGGCTTACTTCTGGGAAAGTAAACAATTTCTTATAATTGTCAACTAAAACATGTTCATCAGCAGCTAAGCTTTGCTTAAAGTGTATTTTATACCCAGTTAGGGTTAAACACGTTGTTTCCAAATCCAGCTTGTTTCTATAACACAATCTAGACTGTTTTTACCAATGACAATTATACTTTTTTTGCATTTCTGTGTATGAAATCTGAATGCAGAACCTATATTAGCTACAATGTGCTTATGATGTAAAACAACTGTTTTCCACCATTACCAACATTCAAATATGACCTTAGAAATGCATTCCAAAAAAAGTCATCCGAGGTAAGGTAAGCACCTCGGGGAACCTTAAAGGATGAATAGCATTCTTGCGGGTTGTATTTTAGCTTGTACAAATGTATTGTACACAAACCCCCAAACAATTTAGAAATCTATATGACTTTGAAAATTATGGAAATAATTTGCTCCTATTGAAGACGCTTTTAAAAAGAAGCCCATTGTTTGTTTAATAATTTTCATAGATCATTGTAAAACATTTCTTAAGCCTGCACATTAGTAGTAATCAAGAATTCGACATTTAAAATAATTGGTTGAGAACAGTAGCAAAAGAAGTATACAGGGTTACTAATATACACCAGGGTTTAAGCTGACATGAATTTTTATCTTAATTATCAGACAAATTTGTACTCCCACTATTTAATTCAATTTGCATGCATCGGTAGGCACTTATTAAAGGTAATATTACATCTGTCATTTTAAGACTGGTGAGAATTTTATCATATGAGCTGCACGAAACAGCCACTCTGTTAAGTAATGAACTCCTTTGTAAAGCTTAAAATAATCAGTATTTGCATCCTAATTAACTATTTGGAGGAGGAGAGGAGAAATGTTTTTGCAGCACAATTACAAAGCTTACATTCATTGCTATGCAGATGTTTGTCTCTTGCAAACTGACTGTAGCACTTTTGTATAAATATTCAAGTTTATATTAATATCATGCACCAAAAGAAAAATAAATGGAGCCACAAAGATGGTGTAATATCCCACTGAGGTGTGCATCTTTCTTTTTGGTAAAAGACATAAGTACAATAATTGTGTAACATTCCCATTGAAACATACAATAACTTCACCACATCTTCTGGTGACAAGCCAACACTGGCAAAATCAGCGTTTTTTCCTTGGGCAAAATAACAAGATCATACTCATATTATACGGGCAACAGATCTATTAAACTACATGTAAATATGGGAATACATGGTGTCAAAAATATTAGTAATACAGAAAAGTTCCAAGTCAGTTATGTTTGCTGGAAAGTGTTTTAGAGGCTTGTCAAAAGAAGCTGCAAGAATCACCCGGATAAAGCTAACCTTTAAAAATGTGACTAAGAGCAGAACCACAAGTGACAAAAGGCACAGATTGGACACTTGTCAGCTTCCCTCAAGTTTTGATGGGAAATGTAGGCAGCTTGGCGGAATGTTGGACAAGTGACAGTTGAAAAGTCCATTGGACAGCAGTCAGAGAGCGAAGCTTCAAGACTAGGATGCCTACATTTCCCATCAAAACTTGAGGGAAGCTGACAAGTGTCCAACCGGTGCCTTTTGTCACTTGTGGTTCTGCTCTATATTGAAAACAGCAGAAATGTCCTAATATGAAGAGAAGCAGAAGAACAGGAAAAGGTAGGTTGTGTGTGTACACATGTAATAATTTCATTTTGTGACATTTTGAACCATTAACATAATCAATGATTGGCTTAGCAACAGGTAACTTCCCTATAAAAAGGCAGATGTGAAGGCAAAAGAGGAAACCTCTTTGGGGTTTAATTCAGTTCAGGTCTTAGCACTACCACTTCTCAGTGCTATGGCTGAATATAAATATTCACAACTGAGATAATAATACATTTGCATGGGGGACTTTTGCTAAGGAGGAACGATCATCCTGGTTAGTTATATTCAATTATCCACCAGTTTGGCTCATGTCAAACTTGCTGGTTGCATTCAGGGAACTGACTATTCGCTGAGCTATTCAAATGCATCAAAATAAACTTAGTTGTCTCTGTTTGTATGATTAGATGGCCCTCCTGCTGCAGCTAATTACCATATCCATCTGCCACCACAATTTCCAATGGCCCATAGTTAAAGGGGGGGAATCTTTTTAAGCTTTTTGAGTTGAGACTTGCTATTTAGATGTCTCTCTCTGTGCACCTTTGGTGCCTGACTGTGAATGGAGCTAATCTTGTGATTTGTTCGATACCTATAATAACTTCATAAATAGATGCTGCTGACCTGGCAGGCACAAAAAGCAGACAATGTTGGTCATTTAAAGAATGCATCTGACAGTGCAGGCACAGGAAAAAGACAGACCTCAAGTTATACTATGCTTGAAAAGTAGATTATTTTAATGACCAGACTTTAGACCTAGGAAATATATGCCTTTTATATATGAATCAAGAAGATTTGCTCAACTTTGTTATTTGTTTTTACCCAGGCACAACCTGGCTCCGGACCAGAAGTAGCTCCTCTATCAGCACAAAGTTGCTTGGCACGGTGTGGAAGATGAATTTTGACAAAAGCCATAGAGGCAATCCAAACTGATGTTCATATCACAGGTAGCTGAGGAAGGTAATTTTGCCATGGGATTATGCTTATGTTGAAGTTCTCAGCATGTCTGACCCAGAACTGCTGGGACCTTTTTCAAAGCCACTCCTACATCTCATCTTTGTGACACTTCCTTTGTGCTGTGGTTGGTCCCTAAGGAGCATTTTCTGTTTACCTCCATGTTGCAGCAAAAGCTATTGACATGGAACAGGTTAGGAAGGGGGAGGGTTAAGGGGGTCAAATTGCAGGTCACCTGGAGGTCCAGAAAGCCAGTCAAGATACTGATAGTTTGTTATAAGTTCAGCCACCCACTATTGAGGGTGGGGGGGATGATGAGGAATTGTGGCCTTTGGCCAGTCACTGTCTGTCACATTGACCAACAAAAGAATTGTTCGGGGGATAAAATGAGAGGACCATGTCCACTGTCCTGAGCTGTTTGAAAGAAGAGTGAGATATAAATGTGGGGAATGGAATGAGATAAAATGTATGGTACAATGGGAAAAACCAATGTCTAGCCTATTCATGCTTGCAGCAAGTTATATCGTTTGGGTTAGTTCTAGGTGGTATTTAGCAGGAATCTTGTGAGAGCCAATGTGGTGTAGGGATTAGAATGTCAAACTAAGATCTGAGGGCCAAGCTACACATGACGAAAGACACTTGCCTGGCAAGTGGATTGAGTGGAGGGCAAGTGAACAGGGAGAAATACACTTGCCATTCAAGTGTCATTCGTCATGTGTAGCTTGGCCCTGAGAGACCCAGATGCAAATCCCCACTCTGGGTGACCTTGGGCCAGTCACTCTCAGCCTATCCTACCTAAAAAGGTTGTTGTGAGGATAAAATTGAAGATGAGAGAACGCTGTAAGCGCCTTTGAGTCTTCATTGGTGAGAAAGGTGGGGTATAAATGAAATAAACAAACAAACAAATCTTGTCTGAGACTCATACTGGCTTTCAAAAGCCCTGACTTAGGGAACATAACACAGTCGTTCTCAATCAGTGCAGTGAGCCAAAAACCATGAAATGGAAATGGACTGCCATATGAGAAGTTCCATTCACAGTTCAGAAGGGAGCCACTGAGCAGGCAACACTTGTGTGTACATGGAACTATGTGACCTATCTTCAGGGTTCCCCCCTCCCCACCTTTCCCAGCAAGAGGAGTTATAGCAAATACCTTGCATGTAACTTGCTCAGCAAGGAACTAGACATGCAGCTCCAGATCACAGTCAGAAAACTTAAAGAGGAAGAGAACAGCATGGATGGGGGCAGAATCCAGAGCACAGTCAATGAAAACTTGAGTCCTCTCCAATAAGGCATGTTATCTTGCATAAAAAAGGCACTACAAAAATACATGAATTGTGATAGCATCCCATTTCAAGAGCACTGTCAAATCTTAGCAGCTTGTACTGATCAAATTCGATTCAAATTTGATCAGACTTTATTGGCATATAACAAAGAAAACAGGATGGTACAGTGAAAAAAGAACAAAATATATAAAACAGTTGAGTAACATCTACAGTTGTTTCTGAAACCTCCAGTGCAGCTTCATTGCAAGTTGTAAAAACTGTGCTACCTTCTCAGTTATATCGGAGGAGAAATCATTTAAAAGATAGCAGAGAGTCCAGTAGTACCTTTAAGATTAACCAACTTTATTGTAGCATAAGCTTTCGAGAATCACAGTTCTCTTCGTCAGATGAGAACTAAAAGATAGTAGTTGTGCTGATCACCTTATGCAACTGCAACTGCTCGTGCATTGCACCATCATTGAGGAAAAAATGTATTGGAATTAATTTCTGGATTTCACTATCACAAAATGTAGTAATAGACATGGGCTTTGGAAGGGGATTAGATGGTTTCATGAAAGACGGGTTTATCTGGGTTTATTAGCCATGATGGTTATGGGGAACATCTATATTCAGAGGCAGAATAATTCAGGATCTCAGACCCTGGAAACAAGAATAAAGGATGAATTCATTTTATTTTATATATTTCACTTATAGTCTGCCTTTCTCAGTGAGACTCATAGTGGAAATGGTCTTCTTGCCCTTGTATGTTTCTGAGAGGCATCTATTGGCCATTGTGAAAAACATGATGCTAGATGAAATGGACCCTTGGACAAATTCAGTGTGTTCTTTTTTTCTTTAAATGCCAGCAGTAATGTGTGTTTTGAAAGCGAGTATTAATTATTAAGGGTGTGCGTAAACAAAATCCCAAGCCACAAACTTCAGAAAAAAAACCCTGTTTTCGAGCCTTACTTGTGTGACTCTCTGGAATGGAAATTCTATTCTTGTCTACTTGATAGTTGCAGAAACCCTCCCTCACAAAATCCATATTGTCTCCCAAGTTCTGTTGCTTACTAGCAATGCAGCATAAACGTGCATTTCACTTGAATCCGTATACTAAATTTCTTCATTCCAATTAGATGGTTGTGAGGGAGGAGCAAAGAGCACTCTCAGCCAATCCCAAAGAGAGCTGCCATTCTCCTTCCTGCCTCCTTCTCCCTTCACCCATCCTTGTGGGCTCTATAGAGACCTTTTTCCTTGTCAAATTAGAAAAGTCTAATGGCAGGAGGATGGGCTTGTTCAGGGACCTCTAGAATATCAATGCTTTACCCAGTTTGTTGGAAACTTGGCACTTCTTTCAAGGACAGTCAGAAGATACCCCACTGCAATTTTGGTGAAATTTGGTTGAAAAATAATGACTCCAGCCCCCACCCCCCAGAAGTCCCTGCTAGGAATAATGGAAGTAAACTATGGCAGAAGGTGAGTGGCATCAACGGAAGCCTTTTCTCACTTTGTGAAAAGAAGGAAACAACAAACCATAACAAGGAAGGAAGGTAAATGAGGTGTTTTCAGTGAAAGGGTTTTAAAAAATGCCAGTCACTAAAAGAGTAGGGAAATGAATGCAGAAAGGGCTTGGTTTTTTAAAATGCTGGTGGCTGGGTGAAGCTCTCGTGCTGGGTGGGGCTACTACTTGATGGCCATTTTAGGATTTAGTAGAGAAAAGTTAATGTGGCTGAGCAGAAAAGGACCTATTTGGGGGTCTGTAAAATCTTCTCCCTTTGTTCAATCTGCTTGAAATTTAGGGGTTCTTTCAATTAGAGGGAGAACTGTGTTCTGTATAGTTGTGGTGTCCTTAAGTGTAAAAGCAGCTGCCCCAGAGCCTCCATCAGTTTCCCTCCCCTTCCCCATTGAAAATAATGGCTATGAAAATCATGAGAATCAGAAAAAACTAACAATTTTTGAGTCCAAACCAGCAAAGCCTCACAGGAAAACTATCCAATTTCATTTAACAGCCATGGATTCAAAAACATCAAGAAAAAAATTCAAAATGCACGCTCCTGTTAATTATACCAACAGAAGATTGGGGGGGGGGGGGGTGATAAATCACAGAACCAAATACTCCTATGCTCAAAAAAAGCTCTCTACCCACCTTCTCGTGTTGTTTTTTAAAAACTGAGTTAAGATATTTAATATCAGTTAGTAACTTTCCTAAAGTTTTGGGAAATCTATCAAAAGTTGTTTCCATTGAATTCAATGGGCAACATATTTCTGTGTGACTACTTCTGCCTATGCCTAATTTGAATGAAATTGTCAGGGGTTGTACATGTGCTCGCAGAAAGGATCTTTCATCCTAATTTCAGGCAGATAGAAGGCATACCTATTCTACACATGTTTAAATCCTCTCCTTTCAAAGGATGAATAATGAGGCAAGAATTTGCTTTCTTTCCTAGGTTCCTCAAGAGTCAGTCAAGGTGAGCTGAAGGGGGTTACTTCTCGGTTTTTCTTTACAAAAATAGAGCTTATACATAAGAGGAGCTAACCTCTTTCTCCTCCAGCGTCTTATCTCTCTGTGCTCCATTTCCTCCCCCCCCCCCAAAGCATGGTTTACTTCTTATAGTGGAAGTTGCTCAGAAGAAACTCTTTGAGCTAAGCACAGAGAGAGAAAATGGGGTAGAGGAGCAGAGTTTACCCCTCTTGCCTACATGCTGTGATTTTATTATAAAATATCCTACTACTTCAAATATGGGTATGTGAAAACTGAGTAATTTAAAATGTAATTAAAAAGTCAAAAAGCTCTCCAATCCCAAATCAGCATTCTCTCTTGCTCAGAGAGGTGGTTTGGTTCTTCATCATCACTGACCTCTCTTGCATTCCTCTCTGTGTGTGTTTGCTATTTACTATCATGGGGGACCAGTAGGCTTTTGCTCCCTCACACACACATCTGCCCAATGAGCCTGCTGGCAGGTACACACTAAGATTCCCCCCTAACTAACAAAGATAAAAACAGGGGAGTGGGGAGGACCATAGTTCATATAGCAGGATTTGAGTCCAGCGGCACCTTAGAGACCAGAAAGATACCTGAAGAAGGGAGCTTTGGCTCTCAAAAGCTTACACCCTGAAAATCATGTAGGTCTCTAAGGTGCCACTGGACACAAATCCTGCTCTTCTACTGCAGACCAACACAGCTATCTACCTGAACATTTTGTTATAGTATCAAAAAGCCTTACAAAGCCATTGAGAAGGTACAATGATCTTTGGATAACTGAAATACTGTGCACAGAAATGTAAAATTGGGGAAATCCTCTTTGGCAGGACAACTGGCTAATTCTCCTGCTGGTCAATGTCACTATCAGACATATATCTGCTGAGTCATTCTGTCCCAGTACTTTGGAAACTGCTGCCAGAAAAGCAGTCAGATGAGAAAGTTTACTGCTATCCCCAAATGTCACAAATAAATCTGTTTGGATTTGGAGCATTTACTGTATTTATGAACAGGTGGGATTCATTGACTACTGTATTTTGCTACTATTTGCTGATGGTGAATAAGAAAAGACTTAAATACTCCATGACTGAATTTGGATGCAGATGGCTCTCCCTTTTTCTTTTCTTCCATCAGTCCAACATTCTCATAACCCATTCACTCCCCAATCTCCCTGGAGGATTGATCGTGTTAATAAAATGCAGCAATTATCATATGTGACTCTTAAAAATTATGCTAGATGCTGACTCTCTACAGAAGTAGGAGCTAGAAAATAATACCTATGCCATCCTTTTATGATTCATGTTTACCACTTGGAGAGACAATTACTCTGACATTCTTTACTATGCACTGGCTTGTAAAATGTAGGCCTTAAAGTGTTTGGTTCTAAAAGAACAGCTTTAATGCAGTTACTGCGGAAATTTTAATCTGATCAAGGATAGGGACAAAAGAATGAATAATTTGCTTAGCATCTAGGAAGTCTTGGTGAAAAATCCTGAACAATGTGGCAAAGGAAAAGGGGACTGAACAATCACTTGATGTTTTGTCAAAGAACAGTCCATCAATCTCAACCCCTCTCTGCCCCTCCCCCCCCCCATGTGAAGAGAACAGGTTTTTCATGCCTGTGCGTTGGGAGGGTGCCAAATGTGTGTTGCCATTTGATGGTAAGAATCAGTGTACACCTGTTCCTACCAGCTGCCAACATAACCTATGTCAGAAGGATATGTCATAGCAGCGCTAATTCCAAACTGCTCACTGCTTCTATGTGACAGACAGCAAAGACAGAAAGAGGAACTTGGGGACCAAAAGAGGAGGAGTTTACACTGCCATTTTAGGGACACAGATGTGTGAGGAGTGTGATAAAAAGGAGGAAACATCTGAGGGAATATGCTCAAACAAAAAAGCAAATGTCATTTGCATTATGTAATTACGGACAACCATTGAGTGCATTGTAATAACACTCAGTAGGGCAATGTTAAACCTACTGCGAGTGCTAAAAGGGCTTCAGCTTGGAAAAAGGTCAGTGTGAATTAGTATATATTTGCAGATTAATTCTCAGTGTTCCTTCATAAATTTTGTAGGTTAATGGGAGCAGAATGGAGAGGAGCTGACACTAATTCAATTCAAATAGCAGCAATTCAGAGTGGACTACCTACTAATTTGTTGCAATAATTTGTGGCTTAGAATACAGAGATATATGGAAAAATATACATGGGTGTGCATGTTATAGGTGGGGTCTTTGTGGAGCACATTAAATTCATTAAAAAAACAGACATTTGTTCTGTCAGTCTGAAGCAGAACTATGTATTGTTTATTTACTCAAAATTACATGTTATTGAACATTCAGGTGTGTATATATAGGCCAGGCATTCAGTTTCTATCTTGCTATCAATCTCGTGCAAATAAATAAATTGCTCTGTGATGTGAAGGAAATAATGCTGTAATGCACTGTAGAAACATACAGCTGTAACAGTGGTGCAACTTAGCTAAATGGAAATGTTTATCTGGACCTCCTCTTTTCCCTGCTATACAGAAACAGCAGCAAAGCCAAGGATTTGTATCTTGTTTAAAAGAACAATGCTATTAGTAGGGAATGCTCAAACTGATGGTTGTTGTGGGTTTTCCGGGCTGTATTGCCGTGGTCTTGGCATTGCAGTTCCTGACGTTTCGCCAGCAGCTGTGGCTGGCATCTTCAGAGGTGTAGCACCAAAAGACAGAGATCTCTCAGTGTCTCAGACTCTCTCAGACACTGAGAGATCTCTGTCTTTTGGTGCTACACCTCTGAAGATGCCAGCCACAGCTGCTGGCGAAACGTCAGGAACTGCAATGCCAAGACCACGGCAATACAGCCCGGAAAACCCACAACAACCATCGTTCTCCGGCCGTGAAAGCCTTCGACAATACAATGCTCAAACTGTTTGCCAGTCTTTAGCAGGAACTCGATCTTTCGATGATCAGTTCGACTGACCATTGACCAGTTTGTGGCTGTTCAGCAGGCTCCTTCACTGCATTTCTTCCTGAGCATGCACTGTTTTTCACATATTTCAGCCCAATTGAGTTCTACTACCCACCCACCCCACCCTTACTGTTTAAGCACTCTGCTCAGCAAGCAATTGATTAAATAGACAATTAACAGTGCAATCCTGAAGGAGGGCAGTGCTTAGGAGCCAGCTTGTCACTATGCTGGCATACCTTGGAGACATGCCAAGGAAACAACCAGTCAGCCCTGTACCATGGCTGTCCGCCAGGTGGCAACGGTGCAAGGCACTAACAGTGCAAACTGCTGTGCCCACAGGGGAAATGATGGGCCCAGTAGTGCGGCAGGAGTTAGCTTCTTAAGCCTTCCCAGATTGGGAACACTTGGGACCCCCTCCCCAAACCAGCACAAAGTTATGCCAGCAAAAACATGGAACAGCCCATAGATGCCCATAGAATGGGAAAGGCCCATAGACCCCTCACAGCTGCAGTCGCACCCATAAACCCTGGGGTAGCACAGGATGCCAAATACAGTCAGAGCCAATCACCCCCACCCACAGCATTTGCCAAATACACTGCCCTGCACTCAGTCACAGCTCCACCCCCAGCACTACATAAACCCAAGCTAAGATGCCCCATAGTTCACATGGTAGGCACATGGCACAGGACTCTGTTTCCAAGACTTCTGACAGGCACACTTAAAAAGCACAGCATTGAATTTTGGCAGTGGCAAAGGCACAGAGAGGGCACTTAGCTCAGCTGAAGGAGCACTTAGCACAAGCACCCAAGAGGGAGAGCAAAGTCCGGGCTGCATGGCTAATGTGCCTCATTTCAGAGCCCTTACACAGACCCCATCTCCAGAGACACAAACTGAAGGGGCAATCACACACTGACAAGTGAGCCGGGTGAGAATGCAGCAGTCCAGGCTGAAAGTACATGCCCACCTCCCTCCCTCTTTCATGCACTCCAGGCATCCCCACACCCAAGGCTAGTAGTGTGTGCAAATGCGGGAAATCCCAAGTCAGGTCTAACAAGCAGTACATTCCATGTCATGTAGTGGAGCATACTCCCAGGAACATGTGCCCAGTAGAACCGCCTGAAGAAGGGCAGGAATTCTGGCAGCTTGGCTCACCCTTAATGGGCTGTCAGCATATTCCCTGCTAAGGTACCCTTTCCCTCTGGGGGGTGGGGGCAGGGCACAATTGTGGCTTAGGATGACTGGCGGCTGCTCCATTGTGCTCTGTGGGACTTGTGGCTAAGCAGCCATGGCACCCGTTGCCTTGAAGGATCAGAGCCCTAGTCAGAAGCAGCAGCAGCAAATGGAGTAGCTTCAGTTGCAGAGAATGTCCTCTTGGGATCCAAAAGTGTCACTGGAATGGCTACAGCACATGTCTCATGGGGGTGTCCTGGCAAATACAGCCCCCCATGGGGATGGAACTTCAGGCCTTAGCAGGGCCTCACAGTCATGGCTTTGGCAGGCACAGATCCCATGTTGCCTGCAATCATTGCACAGGATTCTGTTTGGCATCTGCACGGAAGGTGTTTCAACAGGGAGGAGACCTTGTAGGAATACCAGTGCCATTCCTGCCACTCTGTTCACTCACTAGTTCCAGCCTGGCTCCTGGAGCATCCTGCCTTGGGCAGCCATCTGCCTGGCAAGTCTACCCAACTTACAGGCATGCTGTGCTAGGGACAGCACAGTCTGTCTCCCCATAGCCCATGGTAGCAGCTCACAAAAGTACAGGAGCCATACTGGAGAGAGGGAGCTGGCAACCCCATCCGTCTGACCTTATCATAATTTTCTATTCAATATAGTCTGGAGTGCTCTACAACTCTGTCCCTTTATGCTGGGTTTTGAGCAGATAAGACTTGCTCCATGCCCCTCTCAGCTCCACTTCCTTTCCACCACCTGCAGCTTTTCCTCAGGGCCTCCAGGGAGTGATCTGCCCTTCATAGGTCAGAGAGGCTGGACTGTCACTCAGGGAAGCTCATACTGGGATGGTAGTGCTGGAATTCTGATTTGTTCAGCTGCAAAGTATAACAGGTCCAGTGGCACCTTGAAGAGCTGATTGTCCCTGTTGATCCCTGCTGCCTTCCTTCCCACACAACATTGCTAGTTGCTGTGTGCAACTCATGTGAAGAATGAACTGGAGGGTGGTCTGAGGGTGTGTGAGGCTGCTGTAGCATGGGGTAGCAAAGTCTGGGTACGACACTCCCCCACAGTATTTCTGGCATCTGATAAGCCATGCAGCTTGGTGTGTAGGTACACAAGGAGCCCAAGGTTGCCAGGTCACAAAGGAGCTGCTGCCCTGAGTGTGACATGGAGGGATTGGGAAGGGGCATCCCTTTCAAAATGATGGATCTCCAGGGTAGCCCATCTGCTAGGCCATCTTGTTCCCCCTTTGCAGTTGCAAAAATATCAGATCCAAGTTCTTTGCCTGCTACTGGCTTTTCCCCATGTGAGATTGAACTAGGGGCCCTGGCCATGATATCTTCATACCTTCCCTTCCACTCAGCCATGCTTGTCTGTGCAGAGGTCTCTGTCTGGCCCCATATGGCTGCTGGTACTGCCAGAGATGCAGAGGAGTGCCTAATGTCTCCTTTGCATCTGCCATATTGGTCAAGTGGTTAGGATGCTAATTTTTGATACAGGGGCTGTTGGGTTTGAGCCTGGCCTCTTTTTTAAAAACTTTTTCAAGAGAAGGGTGTTTTGGGCTCTCCTGCCAGGGGAGAAGTGGACATTCTCTCTGCCACATGGATGCCTTTCTCTTATGGGCTGGGTGGGGAGGGTGTTCAAGCCATTTGCCTCTGCTGGAATTCTGCTGTTACTGGGTCTGCTGGCTCTCTGTGGAAGGGGATGCAAATGGCATCAAGGAGCACTGACCCGATGGGTAGATAATGATTGGCTGTGCCTGTGTGTGCCACTCAGAGAGATGTCATCGGGCACTGCTGCATATATGGACACCAGTGCACTTGCAATGCTATCTGTGCCTCACAGAGGGGCACATGTTGTTATTTGCTCTTCAGAATGTCAATAGGGAATGAACTAGTGGCTCTGCTGTTGCACCAGCAGCTGGCTGCCTCTACAAAGCGCAGGATTGGTCTGTAAATCAGTCACAAATCATATAAATCAGTCATAAATAAATGCTGCATTTTAATAAAAACATACCCTTTGGTGTTCATCTAAGTAGTCCCTAGAGACACCAATGGCTGCAGATCAGTTTGAATCAGCAGTTTCTTTGCACATGTTCAGTTTGGCAAAATCTAATGCAAACCTGTTCAGCAGGCATCCACAGCTGTTCGGCATTAACTAAACAGACTGGGTGATCGGCTCACATCTGATTGACACTTTCAAATACTATAAGTCTGACTGTCAAATATATTCATGATACCTATGGTATAGTTCTGTTACACTAGAAGTTGTTGTTGTTGTTGTTATATTTATATCCCACCCTCCCACAAGTGGGCTCAGGGTGGGTCACAACAATAAATCAAATATACAGAGATAAAATCACAATAATTTAACACAGCCTTCTAATAAAACACCTGCTTGCCGTATAAAAACTGTATAGCATCTGATGGAGGTGGAGGTGTGGCTTAACCATGCATGGTCGCTCATATATGGGGGGTAGATGGTCAATACCCCCCTTACAGACATAGGGGAGACTGAGAAAGAGGCTCATTTGATGAAATCCCTGATGGCCTCAACCATATGCCTGGCAGAACATCTCTGTCTTACAGGCCCGCCTGAAGGAGACAAGATCTTGGCAGGCCCATGTGTCCTCAGACAGTTCCACCAGGTCGGGGCCAGGACCAAAAAGGCCCTGGCCCTGGTTGAGGCCAATCGAGCCTCCCTGGGGCCAGGGACCACCAGTAGGTGCTTACCAGCTGATCTCCAGCACCCTCCGGGGAGTATATGGGAAGAGACGGTCCCTCAGGTATGCTGGTCCCAGTCCGTTTAGTGCTTTATTGGTTAATACCCAAACCTTGAACCTGATCCGGAACTCCTCAGGAAGCCAGTGTAGCTGCTGCAGCACCGGAGTTACATGTGTCCTGAACGGCACACCCATCAGGACACAGGTAGCAGCGTTCTGGACCCGCTGTAATTTCCGAGTCAGACTCAAGGGAAGCCCTGCATACAGCGAGTTACAGTAATCCAATCTGGAGATAACCATTGCATGGATCACTGTTTCCAGATCATGGGTCAAGAGATAGGCAGCAAGCTGCCTGGCCTGCCGAAGATGGAAAAAAGCAGACAGGACAACTGCCACGACCTGGGCCTCCATTGATAAAGAGGAGTCCAGCATCATGCCAAGACTTCTGACCAGCGGAACGGGCACAAGTGGTACCCCATTGAAAGCCAGAAGCTGGATCCTGCCCTTCAACGTCCCATGGCCCAAGTGCAGGTCCTCCATCTTCATGGGATTCAACTTCACTCTGCTCTGCTTCACCCAACCAGACATGGCATCCAAAGCTCTGATCAGAGCTTCTGGAGCTGAGCCAGGCTGGCCGTCGAGCAACAGATACAACTGGATGTCATCAGCGTACTGGTGACAGCCCAGTTTGAAACTCCGTACTAGCTGGGTGAGGGGGTGCATATACAGATTGAACAACAATGGAGAGAGAATTGCCCCCTGGGGGACAGCACATACCAATGGTTGGCATGCAGATACCCTCTCCCCTAGCACCACCCTCTGTCTCCAACTGTGGAGAAAAGAGACAAGCCACTTTAAGGCAATCCCTCATATCCCCACATTGCCAAGGTGGTGGGTCAACAATTCATAGCTGACTGTGTTGAACACTGCCGAAAGATCCAATAACACCAGCAGCGCCGAACCACCTCAATCCAGGCGCGTATGGAGATGGTCTGTGAGGGTGACCAACACTGTCTTAGTGTCATGGCCTGAGTGGAAGCCAGGCTGGAATAGGTCCAGGACCGATGCATCTTCCAGGAAAACCTGCAGCTGCTCTGCCACTGCCTGTTCAATCGCCTTACCTAGAAACGGGAGGTTCGAGGCAAAACGGGAGTTTTGACTTGTGCCCACTGAAAATTTTGAGACTTTGTTTTATGAAGTAGAAAGATCTGTTTATTTGTTCTGCTTGCCTGTCTCGTTCTTTAATGCTTAAAAAGTTTTCTCAAGAAGCTTCCAAGATGGGTCATGAATGATTCATCAGGACCACAGCTTTGAATCTTTATGTGATGTTGTGATTTGGTGTCCTATGCATTTGTGATGTTGTGATTTGGTGTTCTATGCATTTGTGCCTCCAGTTTTATTACAATTGCTTCAGTATTATTCTTTTTTGTTTAGATATTATTTATCTTTCATCTTACCAGCTGAAAATATTACTCTCAGTCACGCTGATCTACAACAGACTAGTCAACCCAACTGCACAGTTCATTGGGCTGTTGCAGTTCACCAAAAGGGCATATGTGTAGCAACATATCTGGACCCACAGGAAAGCTTATGGGCTGGAAATCTGGAAAGAGGAAGAGTCTTCCATTCTTTTGCTCCTCCCTTTCCTTTCCCACATGGATCTATAACTTCCTCAACCATATTCGCGATCCCCACAACACACACTGTGTTGTGAAGAAACAGTATTGATATATCCAATTCCTAAAATGGCCAAAGCTGTGAATACTTAAATCCAGATATTGGAACCTTGAACAGACAAAAGAGAACTTTGTACAAACCTAAAAAATACCCCAGATTTGCAGAAAAACCTGAAATCTAAAAAACAAACAAACCATATATAGCAATGTTAAACTCCTTCAAAGTAATAAAAACAGTGTTGTCCCTGTAGCTTTAAGAAATGAATGTCCTCTTAGTGGCCATTGCTAGGCAACCACAACAGCATTGTCAGCCTTCAAGCCTTGCTTTCTGTCTGTAAAGGGTAGGGGAAGGGAACAGGGCTTTTCCAGGGCTGTTTTGGCCTTTGAGGGAGGACTCATCAGGGCCAGCGCTGAAAGCAACCAACAGTGACTTGATTCCACATGATTTTTGTAACTCAGTTAGAATTGTCTTTTTGCACTGTTCAACAGCAGCTACTCCATGGAAATCAGTGTGGTGTAATACTTAAGAGTTTCAGAGTAGGAACTGAGAGACCCAGGTCTGAATTCCCACTTTGCCATGGAAGCTCACTGGTGACCTTGGGCCAGTTACACATTCTCAGCCTAACTTACCTTACAGAGTTGTTAGGAGATAAATGAAGGCAAGGAGAGTGAAGTTGCTTTGGGAATGAAGGAGAAGAAGGAGAGTGCAGGAGAAGTTGTTTTGGACCCCCAGATATAAATGAAGCAAATAAATATTAAATATAGCCAAAGATGAGGGTGAGGCAAATAAAAGGAAAGTTGGTGCATGGGAAGGAGAAAAGGAAGCAGGAAAAGGTGAGGATATGGGAAATAGTGTAGGGAGGTTAATATAGGAGAAAGTGAGGTGCTTCCCCACCACAAGCCCTTCCAGGTTTCCCACCATTCATATGGGACTGGTGACCAGCAACTTGGCCATAATTTTCCTGGAGCAAGGCTGCCAACTTGAAATGAAGGAGGGAAAACTGAAGACAGAGGATAAATTAGTTCCTAGATCTTTATAGAAAAAAGCAGTAATGTTCCTCCAATTTTCTAATTCTGATTCTAAAACTAAGCACAAATACAAGAGTGATAGACAGATTTGCAGTCCCTCTGCTACCCACTAGTTCACATGCTCTTGTTACAGGTTGTCTTATATACTAATAGCCAAGTGGCCATTATCTGCAGATACTTAAACCTGTGGATTGGAGTCACTTGGGAACAAAGCAGATGTTTCATCAACCTTGGGGGATCCCTCAGGTTGGAGAAAAATCAACCCACTCCCTGAAAACTATTGGGATTTAAATCCCTCCAAAACACTTGCCTGAGATTTGTGCATGTGCAGACCTCCTCAGGGCAACTGGACAGGCTCCACTGAAAATGGTGCGCTGTCAGAGTAACAGAGCCCATCCTGGCCACCAGCTGCAGCAGAAGCCTGTGGCTGACCAACTTCTATCGTGTGACCAGAGGAGACTTTAGGAAAAATTAGGGTGACCAGGAGGGATGCTGCCACAGATGCACAAAAATGCAGGGGCGGCCGGGGGGGGGGGGGGGACATGCAGCAACAACCAGAAAGCAGGCCACTGGTTGAGGGGGGAAAGGAATTAGTTGCGGCCACACTGAAACTGGAGGAGGGAGAAGCTGCTGCCTTTGCAGTGACAGCAAAGCTGAAGTCTGCTAGGGGGAAGAAGAAAGAGCTGTAGCCACATTGAGGACAGCAAGGATGTGCTGGGCTGCCCCAAGCCTGCAGGAAGGTAGGCAAAGCACAGTAGGTGGAGGGGTGGAGAAAGGAAGCCCAGTGTGGCTACTGCAACCCCCCCCCCCCCACAATTCTCTTGCCCCCCTTGTTGTTATATATTATTTTACTTAGGCTTGTGCTGATATAAGGACTTTAAAAGACACATACAGATAAACACACAAAAGAAAGGTGTGTTTGTGGCTTTAAAAATCCAAAGAATAAACGGCAAGGAAGTACCATAAAAGTAGAAATCATGCATATATTCACCCTTAGACGAACACTTATCTATCAATGTAATGGTTTAGAAACACAATATTAATATACAAAACTACATATACGAGATTAGAATCTGGAAATAATATAAATACAACTCACGGCATTTGTATTTTAATAATATTGAATCACTGAGCACTCAAGAGGAAGCTGGTCAATTCACTGATTCTGTTCATCTTGAATAAACAACTTCTTTTAGCATATCATACCTTTCATGGTATTTCAACCATTGACACATGAAGAGTGTTAATTTCCTGGTGATCTGCTGGTTCTTATGATCAGAGACAGTGCCCTTCTGAACTGAAATGAATTGGAGAATTCTTCAAAATCCTATCATAAGAGAAACACGGGAAATCCAAGTGAGTACTGTACAATCATTACAAGTACTTGGTTTTTACCACCACCACTTGGTTCATACAGATCTCTCCCTGGCCTTAATTAATTAGTTACTACTATATTAGGCAGTAAATAGTGGTAATACGGAATAGTGCATTAATACTAGAAGCTTAACTAAGGAAAGTACAGTATAACGAGACAAAATTCAGCACCGTGGGGAGGTTGATGTGGAAAGCTGTTGTCTTCCAGTAGGCATGATAATCTACATCTATTCAAAATGTTGGAAGCACTTAACTATTTAGGGCTGCTTAGCACAGGAGAATTGTAGGGGGTTGTATGGAGCTTAACAAGGCATTAAATTAAGGAGATCAATATAGAAAATCAACACACACACACATATATATAATTGAGGCTGCAGGCAAAATGTTGGTTAGTGAAATGTGTAATAATGAAAGGCCTTAGCTACCATGTTTGAATACTAAACAAGGCACCTAGAACTTATTTTGCTCTCCATCAAGGCCTCCCAGTTTAAGGAATATAGTGACGATTTAGCAGCCTTTAAGCTAGTCAGCAACATACAAAAATATTAATTAGGGCCTTTGTAATTCACAACTAATTCTTTTGTCTGCTTGTTTATGTCCTGAAGTGAGGGCCTTGATGAAATTTTTTAAGATCTCACAACTGGCCAAGATTCATTTATACCTCACCTAGTAATTTTCTCTTCCATAGCTTGAAATTGTACTCTAGATAATTTTGCATAGTAGTATATCTGTGTGTCAGGATCACTAGCTTGCTGTGTTGAATGGCTCTTCAGAGCTGACAACTGGATAATAGCTTTACTTTCAGCCAGCAGAGGAACTCAAGAGCAAGTATGTAGAGATAATGTGAATATAATTCATTATTCAAATATGCAAGTGATGAACTGAAAACAAAGAGGGAAGAGTAATAATGGTGTCATTATTTTTATTACTCTTGTTTTGCAAACGTAGCGTGAAACATTAAAATAGATCTGGAAGAGATTTTCAGTTGTACAGTGACAAATTTACTTTCTTGGCAATATTGATAAAAGGAAAGTAGAGCAGACAGCTTTCTGAGGAAGGTACGCTGTGCTGGGAGATGTACGATTAAATTTTTTTCCTTGCTGGTCTTTCCCCCCCTTCTCTTTAAAATTCACATCGTTACTTACCCTTTTTAAGGCCTGATCAGCGACTAGAAGAAAAGTGTACTCATGCACTGGTGGTTTGTTTTACTTAAGACAATCTTCAAAGCTTTTTGACTCTGCATAGCATGACTAACAAAGGTTAGAGAAAGCTTTTAGAAACACTTTCTGTACAACAAAAATTTACATGTGGGTAGCAAAATAATGTGCTGCTATGGCTTGAAAATAACGAAGGGTAGGTGGAACTAAAAACAAAACTGTACAACTTGTGACTAGAGATGGGTATGAACAGCAATACAAACAAACAAAAAAGCCACGAACAGCCCAATCTGCTGTTCGTGAACAAGCTGTTCATGAGGCCCCATTCTAAATGAACAGGTGGTCATTGCAAGCCTCGTTCACTGCTGTTCGTTGCTGTTCGTCAAGCCAGACAGTCTGGTACCTGCAATCAATTCCCTTGGCAATTTAGGCAGGGATTGTCTGAACTCTGTCTGAACTCCTACTGTTGCCCTGGAACCCCCAATCTAAGCCAAATTTAGCTTGATAGGCAGGTCTTCCTTTCAAGTGTGGCGCTCCAAATTTGTTACAACAAGGGAGTAAAGACCAGGGGGGAGGGGAGCTTCCAGCTCTGACTTTGCAGACAGTGGAGAGACAGTTGCTGTTGGCATTTTGATAGAAAGAGTGCATTGGAGCTTGAATTTTCTTTTTTGTGTGGTGGGATAGGGATCTACCCCTTCAAGTTCCAGGGCTGCTGCCAGGCTCCAGGGCCAAGCTATTATTTATTATTGGTACCTTTCATGCTGCCTGCTCAGGTAAGGTTTCTGGGAGTGGTGCAGTAGGGATCTTGACTTGGATGATGGCTGGAGGAGAGCTTGCTGGCCCCCACAAACAGCCAACCACGAACATGTTAATGAACAGGGCCATGTTCATGGTTGTTTGTGAGTCCCTGTTCAGGGATGGCATCATGTTCGGTTTTTTTCTCTGTTCGTGCCCATCTCTACTTGTGACCCATAAAGCTAACTCAGTCATGTTCTGCTAGGAGCTTCTAAATCTTTCTGTACATTTTGGCATTTACAGGTAATCAGCAAAATTTGGGCTCCCAGTTCAGCTGCACTGCAGGTAAAACTTATGATCCTGCATAGCCATGCACATCCAGATGCCCATCTTCCTTGACATCAGCTATTTGCACCTAGGACTGGTTTAAACTCAAAAGGTTGGATACAACTAGTTTTTCTAATGGTGAATAGAGAGGAGGGGGTCCCCTTTGACCACTGAAAAGACTACACTGAGGATCACAGTGTTGAGATAGAAGCGACTCAGCATGCCTGGACACTGAAGGGGGCACTATTATTTTTTTTTAATGGAACCAGGCTATATTTGTATGAGGTCTTTCTTTAAGTCTGGCCAGGAAGCTTCTATCTGACTCTTCCTCCTCTTTTTGTGCCTTTTTGTTTCTCTCTCCTTCCAGGTCTGCAAGAAGCAAGACTGTTCTGCAGAGCACTCCTATACAAGCTTGCAAGAAGCACAGCCATACTACTACTCACGTGTAGCCAGATTAGTGTAATTTAGATCAAGTCTCTATTTTTCTTCTGCTACTACAAAACCATCTTCAAGTACTTGAAGGGCTATCATATAGAGGATAGTGTGGAGTTGTTTTCCATTGCCCCAGAAGTTCTGCCCAGAAGCAACAGGCTGAAATTAAATCAAAAGAGTTTTCAGCTAAATGTTAGGAAGAACTTCCTGGCAGTTAGAGTGGTCCCTCAGTGGGCCAGGCTTCCTTGGGAGGTGGTGGGCTCTCCTTCTTTGGAGGTTTTTAAGCAGAGGCTAGATGTCCATCTAACAGCAATGCTGATTCTGCAAACCTAGGCAGACCAAGAGAGGAAGGGCAGGACGGGTTACATAAGTGCTTAGTTCTCATGACCCCTTCTTACATGTCCAGGGTAATGCCAATCACCACTTTGGGGTAGGGAAGCAATTTCCCTTAGGCCACTTTGGCTAGGGATCCTGACCATGTTTTGCCATCTTCTGGACATGGAGCAGGGGGCACTGGATGTGTGTGGGGGAGGGGTAGTTTCCTACACTGTGCAAGAGGTTGGACTAGATCACCCTGGAGGTCGCTTCCAACTCTATTATCCTATGATTCCACTCATTCCTGACTGTGCAACTTTGATACCTTAACTAACAAATATACTCAATACTTGGGACATGCATAAACAAATTACTTGTAGGATCGGGACTGTAATAAGGAGGGGAATTGGATGAGATTGAGATCCCACCCACTATGTGCCAGAAGTTCTCTCTGCACTGAGTTACACTCCTGCTTAATTCTTGCTTTATTAAGAGTATTGCTAGAATTATTTCAGCAATTGGAGCATGACTGAAATTCCACTTCTATCAATTCATTTGCATCTTTCCCCCTTTTTAGTAAAGATACCAGTAGCACCTTTAAGACTAACCAACTTTACCGTAGCATAAGCTTTCAAGAACCACAGTTCTTTTCGTCAGATGCATGGAGGGTATGAAGAAACTGGCCAGATAGATAGATAGATAGATAGATAGATAGATAGATAGATAGATAGATAGATAGATAGATAGATAGATAGATAGATAGATAGATAGATAGATAGATAGATAGATAGATAGATAGATAGATAGATAGATAGATAGATAGATAGATAGATAGATAGATAGATAGATAGATAGATAGATAGATAGATGGTGAGGGTAGGGGGAGTAGATGCAATCAGTTGCAAAAGTCATGAAAGAAGTGGAGTACACAATCCAGGCTGGGTGTGACCTCTCCCCTCCATAGCTGAATCTGAATAGAATGCCTGAAAGGCAGTTACTTCTGATAATGAGATAACCATTCATAGTCTCTACTCAATCCAAGTCTGACTGAGTCAAATTTAAATATGAATTCCAATTCAGCAGCTTCCCGTTGGATTTTGTTTTTGAAAGGTTTCTGTTGAACTATGGTGACCTTTAAGTCCTTGATGGAATGTCCTGGTAAACTGAAGTGTTCTCCCACTGGTTTCTAGATGTTGCCATTTTTAATGTCAGATTTGTGTCCATTTATTCTTTTGCAGTTGGCTGGTTTGTCCAATGTACAGAGCAGATGGACATTGTTGGCACATGAGGGCATATACCACCCCAACCTTAAACGACTTCTCACTAACAACCATGAATCAGCTAGCAGAGTCACCAACACAGGTACCAGACCCTGCAACAGACCCAGATGCCAACTCTGCCCTCATATCTACCCAGGAAATATGATTACAGGACCCAATGGTGTCAACTGCACTATCTCTGGCTCTTACAGCTGTTCATCCTCCAACGTGATATAGATAGTCCATCCAGGGCAATCATCTCCACTATCACACAAGTGTCCAACTTGTGAGCCATCCCCATTTCTTTTACTTGGCAGTGCCACCGATCCCGAGGGAACAACCTCCTGAAGGGTAGCCTAGCTGGAATTTCCACTCCCACCCACAGCTCCCTTGGTGCAAGTATGATTCTTCTCCCTCAGGGTGGACTCCCATTCCCCTCCCCCTTCTCCCTGCTAAGAAGCCCTCATCGTCCCCCTGCTGGATGATTCTCCTTGCTCCAGAGGCAACAGGCTTGGGTGGTGCCTCTGCAGATGCCTACGGAGCAGCAGTGGATGACAATGCTTGGGGTCCGAGTTCCTACACACCAGGACATTGCAGGCCCAGCAACGCACCACAAAGGGGTCATTGGGGAGGGTTAGGAAGTGCTGCCAAAGTGTGGGCCTGAAACAGGGACTGGGACAGGTGTGGCTGGGCTGAGAGGATGGAATGAGGGGTGGACAGCAGGCAGGGGCAGCCCCAAGAGGTTGGGATGTGGAAGAGCTGGATGTTTCTCCAAGACCCCCAAATGCACCCTGAGATCCCTCCTCTTCCTGAAAAAGTTTTAGCAGCTGCTCTTCCTCTGGCAATGCTGACAACTCTTCTGCCTCCTCCTCTATCCCTACAAGTGGATCTTGAAAAAGGGATTCTGACTCTGAGACCTCCTCACTATTGTTGGGCACTGGTGGGCCAGTAGGACAAGCTTGGGACTTCTTCCCCCCACGATCACCCTTGCCCCTCACTCTAACCCTTATTGAGCTAATAAAAAGAGTCCTTAGCCAAAGAAACCACTGAGCTTGTCCCCAGAGCCTAGCAGTGGCCCTGAGACTGGGGGGTGGGAGATACCCCTAACCCACCACCCAGACACCTTCCCAAGCAGGACAGGTGCTCAAAATTAGAATAATAAATAAACAAAATTAAAAAGTGTACTGTGAACCCTCAGAGGAACCAACTAAGCTTGTCCCCAGAGCCTAGCAGTAGGCTTGGGACTGGGGTGGGGGAAAAGGTCTCTAACCCACCACACAAACACCTTCCTAAGCGGGACAAGTGCTCAAAGTAAGAATAAGTAAAACAAACAAAATAAAAAAGAGTACTGTGATTCAGTCGAGGAACCCACTGAGCTTGTCCCCAAAGCCTAGCAGTGGCCCTGAGACTGGGGTGGGGGGGACACCTTCCCAAGTGGGACTGGTGCTTAAAGTAAGAATAATTAATAAACAAAATAAAAAAAGAGTACAGTGAGAACTCAGCAGAGGAACCCACTGAGCTTGGCCCCAGAGCCTAGCAGTAGGCCTTGGGACAAGGGTGGGCGGAAAGGCCTCTGACACACCACACAAACACCTTCACAGTGGGAAAGGTGCTCTAAATAAGAAAGAGATGGTTTATCAATCTCTTTTTAAGCAGCAACTCCACCACAACCTCCAAAATCTGTCCTCTCTCATTCCATCTCCCAATAGCAGTTCCTCCCTCCCTCTCTGCTTGCTGGAAAGTGAAACCACGCAGCTGAGAGCCTGGAGTTATATACTCCTTGCTCTCATAGAGCAGAATGGGAGCTCTCTGGTTGGCAGGGAGAGCTGCCTATCAAGGTTTTGAGGGCTAAGATTGGTGTTTCCACAGCTGCAAAAGGTCTGCAGATGTTCATCCCCTCCATTGCCTAGGGAATTAATGGATTGGTGCCAGGCTGTCTGGCATCATGAAGTGAATACGAACCTACAAACCAGCCTCAAAAG
Organism: Eublepharis macularius; assembly: GCF_028583425.1. NCBI lineage: Eukaryota > Metazoa > Chordata > Lepidosauria > Squamata > Eublepharidae > Eublepharis > Eublepharis macularius. Next base: position 169,465,373 of record NC_072791.1, on the reverse strand, counting down.
TCATGGCAGTTCATAGAAAATGGAGTCCCACAAACTGCCAGTTTGCAAACGTCAAACCGTCCTGGTTCATGCCGAACTTTGGTTCATAATTCAGTTCGTGCCACCTCTAATTGGAACAGATGTAGAGCCTGGCTGTAGACAATGGATTGTTTGGTGCATTTAGCATTATAACTGGAGGCATGTAGATATATTTGGCAATCAGTTGGTTTCTAGTTTCATGCATCTATTGTGTATTTGTACATCAGTGTTTATGAAATATACTTCATGTGTATATTGATTCCTGATCAGGTTGATGGTGGGATGAAAGTTGCTGAAGATCTGGTGAAATTTCTCAAGGGTTTCTTTCTAATGTGCCCACATAATAAAATAAAATGTCATTATTACGTTTCAGGTGCAAGAGAGGTGCTAACAGGTAGGAACTGTGAAAATGCTGTCTCAAGGCACCCATGAAACCATTGGCATATCGTGATGCCTTGCAGGTACTCATAGCTAGGCCATTGATCTGATGGAATTAATCATCATTAACAATTCTGAAGTAGTTGTGTGATGACTAAATGGCAAAGCTTGGAGGAACTTCCAGCAAGAGATACAGCAGCAACAGTGGCTACCAAACTGCTTCTAGGTTCAATTTGAAAATTTTGACATTAACCATTAAAACCTGTCTTGGCTTGGGACCCACATACCTGAATGACCACCTTTCTCTAAGTGTGCCAATATATTTCCTAAACTCAGCTCAACAATCTTTAAAGATGCCCCCTCCTAATGTTAAGCCAGAACTACAGCTGTGATAGTTGCACATGCTTTATGAGATGAGCTTCTTATAAAAAATTAGATGGGCAATTTCACTAAGTAGGTTACCTAAAGGTTGTAACTTAAGTACTTTCTTTTTAGGTGAATGTCTAATTTAAGAAGTGAATATGGCACATATTTCAGGGCTTGTGTGTTGTTTTTGTAAATATTGATGTTTATTTGCTGTTTGATTCTAATTTTAGAAGCATATCTTTTATGTTGATGGCTGCCTTGAGCATAAAGAAAAGTGAGATATAAATCCTCAAAGAAATAAATAAAATCAACATTTGCTTCTAGGCCTTGTAAATGAAGTCTAAGAAAGAGAACATAACTTAAATAGGAACTTCTGTGCTTATAGCAGACTAGACTAGGGTTGCCAGGGACCTGGAGTCCCTCAATGGGAGCTGCCCAGGTCCTTGGACTCTCCTGGCAAGGGATTGAGAGCTGGCACTTACCCTGGCTTCCTTCTTCACACGCATGCTCATGCACATGCAGTTTGTGTGATGGTCACTTCTAGGAGTGACATCATCATACTGGGGTCAGGGGGTGCCCCCGGGTCAAAGAGGGCCCTTGTCCTTGCCGGCTGCTCTCTCCATAGCCACGGCCCACTCTCACTTGGCACAAAGGGGCCACAGTGGCACTGGTGGTGAGAGTGGGCAGTGGCAGTGGCAGCAAGAGCAGCCTGCTTCCACTGCTGTCATGGCCCACTCTCGCTGCCATCACCATGGCCTACTCTCGTGGCGTGGGAGCTTGCCCCCCATCTGGCCAAGTAAGTGGGCGTGGGGGGAAAGGGGAGCAGGGGATCCCCTGCCCTGGGTGGAGGAATGAGAACCCTAGACTAGACCCTTAGTCCTCCACCCTCCAGGTCAGTAATTTCTGTCAGCTACACTTTGGAAAGATGGAACAAGTAGCGCAGCCCACTTTGTTGCCAAGAATTCTGTCTAAATGTCTAAATGTGCTGATTGGAAAATGTATCTGCTTTCTCCTCATGTTCTCTATTCTCCCTCAGACCTCCATGAACTCTAAGAAAGATGGAAATGGGTAGATGGATTCCCCCATGCATTACCAACTGTCACAACATTTTCAAATTCAGATTAGTTATAATAATGATATTAAAGAACATGGTGTAATCTATCCATATTTTGATTAGTTATCCAATTGATTATCTTTAATCAGCTTCCTATTTCTTCCTATCATGGAAATATGTGAATCTGAATGTCAGTTGTGTATAGAACTTTTGTTGCCTATCAACCTCCCCATACTACATCTGTCTCTGCTTTTGTGTAATGCCACATCTATTGAGAGAGTTAAGGTAAGGAACTTTTCAAAAGGTTTAACTCTGTGACTACCATCTGATTGTTATCAAGTCCAGTTTTGACAACTATGTAATCTGAATAACTCAATTTTAATTAATCTATAAGGTTGAATTGTACTGATTGTACAAAATCTTATAATTTTGGAATAGTTAAAAGTTCTTTAAGTAGATAATTTATTTCCATGAGAAGATACAAAAAGATGAAGACTGGAGCAAACTATGCACAAGATTGAAAAATGGACGAAGGACTAAGGTAACGAATGATCCTTTATCTCACTGTACTACCTTGAGCAGAAGGCTATAGAGCTCATTTTAGACTAGATGCATTCTTAGCTATATCCTTTGTAGAAGGGTGAGATAGAAATCTACCAAATAATAAAATATTCTCTTAGGATTAAATACACACTATAGTAGTAGGCAGAGAGAGAGAAACAGTGGTACAACATGTGAAATATTTTCACAAGTAAGAGATGATCCTGTAACTCAAAAAAAGATAGAATAGGGCCTGCCCTATTTCCATCAGCTACCTGACTGTTTTCCGTCAGCTACCTGACTGTTATAATTTAATTTATGACTAAGTAGGGAATTTCTCCATACCAACAAAAATAAAAGTAGTTTTTAGAGGTAAAGCACAAGGACATAACTGCCAAACTAGAATAGATCATTTTTAAAATGGTTCATTTAGCCTACTCTCCAATAATAACCAGACAGCTGTATTATGGAAACACAATGGGGCACGTGAAAGAAAATGCCCCTTAATGAGCTTAGTGCAGATACCTGGTCATGAGAATGTGGGAAGTAGATTTAATGAAGGAGATTTCATGTACCTCTATGTGTCTTTTACTGTTGTCATGCACTTATATTATTCTCAGGAGCTAATGTAGTATTTGTAATGCAACTTGCAAGAAAATGAGACTTAAAACAAAAGACCAAAGCAGAATTTATGTTATACATGTGAATCACTGTGAGAAGTGAGATCAGACACCATGAAGCTTGCTACCAGGTAGATTGCGCTTGCCAGACACCTGTTTATGACTTAATACAGAAACTTCTTTGTAAAATTGCTTATGTAAAATGTTGCAATGAAAGCTAGCTGCAAGCTAATTAGATTAGCAGAACCTTTCAAGGCTGGGAGGAAACCACAAAGCAGAGGAATGGGTGCTGAATGTAACTTTAAGCACATTCCTAGGGAAGGGAGAGTGCTCCCCTCCCATGGAACCCAGAGAAATAGCCTCTGCTTGAAACCCACAAGGTTGCCAAAAGTGACATTGGGGCGCCTTTGCTAAATGTTACACGGACCAGAAGAATGGGCAAGAATGAAAAGCCTATGAAAGAGATATGTGGGAAAGGAAGGGAGATGTTCCTTCTAGAGATAGAACAAGGACAGATAAGATAAGCAATGACAATCGGGTAATATTGTAATTGTGCTGTTGACCTAAGTTGTTTCTTCCAATAAGAATACTCCTGGACATTTGTAACATGAGAGGTGGTTGCCCACTTGAGTCAATGGGGCCACTGTATTTTCTGAGCCAATAGAATAACAAATATTATAATGAACCAAAAAGTATTAATTGCTTTGCACTGCTATTGTAGCTAGAGATGGGCACGATCCGCATTACGATTGAAAAAAAACCACGGTAATGGCGATCACGCGATTGTGACCCGGCAGATCATGATCGTCCACGGCCAATGATACAGCGATCAGGAGAGGCCTGGATCATTGTGTTCGGACTCGGATCGGGGATCCAGACACTCAGGCACCAGCAATCTATTCCCCTGGCAACGGAGCCAGGGGAAAGCCTGAGCTCTGTCTGCCCTCCTTCTGTCGCCCTGGAAACCCGAATGGAAGCCCAGGTTTCCTTGATCAGCAGGGCTTCCTTCCAACCATGGAGCAGCAAAGCAGTCACAAGTTGGGAGAAGACACCCAGGGGAGGAAGGGGGAAGGGGGTGTTCTGTAGCCATGGGCACTCCAATCTCATCCCTGCAAACCCTGATAGGCAGCTCTGATGGCCAAACACAGACCTCCTGTGTTGCTGAAAGGGACCTGAGGGGAGGCAGCTTGTCGCCACCTCTCCGTGCCCGCCCGGCCCAGCGGCCACCGCCACCACCCACCTTCCCACATAGCTGGGAATAGCAACGCAGCACGCTTTGGCCTCCATGATCCATGATCCACGGATCGGGAACGGGAGATGATTGGTGTGAATCATTAATTTGGGATCATCGCCGGTGCTGATCCACGATCAGCTGGATTGTTAATTTTTTTGGGATCGTGCCCATCTCTAATTGTAGCTTTGATGAGCGTTGGACACGAGGAGACCTTTTACTTTCAGTGTAACCATTGTTCCTCCATCGTTTAATACACAATTATAGATTGTTTCATCCGCAGGACTCTGCGTCTGTCTCTTATTATGATTGGCTGAGGGACATTCGGACCACAAGTTGTGTGGAACAAGAAGAACACTATTTCTCCATACAATGGAAGACCATTTGTTTCTAGTTATAATAGCTAGAACCCACCTTAGGTCCCAATTGTGTGGGAGAAAGGAGGCTGAGAAATGTTTTAAATAAATAAGGATAAACGGGACTCATGATTCTTCTGCCTAACCTTCTTTTAAACTAGAGATGGGCACGATCCGCGTTACAATAAAAAAAACCCCATAATAATGGCGATCGCGCCATCGGGACCCGGCGGATCACGCTCAGGCACAGCCAACGATCCAGCGGTCGGGAGGGGGGCTGGATCGGGGCGATCGTGCTTGGATCGGGAAGCCAGACACTCAGGCACCAGCAATCTATTCCCCTGGCAATGGAGCCAGGGGAATGCCTGAGCTGTGTTTTCCCTCCTTCTGTCGCCCTGGAAACCCGAATGGAAGCCCAGCTTTCCTTGATCAGCAGGGCTTCCTTCCAACCACGGAGCAGCAAAGCAGTCACCAGCTGGGAGAAGACACCCAAGGGAGGGAGGGGGAAGGGGGTGTTCTGTAGCCATGGGCACTCCAATCTCATCCCTGCAAACCCTGATAGGCAGCTCTGACGGCCAAACACAGACAGCCAAACACAAACACAGATGCCGCCGGCATCAGCCACCGTTCCTGTATTGCTGGGAACAGCGGGACGCCCCTCCACTTTTGCCTCCACAATCCACGATCCACGATCCACGGATCGGAAACGGGAGATGATCGGTGTGGATCGTTAATTTGGGATTGTCGCCGGCGCCGATCTACGATCAGCTTGATCGGTATTTTTTGGATAAAGTAGAGCAGTTAATTAATAAAATATTTTATTGATTAAAAGCTCTACTATTTTGCAAAGCAGTTAGATAACTAGACACTTGGCTGACTGTTTTGGCCTACTTAATGCCCTATACATACATATTTATTTATAATGTGAGAGCATGATTGTCGAGTATCAGAACAAAAATCCTATAATGAATAGATCGGGGGGGTTTTAAGTAGCAATTTATTTTCATCAGCAGAAAACAATCATACTGTGAATACATTTTTTTTTTGCCATTAATACTTATTCTTCAGTGCATAAACAATGCAATTTGAAATTCTAGCTGGTTTTGTAGCTAATCTTTCTGTGGAAAGAAACTGATTTGCAGAAGAATGAAGGATTGGTAAGTGGAATGCATTTCATCTATTTGAAATAACTGCAGAACTCACAGCATTAAGAGCAAAAAAAAATCCCTTAATGAGTATCGCACTAGTCAGCACCAAAAATAGTGCAATACAGAATTGCATTTGCTCTGTCACAGGGATGACTGACATTTAATTATTGTCTATTTTTTGTGCTGATAATTTCATCCTTATCATTCATTGTTAAATCCTTTTCGAACCCCAAGAAAAATGAGATCAGGTGACAAAAATGAGATAATGAGATCATGTGCAATAGAATGAAATTATATCTTGTAAGTAAGAGGCAATTCAGGAAAGCAGGTTATTTTGTGGGACTGTAGAAGCTTTGTAAGGGAATGTGAATTAAATGTGGTGAGCTCACAGAAAATCCCTGGGAAGAGTTTGGCAGTATACTAGTTCGCTCTCCTTGATTACAGTTATCCAATATATACCTTATGAGATACTATAAACTCACTAGATAAGTGAGGGAGACAATGAAGTTAAGGTTTATCAAAAATATCTTTGATCAAGCTCACCATCCCTTTCGACTCCATATTTCTTTTCCACTTCATGAACTTTTTTCAATGCCAGTCATAACGGCAATAAATCCAGAACCTACTTTTATAATTCTTAGTTTCCAACATGTTTCTCTTTCTTGCCTAATCCATTATACAACACCAATGCCTTTTTCAGATTCAGAGGTCTGTATGTCCTCTAGTGAGTCAAGAGGTGTGGCTTTAACACATGTAAATGGCTTGTTTCAATGCAAAAAGCAGAGAACTAGCTTTATCAAAATGCTTCTACGCTACCATTTAAAAAAATGTGAAGGCCTTTCTACAACAAGAAAATCTGTAAGACATTTGAGGCAAGTGCTCCCCCCACCTTAGATCATTCTGCTAATTCTGTATGTTTTTCCCTATATGCTAAATATGAAAATGATGGTATCCTATGCTCAAGTTTTGAATGAAATTGTTCATGTTGTCATAGCAAAACAGTAGAATAATGAGAGGAAGGAGAATAGGCGCTAGCACTTCCAGCAACCACTTGCCCAAATTCTTACAAACCAGCACCATGCTGTAATTGGCAGGCTATATAGCAGATCTCCCACTTATACTAGTGCAAGAGGCTATATATGTTCTTGTACAAGTGGAAGAATAGCTGTTAATATTTAGTTTCATTCTTGTCTTGTACAATATTTTAGTATGAGATGTAAAAATAACCTTCTCATGAACAGAAGTTGCCATCTGTTTGTGGAAGGGCAGCTTTAGATCCAACCCAACTCGCATCACCAGCAAAGAATAAGTTAATTAGCAGCTACATTACCAGTTGGACAGAGTGTGGCAGATTTTGTCCATTTTTTTTTTCATTGTAGTCCAATGGAGTTACACCCTTCCAAGTTTATGGTCTTGGCTGGGGTTGGAAGGGTGTAGCTCTGTTTAGGATGTCACCGTTTTAAAAAGATCTTATGGGGCAAAGATGGGGAAAGGGATAGTTGCACTGTGTTCCTACTTACTATTACCTTTCCACCTGTGCTCATTAACACTTAAATTTCCTTATCACTCTTCTGTTATTTGACTTTTCAGGAACTATGCTTCTCCCCACGGCTGCTGGCCCTCTGCACACAAGTTCATCCCGCACGCTTCTATACTTAAAACCTTATTTTTTAAACAATATCTTAGCAATATTTTTTAAATTGCCAACATCTCATGATAATATCCTTCTAGTAGTTATTTTTGGGAAAATTCTTATGAACACAATATTTTATTCATTTATTCATTCCATTCATTTATTTATTTATTTATTTATATGCCACCTTTCCATCCAAGACACCAAACAAAACAAAATTCATCACCCTTTGGAGGAAGACACTGATTAAGGGGGGACAGATTTTTTTTGACAGATCTTTGTTGTTACAATTATTACTTTAAAGAAACTGAATGTAATCAGTTAAAGTCTCAAAGAACATACATTAACATATGTACTCACCATCAAACCAGCTATTGGGTCTTTTGATTTCCTGGTCATCCGACTATGGCTTAATATATAAAAGTCTGAAGATAAAAAATATAAAGGAGTAATAAAATTAATAAAGGAATAATAAAACCATTCTTTAGGCTACTCAAGAGTTTTCCCTCCCTTTTCCAAAATTCTTCTGAGTCAAGCAGCTTGATTGTTGCTTCCTCAATAGCAGGAGACCATCGAATGTGGACTGTAAATGCCTGCTTATCAGTTGAGTGGATCAAATGCTTATAGTGCAGATGGCTGTCCACAAGAGTGCAGAGGCTGAGATTGGGAGATGGTCTCCCCTACATATTATTTCATGTTTGCAATCTGAAGTACCACCCACACACCATTCTGCTTCTGTGGAACAAACCCCAAGCGACTGCATTTGGTTGCAGTTGTAGAGGGGGAAGAGTTGGTTTAATCAGGCTCTGTGGACAGAAATCCTTCAACTCATGGAAATGCTTCATTATATCCAATCCGATGGTTTGTCTTAGGTTTCCCTATATTTCAGGGGGATGTTTTGTTCAATTTTATATATGTTACCAATATCAGTCAATATCTCAGAATGATTTGGAGAGCGTCATTTTTGTTAAATAAGTAATACCATCTTTGAGGCCCTTGTGTGGGCAGAAAGGCAAGGTAGAAATTTTGTTAAATAAATAAATTTTATGTTAGTTTTCACAAGGCCACCCAGTCTGTCTCCTGCTCATTGATAAAGTGGAGGAAAGAATGTGTTGCACAGGAAGTGAATAATACAAGAATCTGTTATTTAGCCTCCAACTTAGGAAACAGCCTGCTTGCTTTTAAATATGCAGAAAATGAACTTAGAAGCTGTGTGTTCCATATTAACTGCAGGCTTATTGATAATTCTGCAATAATGTTTTATCAAAACTGTCATTCCAGATCAAGTGAAAATGCTTCTGGGTCATTTGTTTGTCAGACAGAAAGAGAGTTCTTTGTTTTTATTTACAATTATTCTTTGAGTGAATTATTTCTTCCACAAAAAAATGGAAAAAATCCAGTCATGTGCCCTCGTGTTGTTAAAATCCTCGTGGCTCTAAATAGAGCTTTTTAGTGTTTCCCTGTCGGCCCACAAGCTAAACATGCCTCCCTCAGGCAGAGTTGAGACTTATGACTTGCTAACCTATTGACATCTACAAGCTTGTCAGTGTGAATATGGCCATATCAGATATTGGTTTTGACAGACACCTCCCCACACACGCAGTCCCATCAATCTGTTTAGCTGCAGATTCTAGTCCTTTAAAGAGCTCTAGCAATAATGCTTGTTTTTTATACTGAAAGATACAACGTTAACATATATTTGAAACATAGTTTAGAATAAAACACAAGCAAACAAAATTCAAAAGACATATTTAGTTGCTCTATAAATCCAGATCAGGATTCACTGGAAGTGACATAGAACGTTTAAATATATTTGTTCCAAGGAGACTATGGAGACTGTGGCCGTTTTCACACATCTTACTGGCTCTAGTACATGGTGCAAAACTCCCGCTAGGACAGCATCTTCCTAGCGTGATTTCATGCGAGAACCAGGAAATCGCGCCAGGAAGACGAGGGAGCTTTGCACGACATACTGGAACCGGTAAGACACATGAAAAAAACTGTATATAAGGACAGGCATGCATCAAATATATATGGGAGGAAACCAGCACACGGAAAAGTAATTTTGTGATTAGTAAATTTATCCACTCACATATTTAAATGCACAGTTCTTCATAGAAACTGCTCAACATAGAAACTCTGACCATGCAATCCCAGGCAATTATACTATTGAAGGTTTAGGATGATGTAATTCTGCTTAAAATTGCATTGTAAGATCCAAATTCTATGTAAGTTTATTTACGCCGTATATCTAATTGGTCTCATTGTCACACAAGTCTTCTTATGCACACATCTACTTGGAAGCAAATGTAACCTCCAGTGGCCCGAGGGCCAGGATCAATTTCTAGAGATATGTTTACAAATTCAAAATGTAAATCCAATTTATTTAAATATAACAGAACACAACTGTGAAAACGTTCCCAAAGTTATCAATGTTGGTTCACTAACCAGTGACCCCAGAGCAGAGTCCTACTCACAACAATCCACTTGGTAGAGGGCGCAGGCAGTTCTGTGGGTTTGGCCAGAGGCTATGTCTTGAATGGAGTCCCCAATATCCAGAAGGCCTTGCAACAGCAAGACTCTTTTTATGAAGATGCTTTGTGAATCCTGGAGCTTGCTTGTTGCCTTAGGAGCAGTTCCCCTTTCCTCCTGGCAAGATGAAGTGGGGCAGTTCTGTACTAGGGTGTAGAGGTGGGCACAAATCACAATACAAAGCAAAAAAAACAAAAACCCATGAACCAGGGCGATTCATGGTTTGTGAAAATGCGGTTCGTGGGACTGCATTTTCTACGAACTCCATGACTTTTTTTGCCGATGGGCTGAAGCCAGTGCAGGGTGAGTGAAGCTGACAGCTCCCGTTCTCCTGCCGCCCAGAGCAGAAGGAGAACGGGGGCTGTCAGTTTGACAGACTCTGCACAGGGGTCTCTGCCTTTCTCCCCCTTTCCAGCTGGCTGGAGGAAGGGGGGGCAAGTTTGAAGGGAAGAAGGTCCCCGTGCCGCTTGCAAGCCACACAGGGAACCTCCTTCCCTTCAAACTCTCCCCCTTTCCAGCTGGCTGGAGGAAAAGGGGGCGAGTTTGAAGGGAAGAAGATTCCCCACACTGCTTGCAAGCCACGTGGGGAAGCTCCATCCCTTCAAACTCTCCCCCTTTCCAGCTGCCCTGGGCAGCAGAACGGGCGCTGTCAGTTTGATAGACCCTGCGCTGGCTTCAGCCCATGGGCTGAACCTGGCACGTGGTGAGTGAAGCTGTCAGTCCCATTCTCCTACCTCTTGGGTGGCAAGAGAACGGGGTTGTCAGTTTCACAGACCCCGCAGCTGAAGCCCGTGCAGGGTGAGTGAAACTGACAGCCCCCTTCTCCCCCAGGCTGTCAGTTTCACAGACCCCACACCAGCTTCAGCCCATAGGGTGAAGCCAGCACGGGCTGAATGAAGCTGACAGCCCCCTTCTCTTGCCGACAGAGCTGTCAGCTTCACACACTCTGCACCGGCTTCAGCTGATGGGCTGAACATGGCGCAGGGTCTGTGATAGTGACAGCCCTGTTCTCCTACCACCCGAGCAGCAGGAGAAGGGGGCTGTCTGTTTCAAATTTCCATTGCCAGCTTCAGCAGCCGGCGCCGGGCATTTGAAATTCCACAAACCACGAACCAATTCGTGACCTGGGAAAAGTTCGTGGAAGTTCATGGTTCATGGTTTCATGGAATGAGATGAACCATGTATCATGTCGTTGTTTTTTTTTCAGTTCATGCCCATGTCTACTAGGGTGTTGGTCTCAGGCAGTCATTAAAGAATTCAGCTATCAGCAATTCCTGCTCTTTGCTCTTCCTTGTTTCTTTATCTCTTTCATTTGTTTACTAGGCCATCAATCCCAATCCCTTTAGCCTTTCCTCAAAGGATTCACCACTAGATACCTCCACCATATTCATAGCTATTCTCTGAATATGTTTGTATCTTTTAAGATCATATAATACTATATGAATACCTTACTATACTATACTATAATGCAATACCTTTCAAGATCTGGGTTTTATGTTTATTTATTATTTATTTACTTTATTAATTGTCCTCCATTCTTGCTGAGGCTCAAAGTGGATTACATACTATAAAACAATGCAGTCAAATAGCAAACAATGCAATAGGACTGGGATCTCAAACATGAGGAATAATGTCAATATAAGGATCAGATATAATACGTCATAAAAAGTACCCTGTCCCCCCCAAAAAGGAATTATAAAAGTAGAAAACAGTACACTATGAGCAAGATAATACACAAAATAAATAATGGAATAAAGTGCAATACTGTTCCATTTATACAACTGCTTTCCATTCCTAATATTATAGCCTTGTTCTCTTTAGAGATGTGACCTCCTCAGCCATTCTGTTTACATTACAAACTCTGCAGAATGACTGAAGTGTGGGGATCTTCCTGACTTCCTCAAGCTGGCCATTCCTGGGAGCCACAGCAGAGAAAGCATGTGTATGAGCAGCCATCAATCTTACCCATTTGCAGGGTGGCACCTTTGGAATCCTTTGCTCAGTTGAGAAAACTGTAACGGCAGAGCATAACAGAAGATACAGTCCTGCAGATATGAGAGTTCAAGGCCATTAAGGACTTTCTAGGTGATAACCAGTATCTTGAATTGAACCTGGTGGCTGATAGGTAGCCAATAGAATGGCTGCAGAATGGGTATAATATGCATATTCTGTCTAGCTCCCAATTACAACTGAGCTGCAGTGAATTACAATAGTTGAGTCTTGAGGTCACAGTGGCATGGATTCATAAGGCCAGATTGACTGAGTGAAGCTCCAGGCTAAATGAAAATGGTGGAAAACATTTTTGACTGCATTAACTTAACTTCTCCAGCAACAATTCTGGGGGTCCAGTATAACCTCTAGGCTCCTAACCAAAGCAGCACGGGTCATCTGAACCTCAACCAATGTGGGAAGCATCGTTCAAGACCTCAGACTTCCCATCCAGCATTACCTCTGTCTTGTCAAGATTCAGTTTCAAGTTGTTCACACTTAGCCACTTAACAAGCAGCAGTCAGGCAATTGGTCAAGACTTCTCTGACCAGGTGATTTGGATAAAGAAATATAGAGCTGGTTATGGTCACTGTTGTTTCAAAGTAAGATGGCATTAGCTTCTGTGACATAATATCACATTGTTGATTCACATGCAGTGTTTGTTTTCAATCTAACCCCATATTGTATCTCCTTTAAAGCATCAAATTGCTTGGGTTCAAACTACCTAAAGGACTGTTTTCATCCACATCAACCTGTCTAAATGAATGAACAGATGGGCCTTCCTGGAGGAACCTGCCTTATGTGGAGCTAGGTTGGCAGATCCTCACATTATGTCCCTTTCAGCCACTGCTTCCAACTTCATGTTGACCTATCCCAAGATGTGAGACTTCAGTCCTTCCAGAGTAGAATGAAGATTATTTTATCCTGGAAGGTCTTTGAGGTTGTGCTGTGATTAGTTTTTAATACTTCTTTCTTTAAACAGATGGCTGTTTTATTAGTTCTCATTCATAGTTTTGCTTTAATCTGATGATTGATTTTTTTATATGCTGCTTGTATTAATATTCTTGCTGCTACTTTCATGGGGTTTGATATTGTTGTATTTTTATATGTGATTTTTGGTTTTTGTGAACCACATTACTGGGCGTAAAGGCAATGACAAGTAAACAACAAACTCAACTAAGGGCTGCTGCCAGCCATTCTTCCCTAATTTTAAACCAACCTTGTACATTAGGATGGGTGTAGTAATTTAATCTGGCCCCTGATGACCCTACCGGATTTTAATATTTTTTTTGTAAATGCCCCCCCCCCAAAAAAAGCTCAGAAAAACAAGCTTCTCTGAGAGCCAATTTGGTTGGGGTGTGTTATGAAAATATTGAAACTAAATGAGGGAAGGAAAGGTAGAAAACTCTTTTTTTTTAATGTTTAAGTGGAACAGATGGCACCACAATTTTTCTGGTGAAGGGGAGAATGTGCTCAGCTTGTGTGGTGAAATATACTGCTGATTCCTAGACTCCTATCTTGAAAAAGGATATTGGCCTCTCCAATTCTTAAATACAAAAAAAAAAATATGAAACAGCCTTAATCTATGTCACTCCATAGAGAATAATGACTTATATCTACCTACATTTTTCCCTCTGTCTTATATGCCACTTCCTCAGAGAATACCGTGTGTTGGGTGTTCAGAGGCCATACTGTTTGTTAGATAGTACATCTGCAGATATCCATGGAACAGAAGACCGAGAGGATCATCCACAAAAGAAAGGACTGGCATTTAATTCAGTGACAGTCATTTGCCTATTCAGTGAATATGCAAAATGAAAAACAGGTGATTGCCCAGTGTGGGTATATATATACTTTTTATCTTCTGGGGGCAGAGTTTGGAGGAACAGAAACTTTTGATCTGCGGCCTGCACAGAAGCAACTCAAGTTAAAAGAGCAGTGTCAGATTTATTATAGCACTGAAAAGCACTGATATTATGTCTGCCATTACTCAGTGACCTCTTTAGATTTTTGCCATTTTGGCATGAGATTTATTATCTCTAGTGTTTTAAATGCAAAAGGATATGTCCTGTTAATATTCCTGTTCTTCTCAGGAGCGATGACTTCCTGTTTTGCCAGGACCATGGGTAAAGAAGACACAAACCACGTGCCAACACCATGTAATTTTTTTGGGTCTTGAGCTGCTAATTTCTCAGCCATTCTATGTGTTCTGTCAAAATGCAGCCTGAAAGTCTAGACCAAGAGATATCTATGAGAGAAAATGCACATCAGTATTTCAAGCCTTCGAAATTTATTCTTGCCATCTGACAGTTGCTTGGAGATACAATCTCAATTTTTTGCAGTAGTCCCTTCAAGGGGATATTTATGGCAGATACAACTGTAATTATTTACCTGTAACAAAGTCCAGGTCTGCCTGCTCCAGGTGATTCAGACAACAGAAGGACACAGGAAAAAATATTAATCTTTTCCTAGTCCATTTTGTGACCTTTTGCGCCCTGCCTCTTCCATATACTTCTTGAACTGGCTACTATGTTCATCATTTTGCTGGCATCTTTCTGTTTCTTCTTTCAGACTTTTTACTGAGACATTCATTTATTAATAACAAGCCAAAATATTTTACTGCTCCTTACATTCTTGCATCTGTTGAATTCAGATGGGACTAGTCTGAACATCTGTGCACCTAAAAGTACTTATGAATTCAGAAATTATACTTGCTATAAACATGCCCCACATAAGTAGGAGTATTTGTGTGCTATCATCAGGCCAGTAATAAAACATTTCCCTCTTTCTTTATGTATAAAATAGTAATTGTGGCTTGGATCCTATGCAGTGCATATGTAACACTCCATGGTTTTAGCATTGTTTCATTTGCATACATTACACAAGCAGAAGTGATGACATCAGAGCTATTTGTTGTAGAAACAGTTTCACTCTACATTTTTCTTTGTGAGCTGCCTCTTGTGCACATGAGAAAAAAGCTATAGAACACAACATCCGCTAAGGACTTGTGTACAATAGACAATGAAAATCTGTTTGCACAACCATCAATGCACATTGCATCAATGTGATAGGATCCAAGCCAATGATTCCTAATTAAAACGTACAGTCTAGAAACAATATCATCAACAACCAACAGCAGTCATCACACAAACATATTTCAAAAGTTTTTGTGAGAGTTAAACTTCCCATGGCACAGATGACAACTTGCACATTCCTCCAAGAAGCAGGATTTAGAGAGGTTTATTAAGCAAGTTTACTCATATTCCTACTCACATCTATTTGGTCAGGTTTATGCCAAGGCAATTGTTCTTCGAATTGCACTGTTAGTTACTGTACTATTCATGAACATGTGTAATATACAGAATTTATAGTTAGTAGTGAGTTGCCCACTATATGCACCCTCCTTAAGCATAGCATATTGTTCAAATGCTCATATACCTGTACACTGAAATCATACTGTGTGCAGTTGATAAGACTTATATCATCCTTCTTCAGAAAAGGAAGGAGTGGGGAGATGATGCAAATGTGCATACAATCTATGTCATACATTACATTCCACATGTAGTAGGAGTATTCCTACTTCCGCACCACATGTTCAGAGGCTTGGTGAGGATAGGTATTTAAACTGGCTCTCTTTAGGTCTCATTTTAGAAAGGGAATAGTATGTTCAGCAACCATGCTATAATATATTAACATAAGCAAAATAAGCTTTAGGGAAAGATAAGACACAAACCCCCAAAAAGTTGCATAACAGCAACAAAACAAAAAGTAGATATGAAACAGGAGTCATTTCTTAAATATAGGGCAGTATGATTTCCTAGATTTTTACTTAGGTGTTGAATCATGCAGCTAATTGCCCCAATTGTTCAAATGAAGTTCTTTAAGTAGTAGGGGGTTAACTAATATATTTTAAGGCAGCTGAAGAACATGCCTTAATCTGTAGAGTGGTGGATCTAATTCATGGAATTCAAATAAAGTGTGATCATTTTGCCAACAACTAAAAGCCATTTAGCACCATGAGCGATTGTTAAGGTGTTAAAAGTTAAATAGGCACTCATCCTGAAAGTTTTAAATGAGCAATGAATAGCTATTAGTGATCATTAGACATGGGCATGAACCAAAAAAACCCCGAACCATGAGGTTCATGGTTTGTGGATTTTCACGAACCAGGAACCACGAACTGGCATGGAACTGGGGCTAGTTACGAACCATGTCGTGGTTCGTGGGGTTTAAATACCCCTTTCTGGCTGCTTAGCAGTGGCAGGGAAAGGGGCCATTAACAGTTTAAAGGGCCCTTTCCTGCCTTGCAAGCAGCAGGTCCCTTTAAACTATCAGCTGGCAGGCGGCAGGGGAGGGATCAGCCCAACCCCCAGCCCCCACCCCTAGCAGACTAGAGACTAGGTGATAATTGGTCACATCTTGAAATATCAAGTGTCTGTCTTCTTGGTCCCAGAAGACACATCATTATTTTAATGTCACTCGCCATGCACCCCAAGTATCTAAGGATATATTCTTATTAATGTAGCTGCAGCATCAAAATTTTGGTACTGGTTACCACCTATTGAAATGGACCATGAGATCCTCCGTTGGGTACCACTGTGGTTTTTAACAGAAACCAATCCTAATATTTTTATTCCTGAAAAGAAAGTCTGCTGCCAAAATGTGATCATCACATATTATTGTTTTCACTCTCCATCATTGCAAAGTCCCATGCTAAATTGCCTCTAATGCCCACCTGATCACTACATGTAGGCTGTGTGGTGGCTGCAATCAGCATGCATTTGCTTGCATGTAGGCAGGAGGGGCCCAAATTAGCAATTTCCTGGCACCCTTAGATGGATGGCCAAATCACTGCAAGCCATTTGTCCTCATTTCCATTTCATAGCAAACATGCTGGGCAGGGCCAGACCCTTTGAAAGAAAGAGACCAAAGTACAATGAATGAGAGCATCCAAAAATATGGTATCTGTCATCCAGTTTACTACTGCTGTGTATTCATTGATCAATATCCTTGCTGCCTCACTCTCTTGGTGCTTCCAAGCTCTCTCTCCCACTGTCTCTGCAAGTTTTGACTTGTCCAACAGCAGCTTTGTCTCCGCTGCCCCTGCTCTATGCAGCCATGGCTGCAGGAGGTGATCTTTTTGGCCTTTATTTCAAGGGAAGGGGCCAGGCTCAGTAACAGAGAACCTGTTTTGCTTGCAGAAGGTACCAGGTTTGAGGGTGGGCATCTCCATTTAAAAGGGTCAGATAGTATGGAATGTGAAAGACTTGATACCCTGGAAAGCTGCTCCAGTCAATACTGGACTTGATAGATTAGTAGTCTGACCCTGTATAAAGCAGTTTCATGTGTTCAAATGCCACAGAAGCTTGGTGCAAATAGTCGGCGAGGAGTCATTGAGTTCTCCAACAGTCATTACCGAGGACGGATTCTGATAGTCCTTTGCAAAGAATGTAAAAGGAGAAATCTAGATGGGAGCTAAAGGTGAGGCTGCCATTTCTGTTGCTTTCAACCAGGTTCATTCAACTGTGCATTTATCTTCAGCAAGCCTTCTTTCTTCCAATACAGCAGATGAGGGTTATTCATAGTCCAAAGGACTGTGAGTAACAAAACTGTCAACAGTTGTAGACCTGGCCTACAGAAGATGTTCAATATTGTCTTCAGAAAGATGGAAAGTAGGCCTGTTTCCAAAAAACCTCCCAGAACTTTCACTGCCCAAAGTTTTGTGTAGCTGACACTGACACTGTAATCCACCTTGAGTCTCAGTGAGAAGATGGCACACCCAGCTGCATGTGAAACATGCTTAGGCTGGGTGCCACTTTTGCCTCACTGCACGGATGGAGAGACCAACCTTACATTCCTGGGCATCCAGGCTTTGGGAGGTGGGGCCTGGCCCTGTAAAAGGCGGCTCCGCCTCTGTAGGGCTCAGTCAGCTTTGAAAGCTCGGCCCACCCACCACTCCCTATGGCAGTACAGGATTAGCTGGTTGCTGGTTACCAGGGCCAGGTAGGAATTTTTTCTCCTTTCCCCAAATTGGCACAGGGAAGAGGTGTTTTTCGCCTACCTTGTACTGTTTTGTAGGTGTGGTATTTGGAGTGGTGGAACTGTAACCTAGGTCCCTGGCAGGTTAGATTTGGGTAGACAGAGCGGGCCGGTGAGCACCCAGTGGCATCTCCCCATTGGTGGGGAATAGGGGTCTGTCAGGGATTGGCTGGCGGGCTGTACAGCTGCCAGCTGAGAGGGCAGACTGCCTGTGGGACCCCCTGTACAAGTCCTTCCCTCGGGCTTTACGGCTGGGGTGTATGGAGCTTTAAGGGGGGAACCATTCGCCTGGCCGGCCGGGTTACAGCCATTCACATGGATGGCTCGCACCTGGGGCAGGGGGTGCTCGCCCAAACAGGTCGAGGAGTTGGTCCAATTGACCCCTTGTCTTGACCTGTAGTACCGCTAGTTATACCCTTGCCGTTATTAAGTTTAATGTTGGTCAATAAATGGCCCAAATTTATACCCAAGCCTTGTGTCTGTCTCTTCATTCCGAATGGGGGGGCAAATAGCATAAACAAACAAAACGAACATAAATAGTTCATACAGCAACAAGGGCAATAAAAAATCTCCAGAAACAAAAGGTATAAGAAAGATTTTATAGGCCCTCTATTGGGAATCCTGGTCCCATACCATGTATTCTCAAATCCTGAGATGAAGCTTTGCCTTTCTCATCATGAAAATCACTGTGATCCTTATTGGGGCACTCAGTCAGGAGTCAATGGTCCAGAAGATGCATGCAGTCCTTGCTCCCTTGGTAGATCCATAACCCACAGCTGCCATGTCAGGTTGGTCTTACCAATAGTTCTCCCCATCATTGTCTACACCCCCAGATATGGCTTCCCTGGGTTTGGCTGACAGATCTCTCTCAATAACCCATAATGGGGACCAATTAACCCCAAGCAACCATAATATAATCAAATGGATTTGCATCTATTAGTCCAGGCATGGTCAATATACCTACTGCTGATTTTGCCTCACTTCATTTTTTAATTATAACTTGGGCATTGCCCTTTTTATTCCTATTCTTCACTTAGGCTCCAACTGCTTCAGAGGAAGGCAATCACTTTCTTTTACTTCTTCTGACAGTTGAGTGCAGAGACTGCCAAATATCAAGTACTGATTTGCTCGTATCTTTAAAAGCATAGTTTCACGAACAAAAAAGGCAAGGAAGCTTGACTCAGAAGGGGTAGTCTATCAGCACCTACAAAAACATACAGATGTTGGGGACTGAGTTACAGGGAGATAGTTTCATGTAGATAGCTGTAGCAGAAGAACAGGATTCAGGTCCAGTAGCACCTTAAAGGCCACCTAGATACCCAGGGTGTGAGCTTTTGAGAGTCAAAACTCCCCTCAGGATAGTAGTAGTAGTAGTAGTAGTAGTAGTAATATTTGATTTATATACCACCCCTCAGGACAACTTAACACACACTCAAAGTGATTTACAAAGTGTGTTATTATTATCCTCATGATAATCAACCTGTGAGGTGAATGGGGCTGATAGAGCTCCAAGAAGCTATGACTAGAGATGGGCACGAACTGCATTACGAATTTCAAAAACCCACGAAATTGGCGATCACACGATTGCGAACCAGCGGTTTGTGATTGTCCACAGCCAACAAACCAGCGTTCAGGAGAGGCCTGGTTCGGGGCGTTCAGCTGCAGTTCGGGAAGCCGGACACTCAGGCGCCAGCTATCAATTCCCCTGGCAACGGAGCCGGGGGAATGCCTGAACTCTGTCTGCGCTCCTTCTGTCGCCCTGGAAACCAAAATGGAAGCCCAGCTTACCTTGATCGGCAGGTCTTCCTTCCAACCACGGAGCTGCAAAGCGGTTACAAGTTGGGAGAAGACACCCAGGGGAGGGAGGGGGAAGGGGGTGTTCTGTAGCCACGGGCACTCCAATCTCATCCCTGCAAACCCTGATAGGCAGCTCTGATGGCCAAACATAGACCTCCTGTGTTGCTCAATGGGACCTGTGCTTATAAATAGCCATGGTCTCCCAGGCTGGGTTTCACTTTCAGCGAGCAGTGGAGTGGGACAGAGCTCTTGCTTGCCACTTGCTAGCCTTTGGGGAGAGAGACTGAGAGTATAATTGAGCTTGGATTTTTGTGAGAGTTTCCTGGGGGCCTTGGAGAGGGTATAACTCCAAGATCCCTTTTGCAATCTTGTCCAAACTTGGGTGATGGCTGTAGGAGAGCTTGCAAAACACTCCCCGGGAATAGGGGCTCTCTAAGTGCCACGGGGGCCGTTCCGTGCCCAACAAACCGTGAACCGCAAACCGGTTTGGCAATGGAAAATGTTTGTTGCAGTTCACGATCTCGGGATCGTTGTCGGCACCGAACCGCAAACCGCTGGTTCATTAATTTTTTTTGCTTCGTGCCCATGTCTAGCTGTGACTGACCCAAGGTCACCCAGGTGCATCAAGTGGAGGAGTGGGGAATCAAACCTGGTTCTCCAGATTAGTGTCCTGCCACTCTTAACCACTACCCCAAACTGGAACTCATGGAGGGATGGAGGCATTAGTTCAGGGAATGGCATAGGAGTAAAAGGATTAACCCATTCTTCCACTCACTGCATGACCACATTACCTATTGGGACCTTTTCAGCTGATATAACCCTTTTAAAACTTCTGGCAGTACCCTCAGTCTTCTGGTAGGCTTTCCTCAGTCCTACCAGTTGCCCAGATCTACAGTGCTGTGGAATGGAATTATGCACATAGGTGTGAGAAGATGAATAGGTTTGTGTATTGGTTAGTGATATTCTAAAGAAACTGAAGACTATCCAGAATGGTTTCTCCTTACAAAGTTTCTAGGAAGGGATGGCATATGTCAGGTTATTTCAGTAAAGAAATATAACACATTCTTCAAACTCAGCCAACAATCTCCAGCTCCTTGTAGATTTCTAGTGGCACCTTTTCCTCCCATGCATGCAAAGCAAGAGGAGAAGGCAGATAAATAAAATCTGATATGGAAGTGTGGGACATGTGAAACTAAGCTCTGACTTGGCAACCAATCCTGGGATGAAGGGACAGGTTCAGAGACAATAAACTTGTGCTCATATTATGTCTTGCTGGTACCAAGTACTTCTCTGTAAGTTGCTGTACACTCTTTAATTGAAAACAAAACTCCGCCCTACCCAGCCCTGCTAAGCTGCCCTTTATGTCTTGAAAAAATGCTGCCTGTACAGGGACAGAATTCTGTTGAAGTATATTGATATATAGCTCAATTTTGTCAGAGCTGCTTTGGGCTGTAGCACATTAAGTAGCAGTGAAATATTATTTAAATCCAGAAATCCAGCAGAATCCATGCAGTGAAGAAGAACATATGGCCAGCAGATCTGAAGAAGAAGAACTAGCACTACATTGTCTGATCACTCTTTGGCTTAAGAGAAAGCAATGATAGCAGAGAAAGTGAATCACTGGACTGTGAGAATGGGAGAAGTCACAACTCATTGAATTTGCCCTTCTGTGCCACATTAGCTGGTTAGTTATTTAATTTATAGACTGCCTGTCAACTAAAAGTCCCCAGGATGGTTTACAACATAATAAAATCAATAAAAGAGTAGTAAGATGGAATAAAATTGAGCAGAAATCAATAAAAGCAATATAAATCAATGTGATATCATTAAAAAAATCAATAAAATAATTTATCTACACAAATCTTAGCCATGTTTACTGAGTCCAAGTTATTTTACAAATAAGTATGATTAAGGTGACAACATTAAAATGAGGGACATTTTCCAGGCTTAGAATCCGTATGCTTCTGTGTTCCGGTTTCAGAGGGTGTGGATATAGTCCAACCCAGACCATGCCCTCTTGTCCTCTTCCCCCCCCCCTTCCTCCACTGCAATGGTCTTCCATCTTGACAGACCTACTAACCATGAGGCCAATGTGACAGGAAGGCTGCAAGTAACAGGAAGGCTGCAAGTGACAGGAAGTTATGTGACAGGAAAGGGGCTACAATTATGACCTGTTCAGTGTCAAGGCCAGGTCCATGAACAGCAGATCCAGAAAGGACAGGAAGCACAAGCCAAGGTCTAACAAAGTAAGGAACAACCTCAAAATTAGAGCCATGGAGGTAGCCAGTCATTGAATGACCATCCTGGGTCTCCTTTGAGTGTACATGCAAAGAAAAGCATGAGCCATGGCAGGCTCTTTATGTACAAGCACCGGCAACAAGTTCTTCTAAGGGCCAAGCTACAGATGACGAATGACACTTGAACAGCAAGTGTATTTCTCCCTGTTCACTTGCCCTCCACTCAATCCACTTGCCGTTCAAGTGTCATTCGTCATGTGTAGCTTGGCCCTGAACGTCAGCATAATAGAGGCACCTGAGTACAGGCTCGAAATGGGGCCTGTACTCAGGGTCAGGGACTGAAGATCACTGCACTGCTGCTCAGGCTTTCCAGCCATCAGCCATCTGTTTCTTTTAGTCACCCTGGCCCTCAACCCACTTACTCTTCCACTAGCATAGGTTTGCCCTCCAACAGCAAACGGCCCTTCCTGACTCTGCCCAGTATGAGTTTTGCCCACAGCCTCCCTTTCATTAGACCCTTCTTTTCTCAACTTCATTTCTTCTCTACCCTTCTGCCCTCGGCAGCTGGCTCCAACCCTCAAACTGTCACAATTCTTCCAGAGCAGGCCCAGATTTCTGGCTTCTGTCCCAAGGGAATCACTGTTTGGGGCAAGTACAGAGATAGGGGTTTTTTTCCTTCTTGCTGAAAGCAGGCAGTTCTATATGAGTACGTATGTATCTGTATAACTCACTGAGCTGCCGGGGCAGGGGGTGGACTCTTACTCCCAGCTGCTCCCCAAATAGTGGTCTGCACAGTGCAGTTTTTGTTTTTGTTTTTATTTCTCCCTTTATCTCCTTCCAGTATATGACCTCTCTCCCCACCTTGCAACCTGGCTGCTGGTGAAATGTTCTCTTTCTCTTGCATTCTAGAAAGGGAGGGCCTTCTGTATGAGGAAATCTGTACTAGTAGTTGTTCTTCACACCCTAGCACAAGTGTTTGTTGGCTGCAGCAGAAAGCAACAGCACCAGGCAAGTACACGACTTCCATTGAGTGCAATATTAGTACAGTTGTAATCAATGGCTTGAATCCACCATAAGATTTCTGTTGTTTGGAGGGATTTATGTCTGTAAATCAGGAAACTTCCCTACCTCCCCTGTCCCATGTCAGTCTAAAATGCCCCCTAAAATGCTGCTCTTGAAGGATATGAGACAGCCAGGAACAGCATGCAGAAGGAGACAAAAGGTCTGATGCTGGAGGAGAGAAGGGGTGAAAACCATCCATTTCTTGTATGTGTGGACATTTGCTGGTGGAATAATGCCTGGGGAGACAGTACAAGAAATAGGCTGTGGAGTGAAAGCTGAACTGAGGCAGAGAAGGCAGCTTTTCACAAAGACCTTTTCACTTCATGAAGTGCACCTGATTTTTAAAATGTTCTCTCATGTTCAGGGCTCATAAGCTTCCACTCCTCCAGCAGGTGACCTTCCACAGTATCAGTCTCTCCCTTCAAAAGAAGAAAAAAACTCTTCCTAAACTGAGGGCCAAGCTACACATGACGAAAGACACTTGCCTGGCAAGTGGATTGAGTGGAGGGCAAGTGAACAGGGAGAAATACACTTGCCATTCAAGTGTCATTCGTCATGTGTAGCTTGGCCCTCAGTGCCACTTGGGTATTCTTGGAGGCAACAGGAAAAGGCTCTCTACAACCTTAAATGGCTGCTATTATAGGTTCCATTTATTCACAGTGTTTTCTTTTCATCCTGGAAAAAGAAAAATTGACATGTAGATTTTGATCACTGGAAGTTAATACAGAGTAAGGAGGACAATTGTTTTAGTTGATATGAGCTTCATATGTACCCAGTGACATCGTCCTGTAGCCCTTAACCTGACATGATAACCACACTGTTTCCTTTGATGATATTACAGAGAGTAATGAAACCCATGCATTAACAGTATTTAACCCAGATCTCATTGGCTTCACAAGAACTTCTCTGTTCAGAGAGGAGGGAATAATGGCACCGATGCAGCAACTAATCAGGCCTCTAAACATAAGTAAACAAAGATGAAAAAGTAAACATTGAAGAAATTTCAGGTAACATTTGGCACCCTGTAACCCCCTTTTCATGCCCAAAATCATGAAACATTCAACTGAGCCCCCTTGTTCAGAGTTCCTGCAGCCTTCAGCGGGGAAAGTTCTGTCTCTGTTGGGTGAATAAATGGCTTTAATTCCATTTACAAAATAGATTCACTTTCACTGAGGGCACCTCTACATGATATATCCTTTGCTAATTCATTCAAGTGAACGGAATTCCACGTGCTTACTCTCTGATAAGATGAACACTTGCTCCTGCAGTCACACATGTATCATACATGTGCATGAACATCCAGGAGTTTGTCAGTTGTCTGCCTCCTCTTTTTATTAAAGACTAGCAACAAAGCCCGTTGTGGGGGGGAAATACAACAGGCTCTAGAAAGGGCAGGACAGGTGGGCCAGGCATTACCGCCTCCACCGCACCCCAATCTGGGCAGGGGGAGGGCAGGGTGGCTGGGCCTGGCATTGTCCCCTCCCCAGCACCAGCCAATCGTGGTGGGAAAGGGCTGAGAGGTGGGCCCATCTGTCCTACCACCTCTTCACTGCAATTAGGCTGCAGAGGGCTTGGCAGGTGGGCCCTTCCCTCTGCCAGCCAATCCCAGGCCTTATTTGGGCACTGCAGAGCCCAGGAGTGCTGCTGGAGGTGGAAGGGCCCTGGAGTGCTCCTGCACCCTCCTGATTCAGCCCCGATTTGGGCCGAACTGGGCCACTGTGGATCCCAGGAGCGCTGCTGAGGGGGCAGAAATGGCCCAGGAGCACTCCTGTGCCCTGCAGCTGCCTGATTCAGCCCCTATTTGGGCCAAATTGGGTGGCTGTGCAGCTCAGTAGTGCTGCCTGGTGGGGCAGAAAGGGCCCTGGAGTGCTCCTGCGCTTCACAGTGGGTCGAATTGGGCCCACTTTGGGCTGAAATCGCCCTACTGTGGTGCACAGGAGCATGCTGCACCATCAGAGAGTGTGCCCAGGGAGTGGCATTCTCTTGCTTCCCCCTTCCCATTGGCCTGACCTCTGAGAGGACAGAGACCAGGTCTACTTGCCCTGCAATTCTAATGCAGATAAACCAGGGCTCTGTGGGTCCAGAAGCCAGGTCAACTCACCTTGCAACGCCATAGCAAATAGACCTGGCCTTCAGACATGCAGAGGCCAAGTCTACCTGCCTTGAAATGGTATGACAAGTAGACTATGCTCCTGCTATTCAGTTCAGTAAGCATGCTCTTCTCACTTTCCTGATATGAAATTAAAACAGTATTTTTTGCTAGTGTTAAATTCTGTTCTCTGCTGTGAGTCTCAGCAAGCAAGGCAGACTAAAAATACAGTAAATAAATAGATAAATTCCATGACATTACAAAAGGTCATCAAATTTCTGTCAGGCACTTCACCACAAAATTCCTTGAGTTATTCTGTAGACAGAGCATATGATACCAGAAGTCTGTTGCATATCCTGACTGAGGATCTGGTTTAAATCTGAAATCCCACCATGAAGCAGTCATGAGTAGACATGGGCACAAATGGAAAAAAAAACCCGAATAAGCTGTTCGTTGTTCGTTGCCATCCATGAACAACAAACAACAAACAGTAACAAACATGACCCTGTTCACAAACATGTTCATTGTTCGTTGTTCATGGCCCCTTAAAGATCCCTTTAAACTGTCAGCTGGCAGGTGGCAGGGGGAATTCCCTTTCCTGCCACATGCAAGGGGCAAAGCCCTTTAAACACCACACAAACTGACCTTCCCAATGTCCAATACCCACCAAATTTGCAGGGGACATAGTCCTCACTGTCTTCCAAAGATTCCCCAATTTTCAGAGAGATTGCACCCCGGGGAAGGCATGATCCATGGGTTGTTCCCTTTGTTGACAGGAGACATAGTCCTCACTGTCCTCCGAAGACCCCCCAAGTTTCAGAGAGATTGGTTGTTGTGGGTTTTCTGGGCTGTATTGCCGTGGTCTTGGCATTGTAGTTTCTGACGTTTCACCAGCAGCTGTGGCTGGCATCTTCAGAGGTGTAGCACCAAAAGACAGAGATCTTTCAATGTCACTCAGAGGGATTGCACCCCGGGAAAGGCATAATCCATGGGTCCTTCCCTTTGTCGTCATTTTCTCTTCACAGTGGCAAAACCAGGATTCTCTGGTGGAAGTCACTTTGAGGGGTTACAAACTGACCTTTCCAATGTCCAATACCCACCAAATTTGCAGAGGACATAGTCCTCACTGTTCTCCAAAGACCCCCCAAGTTTTAGAGAGATTGCACCCTGGGAAAGGCATGAGCCATGTGACTCCCCCCCCTTTGCTGTCATTTTCTCTTCACAGTGGCAAAAACGGGACTCTCTGCTGGAAGTACTTTGAAGGGTTAAAGCCAGAAGGAAAGCCAGAAGGAGTTCAGACAGAGTTCAGTCCCTGCCGTTGCCAGGGGAATTGATTGAAAGGCCCCAGACTGTCTGGCTTGATGAGCGGCTGATGAAGGCAACCAACGAGGCTTGCAACAACCACTTGTTCATTTAGAATGGAGCCTCACGAACAGCGTGTTTGCGAACAGACGAACGGGCTGTTCGTGGTTTTTTTCCGTTCGTAATGCTGTTCGTGCCCATGTCTAGTCATGATGGGCAGAAGTGCAGGCTTCGATTCAGTACCACATGTTTCAGACCCATTATAGAGTAGTTCGCAGTGATGTGCTAAGTTGCAACTTGTGCCTGTTGTGGAATGTTCAAACAAGAAAACTCAAACAACTCTATCCACATACCAATGAACTGCATGTAACAGTTCTCATCTACATCTTTGCAGTGCCAGATGATTAGTTTGTGAGCTGAGTGCTTGCTGACTCATCCAAATAGTTTCTTCCCTATGTGAAGAACTCTGAACTGATCCATTTAGCCTACATGGTTCCAAATGTGACGAGTTGTCTGTGTGAAATGGTCCATTATGTCCATGATAGAGACTGGGAAAATAATGTTATTAATAGTAATTTACTGATAGAGGTCCAGTGTGATGCAGGAAATGGACCTAGGTGGGATCTGGCTGTGGAAAGGTCATGTTCAGATCTGCACTCCTTATGTGGCCTTGGACATGTTACCTCTCTTATCCTCATCACAAGTTGTTGTGAGGCTAAGTGAGTCTCATGAACTCAGTGAAAAAAGACAAGAAATGTATCTTGGGATCTATGATGACAAATCTCTTTAACAAATGGACACAGAAGGCATGCTATTTTAGATTTGTATCTCTTTTACACAGTGAATCACTTTACATCCTAAGATATAAAAAGATAATCGTGTTGCCAATGACTCACTTCTTATCCTGGCGCAGATGCACTGAGGGGCCTGTGGATGTGTCGTCGAAGGTTGTGGCTGCTGTGGGGCCTTGGGTGGGCTGCACCAGGCCTTCCTGCCACCTGCGCCAGGCTTCTGAGGCATCGTGAACTGGTGAGTGGCCTTGCTGCTGCGGAGAAAGCAGGGAGGCCTGTTGCACCACAGAGGCAGCAAAAAGGCCCTGCATGACACTGATGGATATAGAATTGAAGAAAAGGATTTTATATATTACTTTTATACAACACATATATGCCTTGCACTTTCTTCCTATGCTCAGGAGCCAATGTAGTACTTGTAATGCAACTTGTAAGAATATGACACTGGAAACAAGAAGACTTGAAACTGTGTAAGAACTGATATACTGCTTTTAGAGATGCACTTATAACATATTATGCATATGTTATATTATTCTATAAGATTCCAAAAGAAATCAGTACCAGAGAGCCTTTTGTAGAAAACTGATTTGATGCAGCAAGCTGGTTTTGGCCACCTGTGGCCTACTTTCCTTAAGGCAGAGAAGGAACTGGAGGAAAGGACACAGAGAAAATAAAACATCCCTTCTTACCAGCAGAATTCAGTTATCAGAGGGTATCAAGGTTGCTAGATCGAGACGCATTGGCGCTGTTGAAGGTGTTGTGCCCAGAGGAAAGTGGGTGAGAGGTTGGCCTATGTCCTTCTGAATTGAGGACAAGATAAGGGATTTTGCAGGATTTGGAATTCTCCCCAGAAGAAGAGCCAACCCAGAATTGCATCTTCAAATCAGAACTAACCCTAGATACCTTATGAGCCAATAAGATAGCAAATATTAGAATATTGTAATATTGTTTTGATTATCTGAAAGTATTAATTACACTACACTTCTATTGTAAGGGGTTGAGCTTTTTACACACAAGGAGACCATCTACTTCTGTGTGAGGGAAGAGGCTCATCCCCCGGGTTAATAAAGAACCATCTGTTTTGCTTCAATTCAAGAAGGACTCCTGGATTTTATTTTAATTTTTATTGTGGTTGGTTGGGAAAAAAGAGAACGAACCACAGAGGCACAAGTCTGTGTCCAACAACACCACAGCCTCGTGTGCGGCCTTGGGAGGGCTGCACTGCTGCAGCTGTGGAGGCAATGGAGTTCAGTGCACTGCACCACAGAGGCAGTAAGAACTTCTAAGAAGGCCACACCAGGGGGTGGAGCTCCCCACTGCCTCTGCAGCCTTGGAAGGGCCATGCCGGCATGGACCTCCCAAAGCCTCGCTGCTAGACCCCATTGTATTTTTTTACACAATGGGCTCTGTTGCTAGTATAAACATAATGTGTATTTTGAGGATCTTCTTCACATGATGATGGTGGTTGTGTAAATGGTTTTAATGTGTAATTTTTTTACCATGGTTGAGTTAATCACCAGATTCTGCCTCCCTGTCTAGTATATTCTCCATTCAATGGGCTCTGAAGTAGATGTCTAACCCACCCCCCATGTCCACTGTCATATGTTCCATCCTTGCTATAATATATGGTGCTCTCTGTGATGTAGGTCTTCCAGTCCAAAAAGTTGTCAAGGTACTCTCTGCTTTAGTTAGCTTGTAACTTATTTATTTTCATTGTTGCTAGAGAATAGAAAATGTGTAACATCTTGATTAAGTTTTTGTACTCAAAGTGTAAAGAGTAGAGAGCAAATTAGAGACAAAAACAACATTCATATGACTCTGATTCTCTGCAGAGATGAGGGGAAAGTCTTTTAAGTCCTCATTCCTTCTCTTTGCAGCCATTGCAAGATGATGTGCAAAAGGCTGCCATATGAAGGGGGTGAAGCTGGAAATTCTTTCTCCTCCTCTACAGTAGAAGCATTCACCAGACTCTATAGAAGCCATTGTGAATAACTGAGCAAAATGTTTCACATCCAACCAGTGCTATTTTTTCCCTCTGGCTACGATGAGCAAAATTCTGTTTAACCAGATGCCAATAATACCTTTTCCTTCTGAGAAAGAACCAAAGGAAATAGGACAAATGAAGACTTTAAAATAAAATATATTTTATTAAGTAAAGATCAACATAATTAACAACACAAAAGTTAAATGTATCTATACAAATAGTGTGACACAACGAAGGGAGAGGGAGCTTCAGGAGTCGGGCTATACTAGCAAATGACCCTGCTGCTTTATTGGCAAAGCCTCAACAAGATATTAGAGAAACAAACACTTCTAAGGGATGTTGGGATGTGCTGACAGACATTAAGTCGGAACAGACCAGAGCAAATGATGACTGAAAAAGAAAGACCATAGGGCAGATAAACCTCTTGTGCTTCAGAAACACACAGATGAAGCCCTTGCCCATGAAAAGCAATAATATACCCTTAGTCACAAACCTCATTTGTAGGATATTTTAGCTTTATGAAAACTTGTGTTCTCTTTTGTTTCAAATTGGGTCACTGCAGAGAATTTCACATACAAAATCTCCACATCTGCTCCATGTTTATTAAAAAAATGCTTGACAACCTTAGAGACAGACACTATGGCTTGCTTTCTCATGCCTGCAAACACAATCCTTTTTTAATGTCTCTCACTCTCTGCCTTTGTATGCACACATTTCTTCTTTTGGAAAGAGGAAACTTGAGGAAAGGAGGAAGAGTCTGTTTGCTCAGGGTTAGTTAAGCATAGGAGTATCAAGAGGTGCCATCACTCTCAGAGGAAATGAATGGCCTCTGATTGGGAAATTGTGTTTGCTGAAAATGACGCTGTACCGTTTTTCCTTCTCCACACCCATCCTGCTCCCACTGCACCCCTTACGCTAGCAGGTAACCCCCCAGTTTGGAAACCTCTGACCTAATGTATCATTAGTCCTGTGAACATCTATAATTTCTATCTTGGCAGTGTCCCTTTTAATCAGAGTTACTAATTAGAGACTTCTCCCATGAAAGACAAGGTGCTGCTGAATTTAAACATACAGTCTACAGCTAGTTCAGCTATGGGTTTTGGTGGAGTCCCTCCTTCCCCCTTTGGAAAGAACCCTTATCTGATTCTAAGCCTGAAGGGTAGCACTTGTTCGGTACTATTCTTTAGCTTTGACAGCAAAAGCTTGTAAAGCAATTGCTTGTCTCGCTAGTTGTAGTAGTAATAATTTATCTCAAGCACTAGCCAGATATTTGAAAGGATGCCAACAACATGTTAGCGCTTGTTTTTCTTTTTTAATCAACACAGAGTAAGATAAGAAAATTTTAGGAAAGCATTGGTTTTGCTTGGAATGTTTTAAACAGTGATGTATCATTTGTTATTGGGTCTGTTTGATAGGCAGTTCCTTTATCTACATATATGGCCATGCACCGCCACCAGCAGCACTTCAATCTTTGGTCAGCTTGATTAGAAATTACTTAGTTGGTCTTCTTAAAGAGAGAAAATTATACAAACCATGTACTGAGTCAGAACAATATCATTGGTAGCTATGTACCTTTGCAGCAAAGATCATTCCTATGTAGGATCACGATTCACTACATTAAACTGGAGATTTCAAAGACAACACTGGAAATCATATGTATTTGGCACATATGCTGGTAAGTTGTTTCTGTAAGAAGACATCATTGACCAACACCCATCAGCACACCAAGACAAAAAACAGTCTCCCAAAAAAAGTTCTGCCACTAATCTGCAAACTCATTTATGCATCAGAGAATATTAAACTCAGAAATCCTTTGCCACAACTTGCCATAGTCTTTGAATCTAAACTGAAGACTCTTACCAAGGAGCCATATCAGTCCAGGCTAAGGTCAATGTCCACGCTGAAGTTCCATTCATTACACTGAAGGGTGCTTATTGGACAGACAAGTTCACCAAGCTCCAAACGCTATCAAATCCTACCCCTCAAACCATTGAAAGCCGCTGTGGAATGACAATGCTCAGTGTAAGAGCTGTAATAGTGAGGATACCCAATCTCATGAAATTTTGAACAGAAGTACAGCTGCAGACTTTGATGGGAGTTGTAATGTATGTACAGTGCTCACCTGTGCAGATTTGCCATCTCAGAAATGTTAGTGAAGTAAGCAATCTGTGTAAAAAAGATTTTGTTCAACAAAATCTCTGAATTTGGTTATAATTTTCAGTGGGGGAAAGAATTATGAGAGTACTCCTGGATAAATAGCATCCTGGAAGTTAAAACAAATGGTTCCTAAATATCTTTGCCTAACTCTAGAAAGTAATTCTTGCATTTATTCTTGTTTATCTCAACCTGAAGGTATATATGAATTGTAATTAATATTTTCATTAGGAAAGATACTTCAAACAGTTTAGGATATGCCCCTCAAATAAGTTTCAGAAGACAAATTTGACAGTCAAAGGAACAGTAAAAAATAACTACAGCAAGGCTGAAGTCAGGGCAGGACCCATCCATAAACAGTTTACTATGACGATGTATTCTGAAAAACACCAGGCTAACAAAACATTCTATCCCCGACAATAGCCCTGCAGAGAAGATTAGCACATCAAGTACCAATCCATATGCAAAAGAACCTCCTCAGGATACAGTGAAGCCTCCCGCCATTAGCATTCCACACCCTGGGAAACTCTTACAGGATGACTCAGCTCAACCCCACCCCTCCTGAGTAGATACAAATGACCTACATCTTTTCCACACTGTGACACTGAGAGATCTCTGTCTTTTGGTGCTACACCTCTGAAGATGCCAGCCACAGCTGCTGGCGAAACGTCAGGAACTACAACGCCAAGACCACGGCAATACAGCCCGGAAAACCCACAACAACCATAGTTTACTATGACCTTCAGAATCATTAGGCATTTGTGGGCCATAGCTTGTAAGCCCCCCATTAAGTGTGTATAAGGCCATTTGACTTGGTTGCAGAAAGGAGCTATATTGCATTGGCAGCTCGAACAATGTTGACAGTGTTATTTGCTAAAGTATGCATTGGAGTTAGAATGTGCCACCTCACAGCTGATATAATCCACCCGCCCCAAAGCCAGTGGCAAAACTCCTGCTGAGTTTTTATGGGGCTGGATTGTAAACCATGTACTCCCTCTGTATACACACAGTTCCAGTACGGCTAGAAAAATGCAGGCTAAAATGCCTTCTTAATCTCTGTACTTTCCTAATTCCCCAGTCATGCCTTGTATCAGTTTACTGAGTTATCCACACTCACCTACAGAACATTTACTTCACTTCATTACTCCCTGGCCAAAATATCTTCTGAAGGCCGTCGTGACAGATTTATATTCTGACCATCAGACAGGAATGAAGTTCTCTGCTTTTCCTTTACCTATACTACATAAACATGTCCACTGTGTTGTATGTAGGGCTTCTAAAACTCAGTCACAGTGCAATCCTAGCCAGAGTTACACCCTCCTAAGTTTATTGAAGTTAATGGTCTTAGAAGGGTGTAACTCTACTTGGAAGTTCACTGTTAGTGTATAGTATTCTTAGGCTGAGGAGTAAAGTGACATAGACAAAGACCCCGAGAGAGCTAGATTGTGTGTGAATAGGAAAACAACTTCTTCCCTTCCAAAAGAAGTCAAAGTTGATGTGTAGAATTGTTTAATGGCTGTGACAGGCCAGAGCATTTTAAAAAACAGACAGATTTAACAGTGACAGTATGATCCAGATTTTATTATCAGGCTGTCTTGCTATCTAGAAAAGATTTCATTTACCAGTGTAGGTTACAGTGTACATATTACTTTATATTCTGGAGGATACACTGTAGGGATGCTTTAGTGCTGACAGGAAGTGAATTCCAGGCACTGATATGCCTACTGCTTGCACAGTGAAAAGTGCAGAGGTATAGTTAAGACATGGAAGTTTATATGACTACAGGGCATTTTGTTCTTACAAATGAATCAGATACCCATTCAAGAAGAGGACTAAATGGCCTGGTATGAGAATGAGACAAAATAGTTGTAGCATTAGACACACACAAAATCTCATTTGCCAGAAGGACTTTTCAACCAAGTGGACTTCTGTTTCTTCAGGATGTCCAATGAATATCAAGGATTTTCCAAAAATGTGGTAGCTGCTAGCAGTGTGCACAGAGAAAAAAAAATCATTATTACCAGGTCTCAGAGAGGCAGGAGTGTGGGGACAAATTTTTACTGTGATTTCTTATTACCAGGTAGGACATTAATGGTTCAGATTAAAATCTTTGTGTTTTTTCAGGTTCCAGAGTTCTGGGACCATTATTTTCAGTGGAGAATGTATATGAGGGTCCAGCGCAGTTGTTTATAAAGATAATGGCTAGGGATGTGCATTTCGGCTTTCTGAAAGCCGAAAGAAAGCCGAAACAAAAGTGTTTCGGCTTCTTTCAGGTTAGCCGAAACGTTTCGGGCTAAGCCGAAACGTTTCGGCTAGCCGAAAGAAAAAAAGCCGAAACATTTCGGCTTTAGGCTTTTTCAATGGGAAAATGCCTCCGGCGTCTTCCCGGACGTCTGGGGGAGGCATTTTCCCACCAAATCAGCCCAAAATTGGTGGGGACCTTCCTCTAACCCCTCTCTACAAACCCCCCAAGTTTCAGATCGATTGGACTTTGGGGGGCCATGTTATGGCCCCCCAAAGCAGGTCCCCCTATCCTCCCATAAGAAAGCGAAGGAGCAGCATATTGTTAGCATGCTGCTGCTCATCTTCTTCATTATTTCCTATGGGGAAAAATGAAGAAGCAGGCTTCCTTTGCCAGGGGTGGCATTTTGCATGCAAAATGCCCCCCAGCCCTCAGGGGCCCTTCTCCCACCCCTCCTCCCACCCCCACCAAGGCTCAGCCTGCTCCCACTTGGGGGGGCCATTTCATGGCCTCCCCAAGTAGGTGCTCTCATCTCTACCACTGACAGCTGGGGGAGACTTGTCTTGCCAGGGGTGGCATTTTGCATGCAAAATGCCCCCCAGCCCTCTGGGGCCCTTCTCCCACCCTTCCTCCCACCCCCCACCAAGGCTCAGACTGCTCCCACTTGGGGGGCCATTTCGTGGCCTCCCCAAGTAGGTGCTCTCAACCCCCAAAGTCCACCCCCTACAGCCCCACACAAACCCAATTCCCCCCCAGCTGCCACACACAGACCCAAATCCCCACATTAACCCCTCACAGACCCAAATCCACCCCCACCTGCCCCACACCCATAACCCCAGGAACAGGCTGGCAAAGGCCAGCCCTCTCCCTTTGTTCCCTATGCTGGGAACTTCTAAACTCTCTTTCCCTGGGCAATTCTGCACAGCCCAGGGGTGCCACAATGGTGGGCACACTTCTGAGTGCCAGCTGGTCCCTGTGAAAGAGCACCTGAACCACAGATACCCTCCCTCAAATTCCCCCACCACCTACAGAGATGGCTGGCTAGCCAGCCCCATTGTTCCCTATGATGGGAACCAACTGCACAACAAAGAATAAAACAAGAACAACACAAAAGAAAGTTTTTAAAAAATTATTTTCTCCCTTTCAAAGTACAAGTAGGCAAAACATAATGACACATTACACCAGCAGTCCCCCACACAGAAAAATAACACAACTCACTTAACATCAGAGAATCACAAAGCACGATTCCTGTCAAAAACACTTTATTTCTTGAACAGCTTTAGGTTACACAGCAGGGGGGAACACCAAAGGGCATGGCAGCGCTATCTTACACAAAAATAACACAACTCACTTAACATCAGAGAATCACAAAAGCACAATTCCTGTCAAAAACACTTTATTTCTTGAACAGCTTTAGGTTACACCAAAGGGCATGGAAGCAGTATCTTACACAAAAATAACACAACTCACTTCACATTAAAGAATCACCCCAAAAAATTGCTGTCAAAAGCACTTTATTTCTGTAACTGCTTTAGGTTACACAGTAGGAAGGCACAACAGAGCAGGAAAGCAGTGTACTACACAAAAATAACACAACTCACTTCACATCAGAGAATCACACAAACACAATTGCTGTCAAAAACGGTGAAGTGAGTTGTATTATTTTTTGTAGTACATTGCTATCATGCCCTGTTGTGCCCTCCTACTGTGTAACCTAATGCTGTTCAAGAAATAAAGTGTTTTTGCCAGGAATTGTGTTTTTGTGATTCTCTGATGTTAAGTGAGTTGTGTTATTTTTGTGTAAGATAGTGCTGAATAAGATAATTGATTTGACTCTGATTGCTGCTTTTAAAAAAAGAACTAATAAAGTCCCCCATCTATGATGAAATTGCACAGCATCCAAATGATCTAATAAATTGTTTAATTAAAAAGTTCACCAACTGGTACACTGGGAGAAATACCATCTCTGGTCACTATTCACATCATATGCAATGTCATATAAATACATAAGGGGGGAGGTCCGGGAAGATGGCGGAGGAGTAAGACGTGCCGCAGGAGGCTCCTCGTTTTATCTTTATTTTATTGCTATTTTAACTAGTAGCAGCTTTTTATCTATAATTTACAGCTGTGGACTTTGTATTTTAACCTTGACCTCCTTTGCGGAGAGTATTTTAAGAAACTAATTAAAGTAAGGAGTCTTCAGCATGGCAGCTAAGAAGCGAAGACGCCGACCATCCCCGGAACATTCTGCCTCCAAGGCTGGTAAGCAAATGAGAATGGACAATTTTATAAAGGAAAAAGAAGAAGAAAATATTTTAACTAAGGATTTAAGCCAGCTACTGTCTTCAAACAGATATGCCTCCTTGCAACATAACACCTCCGATCAGGCAAGTGATTTAGAGCAACAGAGCTCACCCGTGGCGTCTCAGGAGCCTCTGAATACAATTGAGCATCTGAAGAGGGCAAGTAAGGGAAACATTCTTTCTAAACAAACTGCCCTCATTGCTGATACTCTGATAAGCCTGTATACTAAGATAGATGAGATTAACCTTAAGGTAAACAAACTGAAAGAAGCAGTTGAACTTTTCCCCGGGAAGCTGCAAAACTTACAGGCGCAGAGAGAGAGTTCTCATTCCACCTCTACGAAGTTAACTTATGTGAGCCCTACAAACAACACAGATATTAAGGAACTAGAAGACTCCCAACCTCTCTCTTCCCATGGTATGAGTAGCCGAATTCTGCAAAACAATCAGTTGCCTTTCTGCATAGGACATCTAAGAATTAATTATGGTCGTTGGGGCAATAAGAGAGCAGTTGAAAGCTCACTTAACCAGATACTGCAAAGGGATTGTTTAAAGGTGAACTTGAGTCAATGCTTCTGGCTTCCAAGTAATCAATTCTACAAGAGGGTGATTGTAACACTGAAACAGAAAGAAACCTACTTTCGGCTTTTGGATAGCCGTAAACATCTCGCAAGGTTTCAAATTTATGTCACAAGGGTGTTCAAAGATAACAGGCTGCATTCAATGTGCAAAAAAAGAACGAACCCCCACTCAACTAATAGCAATGGTTTACCAATCGCGGGAAATATTGTACCAGCACATCCTGGACATTTAGCCAGTCGCTTTCAGCTTCAAACACCTATAAAATCTGCTACTAAGTTGTCACCCCTAAAGACTATAAAACAGGCTTCCCCACATAACACAGGGGGAAGATCGAAGCCTCTCTGTAGAAGCGATACTAACAAGATTATGCAAGAACGGTGCGGCAATGCCCTCTTAATGTGCTCCCCTCAGCCTAGTACCTCCTCCTGTTCTCAGGAGGAAAAGGATCAATCTAAACTTAGCCTGAATAAGTCCACAGAATTGCAAACAGCTGGTTCCCTTCATGAATCCTTATGGCAGTAGAAGAGTCTCCAGAGAGTCTAGTGGTGCTACCTGGCAGCAAATTCTAACAAGAAACACGCTTCTCGTTTGACTGTGCCAATCAGTTTGGAAAAAACTTGTCAAAGTAAGAACGAGTTAGCTGAAACATCAGAATTACCACTGGTTGATTATGAGCTAGACTCCTTACTTCTGCATTCTATATACTCTAATAAAAACCCATCGTCTTTAATGGATTCAAAATCCCTAGCGGATGAACTAGCTAATGCAGCCGAGCAAGTTTCAATCTTACAACCTGCACCAAATAGACAATTAAGGGTGGAAACCCTCCCCGGAAGGAGTGCCTACATGCGGAAAAATGGATGTGTGTTGGAGGAGCAGATCTCAGAGGAAATCGAGATCATCTCTTCGACTGCTAAGGAAGTCATTTCAAGAAATACCACTTCAGAGGGATCCCAGGATATTGGACATAATTGACTAGTCAGTTCTAATGTTATTAGACTCCTGTCATGGAATGTAAATGGTTGGAAAAGCAAGTGTAGTGACCCTCACATCCTGAGAGTGTTAGGTCATTTCCATATAATAACTGTACAGGAGACATGGGTCCTCGATCAAATTAGTTTGCCAAATTATTGGTCCTTCTCGGCCCCTGCAATAAAAAGCAGGGGTAAAGGCCAACCTAAAGCTGGCCTCGCTTGCCTTGTTTCTAGGGACCTGAAATTGACTAAGAGCGAAATAATCATGGTTTCACCCTTGTTGTTAGCTGTTTGTATATGGACTAACTACTTAGTAGAACCTCTCCTGATTCTCACAGCGTATATTCCACCAGTAGAAGGGGATTCTAAAGCCCAGTCACTCTGGGAAGATTTTACTGACCAAGTGGGACATTCACTTACCAAATACCCTAATGCGTTGGTTATATTGTCAGGAGACTTTAACGCACGAATAGGAGGTAATGATGAGGCCTTGCTTTCAAAGGTGCTGGGCTCATCTGATTTAGTTCTTCCATCTCCCTGGTTTTCCAGATGTTCTAGAGATCGCAAAATTAACTCAGCCGGCAAGTATCTGGCCTCACTGGCGGTCACGTTAAATCTGGTGCTTTTGAATGGTACTGTCAATCCTAAGCGATCAGGTTGTTTCACCTGCATTACCTCTAATGGTC
The DNA here is from genome assembly GCF_028583425.1 of Eublepharis macularius. Classification (NCBI taxonomy): domain Eukaryota; kingdom Metazoa; phylum Chordata; class Lepidosauria; order Squamata; family Eublepharidae; genus Eublepharis; species Eublepharis macularius. Next base: position 169,427,266 of record NC_072791.1, on the reverse strand, counting down.
TAAGCGTAGTTGACCATTTATTGGCATCCCCAAGCTTACATTCAACCACCAATGTGGAAGTAGGTGAATATCTTGGGGGAGATCACCTCCCTTTGATTCTTGAATTCACACCTCAGCAGATGGATATGCCCACCTATATCACTATGGCCCCCCAAGATCGGACCCTTTTCAAGAAATCTATCAAATGGTCCCATGAGATCGAGTCCCAGATAGCTGAATTGCTTAATCAAGGAAAGCCTGATATATGCTGGGCACAACACTGCCATTCAGATGAAACGCAAGGAGGCTTGGAATATTATAGAACATTGATGAGGAGTTTGTCATCTTTCTTCTCTGTTGATAAGAGGGTTATTAAGCAAGAAAATGTTGCACCTAAGGGGTAATAATTGGTATGATGAGGAATGTAGAAAGCTGAAGAGATTAATCAGAACACAGTTTAGAGTCGCTAAAATCACAGGTCTTCAGAAGGAAGTTGTAAAGATCAGACTTCTTAAACAAGAATACAGGAAGACCATTAAAAGGAAGAAAGAGTTGGCAGCCTTGAAAGACTGGGAATCCCTTCATCTAGCGACAGTAAAAAATGATCAAAAGCTTTTCTGGAAGCTAGTCAAAAATTCATCTACTTACTCACATGAAAACTCAGATATTACCACACACCAGTGGATTTCTCATTTTAGTGCCCTTTTTCAGAGTACAAAAGAACCTATACAAACCACTATCACAGTACCTTGCTTTTCAAATGAGAACATTGGAACTTGGCCAATGGTCTCTCCAAGCCAAATAACTAATATAATAAAACGTCTGAAACGGGGCAAAGCACCCGGACCGGATTTTATCCCTCCTGAATTGTTCCTAATGAACCCTGATTGGTGGGGGGCTTGTTTAGCTCCCATCTTTTCATCAATAAATAGTTCAGGTTCCATGCCGTCTGACTGGAAGCGTTCAATTATAATCCCAATTTATAAGAAAGGTAATAGGTCCGACCCTCATAACTATCGTCCTATAAGTCTACTTTCTATTCCAGGGAAAATCTTTGCAGCACAACTTCTTGATAGGTTAACGGATTGGATGGATCAAGAAGCAGTACTCTACCCTGAACAAACAGGCTTCCGTACAGGGGCCTCGACTATGGATCATTGTTTGGTTTTACACCATCTAGCAAGCAAATATATGGCACCCCCCGGCAGTAAACTCTATGCGGCCTTCATGGATTTGAAGACCGCATTTGACTCTATTAATCGTTGTAGATTGTGGCGTAAATTGTCAGAATCTACAATAGATAAAAGACTTTTATATTTAATAACGAACTTATATACTGACACTTCCACCCAAATTAGGTACAACCGGCAGGGTCAATTAACTCCAAGTTTTCAAACCGATAAAGGTGTGAAACAAGGTTGTTTGCTGGCTCCATCCTTATTTAATCTATTCATTAATGACATGATTCCATTTGTGAAATCACATACCAGACACCCCCCTTATCTAGCAAATACTCCAATTTCGATTCTTTTATACGCAGACGATGCTCTCCTTATCTCCAAAACAGAACTAGGTTTAAAATCACTAATTAACGCATTTATTACATATTGTAATAAAGAGGAACTTAAAGTTAATTATGCTAAATCAAAAGTCCTGAGATTTTCCAGGTCCTTCCATAACGGCTCCAAATCGATAAGAGTACTGGGAGGGGCTTTGGAGAGAGTCCCCTCCTTTAGTTATCTTGGTATCACTTTTAACTACAATCTATCATGGAAACCACATATTCAGGCTGCTCTGAAGGCCGCAAACATTTCATCAATGGCAATTAAAAAACTCTTTTACTCCAAAGGAGCAAAACATATACCAGCAGCCATTAGGATTTTTAATGCTAAGGTTATCCCACAGATACTTTATGGGTGTGGAGTGTGGATTGAAGGTGTATCCGACAACCTGGACACCCCTCTACACACATTTTTGAGGGAGATAGCGGCAGTCCCGAGATGCGTAGCAGGTACTGCACTTAGGGTGGAATTCGCCCAACCCTCAATTGAGAAGAGAGCATGGATTACAGCCTTTAAGTTGTTCTTGAACAAGGAAATTTACAAGGACAATTCAGGGAAAGTAGGTTTTGCACATTTGATCTCGCAGGATACCTATAAGAGTAGCCGAACTAATTTAATTAACCAGAAACTAAAAATTCTGGATATTGATATAACATAACATATAACAGACAAATGAGGCCCTAAGAGTTATAACATACAAATGAGGCCCTAAGAGTTATAAAATTAAAAATAAAGGATCTCGATTACAGCAGTACTCTCCAGAGAGCCAGACGTACATGTTCGGGCTTATCCCTGGGACTTTCACCCCCAGAGGCTATTCCATCTTATTGCTATTCTTTAAAGATTCCAGCTCAACGCAGAGCCTTCACATTGGCTAGACTTAACTCCTTCCCCTCTAAAGTGCTTTCTGGTCGTTTCTCTGGACTCCCTTATTCTGAACGAGTTTGTGACTGTGGACAAGGAAAGTTAGAGACCTTGGATCATATAATAGTTTTTTGCCCTAAGTGGAGTAAGGAAAGAGAGAGATTTATTATTCCTATTATGTTAAAAGAAAAGCTTCCCTTCCTTCCTTGGGCAATCTCAGTGTTATTGTCTGATAACTTTCCTGACAATCAAACCTCTGCTATAGTGGCTTCCTTTTTAGCCACGGCGATAAAGAAACAAAATCTTCATGAGCTTAGATAGTTTAAAGTGATAATGACGAGTTATGTCTGTGTGAATTGGGTATGTTCAAGTGTACAGTTCATATTTTGTTCATGTTTGTATGGCTTATGGCTTCGGCCGGAAAAGCAATAAACATATTAACTAAAAAATAAATACATAATACATCATAGGCAATGTCTTATAAATACATAACATTTGTTCAATTGGATTCCATACCAAAATCGCAATAGCATGGAATGAGCTATTGGAAATACAAAGCATAATATTCAGAATGTTTGCAAAATGTAATATCTCTGCAGTAGAAGTACAGCTTCATGGGACTGTATGTAGTGAATGAAAAGCAAAGCAACCCTCCCCCTTTCTAAAACTGATCTTGCAAAAAAAGTCTTAGGAGAGGCAGTTGGATGCTATGTGGTTTGCAAATGGCAATACTGTCTGTAAACAGCTGAAATACATGTGGACATGCTCTGTTTCTATTTACAGCAAAGATCAAAACATAGTAACATAGAGCTGGAAGGGATCCCACTGGTCATCTAGTCCAACCCTCTGAACAATGCAAGAAATTCTCAGCTATCTTCTCCCCTCATTCTCCCAGTGATTGCTGATCTATGCCCAGAGAAAGGCAAAAAACTCTCCAAGATCCCTAGCCAATCTGGCCTGGAGGAAAATTCCTTCCTAAGCCCAAAGTGGTAATCAGCATTACCCTGAGCATTTAAGAAAGGACCACGAGAGCCTAGCATTGGTTCATCTCTTCATGCCCTCCCTCACCTGAATTCATATAGATTTGGAATCATCATTGCTGTCAGGTGCCCATCTAGCCTCATCTTAAAAACCTCTAACTTCATGGATGCTAGTTATTAGTAATGCCAACTTGTGTATTCTCCATTATGAGGAAAGGCTCTCATATAATTGGCTCCAAAGGAGAGCTCACCACCTCCCGAGGAAGCCTGTTCCACTGAGGTGCAAGCAGAATGTCTCTGCCATACATCAGAATATGCGGTCCTGATGGAGCCAGACTTAAAATTACTTTTTCATTTCACACAGCTTCGTGTAAAACAATCATTTGGATAACAATTTTAAGGCATAAATTCACTCTTGCGTGGGTATGACTATAGTTTCAGAATCTGCAACAGCAAACATTTTAGCCTTTAGCATCTCACAGTGGCTGTCTGGGTTTGAACCAACAATCTAGAAAATATTTTTCATGCTCATCACCCACCATATCCCATTACTCCTAAGGATCTAAATGAGAGAATATAAATAGAGCTGGGCTTGCATTCATCTAGTGTTTGTGTTAGGTTGGGAAAGTAGATGTACAATTGAACAGGCCAACCACTGTACAAATGTCCAGTGTCCTTCTCTTTAGGATCTGTGCAGATGTTCATTGCTTGGAAGCTAGCAGGCATGATAAGGGTGGTAGCCCCTCCAGCCTCCATGTCCACATGCTCACCAGAGCTTTTTCACCAGGGCAGATGCACTCTGTGATCTACAAATTGTACTTTGCAATATAGAATTTCATGTGAATTGTGTCTATGTATATAGGCCCTGTCACAACATTTTACTGGATGCAAGAACACTGACATAAAGCTAGTCTTGGTTTCTTAATCCAGCAGAGTCTAATAAGCTTCACTATAAAAGAAAGAGACCCATAACTCAGTACTAGAGCATCTTTTTTGCATGCACAAGGTCCCAAATTCAATCCCTGGAGCCTCCAGTTAAAAAAATATGATAGTAGGTGACTTGAAAGACCTCTGCCTGAGACCCTGGAGAACTACTGCTGGTTGGAGTCGACAATACAGACCTTGATTGACCAGTGATTTGACTCAGTAGTTCACCATGGTGCATACAGCAATGTTACTTCACATTGTGGAAGGCAGAGAATTTCTCAAATATATATTTCAGAGGCACCAACCCTTAAATGCTCAGGATTAAGCAGCTGAAGGTTTCCAATGCAAAATGGAAAGGATGGAAGGTGAGAGGGCTTTCTCTTATTAAGTATTAGAGCTCAGCTTGTCAGTTTGGTATTTCGAAGGAGTGGGGTCAGGTGAGTGGTGCTGGATAAATCACAGCAATTTGAGATATCACTTTGCTCTCCTACAGCGTCTGAATTTCTTCCATATTATAACAGCTCCTCTTTTCTCACACTGAGTGAAATCCCTCATCCTGGGTTGCTTTTGAAAGACTTCAGACAGCTACTTTTGGATGTTTCCCAGATCTATATTCCCCAAGCATTGCTTCGATTGTGCAGTAAGGGAATTCAGAGTCCCTCCCCCACTTTCAACCTACCACCAACCCTATATACAGGACATCTGCTTTTACTATTTGGGCTAGTGTGAGGTTGAGGTTAAAAGAGGAAGGAGTGAGCCGATTGGCCCCAAAGGATTGATTACACTTGATACATTGGATGTCTGATTTTTGTATCCCTTGTTCTTATTTGTTCGCAGCCTGTATGTCAAGGTACACTGTGGCTGCAGCTGTTTCCATCTAGAAATAAAGTTAATCTTGGTAGAGGAGCTTGGCAATGTAGGAGTATCTAGTAGAGCCTGTTTTGATAGCTCACAGTGGGTTCTGAGTCTTTAGCTTAGCAATGGGAAGTTTTGAGATGGGGGGGGGATTGGTTTAGTATCTTAACATGGACCAAAGTTGATCAAGCATCTGAGAGCTCTAGCTGCAATCTGTTTCCTTTCTCCGTTCCATTGAGTCTGTCTGAAGAATAACCAAAGCATCAAAAATCAGAAGCATAGCACACACGTGAAAACACTCTCTCCAAGTTTCATGCATATAACATGCTCCAACATTGTATTAATGTCTGTGAAAAGTTAGTTGCAATGTCTTTTGTTGGATTTGTGACTTGTGTCCACCAATCATGTTATTCATAGCATCCTGAATTTGCTTTTAAAAATACCCAATTACATTTCTGAAAAACTTCTCTGTGAATACCAATCAAACTGACGAACAGAAAATTCTGTGACTCAGAGAAAAATAATTGGCTACTGTAAAATGAAACTTTTAAATACTTCGTAGTCTTTTGCACCTTTTTCACACTCAAATTTACTAGCTTTCAACAGATCTAAAACAGTATAGGAAGCTATGATTTAGACTGCTTGCTTTGAAAGAAATGGCAAATAAAAATATGTTTCTGTTTCTCAGTTATTGTGCTATACTGCACAGTTGCTTTAATTTTAAAAGATACTTGGCAGAGTTTAAATCAGTATATTTGTACTGACTTCAGTTGAATTATTCCTGCATCTATCTACTCTGGATCAATATCTACACCTGCTACTTTAGGATATTAAAATCATAATGTCATCTGTTTTCCTTTTGGCAATATTTTGGACATTCCTTTCCATTTTCTCTTCCTTACCACCTTGTCTTCTTATTATGGGGGTAAATCCCCCACATGAGCCATTCATGCAAAAAAAAATGTGGACACCAGATTAATGCAGCAGTGGGTTTTCATTCATGATGGAAAGTAATAATTAACAAAACAGTAGCCATCTCCTGGAAAGTCAAAATGCTCAACCAGTTTATTCAACAGCATTTAGAGAAAAATATGACAAACATCATCAGGGTCAATGACACATAAAACAGAGAGCAAAAGAGCAAGATGAAGACATCTCCTACATAGCCCAAGAAATACTGCGCAGTAGGAAACAAAACAGACTGTGCTGTAAGTGGAGAGAGACCCAGGAACAGCTGAGCTTGCAAAAGATGCTGACAACTAGAAGAGCTCCAAGAGCAAGAAAAATAAAATAATTTACCAGTCATTCTTGTTGAAGGTAGAACTGGACGAGATTCTTCAGATCTATGCTCACATACATGGAACAGGTAAGGTTGGGAAGTGGCCTCCTTGGCAGGCCCGGCCCAGCCTTGCTTAACTTACGAAAGGTTGGTGCATCATAAGCCTTTAGAATATCCTAGCACCCTAGCACTCTGTTCAGATCTCCCAGTTGTCAGCTATCTGGGAGAAAGGCTGTCTCATAAAAGTTTTAGATAAATAACATATGCCATTCTCAAACTGGCAGTGTTCTCCTCCTCCAACTTTATCTAGGCCACGTTAAGTGAGTGTTGGAAGGTATAGTCGTATACACTATAAGTAAGTCTCACCACTTTCTGCTATCTTTTTCTCACAAAATTCCACCTTTTCTTCACCATCTTCCACCAGTGCAATGAGTATTTTGCATGTAGAGAAGCTCCCAAATGGAACTTGTATCCGGGTGTTTAAACAGCCCATGTAAATGGTGTAAGTTCAAAATCATGTTAGCATACAAAGAAAATATTCAATATGGCTTCAATCACTGCAAGTGCTTTGATCTTCACTACCATAAATCTTAACTCTACAACATTTATGAAGTCTTAAGTGATTTTAGCCCCAAAATTAAGACATTCAAGCCCATCTTATTCCATTTAGTTGGCTGTTCATGTTGTTTCCAGGCATGGCAAACACCATTCTCAAGTTTTCTTGTTTTCTTTATTGGTACAGGATGTCACTAAGTTTCTATTTCAATGCATCACATAAGTTGCCAGTGGGGACTGGCAGCTACACTGCTGGTGTAAGTCTGTGGGGCAACTCTATAAAAGCACAGCAGTGGCCTGTTTTCAGCATGGGGGAAGGAAGGTTTGCAGCCACCACCACCTCACACCATTTTAGAGAGCAGAAACAGCCTGAAGATCATAGAGGGGGTATTTGCCCCACTGGGGGGAGGGGGGCTGCATGTGCAAGCATGCCATACAAGTACAGCGTTCCAACAGGACAAATGATGTCATCGTCCGTCCCCATCCCCCCCCCCCATTCATGGCTGCTAGTCCATTTTGTTGTTTGGCCCTAAATTTGCATGCTGACCAATCCTTTTTAAGCTGGACAATGTACTGGTCATTTAAGGTGTTCATTTAAGGTGGTTTACCTAACCACTTGCATAAAGGACATATAAATATTTTCCATTTTGCCTTCATTAAAGAGTTGTCAAGGTTGCAAAAGCTGGTGTTTATTTCAAATATCATAATTTATCAGTGCAATTCTATGTAGAGTCACTACAGTCTACACTCACTGAATTCTATAGGCTTCGATTGGAATAACGCTTTATAGAATTTCACTACAGTCTAAACTGACAGAAATTTATGGGTTTCTATTGGAGTAATGCTGCATAGGATTGTCCTCTAAGTTTATTATTTCAATAATCAAACAAGGTAGAGGAAAATTTTTGCTGTTGCACAATAAAATTCCAGGAAGCTCTGATTCATTTTTTAAAAATCAAAACTGATAATACATTCTCAATTTGATGAAATTAACAGGGAAGCAACATGAAATTCCCACTTTTGACTGTATAATTCTTCATAATTCTGGAACCAGATCTTGATGTTGGCTCAAATATTTTCCCCTTTTTATTCCCCAGTCACTGACAAGCATTATATAAAATGCTGCATTGACCAAAGACAAAACAAAAGCTGAATAAGGGAGCAAAGATTGCAGTTAACATTCTGTCTTCTGTGCCAATAATTGTATTGTGTGTGTGTGGAGGGGTGACAAAGTGTCTCCAGAACCTTTTTAATGTTTGAAGGATCCCAAAATGATTTTAGTTGTGCATTTTTTAAAAAAGAAGCTTAGCTTTACAACTTTAACCAAGGCTGATGGCAAAATGCCTAGAGAATATTGCTAGCAGCTTGTTCTTCTGTGTCACCCACCCTTCATCTGGATGTAATATCTCAATATTGCTCCAGAAGATTGAATTTTATTTAGGCTTTAAGCATGATAATAAAAAAAGCAAACCAAATACTTCAATGGCAGGGGCTTTGTCAATTAAAGGAGTCGGGTTTACAGGGAGGTAGCTGCATGGCTGTCTTCATCACAAGCAGCAAATTAATGAATGCTGCCACTTGTCAATGGAAAGGAGAGGTCACCAGAAGAATATTCCATTTGCTTTTGTAAGTTTTTTTTTTAAGTTGCAAGGTAGGGTTGTTTCATGCTAAAAACAATGATCCACTTGCCAAAGGACCAATGCTCTTACAACACTGTACAGTGCATATTACTCTTCTCTACTCATACTTAACTGAGCATGAATCAAAATGGTTAATATTAGCCCCAAGCCCATGGGGCCTCCATGCATCCAGTCAACACACAGAGAAGGAGAGCAAGCACGAGCACTCTGTTTCCACCCCCTGCCTTCCATGCAATTGCTGGCTCATTTGCAGTGTCCAAAGGCAGGTGTGCAGCCAGTGGTCTCATGCTTGCTCTTCTTTTCCATGTGTTGACTGAACTCATGGAGGGGCCGTGTGTTTAGGACTACAACTTTGTGTCTTTGTAACAGCCCTTCCACTGGATCTGTCCTCCATGTTGTCCCAAGTTGCCACTGCCCCGTCCCATTTTCTCCTACTTAAGGATCATGAAGTTGACCAAGGGAACATTTTTCCTTGCCATTCAGTTGTCCTGTTAGTGTTTGTGATTACCTGTGCTTTAATGTCCTGGCAAGTTGGAGGAGTGTTCAAAAGAAGACTTTTCAAATTAGTTGTAAACTGCAGCTAGCCCTAATTAATATTTGACAACCAGGCTGCCACATTTTGCACCAACTGAAGTTTCCAAATTGTCTTCAAGGGCAGATCCAAGTGAACAGTATTACAATAGCCCAGCTTTAAGTTTACTGATGAATGAATAAGTGTGGCCAGATACACTGAGTCCAAGTTGGGGGCTTCCTTATGGACTATGTAAAGATGGGCGGAAGAACTTATTTCTTCCAAATTTATCTGCTTTACAGGGTCCAGCAGAATCAAAGATTAATGAACTCATCAACTAGGCTAGTACAATTTACTAGAAGAGCCCACAATGGAGAGATTGGAAACACAGTACATCCACCTCCACGCACAATGCTGGGTGGCGTCAGACACTGAGGCTGAGGAGCCAGAATCTGATGAAGAGGCAACACCTGCGAGCTGGCTGGTTAACTGACCAAGGGGATGAAAGGAGCACACTGAGCAAGGCTCAGCAAGGAAGCAACTCCCTGCAACTTGCGCTCCCATGCCTGGAAGTGCTTCTTGACCCTCCCTTGCATCCTGCTCCCCACTGATGGAACTCTTGGCTAACAACCTTGGCTCAACTCCTGGACTTGCACCTGCCTGCCTTGCTTTGGACTGCCTTGCCTGTGACCTGACCTGGACTGTTGGACTTATGCTTGAATTGCCAACCAGCTAGTGAGCTACCTTGTTTCCCAGTCACCCAGGCTGGGATGAGCACCCTAGCTCCTGAGCATGACAATGGCATATAAATTGGCTAGCATTGGGTGTGGGGGGGGGAAGTAGTTATCCTTGCCTAGGGCTCCAAAAGGCCTGGCACTGGCCCTGGTCGCTATAGTGGTGACATTTCAATCAGCATCACTTCTGTCTTGTCTTATGTGCTCCTTGTCTTATGTGCTCCTATGTGGTACCTGTGCTTCATGTTGTCTAATGTCAATCCTAGAATTGTTTATGTTCTGTTACAGCATTTCTTCAACTCTGTGTTGGATTCTTGCTAATGCTATGTCTTTGTAAACTTGTATTTATTTATCCTATGGCATTGTTTATAGAAATTTCCTTGATATCGACTATACTAATCTCACACTGTGTAATCCACCTGGAGTTTCAGTGAGAAAGACAGATCATAAATGACATAAATAAATCAGTGACAAAGAGGTGAGGCATATGGTATTTATTTACCTAATACATTTATATCCTGCAGGAGCTCAGGGCATCATACCTCATTCCCCCTCTCCTCCATTTTATCCTCATAACAATCTTATGAATTAGGTTAGACTAGCCCAGGGTCACCCAGCAAACATGGCAGAGAGGGAATCTGCATGGAAAAATAAAGTGGGTGTGGCAAAAGTGAGTCCAGAGCCGGGGTGGGATGCTGGCTGCTATCAGCAGTAATCTAAGCTAAATGGAACTGCTTAATAATTATGCAGAATGTCCCTTAATAAAAACTAGTTTAACCCATAAACTGGAGACTCATGTCTTCATTCCAAGCTCAGGAATAATATGCCACTAATATAACCTTCCCTATTTATCTAGCAGGTTATCTGTCTTCATTCCAGTTCTGATTCCTGTTGCTTACAGTGCATTTTCCTTTGGACTTGTATTTAAGCTCTGCTGGAATATCTTGACTATCCTAAATCATATGTATGCTTGTTTCCCCTGGCCAACACCTTTCCTGGTACCTACCAAGTGTTTTTAGAAAGTGGGTAGAGTCAGGTGGGGCTTTTGCCCAGAAGAGCTTCTGATTAGCCATTGGTGATATGATTGGCTGTGCAGATTTTTTCAAACTTGCTTCAGCATCAGCTGTCACCACAGAACAAGAATCTTCCCCTGCATAAGTGAAGGTAAGCTATGCATATGCAAAAAAATGTAAAACAGTATGTTCATTTTAAAAGGCATCCTATTAAACAGAGCTTCTGCCTGAAATGTTGAAAAGTTACTATTAGAGCTATCCATGACCTCACTCCCTGGCATTTTGTGGTTGGCTACATCTCTTATCGCAATCAGCTTGTGATTGCACCCACCACTCTGGCTGCTTCCACACATGTTAGATAATCCACTTTCTTTTTTAAAATTTTTTTTTTTATTGGATTAGAAATCAATCAATATTATACTCATTACAATCAATTTCCTTTAAATATTCCAGTTCTAACCCCCTCCCTTTCCCCCCCTTTTGTTGACTTCCAACAGTTTTCCAACCCCTTATCCATTATTCCCCCTACTCATTTCAAACTTATTTTATTCTATTAAACATATACTTTCACTCTCTTCTAAGCTTATCTACCCACTTAACTTGTCAACTAAGTATTACATTCCTGGCATATATTCTTTAATAATAATAATCATTTATCTAATTTTTGTACTCTATACTCTATCTTACACATTCTAGTCTCATCAATATGGGACAAACAATTTGTCCCTCATTCTACATAACTTTAAGTACTTCTATAAACATTGTATACCTTCAATATAAGTCGATCAACTTAACTTATACTCTATATGTTACTCTTTACTTCCTTCTACATATCTTATATTCGTTCTATTTTAATTATATAATTTCTCCGTTATACCGTTGTCAGCCAGTAATAATCAATCAATTTGACCCATACTCTGCACATTTCTAAGTACTTCTATAAACACAGTATACATTCGGCATAAGTCAAACAATTTAACTTATATTCTGTATGTTACTATATATTTCTTTCCACCTTTCTTATATTCATTCTATTTTGATTATATAATTTCTCCGTTATACAATTATCTGCCAGAAATAAAACTAGTTAATTTCTATCCTTATAATTCTTGTAATAACACCTCTATTGCTTAATACTATATGTAATAGTCAAATAAAATAGTTGCTTAGAATTTCTCCTTTAACTTTCCTCCCCCCGGTAAAGTCACTTCCCTCTTCTTTTGTTGTATTTCAGTAATTTTCAAACTGCCACAGTTCTCCTCCCACCTCCCATTTTTTCACCAAGTATTGTTTCAGCTTCTCCATGTTAAACTGTCCTGGATCAAGGTCTCTCAGTTTCCTTGTCATTTTGTCCATTTCCGCCATGTACAGCAATTTATAAATCCAGTCCTCGATAGTTGGCACTTCTTGTACTTTCCACTTTTGCGCATACAAAAGTCTAGCCGCTGCTGTCATGTAAAATAACAATGTCCTATATTGTGCTGGAATATCCTCCATTCCCAAGTTCAGTAGCAGGAGTTCTGGGTTCTTATTAACTTGAAATTGTAAAATCTCACTTATCACTCTTATTATTTCCCCCCAGTACTGCCTAGCTACCTCACAAGTCCACCACATGTGATACAAAGATCCTTCATGTTTTTTACATTTCCAGCATTTGTTAGACATGTTCAAATTCCCTAGCGCAATTTTCTTTGGTGTCAGATACCAACGATATATCATTTTGTAAACATTCTCTTTAATATTAGTGCATGTCGTAATCTTCAACGTATTTTTCCACAAGTATTCCCACGCCTCCATTGTTATTTCTTTATTAAAATTTATAGCCCACTTCACCATTTGCACTTTAACTATCTCATCTTCTGTGTACCATTTTAACAACACTTTATAAATCTTAGAGATTTCCTTTTTATCCTCTTGTAGAATTACCTCCTCTAATTCCGAATTCTCCATTCTTACCCCTCCCTTCGCACAGTCCGAGTTATAAAGATCTCTAATCTGTCTATATTGAAACCAATCGTAGCTTGGAGACAGCTCATCTTGCATCTTTATTCTTAGTTTAGAAAATTCTATTCGTGTTATCTCCTTGTATGTTAAGCGCTGTTGTTCATTATCGACAGTTCTCGGATCTATTACTTCGTAAGGAACCACCCAGGAGGGAATTCTTTCCTGTAGGTAATCTCTGTACTTCTTCCAAATTGTGAAGAGGCTTCTCCGAATATAATGGTGTAAAAACATAGAGTCTGCTTTTACTTTGTCATACCACAGATATGCATGCCATCCAAATATTTTTTTATATCCCTCTAAGGCCAGTAATTTGCGGTTTTTCAGCGTCATCCAGTCTTTCAGCCACACCAAACAGATTGCATCGTAGTAGAGTCTTAGATTGGGCAGTTGCATTCCACCTCTCTCTTTTGCATCCTGTAATACTTTCATTTTCACTCGAGGCTTCTTGCCTGCCCAAACAAAGTCCGATATTTTCCTCTGCCATTTTTCAAACTGCTTAGAGTCCCGGATGATTGGTATTGTTTGTAACAGAAACATCACTCTTGGCAACATATTCATCTTAACTACTGCAATTCTTCCCAACCATGACAAGTTCAATCTATTCCATTTAATCAAATCTTGCTCTATCTGAGTCCACAATTTTTCATAATTATTCTTGAATAGATCTATATTCTTTGCAGTCAGTTCAATTCCCAAATATTTCACCTTACTTGTTACTTCACAGTCTGTTATTTCCGTTAATAACTGTTGTTTTTGTTTGGTCATAATCTTACATAATATCTTTGACTTCTTTTTGTTTACATAGAATCCTGCCAAATCTCCAAATTCCTTAATTTTCTCTATTACCTTTGGCATGTTCTCAATTGGATCTTCCACAATTAACATTATGTCATCTGCAAATGCTCTGACCTTATAGGAAAAGTCTTTTATTTTTATTCCACGGATTGCATTATCTTCTCGAATCTGTATCATCAGTATTTCCAAAACCAAAATAAACAACAGTGGAGACAACGGGCAACCTTGTCTTGTACCTTTGCCTATAATCAGTTTCTTAGTCACCTCGTCATTCACCACAATTGCTGCACTCTGGTCTCTAAATTTCTTTCACTGCTCTTATGAATCTTTCCCCCATTTGTAGCTGTTCCATGGTGGCAAACATAAAGTCCCAGTTCAAATTGTCAAATGCCTTTTCAGCGTCCACAAAGAAGAAACCAACCTCCTTGTCGCAACGCTTGTCATAATATTCAATAGCATTTATAACTATCCTTAAGTTATCTTTAATTTGTCTGTTTGGTAAAAAACCAGCTTGTTCCTCCTCAATAACTTCGGAAAGCCATCCCTTTACTCTTTCCGCCAATATCTTCACAAAAATTTTGTAATCATTATTGAGTAACGAAATAGGTCTATAGTTTTTAACATTAGTCAAGTCCTGTCCTTCTTTGGGGATCAATGATATATTGGCTTCACTCCAAGTTTCTGGAACCCTTTGATCCTTCAAAACACCATTGATCACTTCTTTTAGGAATGGCACCAGTTCATTGACCATTACCTTATAAAATTTGGCTGTCAGTCCGTCAGGTCCTGGCGCCTTTCCCAGATTTGTTGACTGTATTGCTGTCCTTATCTCTTCCTCCGTTACTTCACTATTCAGTTTATCTCTCCATCCTTCCGAGATTACTGGGAGCTTCATTTTCCCCAAATATGTCGCTTTTGAGTCTTTGTTCACTTCTTTTTTATTGTACAGCTTAGCATAAAATTTATAAAAGGCTCTGCTAATAGCCGTCTGTTCCAGGTATACTTTATTGTCCTCACATATTTTATTTATTGTCTTCTTCTCCTTTCTCTTCTTCAATTGCCACGCCAGATATTTCCCAGGTTTATTTGCACCTTCAAACGACTTTTGGTTCATTCTCTTAAGATTCCATTCCAATTCTTTATTATTCATTGCTGTCAGCTGCTCTTGAAGGATTTTAATGTCCTGATATATTTTCTTTTTCCCTGGTCTTTTCTTTAGCTGTATTTCTTTGGCTTTTATTTTCTCCATAATCTCCTGTCTCTTCTCCTCTCTTTTTTTCCTGGCTCTTCCATTTAAGTCCATTAATATGCCTCTTATTACTGCCTTATAAGTATCCCATACCTTATTGGTTGGTACTTCTCTATTCATGTTATATTGTATGAAGAACTTAGTTTCCCTTCTCAACATCTCCATATTTTCTCCCTCTTGCAACAAGTCCTCATTTATTCTCCATCCTTTCCTTTTAGTTCTTTTCCCAAACTTCCACATAATTGGATTATGATCTGAGCCTACCATGGGCATTATTTCCACATCCTTAGTCCAAAGCGCTAAGTCTTTTGAGGCCCAGATCATATCAATTCTTGATAACGTAGAGTGTCTCACGGAGAAAAACGTATATTGTCTGCCTTTGGGATTCTGTCTTCTCCATACATCTTCTAAAGTTTCCTGTTGTGTTAATGCAAAAAAAGTCTTTGGTAATAGTCCTCTTTTCTTTTGTACAGTTGCTGATTTCTTGTCCTGTTCCAAATTTGTAACTCCATCGAAGTCTCCTGCAAGAATTATCTGGTCATAAGAAAGTTCATCTAATTGCTTCCTCAAGTCCTCAAAGAAGCTTTCTTTTGCTCCATTAGGTGCATAAATTCCAATCACCAACACTCTCTTTAAATTCCATGTACATTCCACTGCTAAAAATCTGGCTTCCACATCCCTCACCACTAGTTTTGGCTGTAGCTCCTCCTTTATATACAATACCACTCCCCTTTTTTTCTTTTTTGAGGCCGCTACAAAGTCATTGCCCAGTTTGTTCATTTTAAGATATTTTACATCCTGCTTTCTAATATGAGTCTCTTGCAAACACACAATATCACATTTTTGTTTTAATAGCCAGTGGAAAATACTTTTTCTCTTATTCGGTGAATTAAGTCCATTTACATTCCAAGATAAGATTTTGCACTCCATATTCATAATCTTGTTGTTGGTAAGTCCTTTTCATTGTCCCTTATAAACTTTTCCATTTCTAGTTCAGATCTAATGCGCTTTTTCACTCCTCCAAATTCAAAGGACACTCCTTCCGGTAATTCCCATCTGTACCTTATTTTCATGTCCTTCAGAATCTGAACTAAAGCTTTATATTTTTTGCGATCTAGCAACACCGATCTGGGTAGTTCCTTCATAATAATAACCATCTTGCCAGCAACCTCCAATGGATCTTGAAACTGTTTACTCACGATCATTTCTCTTGTATTTCTAGTCGTAAATTGTACAATCACATCTCTTGGTAATTTCCTCTGGGTCGCAAATCTTGAATTTATACGATACACCACATCTAGGATAGCCACAATTTCCTCCTCCTCCTTCCCCAGGTATTCAGCTAACACCTCGGTAATCTGTTCTTGGGCCGTCTTTCCTTCCACTTCCGGCAAACCACGAAACCTCAACTGCTTCTCCATGTGTTTGCTCTCCGCAACCGCCATTCGTCCCCTCATCGCCCTCATCTCTGTTCGTTGTGTGTCTGCTAGGTTCTCCACCGTGTTTTCCACTACATTGACTCTTTGCTGTGTCACCTGCAAGTCATTTTGTATTGTTTCCATACCCTTCTTCACTTCTGCCAGTTCATTCTTTACTGTCTCTTTAACCTCTTTCACCAACTCAGGTTTCATATCCTTGAGCTCCTTAATCGCTTCTGAAAGTTTTTTATTCAAGTTTTCTATTGCCGTTTGCCACTCTTTTTTCGACATCGTGGGGCTTGCTTTGCCTCACTCCCACGAGTCCGCTCGCTTCCTTAACTCTGTGGCGCCTGGCTTAATATCCTTTTAATTTAAATGTCCCGGTCTTTTTGCAAGAAAGTAATTTAAAGAGTCCAAAATGTCGGGCGTCTTTTCTCTATGGTTCCTCTATGATTTTTGTAATCCAATATGGCTTACTTCCTCTTCCGCTGAAGCCGCAGCTCTTCCCCTTTCAAAGATGGCGATTCCCTTCTTCCTGTCTTCCGGCAAGGGCCGCTCCTCTCCAGCAACTCTATCACTGTTACGTACTTCCTGTTTCCCGACTTCCCACAGCAATTCTCACGATGGTAAAACTTTCTCACAGCCTGATATCTCTTTAAAACCACAGGTATGTAAAACAATAATCCAATTTCTTTAATTACTCCATTTAACTTAGTCCTTTTTCTAAAATAATTCTTGCCGGATCCTCCCCTCCTTATAATCAATCTGTTGCAGTTTAAAAGTCTACTTTAATGCTTTGTTACTTTAAGTAATCTGTCCCGTTTCCAGAGATAGTGATCTTTACCTTCTCATACACTTTTCATGGTTGTAATCGCTGTTTCAATCTCAGATTCCCATCAATTCTTCTTGTCCCTGTTGAAGCTTGGGCATGTGGGTCTTATGCCAACCGCATTGGCTCCAGGACTGCCACAGAGATTTTAGCTGACCTGTCTTCGGGTGGGACCTCAAGGGCTGGGAGAGAGTCCGTTGCGCAGGACCCCCCCTCGCCCGAGATCAACGCACCCTGGGGTACTTAAGCGTTCTATGCCTGTTCTCCGCCTGAGAACAGTTGGCCGCGGGGGTCTTTTTGCCCCGCCGGCCGTTGAAACGGCAGCCCGGTCAGCTCAGTACTTAGAGCTGCGTTAGACCTTCATGGATCCCAAACCGGAAGTCATTAGATAATCCACTTTCAATACTCTTTAGTGAACATTTGGAACTGCTTTTCCATGTATGGAACAAAAAATCCACTTCAAAAGGATTGCTAAAGTGCATTGAAAGTGCATTATTCAACGTGTGTGGAAATGGCCTCTTTGTCAGAATTCCAAAGGTGCCTACAGGTTCAAAAACATTGGATACTCCTGTTCTAGATTAGGCTCTTTTAAAACGTATGGCGATGCACCAATGGCTTCATGCAACAAATCTGGACAATTGTAGAAGGTGCAATTACAGTATTCACTAATTCAAATCTTGCATTAATCTTGTCTATATTAAGGCTGAGCTTTAAGTATGCAAACATTTTCACCTTCATTATTACACAGGAAGATTCTGCCAACATGGTTCTGTTGGTCTAGCACTGAGTTTGCACTGGTTCTTCTGAGGATCTTCATAGCTCCAAGATTAAGAAATTACCCATAAAACAACCTCAAAACCATTCTCAAAATCACCTGGTTTTCTGTTTTCAGTTTTTTAAAAAGAAATTCTTATTGAAAGAGCAATATTTAATGCAAAATTAAACTTCAGCTCAGTCTTAGTCCCAATGCAAATTTGCAGTGCAGTACTGTTTGAGAGAGTACCGGAATTTACCGTATACTGATTAGGGATGCTGTGAATTTTTGATTCAAAGTTTAGTTTTCTATTTGATGTAGGATAAATACAGTACAAAAAAAAGTTAAATTTTTTGCTGAGTAAACATTTAAGAAAAATGACCCATAAGTGAGAAGAGCAGACAAGGTCTTCCAATCTCTTATTAAGTATTACTTAAGGAATATTAAGGAGAGGGGACGTGAATCCATATTTTATAAGCATTTCTACCTCCCACTGTACCTTACTAAAAGGATTTATATGCAATCCTCTTAATTGGTGCAGGCCCTGCTGGGAAGAAGAATGTGCCAACACATTCTTCATTCTGATTAGGCTCCAAGGAATATATTGTGCTGTGAGACAATTACTTTTATTTCATGAATTGCTTGAACAATGAACACTGTGCCATGTTTTTTCTTTTTATCCACGGCTGCATTGAGGTGGAGAAGGGGGAGGGAGGCAAGTCGCAAGAAATGTATGCAAATAAATACGGCATCACACCTGTAAGCTATTGTGACTATAAACCCACAGCCATCAGGCCTGCCAGCCAAACACATATTTCACAATTAAGTAAGCAATTACCCATTCTTTATCCATTGAAATGGGATGCACTAAATCTATTCCCTGGCTATCAGCCCATTTAAGGAGCAGGCCATCCATCTGGGCACTGATTAAGTGGATTGTGCTGTAGATGGTGCAAAGAGGAGCACTTTGCATCTCTTCTCCAAGGTGCTGAGTGTCCTTATCTCAATGTGTCAATGATGGGAGATAAAGGCTCTCAACACCTTGCATATAGCTTATGGAATCCACCCAAGGATTTCTCTCAGTCAGATTTCCAGTGGCTCCATCAAAGGCAATTTATACAATCTGAAATCCATATCTCTAAAGTTCTCATATTCCATCTAAAAATAATTGTACATTAAATAGTTGACTGTTTGGCATCTGTTTGTTATGAGCTAAGACCTGTTAATTCATGACTCTTTTCACTCATAAGAAGAGTAAATTATCTAGTAAGCCTGGGAATCACAGTAGAATCATCTGTAATTTCTCTCAATGACAAGGAAAGAGGCCAGGACATACCATGGAGTACACAGGGTGGGTTTGGGGTCTGCATCCTGTGTAAGAGTCAGATGTGGGATGAGGGTTACCCTCAATTCCTGCAAACTGGTTCCTGATTCAAGTGGGGATAATATTGCAAGTGAAGGATTTTCAGCCTTCCTACCTGTGCCATTTTCCTGACTTGAAAGAATCCTGGGGGTACTGTCCAGCCATTCAATAAGCTGACATGTCTCTGAAGGAGCATGGCCAGGACAATTTCTGATTAAGAAAACAGTGCTGGGAGAGGGGGAGGGAGAGGGGAAAGCCCTTTCTCCTTGTGTGATGCAGTCTTGATCTGAATTGGGAACCCCTGCACAGAAATTGAGAAAAACCCACAACTCATGTTTCACTGTTACACAAGGTGAGGTGCTCAGACCCAACCTGTGCCCTCTCTGATGTGAGAATCACATGTATATATAGGCTTAACTAGATACTTTGCAGTCATGTGGTACTCATGCATTCATCATTTCATAATGTAGTTAGGAGATACATGTCTGAGTCTCCCCTCTGTAGACTTATACAGATGCCATGGCAGAATGGTTGTGTCAGAGTCGCCTGAAGTTGAATAACCAGAAGATGGAGGTTCTGTATCTGGGTCGTAGGGTGAGGAAATTGGGAATCCGGCTCCCAGACCTCAACAGAGTACAGCTACAGCCTTCATTGATGGTGAGGAGCTTGGGTGTGCTCCTGGATGCCACACTTTCTATGGAGGCCCAGGTTGCAGCCATTGCCAGATAGGCATTCTTTCATCTTTGGCAGGTCAGGCAATTGGCA
Source organism: Eublepharis macularius (assembly GCF_028583425.1). Lineage (NCBI taxonomy): Eukaryota > Metazoa > Chordata > Lepidosauria > Squamata > Eublepharidae > Eublepharis > Eublepharis macularius. The sequence continues at coordinate 169,407,190 of NC_072791.1, read as the reverse complement.
CCCTATCTCTTGCCCCAGGACCTAGCTTCAGTAATCCATGCAACAGTCACCTCTAGACTAGACTACTGCAACTCACTCTACACTGGGCTGCCTATGAGCTTGATCCAGAAGTTACAACTGGTTCAGAATGCTGCGGCATGCATCCTTGTGGGGACGCCATTTAGGGCACATATCCACCCTGTGTTGAGCCAGCTGCATTGGCTCCCGGTTGAGTTCCAGATCCAGTTCAAGGTGCTGGTCTTAGTATTTAAAGCCCTCCACAAACCTGCATACCTACGGGACCACCTCTCCCATTATGTCCCTGATAGGGCCTTGTGATCTGTGGATAAGCAGCTTCTGGTGGTCCCCGACCCAAGGGACATTCAGCTAGCTTCAACTAGGGCCAGGGCTTTTTCTGCCCTGGCCCTGGCCTGGTGGAACACTCTTCCAATGGAGATCTGGGCCCTGTGGGACCTTTTACAGTTCAACAGGCCCTGCAAGACGGAAATGTTCTGCTGGCCTTTGACTAGCGGCCAGCTTTTTGTCCCCATTCTGACCGCCACACCCTCTTTTTGCAGCCACCCTTGAGTTATATCATGGTGATGCCGGGGCTTATGATGATCTTGTAGTAGCCGATCTGTCTGATGGTGCCTGAATTTTAATGTGTTAATAGATTCATAGTTTTATTTGTATTTTAACAGTATATTTGTTGGAAGCTGCCCTGAGCCCAGTTGCGGGAAGGGTGGGGTATAAGTTAAATAAATGAATAAATAAAATAAAATATGTAGACTCTGTAGACTTATAAATATGGTTTGCCATAGAAAAGTCTAGATTTACTTACTAGTTATTAACTGTGCCCTCTCTGATGTGAGAATCAAATGTATATATAGGTTTAACTAGATAATCTGCAGTCATGTGGTACTCATGTACTCACCATTTCAGAATGTAGTTAGGAGATAGATGTCTGAGTCTCCCCTCTGTAGATAAATATGGTTTGCCACAGAAAAGCTTAGACTTACTTACTAGTTATTAACTAATTATGGACTGATTGCAGGAAGCTTTTGTACATGTGATTCCCCATAGGAAGTCAGTACTAGTTCAGTACTAAGAGGGCTATATCATGAGATTCTTCTAAACATTTAGAGGTTAAGTCTTAGTTAATAGAACATGAAGCTAAGAAAGGTGATCTTTGGCTCATACATTATGCATTACATTTTAATCACATACTTTCTTCTAAGAAGCTCACAGAGATATTTTCTCTGTAATATACACTTGTAAGGCAGGCTAAGAGGTGTCAGCTAGCCAGAAACCACCCAGTGAACTTAGGCTGAACAGGAATTGGCAACATGTCTGAATGTAATATTTTAGCCAATATGTATTATCATGGCTGTAGTACTGTCTCTCACCATCTTTGCTTCTACAGTTACATAGTCAAGAGCAACCAAGACAACTAGTGTGAGGAAAAAATAGCTAAAGTCTGTGGCAGTTGTGTTTCTATTAACAGGTTGATTTGCACAGCACTCCTCCAGTACAATTCCAGTGCTGAAATAAAATGGGACTTCATGCTACTGGAGTGGTTTTATTTTGATGTTAGTTATTACAAATCAATAGATGATCTAGTCCGTTTTTATCTCACCCTTCTTCCAAGGAGCTCAAGCACTGGCAGACCTACATTTTTGGGATCCTGAACTAGATAGTTTGTAGTCATGTGGTAGTCATGTATTCACCATTTCAGAATGTAGTTAGGAGATACATATCTGAGTCCCCCCTCTGTAGACTTATAAATATGGCTGAAGCTTGAACTATTATGGGGGCCCCTTATCAAACAACAACAATATGGCAACATCCAACTAGGTCCAAAGGGCCTGGTTGCCCTTGCAAGAACCTCAAGGCCCAAATTGTGGAGAATGGGGTGGTAGGGTGGCGCCCTTGAAAATGGGCCATACAGTGAGCCCCTTAAAGCTATTAAGCCATGCACCAATGAAGCATTCGTGGATCCAGCTGCCAAAATGTAGGATGTGAATAGATTCTGGCAAGCTCAGTGACCCTATACAACTGAGGGTTCGGGTGCTGCAAGCCCTAAAGAAAATTTTGAAATTTGACCAATTACAGGGACATTTTGAGGCCATATAAAATGGGTATTAGAGCATATTCTAAGCTTAATATTAGGTACTTCAACCCATTGGCTTATGATTCTATCACTGACATTGCTTTATATTAATAACAAACACTTAAAAACGCCATCAATTTTGTTGAAAAATTCATTCATTAAAAAAAGTTGCTTCAGGGCCCCTCCAGGATTAGGGGCCCTGAAGTTTAAGCTTCATTAGTTTCATAGTAGGCCCATTCCTGAGCTCAAGTATAAAATCCATGGCTCTCTATTCTTCATTTTACTCTCTCAACAACCCTCTGATGAAGTTTATGCTTAGAGAGAGTAAGAAGTCCAAGGTCAACTAGCAAGCTTCCATGTCAAAGTGGCAAACTGAACTCAGGTCTCCCAGATCCTATTCTGATGTCTTAAACACCACATCACACTTGTTCTTTTGGTTGGTTTTCCTGAAAGTGTTCTATGATCCAGAAGGTCTAATATGACATGAAAAAGACACATTGGTCACTTCACACATTACATTTTTAACACCTAGAGATGTTTAATGACTCCATTTAAAACTGTGAAGTGTGACTGACATTTTGGATGACAAACACATGTACATTTGCCAGGGAGCTTTGATTGGGTGCAGCAATGCATGCTTGGGGCAACTCTAGCTTTCCATGTGAAGCTGCACATAGTTTCAATCCTCAGACAGCCTCCTTGGGACAATTATTTAGAATGAAAAGTAGAGATGGGCACGAACCAGGGGAAAAACGATCCGTGCGGTTTGTGGATTGTCACATTTCATGAACCACAAACTTTCACAAACCTGCCCTGGTTTGTGAACCAGTTTGTTTGGTTCGTAAAAATGTCACATCAAGGTCAGCAAATTGTCACTTCCAGGTCAGCAGAAGGTCACTTCCAGGCAAGCAAAAGGCCACTTCCAGGGCCAGAAGAAGGTCTGCAGGAAGTCCATCCCTGTTGCCTAGGAAACTGATTGATCAGTGCCAGGCTGTCTGCAGTGACGAACCAAAAAATGAACCAAATGAACTAGCCTAAAGTTCGTGGTGGTTCATCAGAAATGGGCTCTGATGAACTGCCGGTTCACGAACCACGAACCAGCCTGGTTCATCACGAACTTTGGTTCATATTTCAGTTTGTGCCCATCTCTAATGAAAAGTAAAAGAAAGTGGTCTGTGACATGCTGGTATATTTTGGATCAGTTCTGACCTCAAAGAGCATAGCCATTGGTGTGCATGGGTAGTCCCTGTGTTTCTTGCTTTGAATCATAGCATCAGATGTAACAAAATGTAGTAACTCATGAATGGACATAATAGAATCATATTGACTGTTTGGCATAAGAATTTTGAGAGGCTTGGTTGGTTTATGTCATATCCCATTTGAGACACAGGTAATATCTGATAATGTAAGGAATGTATACTTATCTTTACACTGCTATGACTTGATATGTGAGATAGACAAGAAATCTGAGCAAAAAGAGATGGATTATATAATGGATATCCTACAATTAATTAAAACGGGGCTGTTCCCCTTCCATTATAAAATATAAGAGTGTTTGAAAGAAACATGAGACTGTACACAGCACTTTGAATTTATATCGATAGTTGTTCCAAGAAGGTTCTGTTTTTATCAACAGGAACCCAGTTTGCTAATACATAGCTGGTGCCATTTGGTGATTGATTGCACTCAGGGCCAATTGAAACTCTGCTAGCTTGAAAATGGATAGTGTATAGACCAACAGCGGTGTTGCAGTTTTTCATTAAAACGAAATGGAAAAGTGATTTCATAATTCTTTCTGTCTTAGGTTGCTTTAAAAGAATTTTAGACAGTTAAAAATTGCATGGATTTTAAACCATATGTGAGAGAGTGAAAAAAAATACGGGTTTGTGTTTTTCCTATTTTTAATATGAGCCAGATGAAACAAAAAGATTGTTTCCTTCCAAACTATAGGTCAAGTGCCTCTATAGGCTTTAAGATGACTCTGTAAGTTATCATGTTATCTTTCTTTCTTGACAGTGCACCATTATGTGGTGTATCATTTCAGCATTTACTATCTTCTATGTCCTTTTATCTTCATGCTACGATTTCTTTTAAAATTCCAGTCCATACATTTGGTTTCATTATATAAGTCTGGCTTTTACAAAACAGATTTTTTTTAAAAAAATGTTCCTCATTTTCTTCAGTTTCATATTTGCCAGTTCTGACCTGAAACAGAATATTCACTTTGTTGATTTTATCATGAGAGATTAAAAACAATACAGCAAATGACCTATAAAAAGACAATGGGTCAAAAGAAGGGAAAATATACTAAGTTGCTTTTCATTAATTTCCTTGAAGGGAAGAAAGGCAGAAAAAACATCACCATAAATAAAATAAGTATTTTTCTCAAAACTCTATGTTTGTCCTTCTATAAAATCATCTTCCTAGGGAGAGTACTGTTCTATCCTTTTTTTCCTTCTGTGGCTGTATTACTTTAACATCAAAAATAAATTAAAATAAGTGTGTGATGCAAAATGTTACCAGTGTTAACACTGCAAGCATGGTGTTAAATTATTTATTTAACATCTGGCAAATATTAGTCAAGCTGCAGCACAGATAAATTGAATAAAAGAATGCTAACGCCAGGAGGAGGAAAAGAGAGAGAATTGCCTAATGCTATAAGTATATCGAAACGTCTCACAAAGACTTTCATTTTCTCCCTCTTTCAGTACGGGTACATGTCTAAGGTCGGCCACAGTGGGCAGAATGCATCTGCTTCCCTTCAGCTAAATCTGAAGCTATCAAAGCAGTTTTAAGGATTTTGTTTAATCTCAAAACCAAATTCTATGAAAAAAGCCTGACAGCACTATGAGAACTTGCATACATTTTCATTTTCTGTTTTCCAACATCCCTCCTTCAAACACATCTTTCCAGACAATTCATTTTATTTTCTCCTGCTTTTCGCTTTTTATTTTTTGAGAAAAGAAAATAATTAAGCCATCCATAAAAGATTTGGCTGGTTAGGAACATAGCACCAGATAAAGTTACATTGGAAGTGAGAGGGGCATGAGAATGAAGAAAAGCATTAAAGGAAAATAACACATTGAAGTTCAGCAATCGGGGGAATAAAATAAAAGAGAATGTTGTTTAGGTAGAGTCAAAGGGCATAGATACTCTGTCAGCTAGAAGATTACAAATAGAACTGAAGGCTTACCTTAAATAAATGCACATTCAGTGGTTTTATTTTCTTGAAACAACTGAAGACTAATCAAATCAGAATGGAGAAAGGAACATGATAAGATATCCACTTTTTTCTAAATTCTTAGATTACCTGAGAATTTAAGGAAGATTGATCTCAACATATAGTGCCTCCCCATTGGATAGAAAGAGGGAATTTAAGAACCCAAACACCAACTGGGCACAACTGTCAATATATTGTTTTTTAAAAAATACTCCATCCTCTTTTTATGTATCAAACTTATTCTAATTTGTCATTGCTTTAACTATTGACAAGCATATTAGTGCACCAAATCACTAAGCTACTTTCATATTGTGTGTGTGATTTTTTAAATGTGGGCTGTACTTTGTGTTGTCTGTGTGTACGCATGTGCACTTGTGCATGCATTGACAATGAATACTCAGACTAGTTTAAAAGTCACTCTTCTTCTTTAGGGAATCCTGGGATTTGTAGTTCAGTGACACTGATGCTATTCCTTCCCCCCAAACCTCTGTCACTCTTTCAAAAGTGTCTGTGAGTCAAGCTAAATGAGACACCAAGCATGGATTCATTCCAAAGACAGAGCCACAAGAGATCACTGAAAGACAGGAGGGGTTCCCTCACAACTCTCCACCGCCTCTGCTACCCACCTCCAGATGCTTGCCTGGCTCCCTCCCCCCTCACAATGGCCATGCATCTGGTGTTGCAGGACATCATGCACCGTCACTGCCTTCCTCAGGTATTTGCTCCCTCTGGAAATGCAGGCATGCAGCCACCCAGAGCATGGGAGGTGGGGAGGAGGGAGGTGATGAGCAGCAGGAACATGGGAGGAGAGAGGGAACCAGACAAGCAGCCAATGTAGAACCAATAAAATAGCTTTAAATAGAAATCAATAAAATGCAATATTCCACTACCGCCATGTACCCTGTGGCACCATTTGCTTTTACTGATCTAACTAAAAGGCCCTCTGGAAAATATAGGTCTTCTGACCCATCTGGAAGAACTTTAGGACAGTAAACACTTGAAGGAGGGAGTTCCAGAGCTGAAGGCAACAACCAAAATCCCCACCCCCTGGTTGCCACAAGCAAAACCTTTGCTAAGCTTGGTTCCTGATGGGATGGTCATGGATTGACCTCAAGTCTTGGTTGGGTAGATGGAAGTGGTCCTTTGAGTACTAAGCAATTTTCTGGCTTTAAAAGGTCAAAATAGAGCTTTGTATTAAGGCCGGAAACATATTAGAAGCCACTATAGATGCTACAGCACATCCTCTGTTTTCAGCATGGGACATACAATGGAAGTAGTAGAGGCTTCTCCCTTTCTGCATCCTACTAGGGTTTGGATCTGCATATTGTCCTCTGGATGACCAGCAAGGGTGAGAGAACAGACTCACCATCCTCCTATCCCCTGCCCACCATTGCAGTTGGTGTAATAAACTGTTGGGCAACACGAAGCAGAGATGGGGAGACAGATAACAAAGTTTGGTGAGAAATGACTATGAGGCCAGGGACTGAATCTCCAGCCTTTACTGGGACTATATTTTTGTACATGCTTTAGTACTAGGCTATTTGAGTTAGGTCAACCAGGTGTTTTAGGTCAGCATCCTAGGAGATTTACAGAGGCCCTGTTATGGACTTTTCTTCTTTCTGCTCCTGAGATTCCTGGTTACAGTGGTAGAGCTGCCTGGGTTCTATTCCTACTGCTTTCCCTTTTCAGCCTAAAATTAGTGTTGCCAGATGGATTCTCAAAAATGTAGGGGTTTGCCTTATGGAAACTGCATTTCCGTCTCCCCAGAGGGCTTCCATCCATCTATCAACTCTTTTGTTCTTAGCCACTGGAATAGCAGGTCACAGAGGTGTTTCCTGTAAACTTCTTGTAGTGTGATATGCTTTGTTCCATTAGCACCCCCTCATCCTCTGTTGTAGTAAGTTTGTTTGCTTATTTGTTTGTTTGCTTATAGTCTGTCTTTTTCACTGACATCCAAGGTGGATTAAAACAATGCGACAGTTAGGATATTCATTGAGCAAAGTACAATAATGAATGACAGGACATTCAGGGAAACAGATACAATACAGAATGGTACATATCTACATCAGCAGACAGTATCTAATAGTGTAGCATTTAGTCCTCATCCCTACCAAGGCATCTCACTGAGCTATTTTCTATGACATAATCCTGTAATCTGGGTAAAAAGCTCCCCTGAATAATTCAGTTTTACATAGTTTGTGGAAAGCCAGCAGAAAAGGGCCTTTCCTGACCATCTTAGGCAGGCCATTCTATAAGATAGGAGCTATTTTTATTTTTAATTTTTTTAAATGTTATTTATAGTACATGTGCAGGCAGCTTTTGATTTTGCCCAACTGCAGAATGGTATCTGCAGAAGGCCTTGACTGGATAAGCAAAGCTGCTGTGACAGAACGTAAGGTGAAAGGTAATTGCACAGATATGAGGGACCAAGGCTATGAAGGATAGTCATGATGACCTTGAATTAAGACTGGTAACTGATGGGAAGCCAAAGGAATGACTGCAAGATTGGAGTGATATGCATGCTCCATTTCGCTCATGAAAGTAAATTAGCAGTAATATTCTGCACCAACTGAAGTCTCTGAGTTGACTTTGAGGGGAGACCTATGTAGTGTAGTGATGGGCACAAACTGAAAAAACGATCCATGTGGTTCGTGGTTCATCACATTTCATGAACTACAAACCACAAACTTTCATGATCCTGCCCCCCGGTTCGCGAACCAGTTTATTTGGTTTGTAAAAATGTCACATCCAGGTCAGCAAATTGTCACTTCCGGGCCAGCAGAAGGTCACTTCCTGGTCAGCAGAAGTTCTGCAGGAAGTCCATCCTCTGTTGCCTAGGAAACTGATTGATCGGCACCAGGCTGTCTTCAGTGACGAACCAAAAAATGAACCAAATGAACCAGCCTAAAGTTCATGGCGGTTCATCAGAAATGGGCTCTGACAAACTGCTGGTTCGTGAACCACGAACCGACTTGGTTCATCACGAATTTTGGTTCGTATTTTGGTTCATGCCCATCTCTAATGTAGAGTGCATTATAGCTAGTCTTTGTGTTACTATGCCATGAATCCAGGTGACCAGATCGACTCTATCAAGATAGGGGGGGGCATCTTCCAGGCTAATCTGAGTGGTGAGGCCTTTTTTTGCAACTGCATTTATTTGCTTCTCTTGCAGCAGTGCTGGGTCTAGGATAACCCATAGGCTCTTAACTGAGTCAACCAGGGTCAACTGGACCCCATCAAAGGTTAGAGGTACAATGTCCTTAAAGGTCTCTGCTTTTCCAACCAGTAACACTTCTGTCTTGTTTGGGTTCAGTTTCAATTTGTTTGCCTTCAGCCAATTGACAACAGCTATCAAGCAGCAACTCAGTACCTCTTCTGCATCACCAGGGGATCTGGATAATGAAATGTAGAGCTGAGTAACATTTGCACATTGATAGCATCCAATTCCATAGCTACAAATGAGTTCTTCTAAACGCTTTGCATAGTGGTTGAATAACATGGGGGATAATATTGTACCTTGTGGAACCCCACAAGCTAATTCTCACTCTGAGGATAGTCGGTTTCTAATAGCAACCCTTTCATTCCATCCAATGGGGAACGATTTAAATCAGTCCAAGGTGCATCCCCTGAGAGGCACATTTCTGGGTCTTGAACTTGCTGTACCCTGCCTCCCTCAAGTCCTGCTCATCTGGTCATCAGGAAGGAGGCACCGGGGGAGATACACAAGCATGTACTCCCAGAATCCCCTGCCATGCTGGAAAATGATATCATTTTCCAGAGTGACAGAGGAGCTGCAAGACACACTGAAGCTCAATTCAGTAAAACTTCCTGTTTAGAGGTGATTTTTTTTAACTGAACTGGGCTTCAGTGCACCCTGTGGCTCCTCCATTCTCTGGCATAATGAGGGAGTTGCAGGTTGCACTGAAGCCCAGTTCAGTAAAAATGGCCCGTTAGGAGGCAATTTTTTTCTGACCTGTGCTTCAGTGTGCCCTGTGTCCCGTCTGCTGTAGTGGAGAATAAAGTCATTTTACAATGCAATGGGGAGCCCCACTGCTCCCTCCCTCCCCCTACACCCCTGCTTTGGTCCCTAGGGCCCATAGCAACCCCATGCTGAGCCTGTGTGGAATCATGGGTCCCACAGCAAGTTCCAAACCTTCTGGCAGTCAGTGTGTGATGGGTTCTGTTCTTCATTCCAACAATATTGCTATAGTATTGATTGTTGTGACTGGGATTGCCATCCCAGTCCTTCCTTTCTGTATGTCCTTGACAAAAAAAACCCCTGTTTGTAAACTATGGCTCTTTAGGAATGGGACTTTACACCTGTATCTGAGCAGGCCTGCCATGGTGCTTACAGCAATACAGTTCATGTTCAACAGGCTTATCACTGAACTATAGCATTAGTTTTGAGCACACTTGCTGGCAACATGATCTTGCCTTGTGTGTTGCACAGACAGTATGGAGTAGGCTTACCTCATTAATTTCTCCTTCTATTGTTGTGCCTTTTTATCAGGAAAGCATAGGATCCAAACAAGTTAAACTGGTGTGAACTCCAGAGGGTTATTATCCCTCCCCGTTTATATTTTCCCCTCTCCACCCTCCTTGATATCTTATAACCTTCTTTCCTTTTCTTTAATTCATGTTTTCTCCCTGTTTTTACATCACATTGAATCCTTTATTTTCTTCTTATTCCTTCTGTTATATTCTTTTCAGCAGATTTCTTTAACCCAAATGCCCTGTTCTTAAGACTGCCATAGAAGATTTTCTTCAAAGTCTGTAAGAAAGCATATTTGGCATAAGTTGTGGCATAAGCATTGAAGATGGAAGGGGAAAGAGAATGAAGCAGTATAAAGTCACATTGTTCTAAATCAGATTTTTTAAAAACACACAATACAGAAGGCTATTGATATAAAAAGACTTTCTCTAATCTTCAGAACCCAGAGTAAATGCAACCCAGCTTTCATCTGGATGAGGCACAAAAATATTTGGGTAATTCTGCCTTTTGACTCAACTCTCACAACAACAAATAAGCATTTTTCTCCCATTTTTCTTCTTCTATTAGAAATGGTATTTAGGACTTACGTCCTGTCAATGCCCACTTCAAAGGCCTGAGAAGATAAGAAACTCAAATTGAGCCCTCTTTGTCAGTCTGTTCTGCATGCCACCATCTTGAAATGATGAGGGAAACAATTATGAGGAATAGGATAACAGGACCAAGAGTGGTGGCTGTTACATACAGCCAAGATGGGGTGCTACATGTTGTGTACAGATTGTCAGAGTGGATGTAGATCTTGTTTCAGTATAATTTCAAAACAATGGAGGCCATTCAGCAAATGGGACACAAGTCAAGTTCAAGATATTAGATTTTGCTAAGTTTGTACATATTGCTGCACACAAGGGACCTTAACTTCCTCATCTTTCCCCACTCCATCTCTCCACTTCCCCCACCACTCATTTACTAACAGTGCAGTCCTCAGAATAGAGTCACACCCTTCTAAATCAATTGAAGTAAATGAGCTTAGAAGGATTTATTTTTCAGGACTGCACTGTAAGTCAGAGGGAAATCAGCAGTGCAGCACCAAAGAGGTAAGAAGGAGTGTAGGCCTGACTTTATACACTACTGAGGCCTGTGGTTCCTCCTTTCCCTGTCCAGGTATGATTCCCTTTTCTCCCTGCAGACATGGAGAGCCAATGGCTTTCCTCTGATGTTGCCTTTCAGAACTGGGGCTGTTGCTCATGAACATGGAGGCTCCATTTAATTATGATGGCTCATGGCTCTTGATTAACCTCTCCTGCATACATAAGACATAGATGATATATGCTTTATGTCATTTAAAATAATTCCATTCATGACAGTGTTGAAATAACTTTCCCATATCAACATGTTAGGGCTAATTGGTTTAGTCAAATTGGTGGGTGGAAATTTTAATCAATAAGGAGTTGGACTATTACTTGCTTAGTTTCTGAAATTATTTTAATTATCATGCCTTTTTGCATGCTGAATGAAGTTCTTTCCTTATAACTGTAACTGATGACTTTGGGGAGCAATCCTAATTAGGTCTTCTCAGAAGTAAGTACTATTTTATTCTTAGAAAAACGTTCTTAGGACTGCAGCCTTTGTTTATTAACATTTCTAGTTTTTATTCTGCCCTTACTCCAAAGAGTTCAATTTAGTGTACATCTTTCTCCTACCCGTCCCCCCCCTTCACAACATCCTCATGAGGTAAGTTAGTCTGAGGAGAAAATGACTGGTCCAAGGTCACATGTCAGCTTCATGGCAGGGTGGAATTTGAACCAATGTCTCTCTACTCCTAGCCCAAAGTACCCTTGTCCCACATTAGCTCAAATTCCTTTGACACTTGATAAATGAACACTTATTAATTTATCTGCAAAATATTTGTCAACTTTATTGTGATGCATGGTGGGAAACATTGGTCCAACAGTTTTTTCAAATAAAATGCTAGCTATTCGAAAACTTTTTCATACAAAAACAATGACAATCATAAATAAATCTCCAGATGTTAAAAAGGAATTTGAGCGGATGTTTGAATTTCCCAGATGGTACTTTATTAGTCATGCTCTCATAGAAAAAATGCTTCACTTCATGGAGGTGACAAATACTCTTTAGTAGAGTTCAAAACAAAAACAGACTCCAGGACATATACAAGAAATGTATGCATTAGTTACATTACAGGTCAATGTTTCTTCTTCCACTTCAAAAAAATCCATCATAATTTTGATATTGTTGCCACAATTTTAATGTAACATCAAAAAATGCCAGGCATCTTCCTTAGATATAGTAAGTGCACTTGATCTTAATGGTTAATGAGAATATTATCCATGTATCTAGTTCTTTCATAAACACCAGGAGTACTGTGTGCAGTTCTGGAGGCTTCACTTCAAAAAAGATGTGGACAAAATTGAGAGAGTGCAGAAGAGAGCGATGAGAATGATCAGGGGTCTAGAGACTGAGCCCTGCAAGGAAAGGCCAGATGACATCAAAAGGTGCAGCTTGTGCGCCATGCACACCAGGCCCAGGAGGGATGCCTCTTTCAGGGCTGCCAACATGTTGGCTCCCGCATCCGTCACCATGAAGCCACGGACAAACCCTTCCACCCCGGATGTCCACTCACTCAGAGCAGAACCACAAGTGACAAAAGGCACAGATTGGACACTTGTCAGCTTCCCTCAAGTTCTGATGGGAAATGTAGGCAGCTTGGCGGAATGTTGGACAAGTGACAGTTGAAAAGTCCATTGGACAGCAGTCAGAGAGCGAAGCTGCGAGACCAGGATGCCTACATTTCCCATCAAAACTTGAGGGAAGCTGATAAGTGTCCAATCTGTGCCTTTTGTCACTTGTGGTTCTGCTCTCAGAGCCGCTTTTACAGTGGTGGTGATGTTCTTCCCAGTGTGGACCTCGCCCATCCCCCGGGCCTGAAGAAGAACCGCCCTGTAGCCCAGGGTCAAGCTGGGCACCTTTTTACAGCTGCCAGATCTTGGCCTGGGGTGGTGGAGGTCCTCTGGTTGCCACCAGTGGGAGTTGATGGCAAGGTACCCGTGATGGCAGCTGCTCCACAGGTTAGCCATGAAGTGCACTGTTCTGCCTTGGGCAGCCAACAGCTCTCTGCGCATGATGTCTCGCACTGACTCATGGAGGGAAGGCACGACTTGACACCCAACGGTGCACCGTGATGGCATGGAGAACCATGGGAAAAAGTGCTGGAGCAACAGTTGGAAGCCCACGCCCTCCACGACCGATAGGGGGAAGACTTGCAGGGCAATCATCTGTGCCTCCACATGAATGCCCACCTCCTGAGCCCTTGACCTCACTCTTTTCAGCGGCACCACCCCAGACCCCAATGGAACAACTTCCCTCAGGGCGGCCTGCCTGACCCTTCCGCTCCCACCAGCAGCACCCTTGGGGCAAGGCTTCTTGCTTGGGGTGCATTCTGGAGACCCTTCCACCGATCCTAGATCAGATAAGCTGGTGGCCCTCTGTCTCCCCCCGACGGATGTTTCACTGGCCGAGGATGGAGACCAGAGGTTTGGGTGGTGCCTCTTCAGGTGCCAAGTCAGGGCCGTCGATGACAGGTGCTTCGGGTCATTGCCCCTGCGCACCAGGCCATCAAACACACAGCACTGCACCACACAAGGGTTAGTAGGAAGGGCCCGAAAGTGTCTCCAAACATTGAGGTTGAACTGTGGCCCACTAACAGTTCCAGGGGAGGGAGGATGAAAGCTATGCCACAGAGCTGGCAATGGAAGATGGAGTGATGGGTGGACTGCAGGCAGGGACAGCACCACCAGTAGTTTGGGATGGGGACGGGATGGCAGTTTCCTCAAACCCCAACTATTCCTCCAAGGATCCCTCAGCCTCCTCCTCCTCAAAAATTTTCAGGAGTTCCTCTTCCGCCGGCGGCAAGAGCTCTTCAGCCTCCTCCACAGTGGCAACAGGTGATTTTTTGGGTGTGGGAGTCTCTGCTGCTCCAGAGCCCTGCACAGCACTGCTTCCCGTGCTGCAACCAGGACAATCTCTGCACTTCCCCCCACGACCACCCTTGTCCCGCACCCGAAGCCTCATAGTGCCAGCAAACAACAATTGAGGAGAGGAAAGGAGATGACACTGTGAGCCCTCAGTCGAGGTGCCCACCAAGCTTGGCCCCAGGGTCTGGCAGCAGCCCTGGCACCAGAGGAAGGGAGGGACTAGAGCCCTAGCCCACCACTCCCACAGACCTGACCAGATCAGGCACTGATCAATAATAATCAACGTGAGCCCTTAGCCGAGGTGCCCACTGAGCTTGGCCCCAGAGCCAGGCAGCAGCCCTGGAACCAGAGGAGATAGATGCCTATCCCCAAAATCCAAGCTCAATTAAACTGTCTCTCTCCCCAAAGGCTAGCAAGTAGCAAGCAACAGCTCTGTCACACTCCACTGCTCGCTGAAAGTGAAACCCATCCTGGGAGCCCAGTGCTTTTTATAAGCTGAGGTCCCATTGAGCAACACAGGAGGTCTGTGGTTGGCCATCAGAGCTGCCTATCAGGATTTGAAGGGATGTTTGGAGTGCCCGTGAGTCAGAAAAACCCCTCCCCCTCCCTCCCCCAGGTGTCTTCTCCCAACTTGTAACCACTTTGCAGCTCCATGGTTGGAAGGAAGACCTGCCAATCAAGGTAAGCTGGGCTTCCATTTGGGTTTCCAGGGCGACAGAAGGAGTGCAGACTGAGTTCAGGCATTCCCCTGGCTCCGTTTCCAGGGGAATTGATTGATGACACCTGACTGTCTGGCTTCCCAAACTGCGGCCAAACGCACCGAACCAGGCTTCTTCCAAATGCTGGTCCGTTGGCCGAGGACAATCACGATCTGCCAGATCGCAATCGCGCGATTGCCAATTTCATGGGGTTTGGATGTTTGTAATGCAGTTTGTGCCCATCTCTAGACTTGAAGCAATGGGCTTAAATTACATGCAGAAAGGTATCGGCTGGATGTTAGGAAAAACTTTTTCATGGTCAGAGTAGTTCAAAGGTGGAATCAGCTGCCTAGGGAGGTGGTGAACTCCCTTTCACTGGCAGTTTTCAAGAAGAGGCTGGATGAATATTTGTCAGGGATGCTTTAGGCTCATCCTGCATTGGGCAGGCGGTTGGACTAGAAGGTCTGTATGGCTCCTTCGAACTCTGTGATTCTGTGATTCTGAGTGTTCATGCTTATGCCTTCATGCAAAACAACTGTGTTGGTAAAATGCATATATATTAGCAGCCATTCTAAATGACATTCCATCCATAGTATTTCTCTTATTATTTTAAATGTATTTCCATAGTGCAGCTCTTTCAAATGCCTATGTCACCTCAGTGTCTGCGAAAGGCCACACTAGTGTGGGAATTGTGGTGTAAGTGCCACTCAAAAGTTCTCTCATTACCAAAGTTGCCTAGGAAGGAGCCATGTTGCAACACTACTATGTGGTGGGTTCTGATTGAGTGAGTGAATGATAAATAGTGTACTGGTTAGAGTGTTAGAGTAGAATCTGGGAGGACCAGGTTTGAATCCTCACTGCCATGGAAGCTTGCCGGCTAATACACTCTCTCAGCCTAACATACCTCACAGGTTGTGAGGATGAAATGGAAAAGAGGGAATGATGTAAGCCACTTTGGGTGCCCATTGGAGGCAAAGGGGTATAAATGAAGTAAAATACATAACAAATAAATACAGGGTGGGGGATATACTTCTGCAAAAGAGATTTTGGAGAAAGAGTGGATTATAAACTAAATATGAGCAGTCAGTGTGATGTGGTGGCAAAAAAGGCAAACTCAATCTTGGGTTGTATGAAAAGGGCCATTGCATCGAAATCGCAGGAGGTCATAGTCCGTCTCTATACTGCCTTGGTCAGGCCACACCTGGAGTACTGTGTGCAGTTGTGGAGGCCTCACTTCAAAAAGGATGAGGACAGAATTGAGAGGGTGCAGAAGAGAGTGACAGAATGATCAGGGGTCTGGAGTAGAGATGGGCACGATCTGCATTACAATTAAGAAAACCCCACGATAATGGCATTTGCGCAATCGGGACCTGGTGGATCGTTGTCTTCTATGGCAAATGATCCAGCAGTTGGGAGAGGGCTGGACTAGGGCTGACGGGGTGATCGTGATAGGATCAGGAAGCTAGACATTCAGGTGCCAACAATCTATTCCCCTGGCAACGGAGGCAGGGGAATGCCTGATCTGTGTTTGAAACTTGATAATATTTCCCTTAGCGCAGAAAAGCAAACAGTTGTCAGTGAAAAGGTGGCTTCCTGAGAAAAATATAAGCAAAGTGATTGGGAGACGAAGGGGTTAAGAGAGAGAGAAAACAAAAACCCCTGGCTTTGAGTGCGGCTATCAGCAGAAGCTGTTTTGCGCTCCTCTCGTCCTGAGTTCATTAAGTGCGTTGAAAGAGTTAACACTGAGAAGAGATCTCTTCTCAGTGTTAACTCTTTCAATGCACTGAATGAAAACAAAAACCCCTGGCTTTGAGAGCAGCTATCAACTGAAGCTGTTTTGCGCCCTGTCCTGAGTTCATTCAGTGCGTTGAAAGAGTTAACACTGAAAAGAGATCTCTCTCTCCTCCTGGCTTCTCAGCCCAGTGGGTCAATGGTAAATAGAGGGCTCAGAGGAGCTGAGCAGGAGTGTATACTGTCCAAGATCATGTCCAATGCCACAAACAGGACCAAAAGATCTAAAATATGACAGCCTTTTTTTGTTTGTTTCAATGTAAAAATCATATGAATTCATGAGGATCCGTGTCTCAGATTCATGTTTTTTCACCGTGGCAGCGGCAAATATTTTTGGATCTGTGTTTTTTATATTTCAGTCTGTGGACCTGGCTGTGATATGTGATTTGATGTTTCATTTGTGTTTTTCCTATTTAAAAAACCATAGGATCCGCGAGGATCCGTGTGGATCCTGGTTTTACTTTCTTCCTGTTTAAAATATGCTTTTGGAAGACTGGCTGCTTGCTTTTAAAATCGGGTGGGGAGGAATGGAGGATTCTATCCCTGCTTTTTTTAAAAAGCTGACTGAAACTTGTTGATGGGGTGTCTCTCTCTCTCTCTATTTGGAGAGACAGGGACAGGTTAAAAACTCCCCCCCTGCTCTAAGTGCGTGCATGCGTGCGTGCGTGCGTGTGTGTGTGTGTGAAAGAGAAAACATCCCCTCCCTGAGGGGAGGCAGCTCGTCGCTGGGTTAAAAACTCCCCCCCTCTGCTCTAAGTGTGTGTGTGTGTGTCTGAAAACGTCCCCTCCCTGAGGGGAGGTGGCTCATCACCGGGTTAAAAACTTTCCCCCCCATTGGCTCTAAGTGTGTGTGTGTGGGGGGGGTGCCCCTCCGATCCCAGATCCCAGATCGGAAACGGGACTTGATCGGAGTGAATCGGTGACCTGGGGTCGTCACTAGCGCAGATCCACAATCAGCTTGAGCAGTATTTTTTTTTTGGATCGTGCCCATGTCTAGTCTGGAGACTGAGCCCTACGAGGAAAGACTGAGGGCCTTGGGAATGTTTAGTTTGGAGAAGAGGAGATTGAGGGGGGGGACATGATTTCTCTCTTTAAATATTTGAAAGGCCGTCATTTGGAGGAGAGCAAGGAGCTGTTCCAGTTGGCAGCAGAGGGTAGGACATGAAGCAATGGGCTTAAATTACATGCACAAAGGTACTGGCTGGATATTAGGAAAAACTTTTTCAAGATCAGAGTAATTCAAAAGTGGGATCAGCTGACGAAGCTGAAGTTGGTTCCCAGTTCCCAGTTCCTTATTTGCAGTTCCTTATTGGTTATTCGCAAAGCCAAAGAAAAATATTGTGGGAAAACTGAAAAGCTATAACTCCAAAATAAAGTTTGCAGAGGCACATATTATACACCTCCATATTCATAAGACTCCGCACTCTAAGGGGACCTATATTGGGTCATACTACAAAACCCAGATTTTGAGTAAACAGCTTCAAAATAGGATTCCCCCAGAACATTACAATAAGAAGAAAGGGGCGGCAGCTGCAGCAGAAAAATACTTTGGATCATGCCAAATCACATAGATCTGAACTCAAGAGATTGTCCCCTACAAGAGGACATGTGCTGTTGCTGATCCAGTCTCTGGTTCTGGACCTAAGGCCTCCTATGTGGCCTCCCTTCAAGCACCCTGTATAAGACATGGCTTTGAATAAGGAAGTGGTGAAAATATCAGCCCTCTGAAACCCCCAACAATCTTTGGATCACCGCAAATCACACACCCCTGAACTGCAGAGACTGTCCCCTACAAGGGGAGATGTGCTGGTGCTGATCCAGTCTCTGGCGGGGCGGGGGGCGTCGGGGGGAGCGGCGCAGCCGCGACCCCCGGGGGCCCAGCTGTCCTTTTGTCTTCGTCTTCGTCTTCGTCTTCGTCTTCGTCTTCGTCTTCGTCTTCGTCTTCGTCTTCGGCCCCTCGCCCCTCGCCCCTCGCCCCTCGCCCCTCGCCCCTCGCCCCTCGCCCCTCGCCCCTCGCCCCACGATGGGGGGATGGGGAATTTTATTTTTGGCAACCTCTTCTACAAGCAAAACTTTTGTGGTACAAAGTGGTAACGTTATAAAATGGTAAAAATTTCATAAAATTGTAAATTTACTAACAATCCATCTCAAATAAGTATATAGATAATTCAAACAGTATTGCTTCTATAATCATATTAGGCATAAATATTTAACATAGCCTTTAAACATTAAGTAAAAAGTATTAAATACTCGGTAGAGATGGGTTGAAGGTTTTATCTTAAATCCTGAGCAGCTTGAAACCTTCAAGTGAGAACTGAAAACACATTTCTCTGTTTTAGTGAAACTGTTTTTCAGTACAAAATAAATGGGATGTATGTTTTTGTTGCACTCTCCCAACCAGGAGACTCCTCCTAAGAGTTTAATGGCTTCTTTCATTAACAAACACTAGTTGTTTTCATTAAGTGAGGTATCAAAATATAAATGTTCATTTAAATGAAACATAGAAAAATAGAACAGATGAACACAACAAGAATTAAGTTTCCTAACATTTCTGAATGAAATCTAACTCAGTCAGCTTAACGATGAAATGCATTCAAGTTACCGTAGCACATATTACAAGGGTAAGTTTCCTGCCTAGATCTTCATGAGATTTCTTTTGGCCAAAACCCTGATCTGCTATTTGGATTACCATTTTTATATATTATCTTATGCAGAAATCTAACATCTTTTCATATGATAACATAGATAAATATCAAACCACTATTTACTATTTCCAATCATGTGACATTCTACCTAGCCAAAAGTACCACTATGCCCAGCTGCAAGATAAGAGATATAGATAGTAAAAATGACAGGAAAAGTTACATGACCAGATCATCCTTGGTCTCTGCTAACAATTAAAGAACATGTATTTGATACTGTTCACTATTTTTAATTGGCTGTCAAAGATAAAGAAGCACCAGTTATACACCATACTAGAAAAAGAACTACAGTGAAGTTCATACAGCGTTATTTAGAATGCATATGTTTCACTAAGTATGTGTTCTAAACCATAATCAGCAGTCTACTGGTTTGAATCCCACTACTGACATGAGCTCAGTAGGTGGCCTTGGGTCAGCCACTCCTCTCAGCCCCAGCTCCATTGTGGGGATAAGAATAACACTAACTTGTTCACTGCTCTGGGTGAGGTGCTAATATGTGTAAAAGAGTGGTATATAAGCACAGTTATTATTATTATTTATATTTCCATGACACCATCCCTTGACCTGTGAAATTAAGTATTTTGGTAAATATGAAAGTGATACAAAATATAAATGCATTGCATAATGTGTGAGTGTACATATACAAACTTTAAAAATTGTATTCGATAATACCGCAAAGCATGATTACTGAGAAAGCTGCTTTCACTGCTTTCAGTGTGGAGAGCTGCTTGTAGATCAAAACAACCTGGCGAGCTGTCTTCATGCAGAGTGCACTTGATTCTCTTGGCTTTCAATTCTGCTTTCATTCAGCATGGATAAATCAATGTGCCAGCAGTAAACATTTGTATCACTCCTCTCTGAATGGCCTTTTAAATTCTACTGCCTATCGTGTCAAAGCAATTAAAATTAACAATACAGTTACTAAGCTGCTAAGATCAATTAATGGCTCTTAGGCTTTATCTATTGATCTAGTGACATCTTCAAAACCCACTGGTAACAGACTATACATACTTCTCTTCTATCCACAATATATACACAAGGATTGATTACATATTCTTATCTTCTAAATTACATATTTAAATGACATATTCTTATCTCCTAAATTAATTAGTCAAACTCTTACATCAAGGATTGGTGACAAGTTGTGGACAGACTATGCTTGGACAGAATGTACACTGAGAATAAATGATATCAAACAAATTGGAAACTAAATAAATCACTTTTATTTAACAAATAAATTTCTTCTGAAGTCTCTTTAGAAATTAAACAATAGAAACAAACTATGTGGCATTCATCAAATCCATGTGTAGGATGCTATGGACGTGGTACTTAGAGGGAAATTAATCTCCATTGCCTCCTGTCATGAAGAGCAAAAAGAAAACATTAGAAATGAAATGATATCTAGAATAAGAAAACTAGAATATGAACACAAAAAAGGCCACCCAATCTATAAACTTACTTGCATAAAATTAGAGGGGAAAACCTCCTCACATTCTATACAAGCTATTAAAGGCACCCAGGAAAAATTCAAACTAATTCTGTAAAATTAGCCGATGTATTTGCTGAATACTACCAAACCATTTGTACATCAGACAATCCTGACACTAATTATATTTTAAATTTTTTATCATCACAGGAAATTTGGAAAAAAACTCACAAGAACATAAACAATATCTGGACCAGCCAGTCACAACAGAAGATGTTACAGTCACTATCAAATCCTTGAAAAAAATAAAGCTTCAGACAGGGATGGATTCCCTGCCAAATTTTTACAAAAAAATACATTCACCTACTTTCAACTCCACTAACTGCCACATGCAGCTCTGTTATGATAGGAGGTAGCATCCCTCTATCTTGGTCAGAGGCTGAAATAGTAGTTACTCCAAAAAAGGACAACGATATTACAAATACTAAATTCTTCTCAACCAATACCCTTACTGAATCAAGACCAAAAGGTCTTTACAAGCATATTTGCCAAAACATTGTCTAAATTTAAATAACCAACTACATTCACCTTGACCAGACCAGACTTTATGCCAATAAGGAATCTTTTTGACAATACACGTAACACTTTAACTATAATTAATTTCTGTGTAGCATACAAAACCCCTGCATTACTTCTGACCTTTGATATAGAGAAGGCATTTGATTAAGTGGAAATACCATATATAAAACTTTTACTTCAAAAAATGGGTTTTGGCGACCAATTCTAAAATGCCATTAATGCTCTTTATCTTTCTCCAAAAGCTACAGTTAGGACTAACAATGTACATTCGATAGATATCCATATAGCAAGGGGAACTAGACAAGGCTGTCCCCTTTCCCCATTTCTGTTTGCCGTAACTATAGACAGGGCCGGTGCTACCATTAGACCAACTAGGCAGCCGCCTTGGGCACAGACCTCAAGAGGGGCATAGTTTTATACAGATTACTTTCTTGAAAAAAATGCAACTGAGAAACCCTATTGAGCACCCCCTAAATGGTCCTGTCCACAGACATCAAGCAGCTCAAAAGCTCACCGTAACTTTATTTATTTATTTATTTATTTGATGTATACCCTGCCCTCCCCACAGATGGGCTAAGGGTGGCTAACAACATTAAAAAATACATTAAAATCACAGAAACATAAAATCAATAATATTTTTTAAAAAATGATTAAAATAGCCCAGGAGCAGGCTATTTAAACAAATATTGGGAGTCTGTATACAGGCATGGCAGATGGCTGAGGGCAGCTCCGGAAGAAATGGTGGTCTTAGATGGAAGAAGAAGGACACTCGCTGGCACTCAGCCAAAGACCCAGCAGAACATCTCCGTTTTACAAGCCCTGCAAAACTGTAACACGTCCCACAGGGTCCAGATCTCCAGCGGGAGAGCATTCCACCAGGCCAGGGCCAGGGCAGAAAAAGCACTCACCCTGGTTGAGGCCAGATGGATGTCCTTTGGGCCAGGGACCACCAGGAGTTGCTTGTCTGCAGAGCACAACACCCTGCAGGGGACGTAATGGAAGAGGCGGTCCTGCAGGTATGGAGATCAGACTGGCCATCTGTAATGATTCCAAGTAAATGTGTGCATGTATCTTTAAATGCTTGATGAGATAGGTGAAGAGTGGGGGGGGGGTGAAGGAGATGGATGAGTGAGTGATATGTGTCAGGCTATGGCATTCCAGACTTGATAGTCTGTTTCACTCCCTTCTGCAAGAAGACGAGGTCTTTTGATTTCGAAAGGTTTATTGTGAAAGACAGCATTCAAGCCCAGATGTGCATATTCCAGGATTAGAGATCCTGGCGGAGCAAAGCGTTGCTAGGAATGAATCATAGAGTAAAGGTTGTTACATTTCACACTCCCGGAGCCCAGCCTCCCCCCCGAGTTCATACAGCAAAACTTCTCAGAGGTGCACTGAGCTGGCCAAGGTTGAAACAGCAGATAAGACAGGATCCTTTCCCATGGAATTGGCTCCTTGCAGGTGTTGCCTGGAACAGCAGATAAGACAGGATCCTTTCCCATGGAATCGGCTCCTTGCAGGTGTTGCCTGGAGGGAAAGAAGTCTAAACACTACACGATTAAATATGGCGTTACTTAGGTTAAAACAGTTTCTGACAATATGATTGGTTGAGGTGGGTGGAGTGGAGTGAATGCAGTTTGAGACTGAGAGTAGAGAGAAAATTTTTAGTCAGAAGACAGCAGGCTAGCTGTGTGCTGCCTGAATATGTTGAAGTGTTTATGAGAGAAATATAACCTGTGTGGAACCTGAACTGAGCATGTTTGTGAAAGGACACTCAGTCAGGGAAAGAGAGGCCAGCTGTGTGAATGAGAGTAAATGAAGTAACTTTAAGAACCAAGAACTACGTTTATGAAACCGATACGCTTCTCAAATAAATAAAAGTTTATTTTTGTTTTGCTATATCCCAGTGTAGCTGTCATTGCTATATCCCATTCCTATCTTCAGGGCCACATAGAACCACGAAGGAGCCTGATGCTTAGGAACGTTACCAAAGGGAAAATTTAAATAAAATATCTTGGAATAAAATATTCCGGGTGGCAGCAGACTACCCAGAGGGTTAAGAGAAAGATTAAAAGAAAAATATACCCTAAAGAAAGTAAAGGTCATAACACCATCCATCAGCAGATAGAGCTGAGTGTCATCCGCATACTGGTGACAACCTAGCCCAAAGCTGCGGGCTAACGGGGCAAGGGGGCACATATAGATGTTAAATAGCATCGGGGAAAGAATCGCCCCCTGAGGGATGCCACATACCAAAGAATGATAAGCAGACATCTGTTCCTCGAGTGCCATCCTCTGTCCTAGACTGTGAAGGAAGGAGTTCAGCCATTGCAGGGCTGTTCCATGAATCCCCACATCGGCAAGGCAGTGGGTCAGAAGATTATGACTGACCATGTCAAATGCTGCTGTAAGATCTAAAAGTATCAGCAGTGCCGAACCACTCCGGTCCAGGTGTCGCCGCAGATCATCTGTGAGGGCAACCAGAACCGTCTCTGTACCATGGCCAGGCCTGAAGCTGGACTGGAATAGATCCAGGATAGAGGCATCACCCAGGTATACCTGCAGCTGTTCTGCTACCGCCCTCTCAATTACCTTACCCAGGAACGGAATATTCGAAACTGGGTGATAATTGGCTGGATCAGCAGGATCCAGTGATGGTTTCTTTAATAAGGACCGCACCACTGCCTCTTTCAGTGAGTCTAGAAAAAACCCAGAACTCAGAGAAAGATTAATGATGTCAGCTAACGGTGCCCAAATCCCATCACCACCACTTTTCACCAGTCATGATGGGCACGGGTCCAGTGGGCACGTGGTAGGTTTCACAGCATGCAGGACTCTGCCCACCTCCTCCTGGGAGAGTGGCCTGAATTGATCTAATGTCAACCCTGAGGACAACCAAGGGGCCTCCAGTACACATACTGCATCAACTGTGATGGACAGATCCTGGCGGAGTGACAAGATATTGTCCGCAAAATAGTCTCCAAAAGCCTCACAGCTTATTACCGAATTTACATTTTTATTTGTCCCATGTGTGAGGGACGTTAAAGACTAAATCACTCTGGAAAGTTGTGCTGGGCGAGAACTAGTGGACGCAGTGGAATCTGCATAGTAGTCTCTGCAGCTTTCAGTGCCATCTCATAGGCCTTCATAAACGTCCTATAAGATGTTCTTGTCACTTCATCATGGAGTCGCCGCCACACTCGCTCTAGCCGTCTCAGCTCCCATTTGATTTGTCGTAGCTCATCAGTATACCAAGGAGCTACTCTAGTTCGGGGGCAGAGAGAGCAATCTCATCAATAGCTTCAGAGAAACGGGCATTCCAGTCCTCTATCAGCTCATCCAATGAGCCACCAGGGGGCATCGGATCCTGCAGAGCGTTCTGCAATTCAATTGGATCCATTTGACTCCATGGGTGAGCATAAATCAGCTCATCGCCCAAGCAGGAGGGGGTCATGGTGCCCAGACAAGCCCTCAGGATGAGGTGGTCTGACCATGGCACTGCTATAGCTTCATCCAGATCCACCTGTATCCCGAACCCAAAGATCAAATCCTGTGTGTGTCCTGCTCGATGTGTGGGCATTGATACAAACTGGGAGAGTCCTAATGCTGCCATGGAGGCTATCATGTCCATGGCCTGTGAGGAGGTAGCATCATCGGCATGGACATTGATGTCCCCTAAGACCAGAAGCCTGGGGTACTCCGAGGCCCAGCCAGCCACCGCCTCTAACAGGCCAGGCACAGCATCTGCTGGTGCGCTGGGCGATCGGTACACCAGACAGGTGGCTATAGTCTCCTCAGCATCCCACACCAGGCCCAGACAATCAATGCCAGCAATCTTTGGCAAGGGGAGCAGCCTGATGGAGAAAGACTCTCGAATGAGCACCACTACCCCAACAAGACATTTCCCAATATGTAAAACAAATAGGAGAAACCTGTACCATAAATGTGTTGGAATATATGTGTGTTGCAAGGTCTGAGATTCAGTCATTATGGGGTTAATGTGTTTACCTACCATGCTATTGTTTAGATTGACCTGGAAGGGGAACCTGGCTCAAAGCCAATAATCTGCAAGCCCGGGAAACTTGAGAGTGTTTGTAAACTGTTATTGGTCAACAGGTCAGGTGATTTTCTTTCAGGGTCAAGAAGACAGAGGAAGAAGAAGATTCTCCATTCAGTTATCACAGCTCTTTGTTTGTAACCAGTAGTGAGAATGTAGCTCCAGGCATTTGTTATTTTGTAGGCAATCCTGTTAACATTTTCCTTTAGAAGTAAATGATTTTAAAAGCTAAACTCGTGTGCTGACTCTCTATTGATTCAAGATCCATTGCACCTCTGAAGAAAAGCTATTTTTTAACCTTTCCCCCCAACAAAGTGGACCAGTTGAAGTAATTATTAAGGTGAAAAAGATGCTAGCGATTCATGTATATTGTTCTTTGAATAACAGCAGTATGGTATGGCTTTGGATAGGCAATATGAGATCATTAACTCTCGAAAAAGGCAAACCTTATGAGTTATATCATCCCGCTTTCAGATAATACTGCCAGTCATTGCTGCATCTCAAAATAGTCTAGGAGACTCAAAGTTATCTCAAAAGTCTCAGTCAACTTGAGAGGAACAATCCTTACTGAAACTACTCCTTTTTAGCTCTCCAGAGAGCCAGCTAAAAAGAAGAAAGCAAACAAACTAAGTAACTGCAGACAAAAGTATCTCCTTTTCAAGTACAACATAATTCTCTCTCTCATTGTCTCACAGCAAACATGAGAAGGGGGTGGGAGTAGAAGACACTCTGTTGTGCCAGCCAGAAAAAAGGTGGGGAAATAGCTTCCAATGCTACAAAAAGAAACTTTTCAGCAACTTGAGGAAGCCAAGCAAGAAGTGAGAAGGAAAACAAAAGGGAAAAGGTGGGAAACTGCCTCCAGAGCGAAGAAAAAAACCCACTTCATAGAGCAAACTGTATCCCAGCAACACCAAGAGAAGAGGCAGAGTGGAAAACACTAAAATCTTCACAGCTATTCTGCTGTGTCTGGAAAGAAATGGGCAGAAAGTCAGCTTCATGACTGCAATAAAAGGGAGGAAAGTAGGGAAATTCTGCTGTAGCAATGCGCAGAGCATACTTGCTGCAGAGGAACAAGTGCAGGGAAAAATACCTCTGCACTAGAACCTACAACTATATAGTCAAGCTTTTAAGGTTTCCTCAAAATCTGAAAATCCTTTAAAGAGTTATGATGACCTCGTCCAATCCTAAAGGCCACTTTTGGTAGGTGCTCGAGAGGGAAAACTGGTCAAGACCAATTTGTCATCTAAACCTTGGTTTGATCAAAGCTGTATTTGTGCTAAAAATGCTTTAATCTATGCCTATAAGTTAGCACTGAGAGCTGATGAAAAGACCAGACAGGATGCATATCGTTCTCTTTCATTTTTTAAAAAGAAATATAAATCACTGGTTGCCCACTGTAAGAAAGAACATACCAGAAAACTGTGGGCCAATATAATTGAAGCAGCTACGAGCAAAAACTCAGTGGTGTTCTAGAAACTAGTGTCAAACCGCGCCTCCACAGCCGCCTCCCCCTTGGCTTCCTGTATCCCCCCAGATAAATGGACTTTTTTTCCAAAAAACGTATGATGATCTTATTCAACCCCCTCCTGCCCTAACAATAGAAAATCTGGCCAAATGCCCCCCAGTTCATGCCGAAGAGGTAAAAGCTTATATTAGCCAGTTAAAGAATGCAAAAGCTCCTGGGCTTGATGGAATATCTCCAGAATTACTAAAAACAAATAAGGACTGGTGGGCAACTTTCCTAGCCTCCCTATTTACTTATATTGATGAAACCAGCTACATCCCCAATGATTGGGGAATGGCTATAGTAGTCCCCTTCCATAAGAAGGGAAAGAAGGAGGATCCATCCAATTATAGACCAATCAGCTTACTAAGCATTGTAAGCAAGTTGTCTACAAAACATCTGCTGGAGAAATTTTTAGACTGGCTAGAACAGGAGGATATAATTGCTGATGAGCAAGCTGGGTTTAGAGCTGGCAGGTCAACAATAGATCACTGCCTAGTAATGCAACACCTTGTAGAGAAATACGCTACAGGAGATGAAGCATCACTTTACCGGGCATTTGTTGATTTAAAAGCAGCTTTTGACACAGTCTCTAGAAATAGACTTTGGAGGAAACTGCAAGCCTCCTCTACTGATAGGCGACTGCTGTTCCTTTTGGGGGCTATGCACAAGCAAACTGCCCTTAGTAAGGTGCAGCCGAATTGGGCATTTGACTGACCCCATTCAAACTTACAGGCAGGTGTGCCTTCTAGCCCCCTTTCTGTTTATCTTCTACATCAACAATTTGGTAAACCTTTTGAATGACCCTGGATTGCACCCTCCCAAATTAGCAAATAGGCACATTCACGTACTGCTCTATGCAGATGATGCTGTATTACTTTCTAAGACCCCCATAGGGCTGAAACGAGCTCTAAAAGAATTCTCCCACTTCTGTGATACTGAACACCTTCTAACTAATTACCAAAAAACTAAGATCCTGGCTTTCGGTAAAAATCCAAAGATCAGACGATGGGAGCTTCAGGGGCATCAGTTAGAATAACTTACCAGCTTCAAATATTTGGGTGTAGTTTTGCAAGCCTCAGGTACCAAAACAACACATAGCAGCTTCATTGCTGATGTGGGAGAAAAAACAGCACACGGTATACTGAAATTCTATCAATCACAAGGGGGGCAGTATGTACCGGCTGCACTCAGATTGTTTAAAGCCAAACCATTGGCCCAATTACTATACAGATCATTCTTGGGGCTGCCATCCTCCTCTTTCTCTCAACTTGAGAGAGTGCAGTCCAAATTCCTTAGAGCCCTATTACAAGTGCCCAAATGCATGCCTAACTCATGGGTTAGACTGGAAACAGGAATGTTAAGGGTAGAGTCCAGAATCACCTTCCTTTCAATTTTCAAAAGGCTGTCAGGACGTCTAAACCTGCAACATCTGCTCCCTCTGTTATTCCAAGACAAATTTCAATCTAATTGGCAAAAGGCGACTCTGAAATCCCTGGGAAAATTGGGTCTTTCCCCTCAAAGTTTGCGAGTCATGGGGTTAGACCGAGCAAAATCACTCATTAAGCAGAGAGTGACAGACATTGAAAGACAAACATTTTCTTAGAGCACCAGGTTTTATTTCTTCAGATACTACTAAATATATTGCCGCTCCTGCAGCCTATTTTTACTTTCTTGAATCCAGTAACTCCAGAAGGGCATTTGCTTTAGCTAGAAGTTCAACTCTACCCTCTGCCGTCCTGGAAGGAAAGTTTAAAGCTGTCCATTACTCTCTTAGGCTTTGCTCCTATCCCCTAAGAGAAATTGACTCAATGGAGCACATCTTCTTTAACTGCCCAAGTCATAGTAAAATTAGAGCGGAAACCATTAGTCCATTAGTAGAAAGATTCCTTGCAAGTTCAAATAAAATCAAACTTGATTATCTTTTGTCTGATTGGAATCGCCAGACACCACATCAAGTAGCAAGATTCTGTGCCCAGGTCTACAAGCAACGTAAATCGCATAAGGCAGCTTAAACTACTAATTTATGATGATCTTATTTTTTTACTCTTATATTTATTCATCGTTCTTCCCCAGTATCCAGTCTCGACTGTTTTTAAACTGATTTGCAAATGGTTTTATACGTACTGGTCGCAGACTGTAATAATAAACTTGACTTGACTACCTCTGCACTAAGAACAGCAGAAATACCTGAACCTACTTCATGGGGTGAATTATCCTAGCTACCACCAGAAGAAGCTGAGAAATGGAGAAAAGCAGAGGGTGTGGTGTCGGTGTTGAAGAGAATGATAGCATATTGAAAGAGCTCCGTCTCTCCCATGCCTGAAATTTAAAATTTATGTTGGAAGGGTAAAGTAAAAATATTTACCCTTCCAACATAAAGATACACTAAGAGATCCGAAAGGCAGATTCATATTTATTAAAGGCACTATAGAAAACCAAACTTACACATTTGGCTCAATTTATGCCCCAAACCAAGACAGCCTAATGAAATTCTAAAACAAAGTTCATTAGAATATACATGTATCACTTAGTATAATGTGCTCTAAACCATATTTTCATGACAAACCCACAGAAACAGCAGCAACATAATCTAAGAGTATAATGGAAAGCAACAAATAGAACCAGAAGGATTAGAAGTATTCTGCTCACTAGGTTGGAGGCAAGTTCTGATGACAACAGGGCCAACAACAAAGATCCTCAGGTCAAATTCCATGGTCAAGTAACAGATTCCCAAATCAAAGACTGTGACCCACCAAGGCTCAGGCAGCCAGAACCAAAGAGCTCACCAACAGCCAAATCCAGAATACCACAATTGTGACTAGCTAATCCCATGCTAGCTGCGGCCTTATAAAGGGAGTTTCTCCTACAGGTGAGGCTGGGTTCATTAAGCTTCTTGCTCCAAGCTGGCTCATCTCTGCTACTCAGGAGGAGTAGATCAGATCCTGTACTGGCTCTCCTGACATTTCCTCAGCAGGGGGAAGGCCGTGGGCTGCCAGGCATGCGCTCCTGTGCTTGGTCCATGCCTCTGCCCTTACCCTCAGCCTTCGCTGCTCCTGGGGTTCTTTGGGAGACAGTGGCAGTTCTGGCAGCAGGCAGGTCCATGCTAAGGCTGCCTGGCTTGATGACACTGTGGTTGCCAACCCTCCTGGAGATCCCCACAAATTACAACTGATCTCCAAATGACAGGTTTTAACATTCTCCGAGACATGGAGGCTTCTTAGGCTGGCCTATGTGGAATTATACCCCACATAGGTACTACCTGACAATTGATGCCAACCCACCTAGAGAACTCTGAGAGTTACAAATTATACCCCACTGAGGACCCTCCATATTATGATTACCGTACCTGGAGATCTCCTTCCATTTCAGCTGAACTCCATATGTCCTATTTTACCTAAATTGGAGACAATGGTGGTATTGGGTATTGGCAACTGAGTGTCTGAAGCACCTCCTTACAGTAGTTGCCAACTTGGGGTTTCAGGGGGCTTATATTTTCACCACTTCCTTATTCAAAGCCAAGTCTAATACAGGGTGCTTGGAGGGAGGCCACATTCGAGGCCTTAGGTCCAGAACGAGAGACTGGATCAGCACCAGCACATGTCCTCTTGTAGGGGACAGTCTCTGGAGTTCAGGGGTGTGTTATTTGGGGTGATCCAAAGATTGTTTTGGGTTTCAGAGAGCTTATATTTTTACCACTTCCTTATTCAAAGCCATGTCTAATACAGGGTGCTTGGAGGGAGGCCACATTCGAGGCCTTAGGTCCAGAACCAGAGACTGGATCAGCACCAGCACATGTCCTCTTGTAGGGGACAGTCTCTGGAGTTCAGATCTGTGTGATTTGGAGTGATCCAAAGATTGTTTTGTGTTTCAGAGGGCTTATATTTTCACCACTTCCGTATTCAAAGCCATGTCTAATACAGGGTGCTTGGAGGGAGGCCACATTCGAGGCCTTAGGTCCAGAACCAGAGACTGGATCAGCACCAGCACATGCCCTCTTGTTACGTGCAAAATTTTGCACCTTTGTGGTTCGTTCTCCCTTTTCTGACCAACCACAATAAAAATTAAAATAAAATCCAGGAGTCCTTCTTGAATTGAAGCAAAACAGGTGGTTTTTATTTACCCAGTGGATGAGCCCTTTTTCTTACACAGAAGTAGACAGTCTCCTTGTGTGTAAAGGTTCAACCCCTTACAATAGAAGCGTAGAGCAATTAATACTTTCAGATAATCATAACAATATTACAATATTCTAATATTTGTTAGCTTATTGGCTCATAAAGTATCTAGGGTTAGTTCTGATTTGAAGATGCAATTCTGGGTTGGCTCTTCTACTTGGGGGAATTCCAAATCCTGCAACCCCTTATCTTGTCCTCAATTTAGAAGGACACCCTCTAACCTCTTACCTACTTTCTTCTGGGCATAATACTTTCAATAGCGCCAATGCATCTCAATCTAGCAACCTTGATACCCTCTGATAAC
This sequence comes from Eublepharis macularius, assembly GCF_028583425.1. Lineage (NCBI taxonomy): Eukaryota > Metazoa > Chordata > Lepidosauria > Squamata > Eublepharidae > Eublepharis > Eublepharis macularius. The sequence continues at coordinate 169,376,167 of NC_072791.1, read as the reverse complement.
TGAAGTCTGTTGGTAAGGGATGTTTTTTTTCTCTGTGCCCTTTCCCCCAGTTCCTTCTCAGCCTTAAGGAAGATAGGCCACAGGTGGCCAAAACCAGCTTGCTGCATCAAATCAGTTTTCTACAAAAGGCTCTCTGGTACTGATTCCTATTGGAATCTTATAGAATAATATAACATATGCATAATATTTTATAAGTGCAGCTCTACAAGCAGTATATTATTAGTTCTCAGTTCTTGCAGAGTTTCAGCATACTTCTCTTGGTCTTCTTGTTTCAAGTGTCATATTCTTACAGGTTGCATTACAAGTACTACATTGGCTCCTGAGCGTAGGAAGAAAGTGCAAGGCATATAAGTGATATATAAAAGTAATATATAAAATCCTTTTTCTTCAAATCTATATCCATCACTCTTGTAGGGGACAGTCTCTGGAGTTCAGGGGTGTGTGATTTGGAGTGATCCAAAGATTGTTTTGGGTTTCAGAGAGCTTATATTTTCACCACTTCCTTATTCAAAGCCATGTCTAATACAGGGTGCTTGGAGGGAGGCCACATTTGAGGCCTTAGGTCTAGAACCAGAGAATGGATCAGCACCAGCACATGTCCTCTTGTAGGGGACAGTCTCTGGAGTTCAGGGTTGTGTGATTTGGGGTGATCCAAAGATTGTTTTGGGTTTCAGAGGGCTTATATTTTCACCACTTCCTTATTCAAAGCCATGTCTAATACAGGGTGCTTGGAGGGAGGCCACATTCGAGGCCTTAGGGCCAGAACCAGAGACTGGATCAGCACCAGCACATGTCCTCTTGTAGAGGACAGTCTCTAGAGTTCAGGGGTGTGTGATTTGGGGTGATCCAAAGATTATTTGGGTTTCAGAGGGCTTATATTTTCACCACTTCCTTATTCAAAGCCATGTCTAATACAGGGTGCTTGGAGACAGGCCACAAAATCGAGGCTTTAGGTCCAGAACCAGAGACTGGATCAGCACCAGCACATGTCCTCTTGTAGGGGACAGTCTCTGGAGTTCAGGGGTGTGTGATTTGGGGTGATCCAAAGATTATTTGGGGTTTCAGAGGGCTTATATTTTCACCACTTCCTTATTCAAAGCCATGTCTAATACAGGGTGCTTGGATGGAGGCCACATTCGAGGCCTTAGGTCCAGAACCAGAGACTGGATCAGCACCAGCACATGTCCTCTTGTAGGGGACAGTCTCTGGATTTCAGGGGTGTGTGATTTGGGGCAATCCAAAGATTGTTTTGTGTTTCAGAGGGCTTATATTTTCACCACTTCCTTATTCAAAGCCATGTCTAATACTGCTTGCTTGGAGACAGGCCACATAGGAGGGCTTAGGTCCAGAAACAGAGACTGGATCAGCACCAGCACATGTCCTCTTGTAGGGGACAGTCTCTGGAGTTCAGATCTGTGTGATTTGGGGTGATCAAAAGTTTTTTTCTGCTGCAGCTGCCGCCCCTTTGTTCTTATTGAATTGTTCTGGGGGCATCCGATTTTGAAGCTGTTTACTTAAGATCTGGGTTTTGTAGGATGACCCAATATAGGTCCACTTAGAGTGCTGAGTCTTCTGAATCTGGAGGTATATAATATGTGCCCCTGCAAACTTCTTTTTGGAGTTTAGAGCTTTTCAGTTTTCCCACAATATTTTTCTTTGGCTTTGCCGCTTTGCGAATAATGAATAAGGAATAAGGAACTGCGAATAAGGAACTGGGAACTGGGAACCAACTTCAGCTTCATCAGAGTTTCTGGGTATGAAAAAGGAGGCTCTGATTCAGAAGTGCAAAGAGTTAAATTTACCTCATAAGGGGATTAGTGTCGAAGAACTGAGAGTTATACTGATACAAAGCAGTGTGGAGCCTAATAGAATGGCAGAGGAGAGAGACCCTGAGGGACTGCACAACCGTAGTCCAGAATATTTAGAGTTTCTGAGGGAAAAGTTGAACGTTGAAACAGAACAAAAACAGTTTGAGAGGGAAACGTGGAATGAACAAAAGCAGATTGCAAAGGAAAAGTTGAACGCTCAAGCAGAACTTAGAACTCGAGAAATAGAACAAAAACAGTTTGAGAGGGAAAAGTGGAAAGCTGAAATGGAACTTAGAGTTCAAGAGATGGAAAGACAAACTAGTTTGAAAGCAGAAAGATTACAATTAGAAAGGGAGAGACTTAAGAATGGGGACAAAAAGGAGGGAAACTCTGAACCCAGAGCTGATTTACCTCGAGTTACCCCAAAAGATTTTATGGTGTATGTGTCAGGAGAAGATCCACAAATTTTCCTATCCACTTTTGAAAGGTCTGCTCAGAACTGAGGAATACCAGAGACTCAATAGATGAAGTATTTAGCCAGTTTAATTAGAGGGGAATTGGCTGAGATCTACAACACATTTCCCTCAGCTAAACCTGTTTTTTATGCTGAATACAAAGAGGCAGTATATGACAGATTTAGGCTAGGTGCTGATTACTTCAGAAAGAAGTTTAGAAGTCTAGTGCCTCAGAAAGAGAAGTCATTTAAGTTTTTTAGTGCCAAACTGACAGACTATTTTGATAAGTGGATTTCATCTGCCAAAGCTAACTCTAAAGAGGGAATAAGGGATCTAATGATTTTGGATCAGTTTTTATTTCAACTTCCTTCAGAGACCAGACTTCTGGTTAAAGATAAACTTCTAGAGAATGTCAACCAAGCATCAGAATGAGCAGATAAATTAACACTTAATAGAGGAGGTTAGGATCGCCATGAAAAGAAAGACTATTGTTATAAAGCAGAGTTTAAATCAAGTAAAGGACAAGAGGGAGAAAGGAAAGGAACACATGAGAGTTCTGAGATTATAAAAGTCAGAATAAAAATACAGAAAGAAACCAAGATGGATACTGGAATTATAGAAGATGTTTTGTATGTGATCTGAAAGGGCATTTAGCTTACAAATGTCTAAAGAACCAATCCAGGCCAACAACACTTGAGCATGTATGGAGGGTCACTAGAACTGACTCAGATGATCAGAGTAAAGAACCTAGAGACTCCAAAAGCTCAACAAACACAAATAAAACATCTAGTAATAACACTGCCTTACCCATAAACAATGAAGAAACAGTTTGTGTGTGGTAAAGATAGATAAGGTTGCACAGGATACTGAACTGAGAGAGGTGGTACAAATAAATGGGTGAGATGCTTTAGCCATTCTAGACACAGGAGCCTCAGTAACACTGGTCAGGGAGGATTTGGTTGATAAGAAAAACCTGATTCCAGATAAGCAAATATCCTTGCAAGGTGTGTGGGGAAATTCTAAAAGAGTGCCACTAGTCCAGCTAGAAATTAACTGGAAAGGAAAGGAAGGATATTTTCCTATAGCAGTTATTAAAGAACAGAAAATACAAGTAATATTGGGAAGAGATGTAATGGGAGCAAAAGCAAGAATTCAAATATGCACTGACTCCGATGATTTTCTAAAAGTTGAAGCCAGGGGAGCAAAAGACAAGCCCCTAGGTATCTTAGCAACAGACACAATTGATACATTGCAGGAGGGAAAAAGAGAGAGACAAACTCTTGTCAGTAGTATTACTGCTGAAATGTCCCAAGAAACAAATATGAAACAAATATGAGTAGGGGGTTTCGCCATCAGAGTAATGGGAGATGTAAACTAAGGCAGAGTTTTAGGCAAAGACCAGAAAGGTGTAACTTCCAAGTACCTAAGCCAATGGGGAAAGGGAGAGGGAAATTGCGGACGAGGATGGGATGCTTGAAATCTGTCAATTATCAGTGATGATTTACAGTCTATAAAAATCCTTGTTCAGGAAGCCTCTGGGTTCCTCTTTGGCACCTACAGGCCTGTATAATTCTATTGCTTCAATAAAACGGCTTGTTCCTCTCAGAGCCTCGATCTCTCTCTTCTTGTGGTTTGAAGCGGGAAGGGTCTAGTCATCTGGCCCAGCTGCCTTCAGGTAACAGCTTTCTGGTGCCGATGCCCGGGAAACTCTCTTCCTGGGGACCTCACTGCTCTCCCACTCTGAGGCCATCAGCCACCCTCCCGACTCTTGACCTACGGTGAGACCCACGGATGACTCACCAGCCGGCACATGACCCCTTGCTTCATGGGCGCCTCGACCGCTCGTCTGTTGAACCGGACCCTAAGGCGGAGAGACTGGCAGACTGAGAGGGACAACTCACTATCCTAGTGCCTGGGGAACTGCTACTCCCAAGGCCACTGCTGCATCTTTGGTAAATATCTTGTGTGACTGAGTTGTTGTGTGGCCGGTTGAAACTGACATGTGTGTTTCCCTCTAATTATCCCGGGGGTGCCCAGGGCCTCTGCTGTCAGTGCAAACGAAGGGGCAACACGACACCTATACGAGCCCCGCCGGGCGATGACTGTAGGGTCAGGCGAGCTTTGCTCCTGACACGTCGGATTCAGCAGCGTTTCCCTGGCAAAAACCCCACCTCACAGCGAGAGTCTGTGTGTGTGTTAATGTGAAGCCGGCATTGAAAGAAAACAGAGCCCCCCGTTCCACAGCTAGATATCAGTAAGAAAAGCTCACTCCCATCTAAGTACTCGGTGACGACCGACAAAAACCTCTTGAGTGAGGGATGAGAAGCTCCAGTTCCAAGATCCCTGGTAGAGAAACCCCTTTAGAGTGTGTCCTTAAATATTGGGATCTGGTAGCGGACAGGGACATGAGAAAGAAAAAGATGATCAGATACTGTACAGAAATCTGGCCACAATATAAGGTAGATGACTATGATCAGTGGGATGCCAACGGATCTTTCCATCTTACCCTGATCAACCCATGGTTTGTCTGGATGCTTAATGTAGGGAAATTTGAAGGGGCTAGATATATGGAAATCTTTCCATCAGGTGGTGAGGGATGTTATGCTTTCCTGCCCTGCGCCCCCTCACCACAGACTTGAGGTCAGGCCGTGGCACTAGTCAAGTCCACTCCTCCGGGGCCACCCCCAGTATATCCTGGACTTTCACAGATAGATAGCTCTGGCCCAGATAAAGGGGGACCCCCACCTCCAAATTCGCAGACAGCAGCATCAAGTACCCCTTCAGCTTCAATGTACCCACTACATATGAATCCGCAAGTTGTTGTTCCCCAGGGGGGCCAACCCACCAGTGTCTCTGTGAAACCACCATCCCTGGAGTCCAATGGACTTTGCCAAATTTAAGAAGATGTCTGGATGCTTCTCCAAGAAACCCCAAGAGGTTATAAACTTTCTCCAGTCACTGTTTCAGATGGCCACTAGACATGGCTGCCAAAGGATGCCCCCCTTGTCTCAGGATAGTGGCAGCAGCAGCACTTCTGGTCCCAGAAGCTATCAAGCTCACCTTGGGGGGCACATAGGAAGTAGTGTCCCCACACACTATCCAGACCCTACTAGATGCCAGAGGATCCATCTAGATAACTGTTGGCTGGCTTCTCAAAATTCAAGCCCTTCTGTTTCAAAGCCCTTAGGTTTCTGTGGTTCGTTCAGAGTGATGGAACCCAGCCACTCTGTTGCCTCCAACTGAGGACCCACACGAGGTCTGGCTGTTACATGACTGTTTAGATGTAGTAGACACCCAGACCAAAGCCCGACCAAACCTCCAAGATGAGCCCTTGGTAGATCTGCAGAATGTCTGATTCTCTGATGGTTTCAGTTTTGTCTCTGAGGGAGTTCGTCACACGGGCTGGGCAGTGGTTACTTTAGCTGGGGAAACAGTCAAGGCTGGGGCCCTGCCCCCAAGCTTCTCCGCCCAGTGGGCTGAACTCAGAGCAGGAATCCAAGCCCTTGAGCTCTCTTCAGGACAGTCACTCACTCTGTATAGAGACAGCAAATATCTCTGGAGTATTGCTCATGCCCATGGGAAGTTGTGGCAAGAAAGGGGCCTCCTCACGGCATCTGGGTCCCCAGTGAAGCATGGGCCTGATATCGGGTATTTGTTGAGTGCCATCTATTTGCCCAGTGCCCTAGCTATTATACACTGTCGTGGACACCAGAGGGGAGGTTCAGAAGTTGCCACTGGAAACCGTGCAGCAGATGCCACCACCCACCAGGTGGCTCTCTTACTCATTCCAGAAGCAGAGGTGTGCCTAGCTAGCATTGAACTTCCAAGCCATCCCAAATACTCCGCTACTGAATCCCAGTATGCCATTGACTTAGCATGCACCTTTGATACTGAGGGATGGGCTATCCTACCGGACATGCAAAGCCAGATCCTGATCCCCAAAGCACTGGTCCACCCTCTGCTCCAGCGCATCCACTCGAAGAACCATTTAGGAGAGGAATCCCTCCTCACTCTGTGGAAGCAATACTTCCACACTGTAGAACCAGTGAATGCATTCTTTGCCTCAGAGGTCCGGTCCTGCACCATTTGCCAAGCCAACAACCCCTCAAACTGACCAGAAGGACCAGGATCCCCAAAGCATCTGCACAACCCTTCAATGTACCCAGGACAATTTTGGCAAGTGGACTTTGCTGAGTTGCCAAAAACAAAAGGGTACCGATATCTTCTCGTGTTCATTTGTAAATTCTCTGGTTGGCCAGAAGCTTTTGCAACCCGAACAGCCAAAACACGTGAAGTCACCAAGTGGCTGCTCCAAAACCTTGAGCCAAAATGGGGGGTCCCCCAAGGGGATAGAAAGTAATCAAGAAGCCCCATTTCACTTCTAAAGTCTTAGCTCAAGTTAGTCAGGCTCTGGGGATCCAGTGAAAATTTCATTCCCCGTATCATCTGCAAGCCAATGGTCGAAAGGCTAAATGGCTGTCTGAAGGGACTGCTAGCCAAAATAGGACAGGAAACAGGTCTAAAATGGCCACACACACTCCCACATGCACTTAGCGTCCTCTGTTCAGCCCCCAGGGGTAAACTCAAGCTGTCTCCTTTTGAAAGGGTTTTTGGGCACCCCTGGCCCCTTGTTATAGGCCAAAGGGGGGAAGTCCACATCGGGAATAGAGTTTTACTAGCGCATGTCCAGTCGTTGTCTCGCACCCTGTCTGTTCTTTGTTCTGCAGCACTGCTTAAGCACTCCTTCAGCCTTGATGGGCCCATACATGACCTTGCCGCTCATGACTGGGTCGCAGTCAAAATCTGGGACACCAAGCCCCTCCAGGCCTGGTAGACGGCACCCGCCTGAGTCCTGCTAACCACTAACACAGCCGCCAAGGTCGAGGAATTCAAGTCCTGGATCCACCACTCGTGACTCAAAAAGGTCCCTGCACACGAAAAATGGACAGTGTGTCAAGTTGACGGAGATCCTACTGATGGACTCAAACTTTTGTTCCAAAAGGATCCTGATCCCAGCGCCTAAGAACTGCATTTAATGCTGTTGTTTATCTTCTATCTCTGCGTAGAATTGTTCATTGAGATTATTTGTCTACTGTTTATTGCCTGGTTGTGCAACTATGGCCACACTTATGATAGTCCTTGCATGCCTCAGCATCCTTGTGCTTTCTTTTTTTTATTGTGATTCCTGTTCCCACTGTTATGGCTTCCGTTGAAATCTCCGAGTATTCCAGACAGTTGCCTCTGTTAATGACCGGTGTTACCAAAAAAACCCAGCTCTTTGTCAGCACACCGGTAAGCAATACATCATAGTGTGACCACAACAGGTTCTAAGGCTGGAATAACCTGTCCCGGTCCCAGGAAGAAATCTCTTTCTAACGTTAGCAAAACAGATTGCTGCCTCCCTAAATGTTTCCAATTGCTGGGTGTGTGAGAAACCCCTTATGAGTGAACAATGGCCAAAGGTAGCATCAGAAGTAACCCCTAAATCATTAGCCCTAGCTGGAATCATTCTGCTCCCATGCTGTATCCCTTGCATAACTCGATTGATACAAAGTACTGTCTCAAACATGACTATGGTTGCAACTCCGGCACAACCACTTCAAAAAGGGAGCTCCATTCCCCTTGCAGCTCTAATGACTATAAATGCATTTCTGCCCAAACAAGTTCAGCTGCTGAACCTCTTAAATGAGGCAGGAAGGTACACAGAGAGGCCTGATCCAGAAGGAGAACAAAGGGGGGGAAACCTGTAAGCCAGCACCAAAAAGAGAAAATCCATAATTGCCCCCCTCCTGTCTCAGGCCCTCACCCTGCCTGCAAACCCTAGATATATCTCAGACCTCTGCCCTGCTCGCAGGTTCAGCTACAACTCAGGCTATATTATATATATGCAAGGGGTTAGATAAAGTAACCATTTGCTTGCTTGCTATGACCTTTTTCTTACCTATAGATTATAAAGAAGTTTATACATAGCTGTTTTCTGTCTCATTGAAACAGGAAAGGTGTGTGGGTTTTTGCAAGATAAATATAGCTGTGTTCAGCCATGGAAAATAGGAAGTAAGTAGCAGATACTTGCGCTCAGCTATATAAAATAGGAAGTAAGGTAGCAGACGCACCAAGAGCTATGACCTCTGTGGTTAGACTTGCAGACATGTGTGTGTGCGCTAATGTGTGACGAACTATGTATGGTATAAAACAAATATGAGTAGGTGGTTTTGCCATCAGAGTAATGGGAGGTGTAAACTAAGGCCGATTCCACACTACCTGAGCTCTCACTTTTCTTGTGCAATGATTGCTCCATCTGTTATTGCTCATTCTTCGCTCGTTTGTCCACATCACCCTTTGAATAGTGCTTCTCCTGCGCAATCCGTTGATCACATCCCCTTTCAAAAAGACGGGTAAAGGGGCGGGAAAAACCCGAACGGCCCCACGTTTTTTTGTTTTTTTTAAAAAAAGGACAAATTGACGCTATATCGACGTGTAATCATCTTGAATCAACGAAGCCACGTTCCCTCCCTTGCCTGTCATTGGTTAATTTTCGGACCACAATACTAAATGGGATGGATTCCAAAATACCAAGATAATTTTCGGACCAGCCTCTGAAATAGTCAGTTATTGGATCCCCGTGGAGGCAGCAAAATTTGAACAGCTTTAAAATTGTACTGATGGTACTGATGAACGCGAGGAACTTCACAGCCTGCTTGCCAGGTGAAATCAGCATGGGATGGGTGATCGGTCACGATGACCTGCAGCAGCATCCCAGGGCAGAGCTTTGTCTTTGGAAACTTGACAGCTATGCCTAGCTCGGCAGCACAGTCCGTGTCGTCCGTCTCAAGAGCCATGACTGCAGTGTCACGAGGATTACTAAACATTACTGAATTTAATAAACATATTAAACTGTTCCTCTGATATTTGAGGTCTGTCCGCTAGATTGAAATGAAAGTAATATGATGAGATGTCGACATTTCAACATGGTACTTTTTTATTTTTTAAAAAAGGGGTGGGAACAAAAGCAGGGCAGGGAATTGCTCCTTAATTTGGAGGCGGGTCAAGAGAGGCTAGGAAATTAACAGAGGGCGGTTATTCGTCACAAGATAACCTGCAACAAAAGTGCAATGGGCTGTGGCGACACCATGCCGATTTAATGACGGCTTCGGAGACGACGCGTGTGAACAGTAAGCCCCCTGCACCCCAAAATAATCTTTGGATCACCCCAAATCACACACCCCTGAACTCCAGAGACTGTCCCCTACAAAAGGACATGTGCTGGTTCTGATTCAGTCTCTGGTTCCAGAGTTGAGGCCTACTATTTCACCTTTCTATCAGAACCTTGTACTTTACATTGCTGTGAATAAGGATCTCAGAAATATAAGAGCCCTCTGCACCCCCAAATAATCTTTGGATCACCACAAATCAAACAGACCTGAGTTCCAGAGATTGTCCCTCACAACAGGACATGTGCTGGTGCTGATCCAATCTCTGTTTCCGGAGCTGAGGCCTCCTATGTGGCCTGCCTGCAAGAACCTTGTATTAGACATTGCTGTGCATAAAGAAGTGGGGAAAATATAAATCCTCTGAACCCCGAAACAATCACTGTGAATAAGGAAGTGGGGAAGTATAAGCCCTCTGAAACCCAAAACAGCACTGAACTCCAGAGACTGTCCCCTACAAGAGGACATGTGCTGGTTCTGATCCAGTCTCTAGTTCTGGACTTAAGACCTTGTATTAGACATTGCTGTGAACACGGAACTGGGGAAAATATGAGCTCTCTGCACCACAGAACAATCTTTGGATCACTCCAAATTACACATGTGCTCCAGAGACTGTCCCCTACAAGAGGACATCTGCTGGTTCTGATCCAGTTTCTGGTACTGGAGCTAAGGCATCCTATTTGGCTTGCATCCAAGAACCTTGTATTAGACATTGCTTTGAATAAGGAAGTGGGGAAAATATAAGCCCTCTGCACCCCAAAATAAATTTTGGATCACCCTCACGCACCCCTGAACTCCAGAGACTGTCCCCTACAAAAGGACATGTGCTGGTTTTACAGTATATCTGACTGAGAATAATAGGAAAGGGGATAAAAATTAACATTCTAGTCCTGGCTCCAAATCTGAGCAGACCCGAGACCAGGGCTGCTTTGAGAGAGAAACTGTTCCCAATACAAGCTTCTTGGAGGCAGCCGAAAAAGGAGGTCACAGCTCCAGAACCACTTTGTGGGGCAGAGGGCTTATATTTCCCCCACTTTCTTATTCAAAGCAGTGTCTAATACAAGGTTCTTGCAGGCAGGCAACATAGGGGGCCTTAGGTCCAGAACTAGAGACTGGAAAAGACCCAGCACATGTCCTCTTGTAGGGGACAGTCTCTGGAGTTCAGGGCTGTGTGATTTGATCCAAAGATTGTTTTGTGGGGCAGAGGGCTTATATTTTCCCCACTTCCTTATTCAAAGCAATGTCTAATACAAGGTTCTTGCAGGCAGGCCACATTTGAGGACTTAGGTCCAGAACCAGAGACTGGATCAAAACCAGCACATGTCCTTTTGTAGGGGACAGTCTCTGGAGTTCAGGGGTGTGTGATTTGGGGTGATCCAAAGATTGTTTTGGATTTCAGAGGGCTCCTACTTCCCCACTTCCTTATTCACAGCAATGTAAAGTACAAGGTTCTGAGAGAAAGGTGAAATAGTAGGCCTCAACTCTGGAACCAGAGACTGGATCAGAACCAGCACATGTCCTTTTGTAGGGGACAGTCTCTGGAGTTCAGGGGTGTGTGATTTGGGGTGATCCAAAGATTGTTTTGGGTTTCAGAGGGCTCATACTTCCCCACTTCCTTATTCACAGCAATGTCTAATACAAGGTTTTTCTAGCTGGGCCACATAGGAGGCCTTAGGTCCAGAACCAAAGACTGGATCAGCACTAGCACATGTCCTCTTGTAGGGGACAGTCTCTGGAGTTCAGGGGTGTGTGATCTGGGGTGATCCAAAGTTTTTTTCTGCTGCAGCTGCCGCCCCTTTCTTCTTATTGAATTGTTCTGGGGGCATTCTATTTTGAAGCTGTTTACTCAAGATCTGGGTTTTGTAGGATGACCCAGTATAGGTCCACTTAGAGTGCTGAGTCTTCTGAATCTGGAGGTGTATAATATGTGCCCCTGCAAACTTCATTTTGGGGCTCAGAGCTTTTCAATTTCCCCCCCAAGATTTTTCTTTGGCTTTGTGAATAAGGAACTAGGAACTGCGATTAAGGAACTGGGAACTGGGAACCAACTTCAGCTTCGTGATCAGCTGCCTAGGGAGGTGGTGAGCTCCCCTTCATTGGCAGTTTTCAAGAAGAAGCTGGATGAATATTTGTCAGGGATGCTTTAGGCTTATCCTGCATTGGGCAGGGGGTTGGACTAGAAGGTCTGTATGATCCCTTCCAACTCTGTGATTCTGTGTTTATGTGAAATAAAAAGTGCCATTACTAAAAAATACCCCTGTGTTCAGTTGCCATCCACCTCACCTCTTCAGGAACCAAAAGCAGGGCTTGTGAAGATCTTAATGGGTGGGTTAGACAGTATGGAGGGGGTAGTCCTTCAAGTATTTATTTTATTTCAAAGTTGTTTACATTATTTATAGTCTGCCTTTCTCACTGATGTTCCACACAATCGGTGGTTCAAATGTCCCTCAGCCAATTCCAAGAAGAGCCAGGTGCAGAGTCCTGTGAATGAATCAAGTCTACTACATTTGTTAAACATGGAGGAGCATCAGTTACACTGAGAGCAAAAGGTTCCCTTGTGTCCAACATTCATCAAAGCTACAATAGCTGTGCAAGACATTTTGTACCCTTTGGTTCATTACAATGTTGGGAGTCTCATTGGCTGAAACATAATTGTGGCCTCCATTGGTTTACGCACATGACCACCTCCAATGATCTAGTGGTCTCTTATTGGAAGAATATTTCTGGTCAGCAACACAATTACAATATTTTCCAATTAGCACTGCTTATCACCTTAGTGCATTGTTTTATCTCTTCGAGGAACATCTCTTTCCTTTCTCACACTTTCTCGTTCATAAGATTCACATTATTTCCTAACTTCTTGACAGTGTAACATTTACCAAGGGCGTCTAAATGTTGCTTCAGCAACCTTGTACTTTACAGGCAGAGATTGTTCCTTTTGGGTACAGTGGGAGGGGAGCAATCTCCCCTCCTTCGGAATGTGTTAGAATCTTCTTTCAGTACCCCACATCTGTTGCTTGGGGCTCCTCATAGCCTTGGAAATCTCTGCTGATCTAATTAGGTTGAAGTAAGCTTATTTTTTTCACTGAGTGGTTTATTACCCATTTCTCCCTTTGTATTCTTTCTGTCATCACCTCCCCTCTACTATCTGTCCATTATCCAGACCAAAGTTCAGTACATATTCCTTTGCTCTTGGAAAGTAACTTTTATGCAGCTGGTCTCTCTCTCTCTCTCTCTCTTCTGTCTCTCTCCTGTATTCTTATTCTACAGCTACATCTGGCATAATTAGTTCAGAAAGAGTTTTCTCTTATCATCAGCATATAAGTGTGGCATAGTGCCTAGCAATTGCAGGTGCATCCTACTAGCAGCTACAAACTACAAAGAGCAGGCCCTTCACAATGATTGGCCTCAGCATTCACAGCAACTAGCATACATTTATGTGTCTTCTGCTTGACTATTTCTCTCTAGTGTTCATCCTTTGCATTATACAGTAAAAATACTATAATGGCACCTGAGAATAAAGTTGCATAGAGATAGAAAAAGCACATAAAATATTCTAGTCTGTTAAGTTCATTTCCATCACTGAGACTAAAGGCGGATGGCAGTGCAAGTCAATACAAGCCACAACAGGAACACAAAGCAACTCTGCTTAAAGTGTGTTGTTTTAATGTGAATGTGATTAGAACATGGCACACAGTATCTAGACCATGCTTCTTGAGGAACAGCTGTAGCTAACATTTCAGCTAAAACTGATGGAAGGCACTAGTTGCCAGAGGGGAGATTTGAGTCTCCAACCACAGGCCACGATCCAACAGCACCTTCATGTTATGAACCTGCTTTCTCAAGGGAAGCGCAATCCCCTCCAGGACAGGCTGACATGTTAGTCCTCGAGCAGCTTTGTCATTGACCAACCACACCTCAGTTTGTCCATATTGAGTTTCATCCAGCCTATCTCCAGGCATCTGTTCAGGCACTCCCATCTAGCTGTTAGGGACTAAGAGCTGTGTATCATCTGCATATTGATGGAACCTCATTCCAAATCCTCACACCATTTCTCCTAGTGGTTTTATGATAATGGGTTGCTCATGGAGGCCCCAACCCTGTTCACCTGTAGACTACTAGCTCTGGAACCAGGTGCACCTAGAGTTTATTAGGGATTGTTTCCTAGTGCAAGTTAGGAGGGGGGTTGCATCTGTGCAACACAGCAGGCTTGTGTGGTACACCTTCTGCTGGCATTAGCATTCTTTTGAATAATCATTTTGTATTTTTACTGCACTTCACCTTTTGTTTATTCTTAATCCACATGCTGGCTGTGATCCTTTGAGAAAAATAGAAAGGGTGGATTCAGACAAATATGTTACTCATTATCCACAATAGCCTGGTCTTTAAACTTTTCATCACATGGTAACTCACCATGAGATGGTCTTTAATGACTTACAGGCAATAGGGAGGGAAGCTTCTTTGTGACAAGATTATCATCACTCAGGTAGCTTGTTAAAAGGTCATTTGAATTTAACTGGTGAAAGTAATATGAACATTGTCCAGTGCTGTTATTCTGAAGAAATGAAACCAAAACTCAGTTTGTTGTGTGATCTAGCCTTTCAAACCAATTTCACTTAAACTGCATAAGAATTTTGCAGGCAAAACATAATGAGCAAGATCCATCCTCCCATGCACATCTGGCCAACGGCCATGGACCAACTTACCTACCTACTTACTTAATTTGTAGTCAACCTTTCTCACTGAGACTCAAGGGGGATTACATAATTTTACAAAAACAATGCAATAAAAGAAGTATAATATATAATCATTAAAATATTATAAAATTAGAGAGCGCAAAAATAACAGTATAATATTTATTTATGTTTGTTTAAAACATTTATTAGCTGCCTTTATACCTTACAGCAGGATTTGAGTCCAGTGGCACCTTAGAAACCAACAAGATTTTCAGGGTATAAGCTTTTACGAGTCAAAGCACCCTTCTTTAGACCAAGAGTGGAGATCCCTGAGTCTATATATCCCAGTCAGGAGTTGGGTGAGGTAAAGCAAAGAAGAGAGTCAGGATGTAAAGGTACACTGTTACAATGCAGAAGAAATTAGCATCTCTAGTGAGATAAGAATCATATGTCTCTGTTCAGCCCACGCACCCACCCCCGGGTAGGGGGAGGTCATCCATTGTTCTGAACTTGTGAATGAACTCCGTTTCAGCAATTTCACATTGTAATCTGTCCTTGAAGTTTCTTTGTTTGAAGACAGCCACTTAAATTCAGCAATGGAATGTTCTGGAAGCGTAAAAAGTTTTCCCATTGGTTTTTGAGTGTTGTGATTTTTAATGTCAGATTTATGTCTATTTATTCTTTTGCATGGGGACTGACCTGTTTGTCTAATGTAGAGAATGGAAGGGAATTTTAACACTTGACAGCCTGTATAAACTTTCTACCTTACAGCCCTCAAGGTGGCTTACATAAAACAAGATGACAAAACTGGAGAATGATTCACTAACAGTGCAATCCTAAGAAGAGTTACTCCAGTCTAAGCCCATTATTTTTAAATGGGCTTAAACTGGAATAACTCTTCTTAGGATTGGACTGTAAAATCAGTATAAGATGAAATTTAAACAATGGAACAAAACTTGATCACATACTAAGAAAGCAATGCAAAATTTGATATATAAAATAATACAATAGCAAGTGCCTAAAATTTTCACAGGCATTAGAACTACAGTCCTATTCCCTTTATTAAAAAATTAAGTTGGTACTATTCAATTAAGTTGGAGGGAAACGATATCCTGGCCTTAGTTCCTTGGAGCAAGTGAGAGATTAAAAAAGATGGATGGATAGACAGATGGATAGAAATTATTAGAGCAACTGTATACAGTGTTCTTTTTTTAAAAATTTTTTTTATTGGAATTAGAAATATTTTGTCATTTATAACAATCAAATTACTTTAATATTCCAGTTCTAACCCCCTCCCTTTCCCCCCCGTTTATTGACTTCCAACAGTTTTCCAACCCTTTGTCTATTCTTCCCCTACTCATTTCAACTTATTTTGTCAATTAAACATATACTTTCACACTCTTCTAAGCTAGTCTATTATAACACAGTGCTAAGTCAATTTCCCTTCACTTATCAACTAACTAATACATTCCTGGCATGTTATTCAATAATAATAATACTGGTAATATTCTCAATATCCTGTACTCTAACTTATTCATTCTAATGTCATCAATATGGGACAAACAATTTATCCCTCCCTATACATAACTTGAGTACTCATAAGTGATGAATACATTTATAAGTCAACCAATTTAACTTATACTCTATATGTTACTCTTTACTTCCTCTTATATCTCTTATCTTTATAACATAAAGTCAATCAATTTGACCCATATTCTGCACATTTCTAAATCGCTATAACCAAAAATACCTTCAGCATAAGTCAATCAATTTAACCTATATTCTATATGCTACTTCTCATTCCCCCCTTCTTGTATTCATAAATTTTAATTCTGTTAATTCTCAATTACACCCCTATCTGCCAGCAACATAATTAATTAATTAACTTCTATTCTTATATATCACATAATAACTATTACTTAATACTGTATAGAATAATCAAATAGAATAATTGCTTAGTAATTCTTCTTTAACTCTCCTCCCCCCGGTATAGTCACTTCTCTCTTCTTTTGTTTTTCTTCAATAATTTTCAAACTGCCACAGTTCTCCTCCCACCTCCCATTTTTTCACCAAATATTCTTTCAGCTTCTCCCAATCTGTGTTAAACTGTCCTGGATCAAGGTCTCTTAGTTTTCTTGTCAGTTTATCCATCTCCGCCATGTACAGCAATTTGTGAATCCAGTCCTCGATAGTTGGCACTTCTTGTACTTTCCACTTTTGTGCGTACAAAAGTCTAGCCGCTGCTGTCATGTAAAAAAGCAATGTCCTATGTTGTGCTGGAATATCTTCCATTCCTAAGTTCAGTAGCAGGAGTTCTGGGTTCTTATTAACTTGAAACTGTAAAATCTCACTTATTACTCTTATTATTTCCCCCCAGTACTGCCTGACTACCTCACAAGTCCACCACATATGGTACAAAGATCCTTCATGCTTTTTACATTTCCAGCATTTATTAGACATGTTCACATTCCCTAGCGCAATTTTCTTTGGTGTCAGGTACCAACGATAGATCATTTTATAGACATTCTCTTTAATGTTAGTGCATGTCGTAATTTTCAAAGTATTTTTCCACAAGTATTCCCACGCCTCCATTGTTATTTCTTTATTAAAATTTATAGCCCACTTCACCATTTGCACCTTAACTACCTCTTCTTCAGTATACCATTTTAACAACACTTTATAGACCTTTGAAATTTCCTTTTTGTCTTCTTGTAAAATTACTTCCTCCAAGTCCGAATTCTCTATTCTTACTCCTCCCTTGGCACAATCCAATTTATAAAGGTCTCTAAGCTGTCTATATTGAAACCAGTCATAGTTTGGAGACAACTCTTCTTGCGTCTTTATTCTTAATTTAGAAAATTCTATTCGTGTTATCTCCTTATACGTTAGAGACTGTTGTTCATTATCAACAGTTCTCGGATCTATCACTTCATAAGGAACCACCCAGGAGGGAATTCCTTCTTGTAGGTAATCTCTGTACTTTTTCCATATTGTGAAGAGGCTTCTCCGAATGTAATGGTGTACAAACATAGAGTCCGCTTTTACTTTATCATACCATAAGTATGCATGCCATCCAAATATTTTTTTGTATCCCTCTAAGGCCAGCAATTTGCGATTTTTAAGCATCATCCAGTCCTTCAGCCAAACCAAGCAGATTGCCTACACAGTGTTCTTTTTTAACATTCTACCTAGCTGTATATAAAACGCCAGAAATGCAATTCTTAATTTTGCTGAGCCAAAATCTTGCTCTGGTGGAGAAAAATAAAACTGAAAGATTAAAGCAATATATATGTAGAAGCTGCAAAATAACCATCCTTCAGTTTCTCTTTCTTCATCTGAGAAAGGTGTTATGAGTGTGGAGAAAGTAAAGAGAGGGGAAGGTTTTTAAAATCAACTAGAATGAAAATATCAGTTTTGATCAAATCCCATTTGCCACTAGAAATTCAGTCCCAGAAGCATTCAATGCTATAAGAAAATAATTTTCTGGAAGCTTTCACTACTGGTATAATTAAATGATCAGTAAGCAATCCTATACTTGCAATTTGTCTGTTTCTTTCCTCCCAATCCTATTTTAAACTTATTTGGAGCATTTCACATCATTTACACAAACCATATACAAAGCACATGTGTTCAATCTGAAAGGAATGGGAGCAACATAAATTTCACACGCGAAATATGCCAGACACATGTGCACACGCCCTCGAACCACATTTATTTAGAGAAAGGAATAAATCCAATGGTGTTTAATTTGTGCACTTATGGAAGAGATGGCAACAAAAATTGACGTGCATTTTACTTGAAGATTGGAGGTTTTGTCACAGTGGTGTCCCAATTGTAAAAAGCTGAATGCCAGTAATTGTTATCCTTCAGTGGATTTTACTAATGCATATATATTTAGATTTAGTATTGGAAAGTATCATGGAATAGGGACTGCTCTGGGCAGCTCCACCTCTTGTAACTCTAAAAAATCCTGTCAAAGTTTTTAATGTTCCCTAGTAAGCCAAGGCCAAGCAAATTTCATTGGTAGAGGACACCAAACCATAGTTTTAAGTATACTCAGCTGGATGGGAGTTTCTTCGTCTCTCCACAAAAAGGGTGTGTGTGCGTGGTGCCCTCAAGTCAGAGTTGACTTATGGTGACCCTTCCTGGGGTTTTCATGGCAAGAAACTATCAGAGGTGGTTTGCTGTTGCCTGCCTCTGCAACTCTGGTCTTCATTAGAGAACACCTCTGTCAATGTGAACTAGCCACCCAGGTGTCCTGTCATGTCTACTACCATCTCTAGATGGGCTCGAGTTCTTCAGGGAGAAAACAGAGGCAAAGAAGTCATTAAGCTTGTCTGCTTTTTCTCTGTCCTCCATCAGAGTTTCTCCTTCTACACCCAACAGAGATCCAATT
Organism: Eublepharis macularius; assembly: GCF_028583425.1. Lineage (NCBI taxonomy): Eukaryota > Metazoa > Chordata > Lepidosauria > Squamata > Eublepharidae > Eublepharis > Eublepharis macularius. Next base: position 169,357,624 of record NC_072791.1, on the reverse strand, counting down.
GCCTCTTTTACCTTGCATTTGCTTCTCACATATCTGTAGAGGTTTTTCTTATTGTAGCGAGCCCCCCTGGCCAGACCCAGCTCATACTGAGCTTTGGCTTCTCTGATGGCTGATCTGCAGTACCTAGTAACCCTCATATATTCCACTTTAGAGGACTGTCCTCTCCATTTTCTGAACATTTCCTTTTTCTCCCTTAGCTTATTCTGGAGCCCTCTGTTCATCCACACTGGTTTCTTGGAGCCCTTACTATGTTTCTATCTTGCTGGAATAGTGAGGGCTTGAGCTTGCAAAAGCTCATGTTTGAGAAGAGCCCACCCTTCACTTGCTCCTTTCTCTTCCAGCACACTCCCCACGAAATGACTCGCATCAAGCCTCTGAGTTCATTGATGTCAGCCCTACAAAAATCTAACCTACGAGTCTGGTTACGAACTTCCTTGGCCCCCCACAGCAACTGGAATTCAAGGAGGACATGGTCACTTCCCCCTAAGGTCCCCACCACTTTCACCCCATTTACTAATTCTTCCCTGTTGGTTAATATTAAGTTTATTATGGCCGAGCCCCTTGTAGCTTCCTCCACCATTTGAAAAAGGAAGTTATTGGCCAGGCAGGTCAGGAAGTTGTGTGAGTCTTGTTGCTTTGCTCAGCTCGTCTCCCAGCACATACTGGGGAAGTTGAAGTCACCCATAATTATAAGGTTCTGGTGTTTGGATACTCTACCAATCTGTTCAACAAAGGCAACATCCATTTCCTCTCCCTGGTCAGGTGGTCTGTAGCAGACTCCAATAACAATACCCTTTGTCCTTCCTCCCCTTATTTCTACCAATATACATTCCACTGGGCTGTCAACCACATTCTCCAGAACTCGCTGACAATCAAGCCCTCTCCTCACATACAATGCCACTCCACCTCCTCTTCTAACCTTCCGGTTTTTCTTGAACAACTCATACCCATCCACTACCATATTACAGTCATGGGAATCATCCCACCAAGTCTCAGTAATTCCTACTATATTGTAGTCCTCTGTTTGCAAGAGAAGCTCTTCCTTCTTATTACCCATACTTCGGACATTGGTATATAGGCACATGTTGATCACCCCCTTCCCCTTGTGGCATCAGTTCAAAGCTCTCCTAATCAAGCTCTCCAGGTTCTATCCAAACATTTTCTTCCCTGACCTTGAGAGGTGAAGCCCATCATGTGCTAGAAGGCCTTCTCTAAGAAAACTTATCCCATGGTCCCAGAACCCAAAGCGCTCCTGCTGGCACCACCACCTCAGCCAACAATTCACCTCAAGTATGGTCTGCTCCCTTTGCATTCCTCTTCCTTTGACAGGAAGGATAGAAGGGAATACCACCTGTGCCCCCACTGTCATCAACTGCCTTTCAATAGCTTCATAGTCCTCTTTAATTCTTGTGATGGTATTTGTGGCTGTGTCATTTGTTCCCACGTGAACCAGCACAAACGGGTACTGATAAGTTGGTCTGATCAGTTTTGGCAGTTGGTCTGTAATATCCTGAATTCTGGCTCCCGGCAAACAACACATCTCTCAGAGTAGGGGATCTAGCCAGGACACATGATGTTCCATACCCCTGAGCAGAGAGTTCCCGATAACCACCACCTTCCATTTTCTTCCACTTCCGTGTGGCCCCATACCCTCTTCACTCCCTTCTTCAGGTTTTTATGGTTCTTCTTCCACTCTCATCTCTGTCACCATCTCAAGCACCTCAAAACAATTCTTGAGCTCCAGTGGACCAGAGTGTCGCCTTAGTCCATGTTTTCCGGTTTGTATTGCAGAACTGAGAGGAGGCTCAGAAGGGAGATCGACTCTTCCTTCTCCTCTTGGACTTATTTCTTCATGCTTGTGCAGAGCCTCCAGGTTCTTCTCAATAAAATCCTCTCCTTCCTTGATTTCCTGGTGGTCATCCTCTCCTCCAGGCTCTGAATCTTCTCTTCCAAAAGCCTGACCAGTTTACACTTCTGACAAGTGAAGTCCATCTTCTATCCCAGGAGGAAAACAAACATGGCACGCTCCATGCAGGTGACTGGAAAGGGACCTTCTGTCAACATCATCGTCTTCCAAATATATTCCAAGAATACTCTGCTAGCTGCAGGCCCCTTTCCTTCTCCTTCTCATAGCCCAGATGGCTGTGATGTGCTTCTGGTGAGGAGGAGCTTTGCTTTAATATTTAAGATGACAGAATATAACACAGAGATCATATGCTCATTTTCAATTTCAGAAGGATAAAAACATATCCTAAGACATAAAAGGCAAACAGTGTTGTTCACGACTCACTTCTTATCCCAGTCCCTGCGCAGAACACAGGGATAAGAAGCTAGCGGGGGCAAAATGGTTTGTCTCCCACTACATGGCTGCAGAAAGCTTCTCAGCTGCCTTGGAGCATCTTGCTGGATCAGAGCTTCTCAGCTGGGCAGGGAGAAGCCGGGTGAACTGCCCTTTCTCCCTGCTCAGCTGATTTGCGGGTAAGGGGTGGTGGTGGAGCCCTTCTGCCCACTGCTTAGCTGGGCAGGGAGAAGGCAGGCTCCCTCCCTGCATGGCCTTCCTGCTGCCTCTGCTGGCTGCAGGGCCTTGAGAGGGCCACACTGGTGCAGCCCTCCCAAAGCCCCGCTGCTAGAGTCCATTGTATTTGTTTTTACAATGGCCTCTGTTTCAAGTCCATCTTAATATGGCTAATAGGCTATATCAACCAAGTACTGTAATAATTTTTCTAGTCCTAGTGATAGGGCTACTATCCAGCCAGTTTGGTGTAGTGGTTAAGAGCACGGGACTCTAATCTGGAGAGCCGGGTTTGATTCCCCACTCCTCCACAAAGCCAGCTGGGTGACCTTGGGCGAGTCACAGTTCTCTTGAGCTCTCTTAGCCCCACCCACCTCACAGGGTGATTGTTGTGGGGTAATAATAACACTTTGTAAACCGCTCTGAGTGGGCATTAAGTTGTCCTGAAGGGCGGTATATAAATCGAATGTTATTATTATTATTATTATTACTAGGCTAAAAAAAATGAAAGGTTCTGTGGTTAAGTATATAATTGAGAAGATAATCATAAATGATGTATTTCTTATGAATAGTTAGAATATATATATATAGAAAATTAAAGAGGGACAATTTCTGTAAGCTCTAGAATGGCAGTATTTTTTATTATTTGAGCTTTAGATGAGCTCTAGAATGGAAGTAATTTCTTAATGTCTAGTTATTTGGAATTTTGGATGCGAAGGTAATAATTTATTGGCACTATAGAAAAAGAAAAAAGGGAACATGAAGCAGGATTGTTTTTGATGTTGCTGCCACCCACAACTGCTACCCCTTTGCAAGCCAGTTTCTTACCGTAGTGTGCATCCACCCGGTGACATTCACCTTCTTCAGGGTCCATTGTGTGTGTGAGTGTAGAGTAACTGAGGAAAAGCTTGGTGGATCAATGGTTTAGAAGAAGGACTGTGTTCTCTATGATTTTAGTGCCATTAAGTGCACAAAAGGGCTTCCCGAAATAGCTGGGAAGCCCTCATAGGAAACAGTGTGGCCAAATCTCATGATAATGAAAACAAAAAGGATTAGATCCAGGCTGACCATGCCCCACCCAGACAAAACTAATAACAATATATAGTTGGTTCAGAACAGATAGGTCCAAAACTGAAACAGAATTTTTTTCAGTGCACACCTGTAATACACAAATCCTAAACTACCAATTTAAAAACACAGTTGTAGTTATTGGTTAAGCTTACACAACCCAAAAGAAAAAGAAGAGCCCTAAATATATTTAACTGAAACTCTTAGAAAATGTGGTGTCATAAGTAAGCATTTTTCATATAATTTATATGTATATATTTATTAAAAAATTAGTAAATGTGTATTTAAATGGTATGAGCTTAAATCCAATTGTAGGACTTATAAGTGCCCACTTTTGCTGTATTCATACCCTTTGAAAAATGATGAGCCAGTGATTTCGAAGGATCATATTATGAATATTGTATGTTTGGAAACAGCAAATCAGTTCTGGTTCCCTTTTTTACTATCTGTATCTTTCCTCTGAAAGCAAAAGACAGCATTCCATTAAGTGACCAGATGATTTGTGAAGGCTTAGTGTAAACATGTACAGGAATGAAAAAATTTAAGTCTTAATTATATGTATAGAGAACACTTGTCAAAATTATTGCAGCATTTAATTCTGCCTGCATATATATGTGTGTGTGTATGATGGGATCAAGCTAAGGTCAGTAAAGGCTGGAATGTGATGATGTGTCCTGTTGAAGGAAGAGAGCAGGTGAAAGAACCTAGGCCAAATCTTCTAACCTGAGACTCCTGCCCTATGATTTATAAAATAGGGTGTTTGCCAGAAATTGCTAAATACTTGCAGGCTGTGTGAGTTACCAAACTCTAAGAGAAACTATAAACTCTCTGGATAATTTGCCATTTTTCTCACTCTATGTAATCCTTATAGAAGAGGAAATTAATGTCTCTAACACTTTTATATTGCTCAACTAAGCATGCATACTTTAAAGTAAGCCCCTTGGAAATCAAAGCGATGAGGCAGGCTGTTGACATTGTCTACCATTCTGTAGCTTGCACCTATTTCATTTTAGATGAAACCAAGATCTGTATCCTAAGCATGTTCACACAGAAGTATGTCTCATTGAGCTCTATGGGATTTCCTTCTGGGACAGCATGCATAATATTGTGTTCTGAGACTGGATATTCTTGCTTATTAGTTTCATAATGTTGTTGTTAATTATTAAAACAAGACTGATAGATTTTGCAAGAGCAGTTGTTAAAGAAGACAGAAACCTCATCCAGAAATCAAGTTTGCAAGAAAATAGCGGCAACTCAAAAAAAGATTGCAGGATAAACAGCAGCCTGCCTACTTCATTTAAAAATTAAGAGAACCAGTTTTCAGAATGTAACAGTTTTACACACTTTTCAGATAGTTGATTAATATTGCAATTCTATGCAGTTATACCAGTTTAAACTCACTGATTTCAGTTGGCTCAGACTAGAGTAACTTTGCATAGGAATTGCACTGGATATGAATACATGCACTATGAATTAGCTCCAAAGATGCTGAGTGTTTATGGAACAGATTTTTCCCCTCCCTCTTCCACTGCAGTTCCTTATCTTCCCCCAAACAGCTCCTATGTTACTCAAATAGGAGGGCTCCATAATTAGTTGGGGGAATTAGCATTAAAGGAGACACAGCAAGAGGGGGTAACTAGGAGTCTCCACGTACGTATATCAGGATTATTCCCTTAGAGAACTCTCAAATAAACAGGCAGATGTTCTACTGAAAAGGTTTCTTTATTAACAGAGGAATAAAAGGGCAAGAATATAGAAAACACACACAGCATACACATAAACTGAGAAATCAATGAGACAATGGAGGAAGGAATATTGGGGGAAGGGTGATAATTAGCAGACTTGAGGAGGAGGTGGGGTCCACAGAGAAGCAGGAAATGACCAGCGTTTTACAGAGAGAAGAATCCCAAATGGAGTGGGTGCTTGGGTGCTTGGATGGGTACTAAGTCACACACACACATTGAGCACATGGCTGGGCAGCCCAGTTATAGGGCAAAATGTACCCTGGAGCAATGCGGATATCTTGCTCCCAAAACAATGGCTTAATGGCTTGTCCAGAGGTAGGACAATAACTTGGGAAGGGTCTGATATGGCTATCTGGGTTGGTCTATAGGTAAAAATATTGCTTGATGACCTGGTAAATATCAGACAGGAAGACTATCAGATGTGCTGAATAGCCTGATTAGGGAAGTGGGAGAGGAAAGGTGGAGGAAGCCATTAATGAGATTTGGGGGGGGGGAGGTGTCTTTCAGAAAGCCTTCTTATCTCTGCTGTTCTATGGGGCATGGGGGCCATCAGTCAGTCATTCCCCCTATGACTCATGACTTCATAACTTTCCAGTCTCCAAGCTAGCTGGCATCCTCTCTGCCTGGGTCCAGGCAGTGTCTAGGACTCATTGCGATAAGTTTAGGATATTCCATATTTATAAACTGCCCTTTGCAATGTGGGGAGGGGGTCCTGATCCTATGGATTAGGAAACCCTCCATGGCAGAGGTGTTATGATGGAGATTTGTGGTGGGGAGTGGAAATGGGGGAACATAGTCCCTTTCTTTTCTCTCTTTTTACTGGAGAAATGCTATTCTGCTAATAGAAAACAGGCTTTTGGTTCAACCCACTATCTTTCATATTGTTCCCTTCTCTCTTGCTATTTTTCATGGGTAATGAAGGAGAACCATAATAGATTCTTTTTAGTGGTTAAGAGTGGCAGGACTCTCTAATATGGAGAACCAAGTTTGATTCCCCACTCCTCCACATGAAGCCAGCTGGATACTTTGGGTCAGTCTCAGCACTCTATAAAATGAGTAACTACAAGCAGAAGTCCAGAATTGGGGGAAAGGGAGGGGCAAAGGACTCTTATTCTTTTGCTTCCTTTTTACTGGGGGAGGGTAATTGGACTTGGAGAAAGTGAACCATTGAGCTTAATCCTCTCTTCCCAGCAAATCAAATCTCTGCCCTTTAAGAAAATCCTTTCACCCACTATGGTTTCTACTTTGAGGAAAGGCTGATGTGGAAAAGAAAATAGCATGCTTTGGGTCAATTACCAATTTCCTTTCCTCATGAACTCACATGGCATTAATACATGATTTGCATATTCTCCTCTCTTCTCATGTGTGCTGCTCCCACTTGATGTCACACATGAAGGAGCTTCAGCCTCCTCCTCCATCTGAGTTTTTATCCCAGACAGGATTGGTCCAAGGAAGGAAATATTTGGCTGATTGTGCAAGAGCGCATAGCTCCATAGGCTTCAGTAACAGGTCAGATAGTCAAATAGTAACCCCCTCCCCATTTTTCTGTTCAGGCTAACAGCACAGGGGGGGAGGCTGAAGCTCCTACATATTGCCATGGTCCAGTACAAACAATAACAGCATACATGGGAAGAGAGGAGAGCACGTCTATCAAGTATGACTTGGATGGAGTTCACAGGTTGGGTCTGGAGGCCGCAGTCTCTTGTGCCCTGTGAATGCCATCTCAAGATAATTTCACAAGGAATGAAGTAAGTATCCATGTACAACCCATTCCTGTGGGAAGTTTAATGGGAAGAAAATGCCATTCTGTGTCCCACAGTTTTCTGCAAGAATAGCAATCGTCTAATCTACCCTCTCTGATTCCAGATTCCATTTTGGATCTAGAAACCCAGTCCAAAACCTTCCTACATCACATTTAGAGATTATCCAGGAATTAGAATCCTGTTCAATAAGCTTCTAACTTCCTGCTTAGTTTGAATGACACCATCACTTTCACTTTCCAATTTACGTACCAACGCCTTGAAGTAGGAATCTGGAATCAGAACTCACATTACATCTCCTTGAAGGCCCCATGTAAAAACAAAGGCTTAGCCGCCTAACTAATTGCATATTCTTTAAGAATATTCTTGACAGTACAGTAACAAGATCAAAACAATGCTATTAAAGGCACTGCAAAATGTTAAGAGAAGAAAGTGACAACATTCACAGTGAAAGCAAGAGTGAATGAACTCAGTCAGTTGCAAGCCACGCATTCTAATGCTTCCAGGCTTACAGAGCCCTGTCACCCAGCAAACATGAAAGACGTAACATAAAGGGTTTTTCACACATTACATTTTGAAAGCAGTCACAGTAGCAAGTATGACTGAGAATCGATCTTGGGCTGTCCTGCTGGGAAGATCTCACTGCAATGTTTTATATCTTCTTGATAAGATGACGATGATGGTGATGGCAATAATGATGATGATATTAAAATGGAGGGCACTGGTACTACCATCACACACAAAAGCTTTCACATCTGAACCTGTTATCTATAAATGGGTTAGGAAAAGTTTGCTTCCATGTCTCTTAGTTAGTGACTCTGAGTTTTTCAGGCAGTTAGCATTTATTTATATATTTGTTATATTTCTATACTGATGTTTCTCATTGATCAAAGAGGTTCATTCAAATTAAACCTGACCAAAATATGACATATTAAAGCATTAATCAAACTAAAAAAAAAGTTTAAAAGTCATAAAAAGCTCATATAAACAAAACAGTTGTGTCATCATATGACTTCAGTGGGTTTAGACTGGATTAACTCTGCATAGGATTGTACTGTCAAAATATCAGTCACCTTTGCTGAAAGAATGAATACTTGGACCTATTGTCGAAGGCTTTCACGGCCGGAGAACGATGGTTGTTGTGGGTTTTCCGGGCTGTATTGCTGTGGTCTTGGCATTGTAGTTCCTGACGTTTTGCCAGTCAGCATTGTTACTGTTAAGTAAAGTATAAGTAAAAGGCAATGAAGATAAGGAGTAGAAATAGGTTAGAATTCTTAATAGTATTTTATTTTAAGGCTCTTAAGGTTATGATAATCATTTATATTAAGTAATAAGCACTGCTAGTCTTAATAATTGTTTTTTTTCTTTATTATTATTAAAATAACGAGTAGAAATAGGTTTAAATGTTGATGTGTTGTTTATTTTGGAAAAATATTTAATTGTTATTTTAATATCTATAAAGGCCATGACTTTGGTATTTTGTATTTTAATAATTCTTGTAGTACACAGTTTTATATCTGCTTTGCTTGTCCCCTTTTTCTCCCTTTCTTTTCTGTACACCATTTCTGCTTTAATAAAATAAAAAATATTTTTAAAAAAGAAGATCCATCTGTTTTGCTCTTTCCTTTATTGCTTATTGTACTTTGCAATAAACACATTGCTGTATTGATTGTTAGATGGACAAATTTCTTTGTTCATTTGTTAATAGTTTCTTATATTATCCCCAAAGGGGGTTACAATAAAATCAGTAAAACATTAAAATAGATTAAATACATTGGCAGAATCAAGCAACAAGTTTTTTTGAACCATAAGAATACTGTGAATCAAATTAGTGGAGAATAAAAATGCTAGACTAAATAATATAAACATCTTCTGTCCTCAAAGTATCTCAGCATGAGCTATCCACAACACAACTAACCAAAAGCTCAGGCAAATAAAAATGTTTCCATTTGGGGCCTGAAGATTAAAAGACTTGTGACACATAAACCTTTGTGGGTAGATCATTACAACACCAAGAAGCCACCAAAGAAAATGTAGGAATAAAGCACTGTGGTCTCATTTGAATGTGCAGGGTGCTGGCACCTCCTGTATAAGCGATGAATATGTGTCTCTCTCAGTTTGTTGTATATATTATTGTAAATAGTTCTTAAATGAAACTCTTCTTTAACAAAACAAATTTATCTTAAAATATATTTCTTCTCATTGGACTTCACTGTGTGCTCTGCTACACACATTCACATGTGTGGAAAGGTGGTATAGCCTTCATCAGGTGAGTGATGGGATATGCCCAATATTGAGGGTCACAGAGATATCTCTCCTTCTTCACAGAAAAAGCCTTGTCCGTGGTTTGCCACACACCTTGCTTCAAAAGGTGGAGTACACAGTGCTTGAGATGTCAGTCTTAATTAGCAGGTCAGTTGATGTGGGATCAGGTTCTCTGCTTGTGACTACAGATGGGCACGAACCGGAAAAAAACTGAACCATGTGGTTTGCACTTCGTCACATTTCATGAACAATGAACCACGAACTTTCACGAACCTGCCCCTGGTTCGCGAACTGATTTGTTTGGTTCATGAAAACGTCACATCCAGGTCAGAAAATATCACTTCCTAGCCAGCAGAAGGTCACTTCCGGGCCAGCAGAAGTTCATTTCTGGGTCAGTAGAAGGTCTGCAGGAAGTCCATCCCCTGTTGCCTAGGAAACTGATTGATTGGCATCAGGCTGTCTGCAGTGATGAACTGAAAAATGAACCAAAAGAACCAGCCTAACGTTCGTGGTGGTTCGTCAGAAATGGGATCTCATGCTTAATTCTGGTTCGTATTTTGGTTCATGCCCATCTCTACTTGTGACATGCTTTCCACAGCCAATTATATAGGCTAGCTTGGCTGCACTGTTGTAAACAGTCAAAACAGACTAAGGAAATGTATTTGTGAATTAGCAATCTCTTTAGTGTGGACCACTGAACAAGATCTTCATGATCTTATCCAGTTTCACCATTTACATATGAGTACATCATAAGGTTGCCATTATCTGAGGTGTGGCGAGCAAGCTCCCACCCCTAGACTCCAGGTCCCACTGGGCTCTTCACTCCACTGGGCTTCTTCACTCCAGTAGGAACAAGGGGCTGCGAAGGGGAGCAACATTGTGCAATAAAACATGATATTGTGACATCACTTCTTATTTGTACCTAGAAGTGATATCATGATTTTCTAGGAATTCACACATCAGATGAGGGAATTCCTAGAGATTCATGATGTCACTTCCAAGTAAACACTGCAAGAGACATCGCTCTTTATGATGCAATGTTACTCTCAACCCCCAAAGGCTCCCACTAGTGTACCAGCTACATATATCTGCTCATGCAGCTAGATAGAGCCTTAGAACATACTGATGTGCAGCTTTGGACAAGTTGTTTCAACGGCATGAAGAAAGGGTCTCTGTTCCAAGCCAAGCCAAGCCAAGCCAAGCCAAGCCAAGCCAAGCCAAGCCAAGCCAAGCCAAGCCAAGCCAAGGTACCTCCACTCGTGCTACCCAAGATAAGTGAGGCAATGAAAAGATATAAAACTGATTCTATAAAGTGGCCAGGCAATAGACAATGGATCCAAATCAGTTCTTTAATTATTGAAATGTAGTGGATACCATTTTCTGGAAGTTGGCTGTTATATTAGAAGTAAATGACTGCTGTTCTAGGATCTTTTTCATAATAATAATCATCGTCATCATAATAACATTCGATTTATATACCACCCTTCAGGACAACCGAATGCCCCCTCAGAGCGGTTTACAAAGTATGTTACTATTATCCCCACAACAAAACATCCTGTGAGGTGGGTGGGGCTGAGAGAGCTCCAGAGAGCTGTGACTAGCCCAAGGTCACTCAGCTGGCTTCAAGTGGAGGAGTGGGGAATCAAACCCAGCTCTCCAGATTAGAGTCCCACGCTCTTAACCACTACACCAAACTGGCTCCCTCAATATAACAATTCAAGAGACAGTCCCAGCTGTCCCAATCACAAGAGACAAGCCAGAGCCTTTGGGTCTGTGAATGACAGAAATTCTTCAGGGTGCATGCACAGAGGGTGGGTCGAAAGGGATAACTAAAGTAAGGGAGGGAAGAGATTCTTCTTCAGCCTCGAAGCTCTATATGCTTGTGAGTTCAGCTCTGCTTACATGGCAATAGCTTGTTCCCCAAATTATTATTGTTTTAATAATATTATAATTATTACAATAATGATCTTTTAACAATTCTAAACCAACTTTTTGTCATGCAGTTAGGTGAATGAAAAAACCCACATTTTTTCAAAATCAGTAATAAAGTAATTAAAGGACAGAAAGAAGGAATCATAAAGCAGCAGGATAACAACCTATTAAAATTCACTTCAATCAATCAGGTTTTTAAGAAAGCCAGTTATTACAAAATCAGATGCCAGTACAATAAAAACGTCCTCTAAAATAACAATGGCTTCGATTACTTCCCTAGCCATGAAATGGCATGGAGAAATAGCAAGAAATCCTTCCCTCAATGTATCTTATTATAGTGAAAGAAAGGGGACACAAGACCAGGTTCCTCTGAGCCTCACGGGAGGAGGAGGAGGCAAATGCACAGGGAGGGAGCAGACCCCGGGACATTTAAATGAAGATAAGACAGAAAAGGCACACCTTTCTCTGGAATTTTTTCCAACTAAATAAATTACTTTCTGATTCACATACTTAAAAGTTTTCATTTTAAATTTAAAACTCTTTTGAAAGATCTTGCTTTAATAAAAGGTATGTTTCTCCCAACTGAGAGCTTGAAGTGGCTGTTATATAAGACTGGTAGAAGATAAATTTTCATAAACTTTGTTGCTGAAATCTGGATGTTCTAAATCTTTTTCCATGCTCTATATTAATTTGGACTTCATAGCTGTCATATGATACTGATACATTCCAAAAGCTAAGATACAAGATTATTCCTCAACCATAGAACAAACCAGCAGGAATTTTAATCAAGACAATATCCAATAATGAATAAAGACTGAATGTGTTTGGAAGTCATCCAGAATACACATTTGGGAATTTTAATCTTGATCGCCTTTGAATTTTGCAAAAAAGAAAAAAAAATCAGCCCTTTCAGATCATGCCATTCTGTCTGCCAGCAAAAATGAGCCATCTAAGGTATTAAAGTGTTTCATCTGTACAGACACTGAATATTGCAAATCTGTCTTAGTAATTGATACCAGATAAGTCAAAAAATGAATCAGTCCAAGGAAGAAAAAGTTGTTTTAGTGAAAATGTGTTACAGATTCATAGATGGAGCAAAAATATTGATAATTTGTATTTAAAATTATTTGGTCGTCTGATGTGATAATATAAAGGAAATTACTTTTATAACATATGATCAACAAAGGAAGTTATTTTTGATAACATGATCAATAAACCTGATGTCATAAGAGCTTGGATGCAATAGCAGCTATTTGTCAAAAACAAAACTTTGGGGGTGAATTCCTGACATTGCTGAAGTCAATTGCGAAATTCTAAAATGCACAGTTTGTTACTACTGTGAATAGCCAGAAAAGCAGTCCATTAATTATATATTAAATTCTTCACAGTAAAGAGACTATAATGTTGGATATATACCATTATTTATTTTGGTAGTTTGTAGAACATCTATAATATTAGAATAATCAGTGATTTTAGTTAGTGAGAGTAATTTAAATAGGATCATATTAACATTGGAGGAAAAGGCATACATCGAGGGGAAAGGATAATCATATCTATAGTTTTTTTTATTTTTAATAATCATACCATAAAACAGTTCTACTGGTATAAATGAACAACTATGATCAACCAATAAAGCTTTATTCAAGTATCTATCCTTCAACTCCATGAGAAGAGGTTGTATTTGAAAGTAGTTTACCACAGTATGGTGGAGTCCAAACTTTATTCCACTTTCCTTAACTGATCTTTGAAGACATTGATGGGACTACTTTCAGAGACAATCCAGAAAATTTAGCTAGTGCAGAATGCAGTCATTCATCTTTTGACTTAATAGTGCAAGTTTGAACACATTACACCTCTTACATTACAACCAACTCAACACGATGCTGTTGCTAATGAGTTGGATCCTATGGGTTTGCTCTACTAATGGTAGCACCTTCCTCCAGTACAAGGTGTCTTCCCTGGATGCACAAGGCTCCTGTATCAGGGGGACCTTGCATCAGAGGAAAGTGCTACCTACCATTAGCAGAACAGATCCATAGGATTTAGTCCTTCGGCTGCATCTCCATATTTCTTGCAATGAGTAATTCTTCCATGTATCTACTTTTTATTTATTTTATGTCATTTATTCCTTGCTTTCCTTCCCATTTAGGACCCAAAGCTGCTTATATCATTCTCCTCTTCCCCATTTTAATTTTACAACAAACCTGTGAGGTAGGTTTGACTAAGAGTATGTGACTGGCCCAAAGCCACCCAGTGAGCTTCCATGGGAGAGTGGGAATTTGAACCTGATTCACACAAATCCTAGTCCAACTCTCTTAACAACTACACTACACTGGGTCTCCTATATATCTTATATATCTGAGCATTTTGGATTGCTGATTATGCATGAAATCATGACTGTACATTAGAAGAATGACTTTATTCAGATTTCAGATCTTCCAGAAATTTTAGAATGTGCTATTTTGTTCAAACTGAAGACTATTGTACTAAGTACTCTCAGAAAAATAAAGTGTTCTGTATCTCCTCATATGATGTTGCATAAATCCAATTTTAAAAATGGAGGAACTGAAAGGAGCTGGCAAATCCATGTCAGTTAGCTGGCTCAGAAGGTGATCAGATCTTTGACTCAACACTTCTGGCATTTACATTCCTCTGGTTTGAATGGATTGAAACATTCCAGGAAAGCCTTTCTCAGACTCCAAGAATATGACTAGCCAACATCTGTGTAAGAATTTCATTAGCCTCTCTAAAAATATCAGTGGAAAGATAGTAACTATTTAAGTGCACTCTTTATTTTCTCATAAAGAAATAAAAATTACAATGGCAGTTTGGTAAGAGTTTGTTCCCCCCCCCCTAACCTCAACAAATGGAAAAGGTAACGTATTCTGACAAACATACGTTTTTTTCTGGCCATGATTGATCTTGAAGGCTCAAAGAACTTTAAAGTTTTGCCCTTCCCCAGAATATTTTTTCCAAACATATACAAACTCACGGACCTGCCTGCTATAGTTCATTGGTTAGTATAACTCAATATTGTCTGTTCCAACTGGCAGATGCTCCCTTGGGACAAAAACAGGTCTTTACAAACCACTTGTTGTTTAATATTGAACCTGGGACCTTCTGCATTTAAAGCATGCACTCTACCCCTGAACAACAGAAGATCTATCAGTTTGAAAAATCAGTGGGTTGAATTCAACCAGCTTTCCCCCTTTGGTTACCAAAAAGGCTATGCTGAGTATCATGGGATCTACATGGACAAAAGCCATGTGGGGTTGGGGTATAGTAAGGAGGAGAATTGGATGAGAGAGCAAAAAAGATGTTGAAATTGAATCCAGTATGCAGAAATATGGTTCCTTTTCATGATCACTCTTGTGCCCAGGGCTCATTTGGAGGGGGAACACACCAGAACGGCTTTCCTGAACATCTGAAAAGAGATCATGTGGGTTTTGGCCCCACCCATGTGATTCCTTTTCCTCCCTGCTGCCTTCCTGCTGCCCGTGTCTTTAACAGAAGGCAGCGGTGGAGGCAGCAGCACCACTCCCACCCTCCATCACCGCCTCCTGGATTCCCTGGTAGGAACCCAGGGCGGTGGCAGCCACATGCAAGGGGGCAGCCATGTGGGGGGGGAAGCCACTTGGGGGGCAGCTGCACAGGGGGGCAGCCGCACGGCCCGTCCTCTGGGCCTGCAAGTGTTGAGGGCTCTCCAGAGGAGGGTAAGCTGCTTTCAGTTCATTCTGCTTTATTTTCATTCGTGACTCTTGCGTGCATGCATGCGTGCGTGCGTGCGTGCATGCATGCAAGCAGGGCTGCTGGGGCTGGCTCTCCAGAGGAGGGTAAGCTGCTTTGAGTTCATTTTGCTTTATTTTCAGGAAATATCTGGATATTTTTGGGGAAAGGGGCATGAGGGATGGGTGTTGCCTTCTGACACACTTCCGGTCATGTCAGGGGGTGTGGCACATGCATATCAGTTATGCCAATGACACACTTCTACAACAAACACAAAAGGGAGATAACCCGGATAGTAGATATAGAAACTATGTGGGTCTGGGAATACACAGTCAAGGCAATATATCCAAATGTTTATAATTCATATATTAGTGCAATGGTGCAAAAGTGCAAAGTGCTATCGAATAAATATAAACAGTAAATACAATATCAATAAATACAATAAAACATCATATACATGTCCGAGTCATTCTTTAGTTACAATGTCCATAAAGGATGAATAGATGATCCATGCAACAACTGCAATAGGAGTTCACCAACATGCAGATGGAGAGCCGGAGTAGCAAATAGGGGTGACCCCAGTCCAGTCCAAACTGAAATCTGGGTGTGCCCAGATTTCACACACCCAGATTTCAGTTTGGCTTGGACTGGGGTCACCCTTACTTGCTACTCCGGCTCTCCATCTGCATGTTGGTGAACTCCTATTGAAGTTGTTGCATGGATCATCTATTCATCCTTTATGGACATTGTAACTAAAGAATGACTCGGACATGTATATGATGTTTTATTGTATTTATTGATATTGTATTTACTGTTTATATTTATTCGATAGCACTTTGCACTTTTGCACCATTGCACTAATATATGAATTATAAACATTTGGATATATTGCCTTGACTGTGTATTCCCAGACCCACATAGTTTCTCTTTCAATGACACACTTCTGGCAATGTCGAGGGGCATGGCATATACTAATGAGATATGCTAATGAGTTATGCTAATGAGTTCCTGCAGTTCTTTTTCTATGAAATGACCCCTGCTTGTGCCTATGGGGAAAATACAGCTTATGATATACATCTTATAGCACTAAATCTGCTACCCTCAATGTGTATATAAGGCTCATTCATCAAAAAGCTCTTCTATAGGTAAATTGGTATCTGCTAGATATAACCCCCTAGGTCTACCTGAGAGATATGACTGCTGTACTGCCAAACACCTAGGATCACTCTGGCACACATGCTCTGGGGGTGATGCAAAATTGCACAGTTCTAGCAGGATGTTGTATCTTAGATTAATCTTACATTACCTATTAAATTGTGTTCTCAGCTAATAATCTAATTCTAGTCTATATATCATCTCTATGGACAACTCCCAAACATCAGATGTTATGGATTCAAATTGCAGCCTTGGTTGCTAAGCAAATTATCTTGCAGAACAGGAAATCATGTATTTCTCTCTCTGTGGATGATTGGGTCAATGATGCGTTAGACCTCTGTATAAGGGAGAGAACTGAATATAACAGATGAGAAGCACCTGAGTCCTTCAGTTTGCCATGGCAAGATTTCATGTAGCTTTTTGAGCAGAGCAACTTTGCCTTCTCCATTCCTTGTTTAGCTGGATCCATATTATTGCCTCTCATCTCCCTCCACCCCAGTCTTACCCCCCCCTTTTCATCCCTATTCTTCTCTACTTGCGTTTGTGTAGTGTTTACTTTTTCTCTTGTTGATGGGCTATGTTGGGGAAAAGGGGGGAAGGGAGAGCACATAGTTCCACAGAGTTTATTTTTATATTTACTATCGCGTAGTGTGAGCTTAATGGTAAAGATGCACACAATGAAGAAGATCTCCTAGAGTTACATACTGCCCAATATAAGCCCAACAAGGACACAGCAGACCAGATCTATGCAAAGCCACACTAAATCAGAGGAATAAAATTGAAGTTGAGATATCAGATATGGAAGGATCAGAATGGGTGAAAGATGGGCACAATATAAGAGGCTTGACAACTTAGCCTGAGTTCATATTTTCTGATAGTCGCTAAAGCCTCCCAAACAGGCTGAAGAAAACCTGGATCCCTTTCTCCTCTTGACAAATGGAACTGTCGATGAGACCCAACCCTTTCCGTATGGCACAGCAAAAGCCTTTTGCAGGAAGCTATAAAAACGACTTAAGCCCAGGAAGGAATGTACTTCATACTAAAAGAGTAGGAGAAGAGGCTAATAGAGTTATACATGTTTCAAGTGTAGATATAATCAAGTGTGTACAATATAAAGCAGAAGGTTCATAATGATGGGGGGGTGGATGGGGGAAGCTATTTTGCAGTAGCTCTATGAACTTTGGCTGAACTTTGCTGTTTGGCAGCCTTCAGTAAGGACAGCCCAAGATGAGGCATTAGGGTTTGAATCTGAGAAGCTGACATCAAGCAGACAGCAAGACATGATATCTTATTTTCCTGAGCTGTGCTGACACAAATTGAACTCCCCTTATTATTTTCTTATGCCAGTAAAAGCTGCGCTTGGAATTTAAGCATTTTGCTTGCAGATGTTGGGAAGAGGGCTGCTTTGTCTTCATTTAAATAATTTGCAGATTGGTTGGAAGCATTAGAAGATAAAAACCCATTTTTCATTTCAAGCCAGTGGGATGAAGAGACTGATCCCCCCTTCTTTTTAGAAAGTTAAGAAGCCAGAATTCTATGTATAAACAATAGGAAAGAGGGAGTATCCTGTAAGTTATGTGACTGTTTCCAATCAGCAGCAATGATTATAAAGGCTTTTTTAATCTTTAAAGGAGTTTTTAGGTTGCAATAGTATTGAATATTGAGAGACCTATACATCCAGCATTGAACACACCAGCCTCAAAAAAGCTGCAGGCCTTCTGAGGTGGCTGCTATTATACACAATAAGTTAGTTCCATACAGTTTCTTGAGACCATCCACTGTCCACAAGCCATGTAGAGTTATAATGCCATCTCTTCCGATCCTGCAGTAATCCTAGTAGCACATGCCACACACATAAAATTGGGAGATTCATTCTGTCAGTGTCTGCCATGTGTTCTCATAGAAGAAATCTGCAGAAAATGCTTGCTTCCATGCATATGTGCCTTCAGGTTGCAACCAACTTACGGCAACCCCAGCAAGGTGTTTTCAAGGCAAGTGAGAAGCCGAGGTGGTTTGCCAAGTGCCTTCTTCTGCAGAGTCTTCCTTTGGTGGTATTACATATTGTGATTTCAGCTCATAGGAATAAAGATTTCAGCTCATAGTAACAGTTTTATTGAAGACTGGAAGCAGACAGACACAGACATGCTCAACAGGAGCCAACTATATACACACAAGCCACACACCTTTCCAAGCAACAACAAATAGACACACATAACTAGAATCTTTAGTTTGCATTGACTATATACAAAGTAATTTATAGTACAGTGGTTGGACTTTATTCTACAGCACTGATTGGCTGCTGCTAGCAGGAAACAGCCAATAATAATGAAGGCTTCAGGAACCTTAGCTCAGACAAGAGCTAAGTCAATACACAACAGGTGGTCGCCCATCCAAGTACAGAACCTGCTTAGCTTCTGAGATCTGACAAGATTGGGCTATATCATACCGCCTTCCCTCCCAGGAAAAAAATGCTTACTAATGTATTACCTTTCTCTGGTACCACTAAGGTACCGAACCATGTGCATGACACTCCTCTGTGAATGCTACCCTAGCGCAACAGCTTTAATAGGGTAGGTCAGCAGTCATTTAATGATTTGCTGGCAGCATTTGATCAATTATTATGGATGCCTTATCCAGTTCCTTTGGTGCTTATTGATGAGCAAATCGTGCTCTCATGGAACTCTCAACAGTTGTCATGTTCATTTTAATGAAGGAGGCAGATTCAGGCAAGCAGAGGAACAGGCATGCAGATCTTCTATATCCTTTGGAATGGTCAAGGAGCTCTGTCTATACCTAAGATTCTCACATGTCCCAAGAAGATTGGACTGGGGCCTTTGTTTATAATTTTGGGACATTGCTGTTGTTGTTCATTTATAGAGTGCTATCAATATGCATGGCACTTTACAAAGTAAAACACAAGAGAAGTCCCTACCCCACAGAGCTTAAAATGTCAATGGAATTCCTTGTTGTTCAGCTTCTAACTACCTGAGAACATCTCAAATACCAAGGATCCTGCAAATGTATCTTTACTCTAGCCATCTTATCACAGCCTCAGATATCTCTAGTTTCCATAAACATACATGTGCTTTCCAAAACTGAGTTAAATATCATTGACAAGTCATTTAAGAACTATATAACTATATAGGTTTTTACTTGAGTCCTGAATATATGTGTTGGAAGTAAGTCCTATAGATTTTAATAACATTAATTATTTTTGTTGTTTATTCAAGACATTCAAGATTTCATGTACATTCTGTGATGTGAAGAGTTTTGGATTCTACAGTTCTATAATCACAGAACTATACCACAATCACAGGTTCTTTTTTAAACACAGAATTTTTGTCCCATAATACTGTCTTATATTTTCAGTTACTCTAGCCGGCAACTTCATAAACACACATTCCTTTTAAAATTCAACAGTAATTTTCAACATCTACAAGCCTACAGTAAGAATCCTTAAATATATCACTTGCTGTCCTTAAAATATAACTTTCCCAGGAAGTGACATCATGGCACACATGATGCTGTGCCCCTACCCATGCCCCCACCTCTGAAGCTCCCACTGGTTGCCTGGCACAGCATGGCAACCCTATTGTCAAGTCAGCATGTAGAGGAGACAGGTACACAAATTAATTGTTGGCAGCACATCCCTTCTCATCCTTGCTTGGTTTGAGTTTCAGATGTTCAGTCCTGATGGGGTATTGAAGTGGAGATCAGATTGTCTGAGCTTAGCTTTATATTGAGTATAGGATCATTAGCAGATATTTTTGGTGGGATCCAAGCAAATGTTCCTGTTTTTTGAAATATTCTATTGCTTACTTTTACCTTTTGCATTGGCGTCATAGTATGGGAAATGAAATCTTTTGTAGTTCATTTCCCATGTTATGATACATATGAGGGAGGGGGGAGAAAAGGAAACCTGAAGAATCATGATCTACGGTTGGTCATTCTTTTATCCTGATTTTCTGGATGCCTATAACTTGTCACAAACACACACACACTGTCCCTTAGAGATTGATCTAAGATAGCCAAGTGTGCTCAAGAGGAGAATATCTATGCAGTTTGTTTGGCAGCTGAGTAGAGCTGACTGGGCCTTTCCCACTACTTCTCTGTCCTCTAAATAAATCATATTTCAGTGATTGGCATCACCTAATATTACAACTGCTGCTACTGATGTGTGCTTGGCACAGTCTAGAAGAAAAGACATCACATTTTCATTTCTAAGAAGCCTGAAAATCTAAACAAATGTCAGATATCTGTTACTGATAAATAACCATTTCACCCTAAGCTTGTAAGAAAGTATCCTGACCTTTCAGAATGAAAAGTTTTGAAAAAGAATGTTTTCCCCCACCCTTACAATTTTCAATATAATATCCAGGCTGTTAAAATGGTTGCCAGCTGGCAGTTCTAACAAATGGGTAGGCTGGCATTTACAAAAAATAAAACTCAGTAACCTTCATGCTTTGGATGACTATTTTTTCTCAGCTATGAAAGATGTATTACTGCCAATTTGGGGGGCGGGGGGGGAGGACCAGCAGTAGCTGCCATGTGAAGATTCTACAGGAATGTGCTAGTTGATGATGAGTTTATCTAAGGGTAATAATAATGACTGATAAAAGGAATACCCTACTGCTAATAGACATTTACTGACTTCCTGCTATGTGAAAGATGTTGTTACAAATAAAAGTCCACAGGAATGGGCAAAGGACAGCCATTTTCCACCCACATTGCTTCCCAGTCAATAATTCCATTCAGTGCTATCTTTGGGTGACATCTTGTTTTTATTTGCTTCTTGTTGTTATTTAGCAATATGCTGCTCCACTAATGGCCACAGAAATTCTAAGAAGAAAGTAGGATATCAGTTTACATTACAGTCCCCATGGGTGAGTTAAAAGAATGCAGATGAAGCTAGGCAAAAAAGTAATGATTTATAATGAAAAGTATTTGGTTTAACTTATGCATATAGATATGGTAAACAGTCTCTCCTCTTCTCCAGCTTTCCCTACCCTTGTAACTCTTAATAATGGTGTGGAGGGGCATTTTCCAAACTAGTTATTAAGTAATATTGTGATTTGTATTTATTTTACAAAAAGGAATGCTCTGAGGGAATTGCAGTTACACAGAAGAGTACAATGAGGAAGCAATGTGGTCCAGAGGCAAAAGTTTTCATTTGCATGTGGATAAAAGGAAGAGACAGAAGCATTAAACAACAACTCTAGCTCTTGTGTGGGTACCTATGATAATAGAGTTGAAGTGGTATAGTGAAGCTGCCCACCTCATTTTAAGTTTGGGTAACTTCAGCCTGAGTCAACATCACCTCCACATACACGCATAATGGCTAACATGCCTGGTCTGCCAGCTGGGGGAACCATGAGGAGATTTCCTGAAAACATGAATGGAATGAGGTATTTAGTTTGGAACTCAACGTTTAAGCAATGAGATTATAATGTTCCTGTCAAAGTAGGATTCTTGACCTTTATGAGCACTGAGACAGCAATTCATAGACCAAAGTAAAATAATCACACTGAAATCAGAAACTGGGAGGTTAGAACTGAGAATCTAGACCTGATATTGGATTACATCTGGGAAGGAAGTTCATTCAGTGAAGGGATAGAAAGAAGAATTGGACAATAGCTGAAGCTTTTGTACTAGACAGCTATTTTGTACATTATTTTGGTACTTTCCCAGTCTCGTATAAGTTGGCTAGTTGGATTGAGAACAGCATCAAACAATGAGTGATAGAAAACCATGGCATCTCAGAACAGCACGAGTAGCTACTTGGTAGAATCGCCTAGCAGCCGTGAGTGAGGGAATGATGTGGAATAAATAAAGTAAATAAATAAATAATAAAGCTGAAGATGGGGGGTGGTCAGATGAAAGTTGGTGAGTGGGAAGGAGAGGAGGAAGCAGGGGAAAGGGAGAGAATAAAGGGGTTGCCAGGAGAAGAGAAAGAGGAAGGGGGATACAGGTAAAAATGAAGAGACCTCACAAGTCCTTGCGGGTTCCCTGCTTGTACCCTTCTAAAGCTATTGAAGTCAGGGTGAAGCTACAAGTGACGAATGACACTTGAACGGTAAGTGTATTTCTCCCTGTTCACTTGCGCTCCACTCAATCCACTTGCTGTTCAAGTGTCATTCGTCACTTGTAGCTTGGCCCTCTGTAGTCTTAGAAAAGTGTAACTCTGCTTCTCATTTCACTGTCTCTTCTCCCCAATGGGTACCCAAACCAGCTGACATTGTTCTCCTCTTCTCCATTTTATCCTCACAACAATGTTGTGAGTTAGATTAGACTGAGAGAGTGACTGTGGTTTTATTATGCATGTTTTAATTTGATGGCTGCCTTGGTGTCACTTATGAGGGCAGAAAAGTAGGACACAAATTGTGTTAAATAAATAAATAGGGAACCCCCTCACATACACACACACCATGGCCGCTGAGATCCCAGAGGGCATTCATTATGTAACGGTACAGCTCATGCTTTTATTATTTTTGGAAGGGGGGGGAGTTATAAAATTGCAGATTTTCCTGCAAACTGGAACTTTTCTCAGGTTTGTAAAAAAAAAACCTATATAGTCTGTCCATGGCTCCAGTCTCTGGATTTAAGTATCTGCAGATGGGTCATGCTGAGAATTAGGTATTGACAAGTGGGGGACCCGCAAGAACTTGTGGGAGGGATCTCATTTTCCCCTCCCTCACCATGTCTTGTTTCCTTTCCCTGCCCCTCATAGTCTATCCCCCCTTTCCTCCTTCCTTCTCTCCTTCCCATCTACTTTTGTCTGATCCCTCTTCACCTCCCCCCCACCCCAGTAGTCTCCGCCCTATGGCCCAGTTTCATGGAGCTGCATGCTGGCTGAGCCAGGCTCAGTTGCATGCAAGAGAATCTTTAAGGACTTGGGGGGTACTTCACTTTTCCCTGTATATAAATCAAATGTTGTTGTTGTTGTTGTTATTATATAAGATAACTCTGCTTAGGCAGCTCTGATAACCTGTAACAATTCCATCCCAGCTGGAAGAGTGGGTGAGTTATAGGCATGAACATGTTTCTCACTGAAATACCACCTAAATAAAATGATACAAAACATGTGACATACTAATATTAAGAAGCCTTTAATATACTTTCAGTTAACAAAATGCACTTTATTCAAATGTGAAAAGAATTCTGTACATATCTGTGATTTTTTTCCCAGTTGTTGCTTGTTCGTCAATTTCTGGTGATTTAATTTTTGTTATTAATTTTAATTGTTTTAAATAAATATTTAGAAATATTCATATCTATCTGTTTTTCCGGCCATTGGCTGTCTTGCAGAGACTTCACAGAAACAGGGGGAGAGAGGGGAAAGATTAAGTAAATAATATAACTGAAAGGACATTTTCCAATAAACAAACAATACAGACTTCAGCATCAAAGAAGATTGTAACAGAGATGCTTAAATACCTACTAGTTCACTGATTACGAACAGATAACCATTTTTTTTTAATTATTGGTTTTACTGTTTGTCGATCTGTTCATAGCTGTTTTTGGCAGGTAGCATGATGGTATTCCACCTAGCCATGCAGTATAGCACAGTCAGCTTTTTGTACATGCCCATTCTCAAGGAGCCCAGTTATACTCCTTCATCCTTCTTGCATTTGGCAATTGTTTACATAAATAGTTAAATCAGTCAGAAATAAATGCTGCATTTTAATAAAATCCTGTCCTTCGTTGTTCATCAAAGTAGTCCCTAGTGATGGTAATGGCAGCATCTTTGTGCATGGGTAGTTTTGAAAAACTCAATGTGAACTTGTTCAGCAGGCATTCATGGCTGTTTGGCTTGAACCAACCACCTTAAAGGAGAGACAGAAGCTTGAGTTGGGATTTGATTCCATATAAGCTGCAGTTCCCATTTCTTTACTGCAAGCTTCTGTCTCCCCTCTAAGGTGCTACCTGCTTTCTTGAGTTGACAAATTGCCATCCTTTGTACCTGCTCTTTCTTGGGTTACCAAATGCTTCCTTAGTTCAATCTGTCTATAAAACAGGAACTTTCCCCTCATTTCTGTCTAACATTGGCCAGCAGGATTTTATGGGTAATGGATCTAATCCTTGAACATTTCATCCAAATTGGATATAAAACAAAACATTATAGCCAGGAATCTGTTTCCTATAAAAACCAGTGGGGAACAAATAACAAATAATGCAATAATGAAAAGGGAACAAATGTTAAAAGTACAAACAAAATTTAAACAACACACAAAAAAATTAAGTGGCACATTCCTACTGACTCAGGGTTCTGGAACAGGAATCGGAAATAAAAGGTTCTCTTTCTAGCTACTTGAGATTTTAAAAAATCTGTGTAAAAAGCCTCATTTACACATGTGTGTGTTTCAATTTTTCATTGTTTATGGCAACAAGGCATTTTCTGTCTATCTCGTAGACACTCTGTCTAGTAGACACTCTCAGAGTGGTGTACATAGTTGTCCCCTCTTCATTTTAACTTTGCCTTTTCAGTTCACAACAACCACCCAGTGAGGTAGGTTAGCCTGAAAGAAAGTGAATGGCCCAAGGTCACCCAATGAGTATGATGACAGCAGTGGGAGAAGGGAACTGAAAACAGGAATCCCGGTCCTAGGCTGATAATTTAAACACTATAGCACATGGATTCCCCTGTGTACAAAAAACAAGTATACAGCGTATAAAGGAACATGGGTAGGTGAGATGTCACTTTTTAAAAAAAGCGGAATCAGAGAGGAAAAAGGAATGGGAGCTAGCTTCTGTGTATTCATAATTGGTGCTTTTTAAAAAAGGTATGGTGATACCCTAGTCATGCTCACAACGGATACCCATAACTGAGTACAAAATAGCATATTAGTTCAGCACTTTGCTCACAATTGAACACATCAACTATCTGTACTAAAATCAATGTGTTTGAAGTGATGTCAGATTATATGAAAACATGACAGATGTGTCACACATGCAGATTTCTACCGATATTGTAGGTACCAAGTGATAAAAAGTCATGTATAAACTCATACTTACTGAAATAATTCAATAACTTAAAGAGGGTATACACATACTTTCTAATATGTAAATACAAACTAAGATGTAGCCTTTCTGTGATGAATGAAAAGTATTTCCATTTTCACTGCACAAAATGCTGACCTGGTTTCACTGCAGTTATCTTGACAATGGCCCTGAGAGGTAGGTTAAGCTGAAAAAATATGTCTTTATTTAAAATAATTACAATCTACTTTTTTCATGCACTGTGGAACTCCAGGTGATTTGCACCATAAAATCACTTAGATCAGGGGTCTTCAATCTTGGTGACTCTATGGGAAATCTTGGGATTTTGAGATCAGGTACTGGGCCACCACAAAACAGCTGCTAAGGGAGTCATGAACAACCATAAAATGGCTGTCATGGAGGTTGGGGCCAAACACAAATATTGAGAAATTCCAAACCAAGAATCCTGCTATGGTAGAAATTGCTGTTTCCAAATGGGAGCTTCCTGCAGAGTGCAGACATAAAGTAATGCCTCCTGAGCTCTTCTGAAGGACTTTCAGCTCCAGGGAGGTGGACAAATGCCAATATCAGTGCTTTGTTTTGCAAAAGAGATCCTTTAAGAAAGGATGAGGCGAGCACTAGGAAACAAGTGGGCATCAACTTGGAAGTCATTGACTCGGATTTTTTTAAAAAGACAGCAACATGGCCAAGTCTTCATAACGACTTTCATTTAAATTATGCTCAATATTCTCTGATGTGGGGGGGTTTCCATGCTAATTATTTCTGTCATTGATTTTTGTTTGTTTTCTTTTATACCATTTATGTGCCATTTATACATTATAAATGGCCTTTTTGCCAAATAAAGGGGAGGAAATAATATTAAAATGTGCATATTAATGGGGGAAATGGGGGCAAATATTCCATTTGAGGAAACAGAAAATGAGGCAAAAATTCAGACTCACAGGTTTGATTGCACAAGGAAACAAACAAAAAAAAATCACTGTGGGGATTTCTGAATTGAACCAGCAAGGAATCCAGAATGAGAAATCTGAAACTGAGGATGATTTCAAGTAGACTTGAAAACAATATATTATCCACCATAACTGGCAGGAGGTATTAAAGTTTTATTTGTGATAATGTATACCTGATGACGGTTCTCAAGGAATAAGCTAAACATGCAAGTTATTAATGTAAAGTGGCTCTCTCAAATTGCTGATAACTATTCATGGGAAACGTGACAATATGTCTCAAATAATGACCTGAATTTCACCAACAAAAATATACTAAGCATGATTTTGACAGATTGTGTAGGAAAGTTGGGGGGAAATTGGTGCATCTGCTTCTGCTGCAAGGGATTAATGGGAACAATTAAGAAGGATAAAGACATTGCAAAGGAAGTTAAATGACTTATTTGCATCACTTTCCAGTGCTTGCCAGGGAGACAATTATTCTTATCTGGTAATAAAGATGATGAGCTGTCAGGCACTCAGGTGTCAAAAGGGGTTCTTTTTAATGAATGCAGTAAGTAAAGAGCAACAAGTCACCAAAACTGTCAACGCGCATGCAAAAAAATAAGGGAAAAAAGTTTCATTAGAACTTTCAAGTCAAAGACTGAGAAGACAAAATCATATAAAAAAGAAGTTACCATATTAGAATTTAAGAGCCACCATTTATTAAAAATCAGCCTTCAGCATTTTACTGAATGTTGTGCAATTAGGCTCAAGCAATACTTTTATCCAATTCATACATGTGATTCAGGACTGATAATGGAGAAAACAACACAATTTCATGAGAAGAAATCATGCCTTTTCACTTAATGAGATTTCATCGATAGGATTAATTTGTAAAAAACGTTTCACTTTGGACTTTCTAAGCAGCCTCAATGTACAAGTGTAGACAGCACAGCTAAGCTGTCCTCAATGCACTATGACTGAAGAGGAATCTTGTTGATTTAGTTGAAGTTATGAGATGCCTTAGGGCAGAATGTAACAATATGGAGACCATCTGGTGAATCCACCTTTCTTCTACAGTAACATCTACTAAAAAAAAAAAAAGAACGTAAGATGACATCATTGGATTTCCCATCGACTATAGGGAATAACCCAAACTGGATGACTTGGGAAGGAGATCCATTATACTGAATTATGTATACATCTACAACATCTGTTTCAGGTCCATCTATTTTTTAATACTTCTAGGATTCATATCCCAATGAACGTCATTAATTCTGTAGGTTTTACGATTCGGTTTCGTTTTCCCGGCCATGTTGGACGCTCCTCTCCGCAGGTCCGGGAGGAAGTGCCCGAGCAGCCTGACCAGGTGGTTGACCTGCGAGGGTTAACCCCCAGGACTCCCAGTGAGGGGGTCAGGGTCCGGAGCGCTGCGGGAAGAGCCCCCTGAAGTTAATGCAGGGGGTAAATTGCCCGTCTGCTCCTACGGAGGCTGGCAGACTTGCGCAGCACATCACGTGCTGCCGGGCCATGGAGAACGGCAACAAGCAGATTTAAGGTGAAACCTGTAAGTAAGCGAATCCCTTCTGCTATTCTAAGCGTATGTGAAGGATTGGTGGGAGTTGAAGCTAAGAAGGTCTGGATATCTCCCCCTTCACTGAGTTTCGGAACTTAGTTGGCAGTCTCCCCCCCCCCCGTAAGATGGCGACAAAAAAGCAAAGCCCTGCTGTGAGCAAATCGGTTTCGGCGATGCTACAGGGGAAGGGAGACACTCTTGAAGAGGTGGTTAAATGGTCGGTCGTTGAAGCTATGAAGCCCTTTGTTGATAAGCTAAATGAAATCGGACAAAGGGTTGGCTCAGTTGAGAATGAAGTGAAAACCATTAAAGACGCAGCATCTGGGGCAGAGCAATCTGCTCGGGAAAATGCAGTACTCATGAAAGCAACAAACAAAGAAGTAAAGCTTTTGGAGAATCAACTGATAGGATTACAAGTGGATCGTGCTCAGACGGTATTGCATCTTCAGAATGTGAAGGAGGAGGAAAGTGAAAACTTAAAGGAATTGGTGTCGGAACTTTTGGCGTCATCCGCAAAGGCAACTAAAGAAGAGTTAAAGAGCGATATTCTGGAAGTCCATCGGACATCTTCAAAATATCCAACGAAGCGTCAGCTGCCTCGCGAGATTATTATTGATTTTTCATCTAAGAAGACTCGGGACACCATCTTATATAATTCGTACAATGTGGACTTGGACTTTCTGGGCAACAAGGTTAAGATATTGAAGGACGTTCCATTTTTAGCTCGGAAAAGAAGATTCAAATATAAAAGGCTTGCAGCTCTTCTGAGGAAGTGTGAAATAAAATACAAATGGTTATTTCCGGAAGGCATCTGGTTCAGATATAAAGACCAAGCCTACAAGATAATATCAGAAGTACAGCTGAGGGACTTTGTGTTTAATCATCAAGAGTTCCAGGAAGAAGAAGATTTAGAATCTGAAGGGGGGGATGGGGAGGAGGGAGTGAGCACAGCTACTGTAGCTGTTCAGAGAGAACTGAGACCAAGACCCGGGGGGGGGGGGAGAAGAAGACCTGATCCTGACTGTAGTTTGTATTTTATAAGATCTACCAATCTAATAGCATATTAGAAAGTTTAACTTTAAATAATTGTATTATGGAATACAATACTTGTATTGTATTGTATTGTATTGTATTGTATTGTATTGTATTGTATTGTATTGTATTGTATTGTATTGTATTGTATTGTATTGTAGTGTGTGTTTTTATATGTTGTTCTTTCCCTCTCCCCCTGTTCCTTTTTTCCCTCTTTTTTTTGTAGTTTTTGATGTTAGCAATTAAAAATAAAAAAAATATTTAAAAAAATCTGTAGGTTTTACAATTGTGAGTTATAAGAATGAATAGACCACTGAATTTTTTAGCACAGATTTCTATAAACCATTATCCTTCATCTTTATCAAACAGGCTTTACATTTTTAAAAAAACCAATCCTTCTACAGAGAACATTTAGCTTTTCAATTCCTGTGCAGTTTTGCCAGTTGAAAAGTTTATATCCCATGATATTATAAACTTTGCTTTTCTGGAGGGTGGAAAATCAATTAGCAGAACCATGCGGGGATAGAAAGGTTAACTCTACCCACCCCTTCCCCTTGTGCGCCCGAGCAGCCCCTTGTGGGGCTTCCCCTAGAGCCCCAATCTCACTAGTGCAAATTGGAGCACCATTCAAGAGCTGTTTGCTTTTTAAACACACCGGGAGGATCCAGTCATGGATCTCTCTCAGCATCCCATTTATTTTGGACCTAAATGACCTGCCACAGCAAAAACCCGATTACTGTCCAATGTACAGAACCAGGCCTTCTTTCTCCTCCTCCCCCACATCTTTGTCCTCACAGAGTCACAGCTTAATAGTGGGAATAACTTAGCATCTCTCGGTGAATGTCTGTTAAAGCCCATCTTCAATGTACAGAAGTAATCAAAAGGTCATGAAAAGAGGACAAGGAACTGGCTTACTGCCTTGGAATACAGTCTACTGTCTTTATCAACCTATTTGTGAGATACAGCAGAACAAAGTTTGAGCAGTCAGATAAAAATGATCAGAGATATATGAGGGAAGACGAGTAAGGCGAGGTCTGCTTTGTGTACAGAGGTGTTGCATACTAGAGATCATGATGAAGGTCTCCAGAATAATGGATGGGATTTTTAAAAAGTAAATCATGTGTTTGAGTTTATCCCTTCTCATCAGAATAAAAGCTCTTCATGAGACTAAACTACAACATATTTATCAGTAGCTAAAAGGAAAGCAATTGTTTCCATGACTCATTATACAAAACATGATGAACTCCCAGCAATGTGCTTTGGTCAAACCATGGAAGGACCATATGCAAAATATAGGTATTATGTATTGGACTCTGGATTCTAGGGCTTTCATGTTTTTCTGAAGCGCTCCATCTCAATGGTGCTACTCTAAAGAGTATCTGCATATGACTGACATGAAATTTTTTGCCAATAAAATAGCTAGATGGCAAAAATAATATAGGCAAGGGGGCAGAAATGCTTAATTCACTGTCTGGTTTGTGTATGAACCACTATGAACCAGTTACAACAATGGATATTGACAAGATCCTGGCATCTGTGAAGACACTGTGCACTGGCTCCTAGCCAATCTTGGTTGTTAAAATCATGTAAGGACCACATAAGTGAGCCCTTGAGGTCTATTGCAAATCAGTCACTAACTCAAGGCATCTACCCTCAAACACTCAAACAGGAAGTTATCTGCCCGCTAATTAAAAAACCATCTCTAGGCAAAAATGACACGGCCAGTTATTATTGAGTCACTAATTTGTCCTTTCTGGTCAAAGTGATTGAGAGAGAGGTAGCTGACCACCTCCAGGTTTCTTGGATAACTTTGGTGCTTTGGGCCAGTCAGTCTGGATGCAGGCCAGGCTATGGGATGGAGATGGCTCTGGTCGCTTTAGTTGATTATTTCCATCTGAATGAAGGCCATGCTTCTTTGTTACTCCTTCTGGATCTGTCTGCAGCCTTCGATACAATAGATCATACATCTTGTTGGGGCATTTGGAGGCAGAAGAGGGTATCAAGGGAAGTGACTTGGACTGGTTGAAATAATTTCTCATGGAATGGATTGGATGCATTGGAATTTCTCATGGAATTGGATTGGTTGCTGTTGTAGACCAGCTATCTCAAGAGTGTGAATTATGGTTGTTGTGGATTTTCCGGGCTGTATTGCCGTGGTCTTGGCATTGTAGTTCCTGATGTTTCGCCAGCAGCTGTGACTGGCATCTTCAGAGGTGTAGCACTGAAAGACAGGGATCTCTCAGTGTCAAACTGGTGTTTGACACTAAGTGTGAATTATCTTCCAGGGTTTCACAAGGCACAATATATACCTCTCCCCAAGTTATTCAATCTCTATGTAAAGCCTTTAAAATAACTCATTTGTAGCTATGGATTTGGATGCTGTCAATATGTAGATGACAGCCAGCACTATCTCTCGCTATCCAAATCTCTGCATGATGCAATAGAGGTCTTGGGTCATTGCCTAACAGCCATGGTCAAATGGCTAAAAGCAAACGAATTGAAACTGAACCAATACAAGATGGAAGTGATGTTGGTTGGGAAGGCAGAGATCTTGAAGGACATTGTACTCCCCGTTTTCCATGGAGTTCTTCTGACCCTTGCAGACCCAGTTAAGAGCCTAAGGATTATACTAGATCCAGCATTACTGTTAGAAAAAGAAGTTAAGGCAACTGCAAAAAATCCTTTCCACAAACTCAGTCTAGCTTGGAAGATGGCCTCCTACCTTGACACAGCTGATCTGGCCACCTGGATCCATTCCATGATAACATCAAGACTTGACTACTGTAATGCACTCTAACATAACTTGAAGACTCCAGCTGGTGCAGAACACTGCAGCTCATCTATTATCAGGAGCTAGGACAATCATGAATATTACCCCAATTCTGCAGTCACTCCATTGGCTACCTGTCTATTACCAGGCTCAATATAAGGTGTTGGATATCACATACAAAACTCTTTACAGTCCTGGTCCATCGTATCTATGGGACCTCCTCTCTCCTTATATTCCTCCATGGCAGCTTCACTCATCTGAACAGGACCTTCTTTAGGTGCTACATGGGCAAAATCGCCTGTATGTGTGCATTCTTTCTGGTGGCCACCATTTTATAGAATGGTCCACTTGAAGTGGTTAGAAAAGTTCCCATTGTACTAACTTTCCAGAAACTATGCAAAACTGAATTATTCAAGAGGACTTTCTACTCAGATAGGAGGACTGTAATACAGAGAAGCAGTCTCAAAGAGATACATCAGTAAAGAATAGGGAGTTACTATAGACTTTACTACTATTACTGTAAGTATGATCCAACTGGGTAGTTCCTATGTTGTTTAATATTCAGTCTTAGAACTGCTTATGCTCTGTTTCAGCATTTCTTCAACTCTGTACTGGATTTCTGTTGGTTTTAAATCTTTACAAACTTGCATGTAGATACCCTACATTATAACAGGGAGGCATTTCTTTCCAGGAGCCAGCCTCTGTGACGTAATGGTTAGACCAAGTTCTAGGAGACCCAGGTTCAAATATCCATTTTTCAATGGAAGCTTGCTGGATGACCTTAGGCTAGGTACACACTCTCAGTCTAACCTACCTCAGATTGTTGTGAAGATAAAATAGAGGAGAGAAGAATGATGTAAGCACTTTGAGTCCCCACTGGGGAGACAGAGGGGTTATAAACAAAGTAAATAAATACCAGCTTAGAAGTATTGCCCTCAAAGTGGAATAAGCTTTCTGTTGAGACACTCCATTCCTTTTGTTTGTACCTGCACTTTCAATTCTTCACCCCTGCAGTTCTCCCAGTTCCCCTTTTCCACTGGCACAACTCCTTTAAAAACCTTTAAAAACCTTCTCTAAAAGCTACAATGTTAGGTGAATCATTTTGAAAAAGTAACCATATTTTTACATGAGACAGGGTGGGGATTAAAAATGAATGAAATCTTATTACACAACTGAGTACTATTATTCTTACCTAACTCTGTGGCTAGGATCCTAGCCACTGTGAGCAGAATTCTGATTGCAAGAAAGGGCTTTCCATTCTGCAGTCTGCCTGAACACCCTGAAATGTTGCTTTTCTGTACCAGAGGACAATCTGTAGGATTGGTATAGGATGTGGCACGGTGACTGGTGAAAATCTGAGATGATCTGGAAAGAGAGCCTGCATTTCAGAACAAAAGTAGAAATGCTATAAAGAAAACAAGTAATTTTCATCAGCAGTGAATTACATTGGAAGAAATAAAGATGTTCACAGCTAAGGTGACAAATATACGTCTACCAGGATTCAGTAAATGTCAGTGGTATTACTCCCAGGATAAATCTGGCCTCAAAGAATTTGGAACGCATGAAGTGTGATGCAGTCACATAGTGAGAGTGCTGAAGAGAACTTCTATTTTGAGAAGTATTTAGAAGGCTTTCTCACAGATCCATGGAGGTCGCAAAACATCTTTATCCAGCTCCAATAAGGTCAGAGCTTGAATGACATACTTCATTTTGGTGACAGTGGAGAGGATAAATCTTAAGTATAGCCAGATGATTCTAAAGCAAAGACATGAAATGTTGATCCAAGAGTTGGGGGAAATATCCTAAAAGAAGAACCATAAAAAAAACCCTTAGGAAACTGAACAGGTGTCACTTATACAAGAGATGACAACAACAGTACTTGATTACAGCCTATAAATCTCTATGTGATAATAATAAAACAGAAGAAGAATTATTTAGTAGGATTGAAAAGGTCAAAACAAGGAGTTAGTGATGATTCTTTGTAATTGGGCTATCCTGCAACCTTAGTGCATTTTCATGCATGAGACGTAATTTCTTTTGTGTTTGTACTCTGCTTGTATAACCTATAGTGGCTAGAACTTGATTTCCACATTTGATTTCCACATTTCTGTCCTGCCTTAATGGAATTCACATGGTCACAAACAAATGAGACTCAATAATAAATTTATTGTATCCTGTGAAAGTGCCCTTACAGACTAATGGTTGATGTGTGCCTATAAAAATATAGGTAGACTATAGGTAGAGTATGATCAGAGAAGAGGCAGAGTAGTGTAATATCTAGATTGTATTGTACTATGAATGGGCAAATCCATGAAGTCCTTTGGGTACCATTGTTACTCTATCTCAGTCTAACCTCCTTCACGTTGTTGTGAGGATAAAGTGGAGGGATGACCACATATGCTGCTATGAGCTGCTGAGGAGCCATAGACTTTAGCTCAACCTCTTACCATAAATCAGAATCCTTTATACATTCAGTGCATTATTCTTCATGTTTGCAGTTTGCCATTATTAAAAGCAAGCAGAAAGTTTGAACCAGGGGCTTCTGATGGAAAGCCACCTAGTGTCTCAGTGAAAAAGGTAGACAAACAAATAAACAAACAAACACCACTCAGAGTTACAGAGAGAGGTCTGAAACAAATTCATTATTCATTCATTTCCAGCAAAGCCCCACCCTTCCCCTGGCAGACTATTAGCTTCCACTGGCCTGGCTATCAATGCTTTTACATGAGGCCAGAAGGTATAGATTCAGTGGCTTATCTGCTTTCCAAGATCCTGTACTTTGACATACCAACCTACTAGGCCTCCCATTTACCTGCCCCAGTGGGGAATTACCTGCCCCCAGCCCCAGTTCTCCAACCCTGAGGAATCAAGGAGTAGAAGAAAAAATGGCCTCCATATATGGTAAAAATTATAGATACTAGGGGGGACAGAGCATCACTGAAAAGTGACATTTCATCCTCCCAAGCCCCACGCTACCCAAGCACCACCTCTAGGCAAATGTTGGAAACCCTATTACCTACTCCCTTGTGTTTCTGCTTGCATGCTTTCTTAACCCTGCTGAGCCATAATATTAGCTCCTGATCTCTGGACACCCTCCACTGGGACCCATACATCTAGAAACCAGTAGTTATTCACTTCCTGACCATGCAAGCTTAAAGCTACAGCATCCCTGATTCAAAGGACATTCTTCTACATGTAGGCCCAGCCACATACCATTGGAGCAAGCAAAGAAGGACACTAACAAAAACCCCAAATATGGCAACCAATTATATCCTGAGAAAGACACAATTCAGGGTGTTTTTTTTTCTTATGACCTTCCAATTTCAAGTTTGTACTCACAGCAACCTCTGACGAGAGCCCCTCTTAATATACCACAAGGGATGCACAAGGGATTCACAAACTAAAAATAGTAGAACATTTGAGTAAACAGCACTAAAACTCTACTGTATTTACTCAAAAACAAAGCCTGAATGTAAGATGATCCTCTTTAAAAAATCTATATACACATATATAATTATTATTGGATATAAGTGTAACTTGTTCGCAAATGTAAGAAGACCCCCTCTTTTGTATGGCATAGCTGTGGAAAAAAATAGTTTTGCATCTGAGTAAATACTGCAGTTGCAGAACACTTTCGCCAGGTGCTCTGGGGGTAGTGTTCCTTCGCTGTTCCAGATTGTCATTATCAGAAGCTAGAGGTTAAGCATGGCAGATTAGAAAAACCTGTTCTTATGGCTTTAATTAATAGTAAAGGCTGAAGGAGACCAAAGAAACCTGATGGTAATTGTTAATGCCTAAGAGAATTACAAGGTACATTTGCCACTTCTTAGGGATGTTTTTCTTTGTTTGCTGCAATGATTTTAAATACGGACTAAAGTTGTCTGAAAAGAAGAGCACCTTCTTGTGCTGTCTGCTGATAAGCAGAACTCAAGGATCTCACAGTGCAATCTTAATCTTAGAAGGATATGACACTACTTAAGAGAATGCACTGTTAGAAGAGAATAACTTGTAGGTGGCAGGTTGAGCCTATAATCGGCCTTAAATGAAGAGCAATGAAAAGGTATCTTATATATGATTACTGAATCAGAGACATGTTTCTTTTTCCTAAACTTGCCTTGCAGTCTACTGAGAAAGCAGGTTTCAGGGCTGCTCTGGTTCTGGTTCTGGCACTTTCCTTGGCCATTCTTGTACATCTGCTTGGGTCCAATTGTGTCGTACGGAAGCAGAAGAGTCCTTGCACAAAGGGATGCAGCACATTTTGCAGCAATCATGTCCAATGGTTCATGTTCAACTGGCTCAGTTGGGAAATGATTTCCTCAAACGTCTGCTGAACAGGTTTGCATTGAGTTTTTCCAAAAACTAGCACATGCATGAAAACACTGATAATTCAAACAGATCAGCAGCCGTTGATAACATGAAGGATTAATTAGATGAACTCCAAACAGCAGGATTTTTTAAACTTAGCATTATTTATGACTGATTTATATAACTTGTGGCTGATTTAACTGTTTTTTTAAACTCTTTGGCAAGAGGAGTCGTGGTGCTGCAAGGGCTGCTGGTGGTGAGAATGTGCATGAGAAAACAGGTGATTGGGCCATATGATATCGTTAGGAAGGAATAGTTGAATAGCTGGCGCAAGCTGCTGAACAACCATGATCAGGTAAATGAATGGACGAACAATCCACCGAAAAATTGGCTCCCTGTGTGAAAGCAGGATGTGAGCTCAACAGGCGAGTGTTTGAGCAGGATAGTAGTTCATGATTTGAGATGAAGCTTCATCAGTCCTTAGAGCCAACATGAGATGCTGAGGCAGCTCTGGAACTTGTCTGTGAGATGTAGAGCTATTTAAAAGAATGCAGCGCTCTGTAGAGGTGGCAGAATTCCAGATCCTACTGCTTAAGACTTTCGGAGGGGTGCCATGATGTTGAAGCCTCCTACAAAAACCCTCCCTGCCTTTAGCAAACCAACAAATCCAGGAGAGGGCTACTTCGGCTTTGATATACTAGCTCACTTCATGGAGATATTCAGTGAAATCCTAAGTAGAGTTATTAATGGGCTTAGACTGGAGTAACTCTGCTTAGGATTTCACTATGTATATGGAAAGCCATCAACATTATTATTTCCATACACAAATACTTGCTTTGAATTTGTACATTTTACTGCACCAAATCAGAAACTCAGAGGTTCAAGATACACCAATTGTTGTCATCTCTACCTAATATGCTTCTTTTTAAACTATAGTTAAAGATCTACTGATGCCCATCATTGCTCAAATTGAACTTAGAAGTGGTAATTCCTTCCTGCCCCTGGTCCAAATTTCTGCTTACCATTACACATTCCAGCTGTCCCCATGTGATCCATACAGCTATGTTGGAGCGTGCAGGAGAGAAATATTCATCCCTCTGGTGGTACATATGTTTCCAGATTTATAATGGTATAAAGAAATAGAGGATTTGTGGTTGTAATATCATCTGACTTCTGTACTGGAGTAGAATATACCTTCTTTGCTAGAGGAAAAGAAATCACCTCCTTGGCGTCTATGTTAAGAATAGTGGCATTGATAAAATTGTATCTGTTATCTTTAAAATTGCTTTAAGCTAGAAGCTGGGCTAACAAAGGACAGAAGTTGCTTTCATATTAGCATATATGTCATGTTTAATCAATCAAAGGAGAACTGTAATTACTTTACTCTTTCCTTAGCAAACTTTAAAGAAGGGAAGCCATGAACCTATAAAAGTAAGTGTCATCCTGTTGGGATAGTTAGGGTTTTACAGGTAATTTGTTACAGATTTTATGCAGATAGCTGATAATTATTTCCTTTCATGCTCATCTGCCATCCTCCCATCTACTTCTTAACACAGACATAAGGAGTGCAGATGCAAAGACCAAATCTGTGTAACTGTATGGATTCTGAAAAAGAAAAAAAAACCCTGATGTATACATCACAAGACTGTTTATTGGCCAACAAGCTGCTCTTGATATAGCTAGTGAATGGAGAAAACACAACGGTGCATCAACTTAAGCTGTGGATTTTGTGACTCTAAACACATACGGTTTCAACAACCTAAATAATGCAATTACTTTGCATGCTGTACAGTAGGTTCTAGACTTCTGTTCACTTTGCATTGGTGAGACTATTGCTAAATTGAAAGGTCTGACCCTACCCCAAAAAAGCCGTCTTTCAATTTGATAGTAGTTAAATTGAAGGCTCCGACCCTACCACTCTGCCGTCAAAAAGTTCATTCACTTCAAAGTGCCTCATGTTGGTAAAGCACTTTATGGATCAGGCTGCAAGTGACTGTTTCTTTCTGCACTGAACCCTTGATTAGCTGTAGCCCGAATGACCCAGAAAAAAGGAATGCATAGCTGCACTGAAAATGACTTAAATTGTCGAAAGACATTGAATTGCCTGTACCACAATCAGATGAATATGTTTCAGAATATGCTAAAATTGGCACAGCTGTTTGACTTTAGAGTTCAGTTCCCTCACCCTAAAATGGTCTGTATTTTTCTGCTTCACGGATTAAATCTCTACACTGGGAAATTTTTGAAAGAACATCCAGAAAAGAAAACAGGAGAGTATTTCAATAAAATGGATTTGATATAATAGTTTGCCTGAGTAATACAAAGAGTTCCTTTTTCTCATACTCTTCAGAATCTGATTACAGGACTACAGTCATTTTATATGCCAAGGAGATCAGAGCAATAAGCATAGTTCACCCCTCCTCCATTTTATCCCTGTGAGCTGGACAGGCAACAAAAATGTGACTAGTCAAGGCTCACCCAATGAACTTAATTTTTCAATAGAGGATTTGATGCTGGGTCTCCATTATCCTAGTCTGAGACTCTAGCCACTACACTACACACTCTCTTTCTAATATTTCTATATGTTTTCAAAAATGAGGCCAGTTTGTGAATGACATCTATGGGCATCTCAGCAGTCAACACACAGATCATCTGTTGTCTGAAAAGTTGTAATAAAGGGTAAAATCCTTTAATTTTACTACCCCAAAGGGACTTGAACCCAACTTCAGTCAGGCACTCCTCAACCTTGCTTAGATGAGAATTTTCTGCTCATTGAACAACTGTATTGCCTTTTAATGTCATTTGTATTTTTTATTGATATGAGTGGCTTTGGGAGTCCATTTCCAGGTAAAAGTCAACAAAAACATTTTTATTTAAAAATTGTAATGAATTTGTATTAATCTTATATTGCTATTTATATCTCAATTGCATTGCATTATAGTGAAAATGAGGCTAAAGATGTTCGGTTTATAGATAGCTGTTCATGACATTAATTGCCAAGAAACAAAATTCATGTAATCTAACGTTAACTGAGGCACAGTTCTTTCTAATGGAAACACCCAGAGCTGAGAGTAGTAACATTATGATGTCAAGTGATCTATGTGAACCCATCTGCATTGTTCACTGGATGCGAAAAGATTTCCAGTGGCTCCATCTTGCTACACCCATACAGGCTCATGTGGAATCTTTCAAAATTGCTAGCAATACCCGTAAAATATATGTGCCATATTCTTCAGGGGATTATGCAATATTTCTTTATTGAATTTTCTTTAAATCAGTCATATGTAGTTTTGCTGCATGATGAAACAGAACATCAAAGCCACATTCAGACATACTTCAAGTGTTTCGGCAACCACTTTGCCAGGGCATCATCATGAGCAAAAGTGTTATGCTGATGTCTCAATCAGACCCAGTTTGTCACCAAGGAACAAAAGCTCTGCATTGAAGTTGCAAGTTTGATATAGTGGTTAAAAGTGGCCGGACTCTAATCTGGAGAGCTGGGTTTGGTTCCCCACTCCTCCACTCAAAGCCAGCTGCGTGACCTTCGGTCAGTCACAGCTCTTTCAGAGCTCTTTCAGCCCCACCCACCTCACAGGGTGATTGTTGTGGGGATAATATAACATACTTTGTAAACCGTTCTGAGTGGGTGTTAAGTTATCCTGAAGAGCAGAATATAAATTGATTATTGTTGTTGCTGTTGTTAAAACTATACATTTCAGTGGGGACCCATAAATAGATGTCTCCATGTGTAATTTTACTCCTTAAAAGCAGCCATCAGGGGCGGGGGTGATGATTTGGATCAGGAGTATAATGCCAGGAAAGGTTGGTGAACTCTCCCCCCCCCCCGGTACACACACAGCATTTCCTTGGGGGACATCCCTTACCATACCCAAGTTGTTATTATTAGCAACAATATGACAATATGGAGGATTTCCTGGCATCCATGCTCCTTGCATGGTTTCCCTTGGTTAGCTCTGATGCTTTGCTCCAAACTTCCCAGAAACATCAAACTGGATTTACCCCAGTGTGGATGGAAAGAGGCAGATTTCTGCACTTCCCTGCCCACATTCAGCATCATATTCTGGCCTATCACTTTGCACCTGCAATTCTCCCCCCACCCCAACAAGCAGTGGGCTTTTTGTTTCTTTTTTTAAAAAAATGGCTAGAAGCTATATCACTGCAGTTAAACACTTAGTACTGATTTTTTAAAAAGCCCTCTGGTGGTCTGGTGCCAGCCAATCAGAGGAGACTTCATTCACACACACCCAGCCCCCCCCCCACCTACTTTCCACAGAGGCCAGCATTTAAACTCATAGCAACAATTATTTTAAAAAAACCCATTAGCAAGCAGAGATAAAGTTCAAATTAAATACATTGCATGTATAACATTACAGTCTTGCACCAAAATTTAAAATCCTCCTCATGCTTCCTGCCAGAGAGGTGCTGATCTTCATTGCTAGGATCTGATACTGTTCTACATCTTTGAGCTTTTTTCAGTTCCTGGTTGGAGCTGTACCTTATCACTTACAGTGTGAAGCCTCTGTGAAGACATACCCTAAGAACCTGTTTTCCTTACTATGCCATCAGAGCAATCCTTGCAAATTCACTCAAATTTAAGCTGTTGATTTCAATGGGTAGACTGGAATAACTCTGCATAGGATTGCGCTGAACATCTACTATGACTGATCATAAGCATTTGCTTTGGTAGAAGTAAAATGCAAGAGGAAAATGTAGTTTATGGCATCACAGCTGTTGTATTGTAGTAAACTACACCAAGATTGATTATTTAACCACTATAAGGACATGTAACATTTGTCCCTAATTTGCTGCAACTACTCATTTCATGTAGTTATACATACATTTGCTTATGTTTCAAAACAATGAATTACAATTTAATATTTTTCCTAAAGAAATGCTGCAGTTCATACACTTTATGACAAATGAATTTATGGTTTAAATTATTACAGAACCTGAGGGAACTTTCTTTCACAATCAGTGGCATTTAGGAGAGAGGGAAAAGAGAAATGTGATCTTTACTCGGTAGCAATATAAAAGGTATGATTTCCTGGTATGGTTCAGAGTCCTTCACAACTGAGGTTCCTGTAAAAAAATCTGACCATTCTTAAAGCAGAGCCTCAGCATGTTCCATGAAAACACACAGGAAACTCCCACTGTTACTGGCTGATGTGTTAAGAGAAACACATACACAAACAGACACTTCTGAATTAGCTAGGGTCTAATAATTTGCAAAATTTGCACTTTTAAATTTGGATTTCAGGAATGTCGTAAATACCTGTATTCAATGGTATTCAATAATACTAGGGTTCCCCAATAATGTTCAGGTTTTCCTGAGATTTCAGAATTCGTTTCAAGGTGTTATCAACCTAATGGCACCAAAATGGCAGGAGGGCCTGGGAAATGTGTAGAATCAAAGAAAAAGAAGTTGCCTGCTGATGGTAAGAACTCAAACATTAAAAATTACTTGGATTTTTTTTTAGATGTATGTGTGTATTTTTCATAATGCCAGAAAATCATGGTAATGGCCTAAAACAGCAGTTTTCATGAGAATTCCTTGAGAATTCCAGAATCATCTCTAGTTGATGGTCTCCTCCTGATTGTAGACAAAGGCCATGCTTTTTCATTGCTCCTCCTGGAGCCTTCAACACAGTAGACCATGCCATCTTGTTGAGGAGTTTGGAGGCAGAAATGTATATCAAGGGATGTGCCTTCAATTGGTTTAAATTGTTTCTCGTGGAATGGAAGCAAAGAGTTGCTGTTGGAGGCCAGCTACCTATAGAGTAGAAATTATTTTACAAAAGTTATTCAAGAGGGCTCAGATACGAGGGCTGTACTGTAAGGAAGTGTTCTCTAAGAGATGCATCAGTAAAAGGATAGGGTCTGTAGATTTTACTACTATAAATTGTATGTTGTAAGTATGGGTAGTTGCAAATTTGCATTTATATACCTTTTTACATTGTTAATCAAAATGCCTTTGAAATTAATTGTACTAACTCACACTGTATAGTCTGCCTTGACTCTCAGTGAGAAATGTAGACTATTAATAATGTAAATACACAAAAATAATGTAAATAAAAAATCTGGATTCAGGCCTGGCTTTGGGACAGAAATGGCCTTGGATGCCCTGCTTCATGACCATCAGTGGGAAGTAACAAGGGACAGCATCCCTGTGGATTCTACTGGACCTCTCCGGGGTTTTCAATACCATCAACTATAGTATCCTTCTGGAGAGACTGGCTGAGCTGGGAGTAGGGAGCCCCATGCTTTGATGGTTCATCTCTTACTTGACCTACCTATTCCAGAAAGTGATGCTGGGGGACTGCTGCTTGACCCCATGACATATATGCTATGGGGTTCCACAGGGTTCCATCTTACTTCCCATGCTATTTAACATCTACATGAAATCAGTGAGAGAGGTCATCCAGGGATTTCAAGTGAGGTGCCATCAATATATGAATGATACCCAATCCTATTTCTCCTTAACAGCTGAGCCAGGTGGGTCTGTGGAAGTCCTGAATAGGTGCCTGGGGAATGTAATGGGATGGATGAATCTCAGTCCAGACAAGACTTGTGTGCTGTTGGTTAATGGGGAAGCTGCTTGAGGACTGCTGAGCCAGCCTGTCCAAGAAGGGGTTGCACTCCTCCTAAAGGAGCAGGTCTGTAGCTTGGGGTTAATACTAGAACGTGACCTATGGCTGGAGGCTCAGGTCCCCTCTGTGGTACATAGCACCTTTTATTGGGTCTGGCTGGTTTGCCAGCTATGGCTGTTCCTCAAAAAGCATTGCCTGGCCACAGCGATCCATACTCTGATCCCATCCAAGTTAGATTACTCTGATGTGCTCTAAGTGGGGCTGACTTTGAAAATGGCTCAGAAACTTCAATTGGTCCAAAATGCAGCAGTCAGGTTACTGTTGGGTTCGTTACAGGACTTGTATCACCTCTGTGCTGAAAGATCTGCACTGGTTACCCATCTGTTTGGGGCACAATTCAAAGTGCTTGTTCTTACTTTTAAGGTTCAAAATGGCTCTGAGCCAGGGTGCCCAAAGGATGACCTCCTCCCATACTACCCAGCCTTTCAATTCAGATCTGCCTGTCAAGTCCTGCGCTCT
Organism: Eublepharis macularius; assembly: GCF_028583425.1. Lineage (NCBI taxonomy): Eukaryota > Metazoa > Chordata > Lepidosauria > Squamata > Eublepharidae > Eublepharis > Eublepharis macularius. The sequence continues at coordinate 169,314,725 of NC_072791.1, read as the reverse complement.
GTTCCCCTGCCCTCTAGATAGTGACTAGAGACAGGGCATTTTCTGTGGTGGCTCCTCACCTTTAGAATGCCCTTCTCTCTTGAGGTTTGCCTGGTGCCTACTTTATTTTCTTTTTACCCAAGATTTTATTTAGAGGTTTTATCTTATCAGCTTTTAAATAGTCGGCTTTGTTTTATGGATACTTTTTATGCTGCTTATGTGTAATGGCTTGCTTTTTAACAGCTTGATTTTGGGACTTTTTTTTTTTTTAAAGCCTTTAAGAAAAGGCAACATAGGACTATTCTAAAGTAATTAATTAATTAAAGAAGAATATAATGGTGATTGTCATACGGATCTACTATAGCTAGCTAACACACATAGTGGTTCACACCCATGTTCATTATATTTTGCAGCTATGACACATTATTAAAGCAGAACTACAAGAGATGGCATGAAATTTGCGTCTTCAGACACATCAATGCTAAACTTCTGTAAAGTGTGAGTTGGTGATTTTGATTTTTTTAAAAAAGCAATAGGTGGGTGTGAACTGTTTGCCTGTTACTTTCTCCCTTCTGTCTCCCCCCACCCCACCCCACCCCACCCGCAACTCAAAATAAGCTCAGATAGAAAGAAAATATATTTTACATTTTGCTTTAACTGGTTTTGTGATGTGAGTTTTAATATTCTGCTTTTAATTGTTAGGCACTTCAGAGGCCGTGATTGGATAGAAATGCAGAATATGAATGAATGAATGAATGAATGAATGAATGAATGAATGAATGAATGAATGAATGAATGAATGAATGAATGAAAATGGTCTAGAGGAAAATGATGCAGAGAGCTTGAAAAAGCATGCAGAAAATGTGTCTTTCTGCTCTGCTCCCCTATACTGGTGTTTGATGGTGTCCTGCTTTTGAAGACGTGGGCCTGCCATTGTCATGTCTAGCTCTACCCTTAGAATGTGCTTGTATTTCTCTGAGCTGTAGCACTGAGGCTAAACCTACCTCATATTAGTTGTGAGATTGAATGAGATAATTGGCCCACTTTAGCTGTTGTATGTAGTGTTACATAAAATTGTGCTGAAAACTCTCATGTGCATAAGGTCATCTTGTTCCACAAATTGTGGGTCTTTGGTAGCCACCAATAATACTTTGTCTGCCTCTGACCTCTTCAGATGGTAATTAAAAAGCAAATCAGCAGGGCAAATCGAGAGCAGGTGATGACAAAGACAATTCTTGCAGACAGCCATTGGCTTAGATGGATTTAAAAGGCGATTGGATAGATTTATGGTGTGCAGGTCTATTGTTGAGTATTCGCCATGATAGCTGAATAGGGCCTCCCAGTTCAGAGGTAAATTACCCTCAGATGCTGAGGAGCCATTAGCAGGTGCAAGCTGTTCCCCGTGGGCTTTGCTTGTGAGTTTCTTTGGGGCATCTCACTGGCTACTCTTGGAAGCAGAATGCTGGAGTAGATAGACCTTTGGTCTGATTAGTTATAGCTATTCTTGTATTCTTATAGATTTAGGTAAAGGGATACATAATCATCTTCCTCTTGCATAATTTTTCCCCACGCCACTGTCCAACCCCCTGATTCCAGTGTATGTTTAAATAAATACAGAACTTGGATGTAAATGAATAAAAAGGTATTTATATTTACATTGCTAATTAAACATACACTTTGCATTTTTGTAAGAAAGAAAGTTATTTGTTGTAGCCTGGCTTGTTAGCACATCTTAGGAACTGGGAGACATTAGCAGAACACATTGCTGTATGGAATGGCCATATTATCATTTTGATTTAAAAGCTGTCTACAATAATGAGCTCAACATAACCTTTTGCCCCATTAGACTTCTACAAAGGAATCTATCTGGCCGAGGGTTAAATGTAGATCACACAGACGCACAATACAGTCTATACACTTTCCCTTCAAACAGTTGTGAGAGGAAAAAGACTTGCGAAATCACACCTCACTTATTTTTTTTAAGTAGTACATGTGGTTTAACTTTGCACCCACTTTTCTACTGGAAGCCTAACGTTAGCACCCAAAGACACCTGCATTATATTAGGAAAAACAGTTTAGACACCAAACAATGGAACAAACGCACTGGATTATTGGTTGGTCTACAGATGACTAACAGAATCAAGGTATCGGTTTAAAAATACACTGGCTTGGCAAAACGTAACCCTACCCTATTTTTTTCATGCTGCAGAGGACTGCACAAAATCTAAAGATGGAAAAAGCCTTCATGGGGTAGTTAAAACTGCAAACAACATCTTGCTTTTATGTGACCAGCACCTGAAAATTCATGTCCACCCATTTGACAGGGGCATTTTTGTCATTCCACAGTAGCAAAACAAGTGCAAGATTTGACGTGGTCTGCACATGTGGCCGTCAAGGGCACCAAGGTTTGCTGGAGGGTCACCCTTTTTTGGCTCTGGATCAATTTCACGGTCTCAGCTGTCCAGATGATTTGCAGAGAACCCCAGCAGAGAAGAGCAACCTGCTGTGAATCATCATCATCCAAACAAATTTAAAAACCTGGTAGTTGCCCTATGTGATGTCCTATAATATTCAAAACTTTTAAAATCACTTTAGCTAGTTATGTTCTTGTGATTTTATTTACTTGTTTGACTGGCTATAAATTACTTTTGTGCCCTAATCTCCAATTTCCAATATATGCTTAATTGCCCTATGCAATATTAAAAAAACAGAGTGAGAGATAATAGATTTTTGAAATAGCTACTTTTGATGTACTGCTCTATTAGCATGCATCTGTGGATGGCACTATTTTATACAATACATGATGTGCGAATTCATTTTATCCTGCCCAACTTAGAGCTTTGAAAAAAGCTGGCTTGTTATGGATTACCATCAGTGATGCATTTTTACTTGTTTTTGTCCAGTGTACGTTGTGTCTTTAGCCAACAGATATGATAGAAGTGGAGTGTGCTGTTGTGGATGGGCAGACTGCTGCTCCTTCCATTATTAATCAGACATTATCAATCTTTTGTTCTCCAGTAGTGGATCCATTTTACATGCCAACAACATGTTGTTTTCTCCTATTACTCTGCATTAATACATTTCATTTTCTGAGTGGGAAAATTGGGTGCCAAATCATGCCGTGTAACACATGCAGCATTTCTAGTGCAACCTTCATGTTTAAGGAAACCTAATGGCATCTTTCCACCATTAGCTCTATTGCAAAAATAATGCCCAATGTGATTCAAATTTACCTTCCTTGTAACGTATTAAATTAAAATTGCTTTTAGTGTTTTGTAATTACTGAGCTTTTCTTCTTTTCCATAAGAATTTTTGAAAGAAATAAGGAACAGTTCCTTGATATAAGGCACAGGAAACAAGCCTAAAAAGTAGGCATGTACCTACATATATATCTACTATATGTAGAGCAGATAAGTACAGTAGTTATGTAGGCATCCCGTGGCTTTAACTGCCTTGGCATAAACACAGTCAAGTACATTCTGATGGCCTTCATTGGCAACCCAGCAGCCCAGAAGATCACTAATCACTCAGTTAGACACCTTAAATGGAATCAGAAAGAGGCACTGGATACATTTACAGTGCAATCCTAAACAGATTTACTCCAGTCTAAGCCCATTGAAATCAATGGGATTAGACTGGTGTAACTCTTCTTAGGACGGTATATGGGGGGCCCAGACTTACCTGCGCCTCCTGTTGCCGCCGGCGGGCGGAGGAGCGGGAACCGCGTCGGCCACTTGCTCGCTGGCTCGCCCGGCATGCTCCGGGCGAGCCAGCGACCAATCGGTTCAAACTCCGGGCCAGCCAATCGCGGCGGCCCGGAGTCGAGCCGGCGGTGGGCGGGGCCAGCCACGCGGCCTCAGCGGCGGTTCCCTCCAAGGTCCGGCGGCCGGGTATTTAGCCGGCTGCCAGACCCGCCCCCGCCCACTTCGGCGGCGGCGAGCGAGCAGAGCAGTCGGCTCCGCACGCAGAGGACGGCGAAGAGCGGCGGAGAGAAGGTGAAGAGGCATCGGAAGCCTGGGCGAGGCGCGCGGCGGGACAGGTTGCTTTGAGGGGTTTAGCTGAGCCCCTTGTGGCTCCTGTCTCGGCCCCGCGGGCCCGGCAGAAGAGGAGGCGCCGGGGAAGAGGCGCAGGCAGTCGACGGCGGCCGGGCGGGGGTGGCGAGGGCGCTAACAAGGCAGCCAGCAGGGCGGGCTTCGAGCGGCGGGAACTCGCTTCTCCCGGCCTTTCCTCTTGCCCAGCTTCCCTGTCCCTCCCGGGCTGTGCTGGTTGGTGGGGGGTGGCCATGGCACCAGGCAAGAAAGGTGCCCCAGCGGGGGCCAGCGCATGGGGCACGCCCGCGGGGGCCCGTAAAGCGCCCAAAGGGGCTTCTAAAAAGGCCCCACGTGTAAAGGGGGGCGATAGGGGTGGCAGGCCCGGGTCAGCGGCGGGGCCGTCGGGCCGCTGCAGGCCAGCACCCGCCTCCCCATCCACGTCCACAAAGAGGGCGGCCTCCCGCAAGGGGGGGCCGCCTCCCAGCCAAGGGGCGGGGGAGGCTGCATCAAAGGGCAGGCAGGCAGGCAGCCAGAAAGGGGCCACCACTAGAGGGCCCAGAGCTCATGCAGCGGGGAGGGCTAGGGGCCTGGGGACGGCAGGGGAGGCCAGCCCCAGTGCCCTTTTAGATATTTCCCGGGCCCTGGAGCGCCTGACCGAGCGGGTGGAGCACCTGGGAAACACTGGGCCGGGGGCAGCTCAGCCCACCCTTGAGCTTGGCATGGCCCCTCAGCGCAAAACGCAGGAGAAAGCAAAGAGGGGGCGCGGAGGCACTCGGCAGCAGCAAGCCCGTTCCCCCTCCAGCTCGGGGAGCAGCAGCAGTGGGGAGCGCCGGAGGCCTTCCAAGCGCAGCAGGACATCTCGCCGGAAGGGGAGACGCCGCCATCACCGGGAGGAGACAGACAGCGACTGGACATCAGGTGAGTCCTCCTCTGCAGAGGAAGGGGCAGAAGGGGAAGATTATTGGGAGGTGGCAGCCAGGGTCCCAGGCCTCCCAGGCTGGGCCCAGCGGAGGAGGGACAGGTCGCGGCCAGGGGAAGGGGATCCCAGGGAGGTTTGGGGGTCCGAGGAAGCCCCCCCACGGGTTGCCCCTTTCACGGACGACGAGGACCCCCCGGGGATTCACTTGGCCCACAGGGTCAGGGAGCGCATCCTGGACGGCTACTATGTAGACGTCCTTTCCCTGCTCCGCCCAGAGGCGGAGGATGGGAGATGTGCACCTCCGTCCAAGAGAGATAAGCGGGGGGGCAAGAAGGAGGTGGCGGAGCGGTCATTCGCCAACTGGCTCGAGGGATTTATGGTCTACATGGGGGTCATCCAGGCCGCGTACCCTGAGCGAGGATGGCACCTGACCAACCACCTGGGGAATGTCCTGAGGGCCCGGGCCTTGGCAGGAGAAGCCGCTGCTATGGATTATGATGAGGCCTTCCGGAAAAGGGCCTCCCACAACCCCAGGGCCCGGTGGGACCTCATCAGCCAGAAGCTGTGGCTGTGGCTGGTAGGCCCTCACATGAAGGGAAAGGGAGACTCCCTGCGGGTGGGCCGGTGGCAGCCTCGCAGGGACAGGGCACGGGGCGTGTGCTGGGAGTATAATCAGGGAAAGTGCCAGCGCTCGAAATGCCGCTTCGAGCACAATTGCGATGCCTGTGGTGGGCCCCACCCACGCCCGTCCTGCCCCCGGGGGGGGAACCCTTCACACCCCTTTTGCGGGGGCCGGTCCTCCAACAATTCTCGCAAGGACGGGGGATCGGCCTCAACCACCGCACAGCCCTCCAGCAGTAATTAGTCCCCCCCTCGAGGGGTTGGGGCTTGCCCGTACCCCGGTTCAGCTCCGGGCCCTGCTCCCCCTGTTGGCGCGCTATCCCAACAGGGAGGCCGCGAAGTTTTTGCGGGAGGGATTCGCTGTGGGTTTTCGCATCCCCTACACGAGCCCGCGGGTGGCTTCCTCATTGGGGAATCTTAAATCCGCCAGGGAGCTCCCTGAGGTGGTGGCGACCAAGATCGCCAAGGAGGTAGCAGCCGGACGCATAGCAGGCCCCTTCTCCAGCCCGCCCCTACCTAACCTGAGGGTGTCACCCCTGGGGGTCGTCCCTAAGAAAGCCCCAGGGGAGTTCCGGCTTATACACCATCTGTCATACCCGAAGGGGTCCTCGGTCAACGAGGCCATCCCCTCTGAATTGTGCGCGGTCAGGTATGCGTCTTTCGACCATGCAGTGCGCCTGGTCAGGGCTTGCGGGCAGGGGGCCCTCATGGCCAAGTGTGATGTTCAGTCGGCTTTCCGTTTGCTGCCAGTTCACCCGGGGGATCATTGCTTGCTGGGTTTCAAGTTTCAGGATCGCTGGTACGTGGACAAGGCCATGCCCATGGGGTGCTCCGTCGCCTGCGCGGCCTTTGAGACCTTTAGCACATTCTTGGAATGGGTAGCTAAGGACCGCATGGGGTCTCCATTTATTACTCATTACTTGGATGACTTCCTCATCATGGCTCCGCCCAACAGCTCGTGCTGCGCTACCCGGCTCAGCACCTTCCAGGCCTTGGCCGCTGAGCTGGGAGTCCCCCTGGCCCGGGAAAAGACCGAGGGCCCGACCTCGCGACTCACCTATTTGGGGATCGAGCTGGACTCGGTGGCCGGGCTGTTCCGCCTCCCCAAGGATAAGCTTGCTCGCCTGCGGGACCTGATCACCAGCATCCTGCCCCGCTCTAAGTCCACCCTTAGGGAGCTGCAGTCCATCATCGACCATCTTAATTTCGCCTGCAGGGTGGTTTCCCCAGGGCGGGCCTTCTGTGCCCGCCTCGCGCAGGCCTGCCGGGGGGTCACCTCCCCTCACCATCGGATACGGATCACCGCAGGCCTCAGGGCCGATTTGCGGGTCTGGCTGGAATTCCTGGGCAAATTCAATGGGATCTCTCTCTGGCAGGACCCACTGGACCTAGGGACAGATCTGCAGGTCCATTCCGACGCCGCCGGGAGCCAGGGGTTCGGGGTCTATTTCAGAGGCCGCTGGTGCGCCCAGCGCTGGCCGGCCGCGTGGGCGGGGGCCGGAATCCTCCGGGACCTGACCTTCCTGGAACTGTTCCCCATCCTGGTTGCCGTGTCCATTTGGGGGGAGCTCCTGCGGGACAAACGGGTCACATTCTGGTGCGACAATATGGCGGCAGTGAAGGTGATCTGCCGCCAGTCTTCTCGCTCTGAGCGGGTTATGCATCTGGTCCGCCGTTTCGTATTATGCGGTCTTGATTTTAACATCACCTTCCCTGCCCGACACATAGCAGGGGTAAGCAACGACCTGGCAGACGCATTATCTCGCTTCCAGATGGAGAGATTCTTCTCGCTGGCGCCGGAGGCTCATCGAGAGCCCGACCCATTCCCGGAGGAACTGTGGCAACTTGGAGGGAGTCCATAACGCAGGGAGTTCTGTGCTCGGTGGCACCTTCCACCCTCCGGGCCTACACCGCGGCGGCATCCAGATTTCAATCCTTTTCCGAGGGCTGCGGGGGTGGGGCGGCGGGGCCGGCAACCCAAGACACAGTTCTGCAGTATTTGGCCCACCTCCGCGAGCTGGGCCTATCTACCAGGACCATGCGGAGGGACCTGTCAGCTATCGCCTTCTTCTGCAAGGCTGCAGGTCACCCGGACCCTTGTGGCGGCTTCTTGGTGCGCAGAGCGGTGGAGGGTTGGGCGCGGCTGGCCCCCCCCTCCTCCAGACCACAGGCGGCCCATTACCTTAGCCATGCTGAAGGGGATCCTCCGCGTTGTGCCAGACCTCTGCTGGTCCCCCTTCGAGGCCCAGCTGTTCCGCGCAGCCTTTTTATTAGCCTTCTTCGGGGCTTTCAGGGTGGGCGAGCTGGTCTCGGGCTCCCGGTCAGGCGACGGGGCCCGGGCGCTGCGGGTTAGCGACATTGACTGGACCCCTCGCCGGGTCTCCATCACTGTGCGCCATTCCAAAACGGACCAGCGGGGGAGGGGGCACACCATCACCCTGTGGCCCTACAGCAACCGGGCCCTGTGCCCGGTCCGGGCGGTGGGCGAGTACCTGGGCCTGCGGCCTGACCTCCCCGGGCCACTCCTCGTGCACAGGGATCACTCCCCCCTCACCCGCTACCAGTTCGCGGCGGTCTTGCGCTCCTGCCTACGGGCCCTGGGGCTCCCCTCCCAGGATTTTGGAACTCATTCCTTCCGCATTGGCGCAGCCACGGAGGCGCATGAGCGAGGTCTGCCCACTGCGGCCATAAAGGCCATCGGGCGGTGGCGGTCCAGGGCGTTCCAGACCTACATTCGCCCTTCGGGCGGAGCCGGGCATTAATTTGCGGTCTTATGCTTTTCTTTGGTAGGGCGGAGGAGAACAGTGTGGATCTGCGGGCACAGCATCATGCACTGGGCTGGCAAGTACGCGGAGGCATCTGGCTGGGGCCGGCACGTGGGCCTGGAGGAACACCTCAACCTTCGCTGGCTCGGCATGCGAGGAATGCTATGGGAGGCCCTGGTCCCCACGCTGCAACGGCAGGCGCGCCAGTCCGGTCCACCGGATGCGTTGGTCATACAGCTGGGCGAGAACGATCTGGGCAAGCGAGAGGGCCCGGAACTCAGGCGAGCCATGTGCGCCGACTTGGGATTCCTGTAGGGTCTCTTCCCACAGACCGCCATCATTTGGTCAGACTTACTCCAGAGGTGTTGCTGGCGGGGGGCCCACTCCCCCGGGAAGATGGAAACCGTCAGGCAGAAGCTGGCGCATGCCATGGGCCAACACATGGCGGCAGTCGGAGGCTCCCTGATCACTCACTGGGACATTTCACATCGTGTGCCCCCCGTTTCGTCCGGACGGGGTTCATCTGTCCAGCTGGGGCAATGACATCTGGTTGCAGGACCTGCGGGATGGCCTGCTGGAGTGGCTACAGCGGTAGGAGTGTTGGCGGGAGCCACTTGTGGCTCTGGTGGCGGTTGGGCATTGGATCGGATCCCATTTGTTGGGGAGCCGGGCCCTCGGGCGCAGGCTCCCCAGGCAGGGGATTCCCATAAGGAATCTTGGGAGGGAGTATGAAGGCACGCCCAGCTCGGGGGCTGCCGGGGCATTCTCCCTCCCAGGTGGCAGGGGGATCACCAAGGGTGTACACCAGGTGACCTCCCCCCTTCACAATGCCACTCCTCTGGTCCCCCCCTCAGCGGGCGCCTGAGGGGGGCGGGGGGTCATCGGCTGGCAGGCAGGTCAGCCGATGCAGTCCGGTGGATCCGATCCACATGCCGCGCCAATACTCCTGTTGCTGTTGTTATGTTAATAAAGTTGTGGCCATTTTTTTTACCCAGCCAATGTGTGTGTGTGCTGTTATTTTGCCGCGCGACCCCTTCCCGCTCCTCTTCCTCGGCCATAGGCGGTAATTGAAAGTCTTCCTATAGATCAACATTATTGCAGTCCAACCCAAATGAAGAATGATCTTGTCAGAAGTACTGACCCATGAAAAAAATATCCACCTTGATGCAACAGGCCCATGAGATGTAAAACTACCATCTGGTTCTTTAAAAATCACAAAGGTAGCACAACTGTCACAACTGGTTAACTGAATAACCCACGCCCCATGCTGAGTACATATACACAGATGATCTGCCAGACAATAATCTAAAACTCAGCAGACCGTCAGGGCTGACTTCCGGCACAGCATAAGAAGCTATGGTTTTAAAGGGGTGAGCAGTCCTTGGCATACCTGAAGAAGCAGTTGATATTGCATCGGAATCCCTTTGGGTCTCAGTCATGATGCTTATTGCTGAGCATTTTCCCCAGTTGATGGGGATGCAAGATTAACATTATCAATAAGCAAAAAGACATATGTTCTTCAGCGTGGGTAGAGGAAAGTAACATTTTGCAAGGATGAGTTGTAGTTGTGGTAGTAGTAGTCATAGTAGTCACCACTGGCGTAGTAGTAGTCAGAGTAGTAGTAGTAACAAAATACATCTGCACAGCCTACCTTATACCTTCTCTGTTAATGTATAGGGGCTGCAATCCTTCCTATCATTATGTATAGGCATCCTAGATTGTGATGAGATTTAGGGTTAAGAGAGTAGTGCTTAGGATCTCAGCCGGTATTTGTGTTTTCTCTGTATTATGTGCCTGTCAGGATTGAACTGTAATTCATTTCAAAAATGAACTGAAAATGGTAGAACAGTCTGATAAATTTGGTTCCTAGAATTTTCTGACTGTCCCCTCTTAATAGTATCCATTCAACTAACAAGCTCTGGACATCATACTTAGTGTGCTTCTCATTAGACTTGTGCATTTCTTTTGTTAATAATTACAATAATTGCAAAATAGAGTGTTTCATAATTATAATAATTAATATGAAAAAACCCCACAAATTTAGTACCTACACAAGCTATAACAAACGAAACCCAAGATTTTCTTTTGTTTAGCAGCTGTCATTGTTGCAGGAGGGAGTTTTTGTTTCTCTCTGTCTCTGCTGCGTTTTCCTAATAAGGGCATACAAAGCTGTGCTTCTGGGTTTTCTCGACTGATTGCAGACTATAGCCACTAAGATTACTTATTATGTGTGAGGTAGTCCAATCCTGAAGCATAGGGAGTGGGACTTGGTTTCTCATACAGCAGCTTGCCGGTTTGTAGGAAAGAGGGAAGCAACTCAAAGGGACAGGAATCGTTTGTGAGTTTTCTTCCGCTAAAGTACAGTGTACTATTTTATTCAATATTATTCCTTTCTTACTTTATTACTTTTCCTCTCATTTCTGTTGCATGTGCGTGTTTTCTAATTCTTTCTGAAGAATTTTTTTACTTGGGGCTTGCTCCCCCCACTTTCTTCCCTGCCTTATTATTTGATTTGTGGCTTACATTCTGGCTTCATTCTGCTCCTTCTGGCTCTTTGGAGCCCTTTTTTGATTTAATCTCCTCTCAGTCTTATCTGCTTCATTAGTTCTTTGTTTCAGTGTGTAACTTTCTGAAATTATGTGTTGTCTCAGTGTCCTTCTCCTACCAAATCCTTTCAATTTTCAACTGTGCTCCTCCCATACTGAAGCTGCTGTGGTTCTTTGGGAATTACAATTAATTTGGGTTTTGTCTGTCTTTTGTAACTCAGTCTGTGTTGTATACCTGGGTGTCCTAAGTGTAACCCAAACACAATATTTAATTCTATGTATTTTATCACATACAGTCCAGTAATAAAATTACATACATTTTATACACTTATTAAAGTATCTTATCTGACATCTGTGTACAAACAGTACATCATGACTAGCAGAGGATCTTCTGGCTGAGGGGGAGAATGTGCAGCACAAGGGGGCAGATTGGGCGGAGAGAGGGGAAGAAGAAGAGGTGATTTTGAAAAAGTAGCAGCAGCAGCCAAGAGCAGTAGCAGTCTACCTGTTACCGGAAGACACCCCTGCAAGTTCAAGCTGCCGTTCTTCAAGCTAAGTGGCTGCAGGGACAGTTCCTCATGTTTCTTTTTGTGTTTCTGTTTCTTATTCCTATCAATTCTCCCTTAGACTTTAATGTTAAATATGAGCACATTTCATTGCCTCAAAAAGGGGAACCTCTTTATTCTATCTGTCTAATATTTTGCAGTGTAGATGTCATAGTGGGAGTACTGCAATCCCCCTGAGATTTGTCCAGCTCGGAAAGGGTGGGGGGTGGGTTACTTCAATTTAAACCAATGGAAAATAATAATGAAATAGAATTATGAAAATGAAACAACAATAATGAATGAAAGAAACAATAACAAAACAACCATACTGACAAACCAATAATGAAAATAGTCCATTTGGGAATTAATAATAAAAACAAATGAACAAAAAAAAAACTCCCGTTCACCAGTTTGCTCCTCATAACAGTGTCATGCTCCACATGACTCATGACACTCTCTTTAAGTCAGGGCTCACAATGGCAGGAGCTAGCCATATATTGCACTCAAGCACTAGTCAGTGACAAGCCCATTCCGACATGACTTTCCCCTGTATTAGTGTCTCCTGCATTAAGCGGCTTAGACAACATGTCTGTTAGTGGTCGTGTTTTCAGCTTACAGACATGACTGTTCTGACAGGCATGCAACTGAAATGGCATTTAATTGATTACAGCCCTTTGATTTTTGAAAAAGAATTCTCAAATAGATTGTGAATGTCAGTAAATACAGTATGAAAGTTTGTGAATTATGAGTGACATCAGGTTTCCGACAGATGTTTCTACCCTGTAATACAAGCCAATTTAACAAGTCTGCTTACAGCTGGTTTGGGATATTTGGGGCCTTGTAGCATAGTTAGCAAACTGCTCTTTGCTTTTTTGGTATTTCACCATGATCCCTTTTTTATTTTGGAAGTTTATGTACGGTGACTCTAGGGTGCTTCCTGAACCAGCTTCAAATACAATGAAGAGTTTGATACTATGGTATATGAAATAACAGACAGCCATTATGCATCTGAGGAGCTGTCATGTCCTGAAGTAAGGAGGGATGGTGTCAGTTTCAGATATTACAATGGACATTACAAAGATTGCTGATTACCACACTTTTTAGCAGTCATGTTGAAAATAATTTAAATGCTTTTTTCTTTCATTATTTCATTAGTTAATGTGCAAATATGCATCTCTATAGTGTAACGGACTGCATCAGTCTTGAATAAGGACTATCTCAGACATGAAGCTCACTGGATGATGTTGGGCCAATCACTCTCTCATAGCCTGACCTGCCTTGCAGAGTTTTTCTGAGGCCAGAATGGAGGAGCAGACACCTTGCCCACCGAGCTCCTGGGGAAAGGAGCAAGATAAAAATATGAGAGTAGTTTAAGGATAAGCCATCCCCCACAAAATGTGGTGAAAGCACTGTAAATGAGACATTTGCTTGGGGATGAAATTGGGAAAGTCTGAGCCAGCTGAATAAGTCCTGACCAGATCATATGACCCACTGGGGGGGGGGGGAGCTGGGACAAAAATGTGAGCTCTGGGCCCTTGACTCTTAGCCTGTGTCTTGAAGCCTGTAGTCCTGTGTCAACTATTGCAACAGAACAAGCACCAACCTGGAACATTCCCATGGCTTCTTCAGTTTGCCCAGAGGCCTATTGAACTGTAAGTTTTTATGTAAAGTGGTATTGTGGAAGAAAAGCAGGACAAAGTATACTATAGTGTTTAAAGTGCTGAACTAGGATCTGAAACAGCTTTGAATCCTCACTCTGCCATGGAATCTCGCTGGGTGACATTGAGCCATTTTTTCTCAACAAAACTTACCTCATAGGTTAGTTGAGAAGATGATATGGAGAAGGGGTGAAAGGAGATGAAGTAAGAATGACATTGTAAGCCACATTGGGTTCTCATATAGAAAAGTAGGGTATATATATTGAAACAAATTTTACCAAGGATTAGGATTTGCCCTGTGGTTAAAATAAAGCCTGTTAAATTCAGAATCATTAGCTTTAGTAAACAACAACAACAAAAACCTCCTACAAAACTCTCCCACAATTTTTTTTGTTCATTTGATAGAATTTTCATTCAGGCTCCTGGGAGGAACATAGGTTGGCAATCTTGATAGAGTGTGTAAATCCTTCCAAATAGACTTGGAGGCCATGTTAATTTTTTGAGATTTCAAGATTAAAATACATAGAAGTCAACCTGATTTCAAATTACTTCTCTCATTTTGTGTCATTTTCATATAAAAATGTTCCTTGAATGTTGGGCTAGTGGTAGCAGATTTTGACACTTGCTTGCAAACGTATGCACGTTCTTTCAATGCTGTTCTTTTCAATGATGTTTCCCTTCTTTGTCTTTGCCTTGTATGGGCTGGATCTGAAATACAGTTCCATGAACACTTCCTCAAGAGCTCCAAATAAGAGATCCTATGAGATATATATTCTTTTGTCAGTTTTCCTTCAGTTCTTGTAAGAAGTTGGAATTACCAAAAGAACAGTTAAAGATTTAGTTCTTCCTGTCTCTAGTATGAGGTATAAATCAGCCCTTATGTGAACAGAAGACATGTTCATGAAAAAGGAATTCTGTAGATTCAGCCTAGGTTCTGTGTCCCTTAGTACCATTTAAATCAGTTGGCCATAGCAACCCATGTGGCTTTTGTCAATGATATCATGGTGTTACATCTAACATGAAGATGTCACAGATGCCTGTAAACAAAATCATAGGAGGCTGCCACAGCCAGTATGTACAAATGAGACCACAAGGGCAAAGAAGAAAGAAGATGGCACTGACCAGAAGCAACAGCCAGGGATACAAAAGGAATCCAAAAACATCAAAATAATGTTCAGAGATGTGATGAGGAAACTTGGCTGTGTTCAAAACCATTATTCTGAAGAAAGTATTGAAATAAGAAAATATTCAGTGCAGCTCCAGGTAATGGTAATTTTTCAGCACTCATTGAGACCATTTGAAAACAGTCTAAATTTTTTAAAATACCCCCAAAATGTACTGCAAGCCATCTTCTCCCTCCCCACCACCACCACAGCAAACAAGTTGTTCAAAGAATAAAAAGGCAGTGTCCCAAGGGAGGAGAGATTTGGAGTGGCAAATGTGCTTGAGAGGGATAAATATGATCTTTAGAAGAGGAACTGCTGCAACAATGAATGGCACATGTGCTTCTTTCAGATAGAGGTGGGCTGTGGGGGATTCCCAGCGTATGGAGTGCCAAGCATTCTCAGTGCCCTGGGGATGTGGACAAAAGAGTAGGGATAATATTTAGCAGCTATCAGCGACTACGGAAAAGGCATCCTGTGTGTTGTCAGAGCCTGGGGATGTAAGGCCAGGTCTGGGGAGCCTAGAAGGAAGGTGTTACTCTGATGTAAGTCCCCTTTAGGTACTAGAGAATAAAGGCTTCTGACAGGAAGAATGAAATAGTAGATGAAATTATGATGTTAATGATGAAAAGAAATGCTTTTTCATTTCATAACCTAGTCTAACTACATTTATAAGGTAATTTCTATAACATATCAGCTGCTTGTGCCAGATGACCATGGGTGCTGATTACTGAATTCACTGCCTGTATTGGACAAAATATCTAATATATATATATATATATATATATATATATATATATATATATATATATATATATATATATATATATATATATATATATATGTGTCCTACTATATAAACCATGATCTAGCCAAACTTACATACTTTTAAAAGTCTTCAGGGAAGAATGTGAAACATAGATTTAACAATGAGATCAATTAGACTTAAAAGTGATCAACTTTGGCAGGATTACGCCTATATTTGTATTA
Source organism: Eublepharis macularius (assembly GCF_028583425.1). NCBI lineage: Eukaryota > Metazoa > Chordata > Lepidosauria > Squamata > Eublepharidae > Eublepharis > Eublepharis macularius. The sequence continues at coordinate 169,299,508 of NC_072791.1, read as the reverse complement.
ATATGTCCAAACAGATACAAAAGAAACACACCCTTAATAAGTAATTCATGCCAGTTATGTTTATACATAGTTTAGTTTTAAAAGAATGCATCATAACTCAAGAGATGCAAAGCTCCAAATCTGGCATTGGCTTGACAGTCTGACAGTGAGTGCAACCCTATGCAGAGTTATTTCAGTCTAAAATCATTGAAATCAATGGGTTTAGACTGGAGTAATTACTCATAAGATTACACGGTTAATTATTCACATATGAACTCTTAGACAAGTGTCAGTTTATATCCTATTGTTTTACCACTCCCCCCATTCACTGTTCACAATAAGTTTAAATGGGGAAGAATCATCATTTGCAACAGTGAGAAGGAAGAAAATTTCCCTAGCATTGTTTTTTTGATTATTTGATCATATATTTTTTTTATTTAACAAAATTTATATCCCTTCTTTCTACTCTCACAAGAGCCACCAAAGTGGCTAACAAATTAAAACATACATATTAAAATCACATTATAAAACCATTAAAATTAACCAAAGCACATCATTAATATAGTTAAAACCAGAGCTTAAAACATAAACATGCAGTCATAAAAACAACAATTAAAACATTTAAAACAAAATATTGGGCATGAAGCGTTCACCAAATGAAACAAAAAAGTCTTCACCTGCTGGTGGAAGAAGGCAAAAAGAAGGAGCAGATAAATCTCCCTGGGGAGACAGTGCCAGAATTTTCATGCTATGACCTAGAAGGTCCTTTCCCAGGTTGCCAGAAAGTGGGGGCATCTGAAGTAGGGCCTGCAAAAATGATCATAGTGATCTGGTAGGTTCATAAGGGAGTACAGATATGTGGGTCCCAAACCATGTAGGGCTTAAAGATCAGCACCAGCACCTTGAATTGTGCCCAGAAATAAATTGGGAGCCAGTGTAGATGAGCCAAGGCTGGAGTGATATTGGCTTACACTGTGTAATTAGCCTTGCATCTCCATGAGAAAGATGGTCTATAAGTAGCTTACATACATACATACAATGCTTTCCTTCTATTCATAAGAAAGAGCCTGGAATAATATTAGGGAAGATACAAGGTTTGTAAACAGCTATTTGAAAATCCAACTCACCCTGTTCTCAATACCCGTTCTTATCGAGATAAGCACTTTCTATCAAGATGTTCCCAATCCCCGATTTATCAAGATGTGAGTATATTATAACCTTGATAATTTGTTTGTGATTCAAAATTTTGCAGTTCCACTGTGGCAGTACTCAGCTGTACTGTGGTCACTTTTGACTCATGCTCACAATTTGCTTAGATTACAGATGCTCCTGGATCACCATGGAAAGGCCATGAATTCTTTAAAACCATCTGTATTAGAGACCATGTGCTGCTTTTGCACCTGCACAACTGGCATCATTCATCATGTTAACCCAAGCTCAGAACTCAGAGGCTGAACTACAGTTCCCAGGTGGCAGTGCAGGAACATGTAAACATTTTGTGTTCCAGCCTGCTCAGGAAGGCAAAATGTGCAATCCTGGAATATTAAAGTGACATGCCATTCAGCCTTCATCCACCCCGCCCCACCCCACATACACACACGAAGCACAATAATAATAATAGCATTCAATTTATATACCGCCCAACAGGACAATTTAGCAGCCACTCAGAGTGGTTTACAAAGTGTGTTGTTATTATCCTCATGACAATCACCCTGTGAGGTGGGTGGGGCTGAGAGAGCTCTGAGAAGCTGGGACTGGCCCAAGGTCACCCAGCTGACTTCAAGCAGAGGAGTGGGGAATCAAACCCGGTTCTCCAGATTAGAGTCCTGCCGCTCTTAAGCACTATCCCAAGCAGGATTGAGACAACCAATAAAGCTCTGTCTTTTGTAAGTTAATTTTTTCTGGTAGGTGTTTTCAGTGTGGGAAAACAGTGTGAGAACACCCATGCGCTGAATATTTTCAGTCTGGTTTCCTTGAACAAGAAATAGAGTCAGATTGGCAAGACAGCCATAACATGTGTCCAGCGCCCAGGCCAGACTTGGGAACTCTCCCAGAGCTACACACCCCGAAACCAAGGCTTACAGTCCCACCATCCTGCCCTGCCACTCTTAGCACTCACTAGGGTTGCCAGGTCCCTCCCCTCCCTGGGCGGGAGGTGGGAGGCCCAGCACTTACATAAGAACATAAGAACATAAGCAAAGCCATGTTGGATCAGGCCAGTGGCCCATCCAGTCCAACATTCTGTCACACACAGTGGCTAGAAATCCAGTGCCATCTAAAGGACTGTCAGTGAGGCCAGGACACCAGAAGCCCTCCCACTGCCTTCCTTCCAGCACCAAGACAACAGAGCACCACCTCCCCACAAAGAGAATACCATCTATCTCCTGTGGCTAATAGCCACTGATGGACCTCTGCTCCATATATTTGTCCAGTCCCCTCTTGAAGCTGGCAATGCTTGTAGCTGCCACCACCTCCTGTGGCAACGAATTCCATGTGTTTATCACCCTTTGTGTAAAGTAGTATTTTCTTCTATCTGTTCTAACCCGACTGCTCAATAATTTCATAGAGTGCCCACGAGTTCTTGTATTGTGAGAAAGGGAGAAAAACACATCTTTCTCTACCTTCTCTAACCCGTGCATTATCTTGTAAACCTCTATCATGTCTCCCCTCAGTCGTCTTTTCTCCAGGCTAAAGAGCCCCAAGCGCCTCAATCTTTCCTCATAGGGAAAGTGTTCCAACCCTTTAATCATTTTAGTTGCCCTTCTCTGTACTTTTTCCAGTGCTATGATATCTTTTTTAAGGTGTGGCGACCAGAACTGTACACCGTACTCCAAATGAGGCCTCACCATCGATTTATACAGAGGCATTATGATACCAGCTGATTTGTTTTCAATCCCTTTCCTAATAAGCCCTAGCATAGCATTAGCTTTTTTTATGGCAGTCGCACACTGTGCTGACGTTTTTAGTGAGTTATCTATCATGACTCCAAGATCTCTCTCTTGGTCAGTCTCCGCCAGTTCAGACCCCATCAACTTGTATTTATATTTTGGATTTTTGGTTCCAATGTGCATTACTTTGCACTTGGCTACATTGAACCTCATTTGCCACATGGATGCCCACTCTTCTAGCCTCGACAGATCCCTTTGGAGTGCCTCACAATCCTCTCTGGCTTTCACCACCCTGAACAATTTCGTGTCATCTGCAAATTTAGCCACTTCACTGCTTAATCCCAATTCCAAATCATTAATAAACAAGTTAAAAAGCATTGGACCAAATACCGACCCCTGTGGCACCCCACTGCTCACCACCCTCCACTGTGAGAAGTGCCCGTTTATACTCACTCTCTGTTTCCTATTAATTAGCCAGTTTTCGATCCACAAGAGGACTTGGCCCTTTATCCCATAGCTACTGAGCTTACTTAGGAGCCTTTGATGAGGAACTTTGTCAAAAGCTTTCTGGAAGTCAAGATAAACAATATCTATCGGGTCTCCCTTGTCCACTTGTTTGTTCACTCCCTCAAAGAACTCTAACAGATTGGTGAGACAAGATCTTCCCTTACAGAACCCATACTGAGTTTTCCTCATCAGCTTTTGGTCATCAATGTGCCCACTAATTTTATTTTTGATAATAGTTTCCACCAACTTACCCGGTATTGACGTCAGGCTGACTGGCCTGTAATTTCCCGGATCTCCCCTGGAACCTTTTTTAAAGATGGGGACAACATTACCTGCTATCCACCCCCAAGCAGAGGTGGTGAAGAAGAGCTTGGAGGAGATTTCAGAGCCCAGCCAAGAGAGTGAGGGAAGCCGGGCAGTGTTAGCCCACCCAAAGCTCTCTTTCTGAGACCTTGGTCACCCAGCTGGCACCTGCCTGTTCAACAGGGCTACAGCTGAACCTGCTAAGGCAGGGCCAGAGCCGGATGAAGCCTCACAGCTAATCTCTGGCTGTCTTGTCAAGCTTCTAACTCCCCACCATCACCATCTCTTTATTTTAAAACACAGGGGAAAAGGTAACGAGGATGAGGAAAGGATTGTGAGGACATGCATGCACAAAGCACCAGTGATCAAGGTCTGATCAGTTCTGAATGTTTGGGGGGCAGTCAACTTTTTTTGAAAGTTTGAGGGTACTGATCACAATTTGCAATCTGAACTGAAGGGTGATCAATCGTTCCATGGTGATACACGAATCAGACTTTATTTAGTGGTGAATCAACTTGGAACTCAACCCATCTCTCAGCATGTAATGACACTGCTGTGGTTTCATATTGGCTCTAGTTTATGTGTGGCAATTGACACCCTGCTGTATGTCAACCAGGAACAAAGACAGATCATAAGGAAAACAAATTCAATTTCAGTTTAGATACTAATTATTTTTGCTTTCTCTGGACAGCTTTGGAGAGATTCTGACTTTTTCAATTGCTAAATGAGTCGGCTTTATAGTAAAGTATCATTGTTCCATTGATTGTCAATCATTCCTCACAGAGAGAACTAGTCTAATCTTGGAAACAATATATGCTGAAACTTCATTCTGAGCCTAAATTGATCAAGACAATGCATAGAATTGATTGATATATTGTGGGTATAACAATGAATGATTCTGAGGCACTGCATGCATACTAATGCAAAGAGGCAGGATAGATTATAGCTTAATTGTAAATGGGATTTATGAAGATTATGTGGGAAGGGAAATTGGGATCATTGGAAAAAATGTCCAAGTGTTACAGAAAGGATACGGTCGTGATGGTATATTGGTATCTCTGGCATCTCAGAATGGAATAGCAGGTATGGGCTACTTCTTACTTATGTGGGACATTGTCAAGATGAGACATTTACCGCACAATCAGTATATTTACTCTGAAGTAAACCCTGCTACTCACAGACTGGGGTGCATAGGATTGAAGCCTCAGAGACTTAAAATAAACAGGATCCTATCATTCTCTTCTGCTACATAGTGTTGCTCTGTCAGAGGGTACCTTGCTCAAGTAAAGAAAGTTTGCTCCATTGGACAAACACTTCCTCCTTTAGCAGAAGGAACTAATAGGATCGAAACCAAAGTAAATGATACAATAGATCCTGGGATATGAATTGGTTGGACCCCTTTTAAAGAATAAAAATGAAATCCAAGTAAAAAAAGTAAAATTTATTTTAAAAGAAGCATTTTGAAGTAGCAAGTCTATCAGCTGATAATAGTGTTATATTGCCTACCACAACAATGGATGATGTCCAGAAAGAAAGAAAGACATGCTCATAAGGAGGGTCATGGATAGAAGGGACAAAAGTCAGCCTAAGGGAACTGAAGGACAGGAAACAACGAACACAGAAGAGGAATGGAAATTTTAAGAGTAACAGAAATAGTACTATGACCAACTCTGAGGGTCACGGAGGAAGCAGAGGGAGGAACTGGATGGAGAAAACAGGGAATAATAAATAGAGACCAAGAGAAAGAGCTGAAGAGATAGGGAGGAAACGTAACTACAAATGAGATTCAATAACTCCTCACCACGCTGCAAGCTGACAGGATATCAAAATATTATAGAGCAAAATCTCACATAATAGAAGTGAGCATTTGTGAGCAGGGATGTAGAAAAGTGAGAAAGGATAAATCTCTACTGTGCCATTACTTCCTTAAAAGAATTTGTAAAACAGCTCTTAGAAGTTTGCAAGTGTTGCTGATCAGAAGAGAATGGGATAATTTGCATCAACCCACTCTGAATAAACCTCACTTGTTCTGCACCATACAAATCAAAATGCTTGTCACTGTGGTGTAGTTAAATAATTTAGACTCTGGGCTTAATGGTCTTATGTCCCTCTTTTTATGGTAGAGTATAAATCAAATGCAAAGCGACATCTTGTTTTGGAGGACTTCTGCTGAGCCCAAGAGCTAAGGTCCTGGCACTACCGCTGGTGTATCAACAGGTTGGAATGCAACAAAAGCATTCTAGATAGGACCCCACCCCAAAGGGCTTTTTTTTTATTTAGGCAAATTAAAATTTGGCCACTGCTTCCCCACCCCTTTTATCTTAATGTATGCTGCAAAACACAGTGATTCTGAGAATTAACGATCGACACTATTTTCTCATTTTTTTAAATCTGTCACTCTTATGACTAGGGCCAGGGCAACCAGCAGAGAATAAAATATCACCCAACCCATAAAGACTAAACTGATTCTGTGCTGTGCATCTCTTCCAAAAGTACAGGCAATAGCACTAAGACATTTATACTGCTAAAGAAGATACCCTGGGAATTAGGCCTCTCAGGCAATGGGCTAGATGGTTTGTTTTTGCGGTTTTGTTTTTGTGTCTTTTTAAGGCATAGATGGAGTAAACTATTTTTAATTTAATTTAGATTAATTTAACTACATAAAAAGTCCTGGAAACCTCAGATTACATTCCTAACAGAAAGAATACAGAATAGAAAACAGTGTAGCTACTTTGTAAGGGATACATTGTGTTTCCTTCCTGTCAAGTTGCTGAGTGCTAATGAATGTAATTTATTAAACTCCCCTAAGGCTTTTGATAATATTCCTCAAAGTATCTATTAAGGAAAATTGTTAAGAGGTAAATTAAGACCTGAAGTTCTGTCACAGACTAAAATTAAGTGATAAGGACAAAAGAAGGAGAAGAAATGACCAGTCTGCTGTCTGAATCAGCAACATAATGGTGTGCCCTATGGGATAAATGCTGGTATTTTAAATCAATTTGTAGAGGATAAAAATTAGTACAAACTAGCGCAGCAGTCTCATGAAATATATAGCAAAATTAGAATGCTAGATATTACCTTGGCAGATTGAATTCTGTTTCCTTCTGTACAGTAATTTGCTTTGGAATGTGCACATTAAACTGCTCATGCACTCTGATGAGAAGTGAATTAGTTGTAAACTTCTCCATTCTTGGTGCCATTGTGGACAGGCGGCTCAATGAAGACATCTCTTCAAATTCAATACAGAGAGGCAGTCAAGACTGTAAATTAGATGTTAGGCTACATGAAGAAGGGAATGGATATAGTGCAGAAAATATGATTCCATTATACAAATCAATGGGGCAAACTCTTTTTGAATACTGCATTTAATTTGGTCACCTAATCTACAAGCCAGTCATAACAGAAATGCCATGTGGGGCAAGAAGAGACAAGTCTTTAGAGGCAGGAGAGAGATTTGGTAGGTTCTAACAATGGAAAGCAGACTTAGTTTTAAAATAAAAACAGTATATCAACAATGTACAATTCAATTTAGGTCATGGCCTAAGAGTTCCTAATGATTTGTTCCACTGGGGTAAATATACCAGTAAGTTTAACCCAATGGAACATATTGATATTCCTTCGTGACTCCACCGGCATAGGGGGAAAGATTTAAACCCTCTTTCTCTGTATGTTGTGCTTCTAATACAAACAGGGGTCCCATGCACCTGAAAAGTAAGCTTTAAAAAACCTTTTGGAACTCCAAACCTGCCCTACCCCCACCCCTCACCCCGTGCATGTCTGGTTTGGTCTTAAAACTGTAATGTATACTTCCTAGAATGCTTTTTGCTAAATGTGCATAGGCATAAGTTGTAAAATAACATTTGAATATCTTTATATTTCTCTTTTTCTCAAATTCACCTAAGCTAATTCTTAGGAATACATCATAAAAGAAAAATGTTGAATTTGGCAAAATTATTAACCTGAACCTCAACAAGTCTTTTGTTATGTCTCTGCTTCTGCATTATTTTCTTCAGTCAGCAGTTGATGCCTACCTATAAACAAGGAAGGAATATAGAAGATTAATAGATACCATCTTCATCATATTATTTAGTATAACTACACAGTTTTGAAAATTAGGTCAAAGGAGGATGGAAGAATTGTGATTCATTACCAAGACTGAGTAGTGCAGAATTACCTCATCATAAATTCCAAGTCATCTGTTTTTCTCCATTGTCATTGCAATGAATCACCATCACTAATAAATTGGGAAGTCAAATAACATCTTATACTACCTGGATAAACCGGTTGCCATCTGACATCTGTCTTCATTAGCAGGGTAGTAATAAAATTAATGAAAAACACTGAGCTCACAATATTTGGAATAGGCCAAATGGCCTTTAAAAGTTATGTGGTGAGTAGATTCTGTAGCAAAGTGTCCTCAGAATGATACTGTATCACTGTACAAACTGGCACCATTGGATAAGAACCAGTTGCATGGTTCCAAAACGTACCAAAGTTCTCGTAATTTCTGAAATAAAATATAATGAGATTAACATAATTTACTGGAATGGACTTGCATGTATTAGCAAACAGCCAGCTGCCAGAGATTGTAATCTTTACAATATGATTTTTATGAAAATGAATAAATCATTCAAAGAAAGTTATATTGGATCTGTTGAAAAAGACTGGAAGCATTAGTTGTTTTAATATGAGCTCATCTCTTCTTAAAATTTTCATTCTGAACAATCCTGTATGTAATAAAGTCAATGAATGATGGTGTAGGTCCTCTAGCTACAGTATAAGATTAAATCAGTGAGGGATGAATAACCATTGATTAAACATGATGGGAAGCCAGTTCAGTGAATCAATTAAAATAGAAACTTTTAGTTGCCCTAAACAGTTCTTAACTTGAACTTCTACCTAAACTGATTTGAGGATTGCAACCAGTGTATTTAAAAGCATGGGTGCAATTCAGGCAACATTTCTCTGGGACAATCTTCAATCATTTTAAAATACTTTGCACCAGAACAGTGCTAAGTGGGCAGTGCTCAGTACTGGTTTTAAAAAGAGACCCAGGAAGCAAAGCAGAAAGTCAGTGATGAATGAATATGAATCATGATTTAACTTCAGGCAACTTTCATATGTGTTAACTATGATGCTGTTTCCTAAAGGTGTCCTTTCTAGGTTATTCTGTAAATAAACTAGAATATTGCCAATAATCCAGACACCGATGCTTACAATATACTAACAGAGGAAATTGTTGTCCTATATGCTTATTATGATAAATAGTTTTAGTGTCTAAATATGATCTATATAGTTTTTCTACTGATCTTTGAAAATAAACTGCTCTTGACCAGATAATTCTTGCTGGAGACTTCAATGGAGTGACTAACTTGGAACTAGATAAAAAGACAACAACTGTACAAAAGAAAAGAGGACTGTTACCAAAGCTTTTCTTTGAGCTGATAAAACAGGAGACTTTAGAAGATGTATGGAGAAGAGAAAATCCTAAAAGTAGACAATTTACCTTTTACTCTACAAGGCATGGTACACTATCAAGAATTGATATGATCTGGGCCTCAAAAGACTTAGCGTTATGGACTAAGGAGGTAGAAATAATGCCGAGGGTAGGCTCAGATCATAATCCAATCATGTGGAAATTAGGGAGGAGGAGAAAAAGGAAAGCATGGAGAATAAATGAGGACTTGTTACAGGAAGGAGAGAACATGGAGATGTTGAGAAGAGAGACAAAGTTCTTCATACAATATAACATGAATAAAGAAGTACCAACTGACAAAGTTTGGGATGCCTATAAGGCGGTAATAAGGGGCATACTAATGGACTTAAATGGTAGAGTGAGAAAAAAGAAAGAGGAGAAGAGACAAGAGATTGAGGAGAAAATAAAAGCCAAAGAAATACAGTTAAAAAAGAGACCAGGGAAAAAGAAACTGTACCAGGAAATTAAAATACTTCAAGAACAGCTGACAGCAATGAATAATAAAGAATTGGAGTGGAACCTTAAAAGACTGAATCAGAAAGTGTTTGAAGGAGCAAATAAACCTGGGAAGTATTTGGCATGGCAATTAAAAAAGAGAAGGGAAAAGAAAATAATAAACAAAATATGTGAGGACAATAAAACGTATTTGGAACAGACTACCATTAGTAGAGCCTTTTACAAATTTTACGCTAAGTTATACAATAAGAAAGAGGTGAACAAAGAATCAATAGCGACATATTTGGAGAAAATGAAACTCCCAGTAATTTCGGAAGCTTGGAGGAATAGACTGAATAATGAAGTAACGGATGAGGAAATAAGTAAGGCAATACAATCTGCAAATCTAGGAAAGGTGCCAGGGCCAGATGGACTTACGGCTAAATTCTATAAGACAATGGCCAATGAACTGGCACCATTCCTAAAAGAGGTGATTAATGGAGTTTTAAAGGATCAACGGATTCCAGGTACCTGGAATGAAGCGAATATATCACTGATACCTAAAGAAGGCCAAGACTTGACAAACGTGAAAAATTACAGACCTATATCGTTACTCAATAATGACTATAAAATCTTTGCGAAGATATTGGCGGAGAGACTGAAGGGGTGGCTTTCGGAAGTTATTGAGTAGGAACAAGCAGGCTTTTTGCCAGATAGACAAATCAGAGACAATTTGAGGACAGTGATAAACGCTATTGAATATTATGATAAGCGTTGTGATAAAGAGGTTGGTTTCTTCTTTGTTGATGCTGAAAAGGCGTTTGACAATTTAAACTGGGACTTTATGTTTGCCACTATGGAAAAGCTACAAATGGGAGAAAGATTCATTAGAGCAATTAAGGAAATTTACAGAGACCAGAATGCAGCAATTGTGGTAAATGATGAAGTGACTAAGAAACTAGCTATAAGTAAAGGAACAAGACAAGGTTGCCCGTTGTCTCCGCTGTTGTTCATTTTGGTATTGGAGATCCTGATGATACAAATACGACAAGATGAAGAAATCCGTGGAATAAAAATAAAGGACTATTCTTATAAGGTCAGAGCATTTGCGGACGACATAATGCTAATTGTAGAAGACCCAATGGAGAACATGCCAAAAGTGATAGATAAGATTAAGGAGTTCGGAGATTTGGCAGGTTTTTATATCAATAAAAAGAAATCAAAGGTATTATGCAAAAACATGACTAAGCAAAAACAACAATTGTTAATGGAAATAACGGAATGTGAAGTAACAAATAAGGTGAAATATTTGGGAATTGAACTGACTGCAAAGAACATAGACTTATTTAAAAACAACTATGAAAAATTATGGATTCAGATAGAGAGAGATCTGATCAAATGGAATAGACTGAATTTGTCATGGTTGGGAAGGATTGCAGCAGTGAAGATGAATGTGTTACCAAGAGTAATGTTTTTGCTACAGACAATACCAATCATCAGAAACTCTAAGCAATTTGAAAAATGGCAGAGGAAAATATCAGATTTTGTATGGGCAGGCAAGAAGCCTCGAGTGAAAATGAAAGTTTTACAAGATGCAAAAGAAAGAGGCGGAATGCAACTGCCCAATTTAAGACTTTACCATGACGCAATCTGCCTAGTGTGGTTGAAAGAGTGGATGACGTTAAAGAACAAGAAACTACTAGCCCTAGAGGGATACAAAAAAATATTTGGATGGCACGCATACCTATGGCATGATAAAGTAAAGGCGGACTCGATGTTCCTGCATCACTATATACGGAGAAGTTTATATACAATCTGGAAGAAGTACAGAATCTACTTACAAGAAGGAACCCCTTTGTGGGTAGTTCCATATGAGGTGATAGATCCGAGAGCTGTTGATAATGAGCAACAATGCTTAACTTATAAAGAAATAACTAGAATTGAAGCATCTAAACTCAGAATAAAGACTCAGGAGGAACTATTACCTTACTATGATTGGTTCCAGTATATACAGATCAGAGATTTATATAACTCGGACTCTGTAAAGGGAGGTATACGAACAGAGAATTCGGAACTAGAGCAGACCCTTCTTAAAGAGGACAAGAAAAGAATATCCAAGGTATACCAAGTACTGTTGAAATGGTATACTGAGGATGAAATAGTTAAAGTACAAATGGTGAAATGGGCCATAAACTTCAACAAAGAAATAACAATGGAGGCATGGGAATACTTGTGGAAGACTACAATGAAGACAACGACATGCACCAGCATTAAAGAGAACATTTACAAAATGATTTATCGTTGGTACATGACACCAAAGAAGATTGCGCTAGGGAATTTGAACACTTCTAATAAATGCTGGAAATGCAGGAAGCATGAGGGCTCCCTCTATCATATGTGGTGGACGTGTGAGGTAGCTAGGCAGTACTGGGGGGAAATAATAAGAGAAATGAGTGAGATTTTACAATTTCAAGTAAATAAGAACCCAGAACTCCTGCTACTAAACTTGGGAATGGAGGGAATTCCAGCCCATCATAGGACGTTGATATTTTACATGACGGCAGCAGCTAGACTTTTGTACGCGCAAAAATGGAAAGTACAAGAAGTGCCAACTATCGAAGATTGGATTTACAAATTGCTGTATATGGCAGAAATGGATAAAATGACAAGAAAACTGAGAAATCTGGACTCAGGACAGTTTAACACAGACTGGGAGAAGCTGAAACAATATTTGGAGAAGAAATGGGAGGTGGGAGGAGAACTGTGGCAGTTTGAGAACTATTGAAGTTCATTAAAACGCAGAGGGGGGTGATCTTGCCGGGGGGGAGAAGAGGTATAAGTAAATCTCTAAGCAGTTATGTTACTAGATTGATATATATAGAATAATAAATAGAATATTGAGAGAAAACAACTAATCATAAGGGTTAAATATAGGGATTGATTAACTAATAATATTTTCTTTCTGATTCTGTACAATGTACCAAACTGAATATGCTTATCTGAAGGTATATATGAGTCAAATTGATTGATATTATATATAGATTTATGATTGAAGGAAATAGAAATATTAATGTAAACAAATATAACTAAACCAGAAAGAAGAAGATAGAATGAATAATATATAGAGTATAAGTTAAGCTGGTTGATTTATATGAATGTAGGGTTTACATAGTTTACGTCATATAGAAATATTTGAAAATGGAATTATGGGATAAATTGTTTATCCATTATGGAAAAAGGGACTCATAGTTAGGGTACAGAGTATTAAAAATAGTTAAAGAAGTATTGCTTAGAATAAAGGGAGAATATATATTTGTTAGATAGAGGAATAAATAAAGAGTAAGGGAAAAGGGACAAAGGGTTGGAAAACTGTTGGAAGTCAACAAAAAAGGGGGGGAAAGGGAGGGGGTTAGAAACTGAGAAATGGGGAAATTGACTGTAATGTGTAAATATATGATCCTAACCCAATAAAAATTTTTTCAAAAAAAAAAAAAAGAAAATAAACTGCTCTTGCGTATACAAGTTTTTGGATCAGTGTTTCTAAAAACCCTTCGTAAATTTCATTTCCTTCTCTGAAGAAATTTCTTTAAATGCCCCAGATATTCTATTATACAATTTTGTTGTTATTGATGGTGGTGGTGTTGAGATCATCACATTTTCCACCATCAATTCATTATAATTTTTCTCTGGCAAAAAAAATGCTATGTACAAGGACTGCAGTCAATAGTGGATAAGATTAACATTAAATCTGGTAGTGTTAAACGTCTCATTTCCCTCTGTTGAAGCAAAGGTGTTACTGATATTTAATATGGAATAAATGAGGACAATCTCAGAGAGATCTTGCACAATCTTTATGTTATTTTACGTAGCATGTTGCTCGCCTAGCTAATGATTGAATAACAGGTGTTGTTGTTTTGATATTATTTAATGAAGATAATTGTATCAGGTGACTAAATACAGTAAAGTAATGGTTCCATAAACCACAGTCCAATTATATTATGAAGCCCATATATCTATCTGCAGCACTTATGTACACATAACTGTTCAATGTATCACACTTGGTAATCACCTTCCAGTGGAGCCAGTTTGATGCAGGAATGCCAAGAAGTTTCTGGACAAGATTTCTCTGAGCAGCTCAATACATTTAAAGAGACACAAAATTAAGAAGGAAAGGGAAAGAAAAGGATGCGCAAATACTAGAAAAGTGAAATAAGCACCACTGAAACCAGTAGAGTTGACTTGTTGGCTCCTGTCAGCATGTCAAACCAGAAAGACCTCACAGATGTACACTGGAGAAGGGAGAGAAGGAACCAACCAGTGCTTAAGGGGGCAAAGCCTATCTAAGGAATGCAGAGTCTTTCACCTGAATCCTTTACTTTGCTGGAAAACAAAAAAGTGCTGTCATTTTGCAAGAAACTACTATTTCAAGTCAGTCAATGGGTTAAAGTGAGACATTTTGAATTCCTGGAGAGCATTTCTAGCTGTCTGAAACGTTGAATATGAAACTATTGGCCTGGACCTACAAATATTATACCAGCTGTTTCCTGGATCTCAACAACCTTCTTTCAATGGGGTTCAACTGACTGTTACAGATTAGGAGCCTAGAGGTTTTACTGGATTCAGCACTGCTACTGGAGAAGCAAGTTAACGCAGCTGCAAAAAAACACTTTCTTTCAACTCGATCTAGCCTACATGCCCCTACCTAGACAAGGACAATCTGGTCAACCAGAAACATGCCACAGTAGCATTGAGACTAGACTACTGTAATGCACTCTACATGGGTCTCCCCTCAAAGTTAATTCAGATACTCCAGCTGGTGCAGAATGCCGCAGCACACTTACTTTCAGGAGCTATGTAAAGCAGGCATATTAGTCCCATTCTGCAGTCACTTCATTGGCTGCATGTCAGTTACCAGGCACAATTCAAAGTACTGAATTCAATTCAAGGAATGTTTTTTTACACAGGGAATTAAGCTGTACTATGAAATGGTTGATGATAATGCTTCAGCAAAGACATAGGGACAGTGGACTATACTCCTGTGTGTAATGCATACTGTCTGTTGCTGTAAGTATGCTCCTGCTATGTAATTTCTGCATCACTTAATGTGCCATGTTTAAATGCTTATGCTTTGTTTCAGCTGTTTCAGATTTCTGCTAGTTTTCAGGTATCTGCAATCCCAACCCTATTGCATTATTTATTGACTGTCTCATCCTGTTGATCGTATTGACTTTACATTGTGTGATCCACCTTGAATCTCAATGAGAAAGGCAGGCTATAAATAACATAAACAAACAAACAAACATGAGGCAACTGGACTGCCTGTACTCTTGGATCCCCAAAGCAATACAAGCCCTTGGATTCTTTCCCCTGGTCATATGAATCTGACTTTCACTTCAATTTTGCAAACCACAAACCAATTTTCTAAATTCCTGTCAATGCCAATAGTGGTTTGGTTACTGCAGATAAGTTGGACAGTGAGAGTGAAAACAGGTTGAAGCCTACCTGTGAGCAGAACCACTCTTGCTAATCACAGCCTTTATGCAGGAAATCCCTTCAAAACTGGGATGACTGAAACTTTACCAATTATTCTACCAATACGTCTGCCTGACCCCAAATAACATCATGTTTGGGAATGTTGTCTGCAAAAGCAGCTCACTGTTTTCACTTAAATTGTCATATTGTATGTTTGCTGGTATGTTATCTGTTATTTTGGAACTTAGCATTATTATATGTTATATATGTTTATAGCGGACACCTGACTCAGTTCTGCATGGGACAGAGACATCTACTAGCTATGAGGCATCAATGGTGCCTAACTAATGCTTGTCCTATTATCCATACAAAGGAAAGACATACTAGCTGTTGTACATCCATCCAGTCTAACTAGAGCTTGTCAAAGTTCTTCACTCAGTAGCTGGTCAGCCTATTTCACATGATACCAAACTACAGATGATCATAATAATTCCAGTCTTAATTGCTGACTGTTAATTGTATGTTCCCTTCTGAGTTGTGTGCAGTTGGCTTAATTGTAAAATATATCTCACAACTTCTCAGAGCTTAAATATAATAACAATTGCAAACATGCTGGTATATTCAGGTCACATATTTGCAGAAGCATTTGTTACATTCTTATTGTGAATGTTCTAGCCCAGAATTACATAAATATTTCCAAACATGGGTACTTGGATGTACGATCCTGCCATATTCCAGAAACACTAGGTTCCAGTGGTAGATGTTTGGTTCTGTGTGGGGCTGAACTTTTCTCCAAGCTCATTCTGTGGCCTTACAAGAATGGAATGAGGTCATGCCACTGGGCCACAAATTTCAAGTTTCACTGACCTTGTAGTCTACACTACATATGCCCAGAGATGTTCCATCACTCCTCTATTAAATTTGCAATTTGTTTACAGATTATGCATAGCACCCTCAAACAAGCACTCAAAAAGTTTCTTTTAAAATGTTCTGTCCATGCATATTCTCACACCAGTTCCTCATCCTCGTCTTAGTTTTGTGTTGTACAAATCAATAACATAAAAGATTTTTTCCCAATCCTGCTGGGATTGCAGGTAGGAAAACTGCTTGTTTGTCTTGAGCTTTAAACATTTTCCTGGCTGACTCTTTGTTCCATAGCAAGTCACAAATATTTTACATGTGGTTGTTTTTGCATGGCTTTCTCCGCTGCTGTTGCCTGTCTGTCATCCACGAAATATACCTGGATGTTAATAATTTACAAAAGAGATATTTTAATCCTGCTCAGAAAAAGAGGGAAAGCTTGGAGATAGGGGGGTTGAATATTCTATAGCAGACAAATTGGAAGTTATTACTTTGGTTTATAATAACATTAGATTTATATACTGCCCTTCAGTTATTATTATCCTCACAACAATCACCCTGTGAAGTGGGTGGGGCTGAGGGAGCTCTGAAAGAGCTGGCTTCAAGCAGAGGAACAGTGTATCAAACCCGGCTCTCCAGATTACAGTCTCATCACTTTTAACCACTGCACAAAACTAGCTATATGAAGTCAGCTGGGATGCCCAGGATTTGGTTAATAAAAAAAGAACTAAGATCCTGTTAAGTTCCCTTTTATGATTTAGAAAGAGAGAGAGACCCAAATTACTGGCTTAGTTGGCAGTTGTCTACCCCTTTTTATGGCAGTCAGCTAAATAACCATTCCTGTACTTAAGGAGAGCTTAGTTAATGGTGTGGAATGTAATGCAGGGAGCTTTGGAAAGAAGAAATCTTTTGTATGAAAAAACTTTCTACTGTGGGGAGGAGGAAGGGCAGAGGCTGAATTCAACCCATTTCTCAATATATGCAGATAGATACTCAACAACAGTGAGTTGTGTGCCTGTTTTGTTGGGGGGGTGCTGATATCTGAATTTTCTTAAAATACCCTGATTATTTGGATTTGTTTTGGTTTTCTGCATGATGTGGATCATAGCACATCTATTTATACAAACTTTTCATTTTCTGATAATCTTTTGACACCTTCTAAGTGATATGAATGAAAAAGTGAGTGATATAGTGATTGTTATATGTCTGGAAACATTAGATCTTTTTGAAATAATTTCACTGAAAGCACTGTATGAAAACATTAGACCAGCTCTCTTGATTCTGTTAATTATGTCTAGGAAGGCTGATTAGCTTCAAGATAGCAAACTACATCCCGGGTTGACACTGCAGTTTTATTAAGAGTAGTGTTGGGAGTGGACAATTCAAGGGGTTGCCAGATCAGCCCTGGAACTTGCCTGTAGTGAGATGGCTGTTATACAGTTATCCAAGGAATTTGATCCAAAAGACCACATAAAATAATGTGCTGTGATAATTCAATCTAGATGTCTCCGAAGATACAAACCACTTCATTCAGCATCAGATTATGTCAGTATGAACTGCAGACTTTAAGTACCTTTAACCTAAGTAAAATAATATTTTACCATCTGGTTATAATCTTAGGGAAAGGGGGTGAACAGCAAAATCACCTCAAGGTATTTCTTATGAAAATTGCAAAAGCTGGCATATATAAAGCACTAGCTAAAAACATGGAGAAAATGTAGACAAATATTGTTTTTGTTCAGTAAGTTTTGCATGGGCTATAAATCAAACCCAAATTCCATCCTGAAGTTTATAATTGTCATCTGCAAGGCTGATGATACACTGCTATTTCCCATACTGTATCACTGTCTATTGTATTCATTATTTAAATTCTCCATCTGAACGTAGAGCTAAATATTGCAAGACATTTTCTAAATAAGCGCAGATTATATTTTTATCAGTATCACAATTCCTTAAGACAACTTTTGCTCCTATAGCTGATCAGAAATTTGATCATTTAAGTGATCTGTGAAGTGAAAGGATCTGATTTTTTCTATTACCATATAACAAGATGGTAAAATATTCTCACTCATTCAAATTGGACATGAGACTGACAATCTATACATAGGGCTATTTTGAAACTTTTAAGTATTCTCAATGCTTTTACAGTTAAAAGGGGTATGTGTGCTGGTACTCATATATAAGGTTGCACAGATTTCCACTTCTCCCCCCCCCCTCAGGACTTAGGAGAGCCCCCAAAGGTGTCGGTACTCCATAATGGTGAGTAGACATGGGCATGAACAGTATTATGAATGGAAAGAACCCACAAACAGCCTGTTCGTCTGTTCGCAAACAAGCCATTCGTGAGGCCCCATTCTAAATGAACAAGTGGTCATTGCAAGCCTCATTCATTGCCTTCATCAGCCATTCATCAAGCCGGACAATCTGGCACCTGCAATCAATTCCCTTGGCAACTGGAGGCAGGGACTGAACTCTGTCTGAACTCCTTCTGGCTTTCCTTCTGGCTTTAACCCTTCAAAGTACTTCCAGCAGAGAGTCCAATTTTTGCCACTGTGAAGAGAAAATGACAGCAAAGGGGGGGGACCCATGGATCATGCCTTTCCTGGGGTGCAATCACTCTGAAACTTGGGGAGGTCTTCAGAGGACAGTGAGGACTATGTCCCCTGCAAATTTGGTGGGTATTGGACATTGGGAAGGTCAGTTTTTAACCCCTCAAAGTAGCTTCCAGCAGAGAGTCCCGTCTTTGCCACTGTGAAGAGAAAATGACAACAAAGGGGGAGACCCATGCGTCACCTTTCCTGGGGTGCAATCTCTCTGAAACTTGGGGGGTCTTCGGAGGACAGTGAGGACTATGTCCCTTGCAAATTTGGTAGGTATTGGACATTGGGAAGGTCAGTTTGTGGGGGATTTAAAGGGCCCCTGCCAGCTGATAGTTTAAAGGGATCTTTAAAGGGCCACAAACAATGAACAACGAACATATTTGTGAACAGGGTCATGTTCATTACTGTTCATTGTTTGTTGTTCGTGGATGGCAATGAACAACGAACAGCTTGTTCGGGTTTTTTTCCCGTTCGTGCCCATGTCTAACGGTGAGCACCACCAGCAGCACACACACAAAAAAGCCTTGAATATACCACTTTGTTCTATCTAACTGTATAATCTAAAACAAAGCCAAAGTAGTGTGTATAATTTTATCTGCTATAGCTACAAGATAAACATCAAATCTATAAAATCAAAATAGAATTCATACTGTGTCTTGGACAATGATGTAACAATGTGCAGAACACATTTTTTGTTTCCCAGAGCAGAACAAATAAAGTATCCAGATAGATAAACAGACAGATAGCTATGAAGCACAAAGACGTTTCTAAAAATGCAAGCAGGAATTTTGCTTAACAAGGGGTAAGCCTATTGTCTACCACATGTTATGAGATCTAATAGCTTATGAATATAAATTCTGCTTCTTTTGTTCTGGGGCATCCTTTGAAGAGCATGTCTGGATCTGACTAGTTGAGCTGTGTTTGTAGGGATAGTTTCATAAGATAACAGCATCACTTTAGGCCATAGTTCTCTGAATAATCAACCCACATGTTGTGTGGCCTGCATTATGCACACAGCATATACATACAAACAGGGCTTTTTCTGGGAAAAGAGGTGGTGGAACTCAGTGAGTTGCCCTTGGAGAAAATGGCCACCAGCCATGTGACCATTTTCAAGAGGTTCCGGAACTCCGTTCCCCTGCATTCCCCCTGAAAAAAAGCCCTGCATACAAACAAGTGGGGGATGCACAAGGACTCATAGGGGCAGGAATTGCATTATCTTACTTCCTTTTCCCTACTTGTTTTTCCTCTTTACTTCCCCTTGTCAATGCCTGCAGCCTCTCCCATTTCTTTCTCTCTCACCCATCTACCCACCCTTTTCTGTTTCTCCCCCTGGCAGCCTCTGCCCTACCCCAACTTTTGTTCCCACCCTCAACTTCAGCTTTCTTTTTTCAATCTTTTCTGCCCCTCCTCATCAAACTTTACCTTTCCTACTTCCTATATTTTACCTTTTAAAATCTGTCTATCCCATCTTCACATACATACACTCATACACTAACACAGTATGTGTGTACACGGTGACATTAACTAAAGCTTGGAATCATTGGCAATGTTGGTTGCACGTTGCTTAGTAACTCCAAAAAGGGAAACCAAAACCTCGCACCACAGTCTCACAAGATCTTAGCAGCATGCTTTTCTTAAAGAAACAAACATTTTTTCTATAATTCTGGGATTTTTCTAACACCAAATGTAGGTTATTTTGTTTTTGTGTTTTTTTACATTTCATATATTTCTGCAAACAAGAGTTTGTTGAAATATTCCCCCATCTGTCCCTGGCCTTGTTCTGTGGGTATTTTTTGATCATCACTCAATAGCCAAGTTCAGAATTAGATATAACATACGGAGGACCATGAGGAGTTTGTGGGGGGTGGGGAGGAGTGGAGCCGCTATATCCTCTTGGACACCTTTGCCTCAGTGTCTTCAGAGGGAGACGCTGATTGAGCAGGAGGCAAGGCGCTTCAGCCTTCTTGCTTGCCTACCCAGCTTCCACTTTTTACTTTTCTCTGTGGCAGCACACCATTATCCACCTACCCCCCCTACTACCATCATTTGCCTACACTCTCTCACTGTGCATCCACATTCTCCTCCTCCCAGACTGCCCCCATTCCACCACAGTAGTGGCCACTGTTACTAAAAATGGCGGAAAAGATTGAAAGATGCTACACCATGAGGCCTCCCTCCATTTACATTACCAGCACAAGTGCAGACAAAGCTCCAAAACATTTACAATTTTTCTGAAGAGCTGGGGCTGTAAAACAATATCTCCTTTCTATACTTAGCCCCATTCTCTGTGCTTGGGCCTGGTTTCTCAATATGGACAAATCTGTGGATACTTAGATTTGGAAATTGGAGCCATGAACAGACAAGACAGACAGAAACATAGAAACATAGAGCTGGAAAGTATCCCCAAGCATCATCTTGTACAACCCCAGCTCTATGCAGGAAATTCATAGTTACTTCCCCCTTGTCCACCCACACCCTCCACCCACAATGACCCCTGCTCTATGCCCAGAAAAAAAGTTTTTAAAACCTCCAGGATCTCTAGCCTATCTTGTCTGGAGGAAAATTCTTTCTTGACCCCAACGTGGTGATTGGCATTACCCTGGGCATATAAGAAAGGGCCACAAGTCTAGCACTGGCTAATCCCTTCATGCCCTTCCTCTCACAAGCTGTGTGCATTCGTATTGAGCCATAGAATCATCATTGCTGTCAGATGGGCATCTAGCCTCTTAAATACCTCCAAGGAAGGAGAGCCTATCACATCCTAAGGAAGCCTATTCTGCTGAGGAGCAGCTGTCAGCTGTCTTCCTAATGTTTAGCCAAAAACTGTTCTGCTTTAATTTTAACCCATTGTTTCTGGTCCAATCCTCTGGGGCAACTGAAAACAATTCCACTTCATCCTCTATGTGACAGCCCTTCAAATACTTAAAGAGGGCTATCATGCCACCTCTCAATAAGCTCCTCTCCAGGTTAAACATACCCAGCTCCTTCAACTTTTCCTCATAGAACTTGGTCTTGAGACCCCTCACCATCTCGGTTGCCCTCCTTTGGACATGTTCCAGCTTGTCAACATCCTTCTTAAACTGCAGTACCCAAACCTGAACACAATACTCCAAGAGAGGTTTTACCAGAGGAAAGTGATACCATCACTTCATATTATCTGGACACTATACTATACGAGAAGAAACGGATGCTGCCCTCTTTGAACAGATTGGTAGAGTATCCAGACATCAGAACCCTGTAATTATGGGTGACTTCAACTTCCCCGATGTGTGCTGGGAGACAGGCTCAGCAAAGTGTCATGAATCACGCAATTTCCTGACCTGCCTGGCCGATAACTTCCTTTTTCAAAAGGTGGAGGAAGCTACAAGGGGCTCGGCCATACTAGACTTGATATTAACCAACAGGGAAGAATTGGTAGATGAGATGAAGGTGGTGGGGACCTTAGGGGGAAGTGACCATGTCCTCCTTGAATTCCAGTTGCTGTGGGGGGAGGGGGCAAGGAAGTTCATAGCCAGACTCGTAGGTTAGATTTTCGTAGGGCCAACTTCAATGAACTCAGAGGCTTGATGAGAGTCATTCTGTGGGGGAGTGTGCTGGAAGGGAAAGGAGCGAGTGAACGGTGGGCCCTTCTCAAACATGAGCTTTTGCAAGCTCAAGCCCTCACTATCCCAGCAAGATGGAAACATGGTAAGGGCTCCAAGAAACCGATGTGGATGTACAGAGAGCTCCAGAATAAGCTAAGGGAGAAAAAGGAAATGTTCAGGAAATGGAGAGAAGGACAGACCTCTAAAGAGGAGTATATGAGGATTACTAGATACTGCAGATCAGCTATCAGAGAGGCCAAAGCTCAGTGCGAGCTGCGTCTGGCCAGGAGGGCTTGCTACAATAAGAAAAACTTCTACAGATATGAGAGAAGTAAATGCAAGGTAAAAGAGGCAATTGGACCGCTGTTGGGAGTAGATGGAGAAACTCTGATGCAGGACAGAGAAAAAGCAGACAGACTTAATGACTTTTTTGCCTCTGTTTTCTCCCTGAAGAACTCAATCACATCTAGAGATAGTAGAAAATGTGGCAGGAAACCTGAGTGGCTAATTAACATTGGCAGAGAGGTTGTGGAGAGGCATCTGGCAGCACTGGATGAAAATAAATCCCCTGGGCCGGATGGGGTGCACCCAAGAGTGCTGAAAGAACTTTCTAGAGAACTTGCAGAACCCCTGTCCATCATCTTCAAGGCCTCCTGGAGGACTGGGGATGTGCCACAAGATTGGAGAAGAGCGAATGTTATCCCAATCTTTAAGAAAGGGAAGAAGGATGACCCGGGAAACTACAGGCCGGTCAGTCTGACTTCTGTTGCTGGGAAGATTTTAGAACAGATTTTAAAGGGATCAATCTGTAAGCATCTGAAGGGCTGCTCAGTGTTCCGGGGAAGTCAGCATGGTTTTGTCCCTAACAGATCTTGCCAGGCCAACCTGGGTTTCCTTCTTTGATCGAGTGACCAGCTTACTGGATCGGGGAAACTCTGTTGACGTGATTTATCTGGATTTCAGTAAAGCTTTTGATAAGGTCCCCCATGACATTCTGATGGGCAAACTGGAAGACTGTGGACTGGACTATAGGTCAGTTCGGTGGATAGGGAACTGGTTAGAAGACCACACCCAAAGAGTTGTGGTCAACGGTGTTTCATCAGATTGGAGGGAGGTGTCCAGCAGGGCTCGGTTTTGGGCCCAGTACTTTTCAATATTTTTATCAATGACCTGGATGAAGGAGTGGAAGGGCTGTTCATTAAATTTGCTGATGATACCAAATTGGGAGGTGTAGCAAACACCCAAGAAGATAGAATTAAAATTCAGCAAGACGTGAATACTCTGGAGAAGTGGGCAGCTGTGAATAGGATGCAATTCAACAAAGACAAGTGCACAGTATTACATCTGGGCCACAAAAATGGGAAGCACAAATACTGGATGGGGGATACACTTTTGCCAGTAGTATATGTGAAAGGGATCTTGGGGTAAGAGTGGACTGTAAACTAAATATGAGCAGTCAGTGTGATGTGGTGGCAAAAAAGGCAAACTCAGTCTTGGGTTGTATCAAAGGGGCCATAGCATCGAAATCGCAGGAGGTCATAGTCCCTCTCTATACTGCCTTGGTCAGGCTGCACCTGGAGTATTGTGTGCAGTACTGGAGGCTTCACTTCAAAAAGGATGTGGACAAAATTGAGAGAGTGCAGGGGAGAGCGACAAGGATGATCAGAGGTCTGGAGACTGAGCCCTACGAGGAAAGGCTGAGGGCCTTGGGAATGTTTAGTTTGGAGAAGAGGAGATTGACGGGGGACATGATTGCTCTCTTTAAATATTTGAAAGGCAGTCATTTGGAGGAGGGCAAGGAGCTGTTCCCGTTGGCAGCAGAGGGTAGGACCCGAAGCAGTGGGCTTAAATTACATGCACAAAGGTACCAGCTGGATATTAGGAAAAACTTTTTCACGGTCAGAGTAGTTGAAAAGTGGAATCAGCTACCTAGGGAGGTGGTGAGCTCCCCCTCACTGGCAGTTTTCAAGAAGAGGCTGGATGAATATTGGTCAGAGATGCTTTAGGCTGATCCTGCACTGGGCAGGGGGTTGGACCAGATGGTCTGTATGGCGCCTTCCAACTCTAGATTCTATGATTCTATTGATACAGCATAAAATTGCATTTGCCTTTTTACCTACGTCATCACAATGCTGACTCATGTTCAGTGTATGATCTACTAAGGCCCCTAGATCCTTTTCACATGTACTACTGCCAAATCAATCCTCCCCCATCCTATAAGTATGTCTTTGATTTTTCCTACCTAAATGCTGAACTTTACATTTATCTCTGTTGAATTCATTTTGTTAGTTTTAGCCCAGTTTTTTCAGCCTGTCAAAATAATTGTGAATCTTGATTCTGTTTTCTACTGTATTGCTACTCCTCCCAATTTAATGTGTATCCCCTCTATTCCTTCATCCAAGTCATTTATAATGATGTTGAACAACACAGGCCCAGGACAGATCCCTGAGGCACTCCACTTGTCACTCCTCTCCGAAAGGATGGGGAACCATTTACAAGCACTCCTTGGGTGTGATCTGTCAACCAGTTACAAATCCATCTAACAGTAGTACCAACTTGTCAACAAAAATATCATGTGGAACCTTATCAAAAGCATCACTGAAATCAAGATTATGTCCAGAGCATTCCCATGATCTACTAAAGTAGTAACTCTCTCAAAAAAGGGAATGAGATTAGTCTAACATGACTTGTTCTTAATGGACATGGGCTGGCTCTTAGTAATCACATGTGTCTTTCCTGAATGCTCAAGAACTGACTGGCTGATGATATGTTCCAAAGCCTACTTTCTAGCAAAGTGTCATTGGTTCCATGCAATGAAACCAAAAATCTAAAATGGCTCAGACGAGGAGCAACTCTACCTATACAGAGTGAGAGCCTTCCCCAAGCCAATGAGGCAAAAATGTGACTGGGAAAGACACTGTACACAGAAATGCCAAAACAAATGACGCCGTGCATAGTGAAGATGAACTCAGATTTCTTGTTGGCTGGCATACGTCTCAGGCACATATCTGTTAAGTCAATTGGTTCCCTGACTCTGTCAAAGAAACAGAAACTTAAATACAGTGAGCATCAATGGAAAGTGAAAGCAGAGAGTACCCACAGACATGTCATAAAAATAACCAGGACTGGCCTGGTTAGTTTGGATCTGAACACTGGAAAACTTTTAGTTGGTCTCTAAGGTGCTACTGGACTCAAATCTTGCTCATTCAGGGTAGTTACTCTTGTGAGGTTAAAAATGGGGCATTTTTGGCTCAGATTTTGATTCATTACTTTTTAAATGTTCATCCCTAATGAGTAGTTCCCAAGATGTCATGACAAGCAACACAACTCTGTTCTCAGTTGACCTCACCCCATGATCAAGTTGTGATAGTTTCATTTGATTTATATATAATTTAAAAACTAAAGTGTGACTTTGTTCAACAAACAGAGAAGCACATATGGAGCTCTTGGAAAACAAAACAAAATGGCAGCCTCTTCTGCTCATACATAGCATTTCCTATCACTTGGTGATTGTGTTTTGTTTCCTTTCACATTGAGGCAAGCCAAACCTGGGTTTGTCAAATTGCATATCACCATGTACCAAGGCATTCATAAGCTTTGTTGAGCAAGCCCAAAATCCAAAAATGAAAAAGGTTAATTCAGACTGATGTCCAGGGCCGGCCCGCCCATTGAGGCCAGGCCGGCAGCCACCTCGGGCACTAAGGCACTGGAGGGGGCGTTGGCCTGGGGGTGGGGGAGTGCACCACAGAGCTCAATTGCCCTGTGCTGCTGAATCCGGCCTTGTGGTGGCAGCACGGGGCCACTGAGCAGGCAGCCTCCAGCCCAGTTGCTCTGTGCGGCCGCTGCCGCCACCACCACCAGCACATAGCTGTGGGCCTGGTGCAGCAGGCGGCCGGGGTGGCACGCAGAGCATCTGAGCTGGAGGGCTGGGAGGATGCACACTGCCACGCACCACCCCAGCTGCCTGCTGCGCCTGTCCCGCAGCTGCTGTGCCTGGCTAGGAGTGCCTGGCTAGGAGTGCCTGGCTGAGCGGCCAGGGCGGCCGGCTGCACCTGGCCTTCAGAGCAACTGAATGAGAGGGCTGAAGCCCCCCCCCCGTGTGCGCCCAGCCCTGCGTGATGATGTCACATGCAGTGATGTCATCATGCAGTCTGGTGCATGTGCCCGCGTGCGCACAGCAGCAACCTTAAGCTGCCTCTGGCGCCAGCAACACTGGAGCTGGCCCTGCTGATGTCAATGTGTTTTAAAACAATGGTCAAATGCATCAGCCCTTATTTCCTGGGCAAAACAGCCCCCACAGACAAATAAAAGGAATCCATGTACAGGGTTAATTTTCAGGTGCATACCACAGCTTGATCCAACAGACTTTGTTCATGCCAGTCAAGAGCCTCCTCATGTATGTCATTATTGAAGCATCAAGCTCTTAATGCCTTAATTTAAGAGTGGAGTGTCCCAATGCTGTCTCCTTCCCATCGAGGGAAATTCAGGGTATGCGCAGGTGTGCTTTTCTAGGAAGAAAAAAAGAAGAAGCAATAAATAATTTGTGACAAGATAAAGCCAAAGATAAAATTATGAGTTCTGCTCTGATTTGTGCAGACATTAGATATCTTAATTTTATTGTGGAGAGAGATGATTATATATATATATTCTGCTTATAATTACAGGTTAACTGACTTGGCTGTCTTTGCCTTTGACATCTAAAAAAAAAATAGAAGATAGATGCACAGGACAATTTTCAGAATTACATAGCACTTAGAATTTTTTCCCTCCTTGGTCTTTTTTTCTTTCTTTTCTAACAACGTCAGTCATGAGCTATTTTTATTTCATGATTACTGTTATCAGTTGTTCATGGATAACATTATCTGCTGATTTAATCAGAAAAGATGGAGTAATGTTATAAGATTTTGCTCTCAGCATAGCACATCAGTCCAGCAGACAGTGGCAGAAAATTAAGCATAAGCATTTGCAGCTAACAGGAGGCCACTTCATATTTTACTAGCAGAGATCTGGAAGCCCTGTTTCTGGTAACATTTGCAGATATCTGGATTTGCTGAGATGCAGGAAGGAGTTTGTAGTTCAGTGATAAATCTTTCTTTTTTGACACTTGTGAATACATTAAGCTGCCTTATACTTAGGGCCAAGCTACACATGACGAATGACACTTGAACAGCAAGTGTATTTCTCCCTGTTCACTTGCCCTCCACTCAATCCACTTGCCGTTCAAGTGTCATTCGTCATGTGTAGCTTGGCCCTGAGTCAGATCATTGCATTATCAGGGTCCATCACTGTCTGCTCTGACCAGCCCAAAGCTCTGTAGAGTTTCAGAAGCCAGGGATTGGACCTGGGGCTCTCTGCATGAAAAACAGACGCTCTATCAGAGTCACAGCCCCAGCCCAAGACATTTATTGCCTTTCTGAGGGCCAAGCTACAAGTGACGAATGACACTTGAACGGCAAGTGTATTTCTCCCTGTTCACTTGCCCTCCACTCAATCCACTTGCCGTTCAAGTGTCATTCGTCACTTGTAGCTTGGCCCACAGTTTGTTCGGAAGTTCTGGACTAGAGGTGGCACTGATTCACTCATTTGGTAATGGGGTGGAGTTCAATCACTATAGTAAACTTATGTTGTTTAGAGTCCTGAGGCCATCCATAATTACCATTAAAATTCAAACACAAGTTTGGCAATAGTAACCATATTTTCTCGGGAATACGCCCCATTGGACTCAACAGCGTCTTGGTTATACATTCTGCTTTTAGAAACAATATGCCTGTTAAATCAGATGCTGAAGATCGCTAGAGAATGCTGGCCAAAACTAAAGTAGAGAGGGCTAAAATATTCTTTAAGCCACATTATTTTTACTGATGGTTTTGGACATATTTTGGAAACCAGAATTTAGCCTGTTTGCAAAGTTCATTTGTTTTCTTTTGCAAACAGCCATATGTGCATATTGGTGATTTGATTAAAAATGAAAATGAAAATTCTGAGAGTATTTGCTTTAGGTATCCAACATCGTTCACCATCACATAATCAGCCAGTTGCTACCTGATACTGGTGGATGTTCAGAACATAAGGATTTGTTGGGGTTTATGGGAAAGGGAGCTTTCGCTGCCTTCAACTCCATTTCAGCAGATGTGAAAATTGGTGGATCTAGCAACCCTACCAGGAAGTCATGCAAGAAAGACTGGGAAGAGTAATTTGCAGGAAGGTTAAGGCCCCACTTGGAGCCTATTTGGGACTTAAAGAGCCTATTTTGGACTTGAGGCCTGCTAGGGTTGCCAGATTTCCAGTTTTGAACTGGATAGTCCAGTATTTCTGTCCAGGAAATTTTTAAAGAAAAGACTGGACATATAAATGACCAGGATTTTCTAATTATTATTCTAATGTTTATTATTACCATCTTTCCCACTGTGAGAGGAAAACCTTTCCCCATAGTGGTAGTGGAGAGTGCACTCAAATCATAACTGACTTATGGCGACCCCTGGCAGGGTTTCCATGGCAAGAGACTTAACAGAGATGGTTTGCCATTTTTGCCCATAGAGAAGTGGGAGAAAGGAAGGCAGGGAACAATAATGTCCATGTTGTACCCCGCCTCCTCCTTCCTTTCTCTGCAAGGTTGCCAGCTCTGGGTTGGGACATTCCTGGAGATCTTGGGGAAGGCATTGTTTGGGGAGCAGAGCTGGGTATAATGAAAGAGTCCACCCTTCAAAGCAGCCATTTTCTCCAGGGGAAATGATTTGTACAGTCTGTAGATCAGTTATAATTCTAGGAAATCTCCATGAAGATGTTAGCAACTCTATTTTTCTTATTTCCCCTCAGCTTCAGCCTCTGCCTCTTCAGCCACCCATTACTTTCTGCTTCAGGCAAGGCCTTGGCCAGCTGCCTTCTTTCCCTCTCTCCATACTGAGAGAAGGATAACTCCAGGTGGATGGGAGAAGAAAACAGGGGGAGGGGCTTGAAAGGTGTAGCATCCCCTATGTAGCAGGAATAAATGCAGAGCCTGTGTGCGGCATTCACTTAGTTGGAGGTCCTTAGGGTTCACCCTTGCCAATGGTCATTTGCAATGAGGCCATTGAATCTTCCTATGCTGGGCTGCTTTCAACCCATGTGCTTGGAGGGCAATTGTGAAGTAAGAAAAATACTTGAACCTCACCATGCCACCATTTAGACAGAGAGGAAAAGTCATCTGCCCTAAAGCTACAGCTTTTACAGGATTTCTGTCCTGGTATATATACCATCCTCACCCTCCCTGGGGTTACCTACCCTGCAAATGAAGGAGAATTGCTCTGTGCAGCTGCTGGAGTGGAATGCCAATCTTTGCTTGAAGAGCTGCTGGTGGTTCATTTATATGGGAAGGCAGGGCTTCTGAATGATGTCCTTCCAGCAGGCTGCTTCCATGGCTCTGGAGCGGGCCAAGAAAAACAGAGAGTGTGGCCTGGCAGGGCTTTGAGAATTCTGATGGCTTACTCTTTTTTATCCCTTTTGGATGCCAAGCTATGCCTAAACAAAACCTCTGAGATAGAAGCAGGCAAACCGAATCCTCAAGCACTAATCGGGATTGGAAGAGAGGGAAGGGGAGGCAGGGCAGAGGGAGTAGAGTAGGATGAGCTCCAGAAGGGAAGCATAATGCACACTCATGCTCCACAGTGGCCTGATTTGGGCCTCAAACAGGTTCATTTCAGCCCACTATGGAGTGCGGAAGCACTGCCAGGAGGTCCCTTGAGAGCTCCTGCACTTCATAGCAGGCCAATTTAGGCCCCAAACAGGCCAAAATTGGCCCACTGTGGAGCATGAGAGCACTCCCAGAGCTGGTGCAAGGCCCTGAGTAGCACCAGTAGCATGCAGCCTAGTAGCACACTTGTGCAAAAACATCTGCCGAATTAAGTGCCAGGTCTACTGCTTCCCGCTGAGAGAGTGAGGGGACCTGGCAAACCTAGTCGTACAAGAAACGATATTATCAACCAGAGCCACAGGTGCACATGTGCATTATAGTATGTATGAACACTGAGAAGAGAGGTAAAATTAACAAATGCAACAAAATGCAATAAAATTGGATCACAAAATTGGAGAACAAGTGAACTTGGATGTTGTTCTAAGTGAGAAGTTGAGGCTCTAGTATGTGGGATAGATGTTGTTGAACTGATTTGGAATGGTGACCACAGTGCTATTAAGTTTAGTCTTAAAAGAATAGAAATGTAATACAAATTTAAACAACCCAATAAATGGAGAACATAAAGGAATCTGAACTGAGCTGGGATCAAATGTGTGATGGTGTCTTCTCCTTCTTCTCCTTTTTTCCCAGTTTTGCATTGCCTTTTAAAAGTCATGCAGTACAATCCAAAAACGATTTGCCTGAAAGTAAGCCCTACTGAATAGATCAAAATAGTATTATGAGTATCCTTACTTAAGATTGCACTCTGAGTTATTCTCACCGCAACTATGGGTATCCAAAACAAAACTCCCAAGCTAAGGATATACACAGAAATCACTAAGAGTCCAGTAGCACCTTTAAGACTAACCAATTTTATTTTATTGTAGCATAAGCTTTCGAGAATCAAGTTCTCTTCATCAGATGCCTGATCCGAACTGGTCAAATACAGAAGAGGAGGGGAGGGGAAAGAACAGAACATATATCACAAGAAGACAGGATGCAATTAGTGTGAAGGCAATCAAAACATTCCTTTGCTTGTAAATGTAAACATCTCCTTTTGGTGTGGAGTCAGTTTGCCGCAGTGAAGGTATACAATTCCTATGTAGTATAAGCCCTCGATAACCACAGCTCTCCCTGCCAGCTGCATCTGACAAAGAGAACTGTGGTCCCCGAAAGCCCACACGCACTCAGGCTGAGATAATTGACAAACCAAGCCCACACCAGGCGTCTCTGGGCTCCCCCAGACCACGCCTCTGTAAAGGAAATCTGTTACCTGTGATAATGTGATAACCATTCATAGTCTCTATTCAGTCCCAGCTTGACAGAGTCAAATTTGCATATGAATTCCAATTCAGCAGCCTCCCGTTGGATTTTGTTTTTGAAGGGTTTCTGTTGAACCACAGCGACTTTTAAGTCTTTGGTGGAATGTCCTGGTAGATTGAAGTGTTCTCCCACTGGTTTTTGGACGTTTCCATTTCTAATGTCAGATTTGTGTCCATTTATTCTTTTGCGTAGAGGTTGGCTGGTTTGTCCAATGTACAGAGCAGAAGGACATTGTTGGCACATGAGGGCATATATCAGATTGGAGGATGAGCAGCTGTAAGAGCCAGAGACAGTGTAGTTGATGCCATTGGGTCCTGTAATTGTATTCCCTGGGTAGATATAGGGGCAGAGCTGGCATCTGGGTCTGTTGCAGGGCCTGGTGCCTGTGCTGGTGGCCCTGCTGGCCGATTCATGATTGTAAGTGAGAAGTCGTTTAAGATTGGGGGGCTGTCTGTAAGCAAGGAAAGGT
Organism: Eublepharis macularius; assembly: GCF_028583425.1. Lineage (NCBI taxonomy): Eukaryota > Metazoa > Chordata > Lepidosauria > Squamata > Eublepharidae > Eublepharis > Eublepharis macularius. Next base: position 169,267,960 of record NC_072791.1, on the reverse strand, counting down.
CTTCCACCCAGGACTTCTGAGAGAGAGGTATCATTTTCCAGGATGGGTTGTAGCTCCCTGATGATACGTTGGATGGGTTTGAGCTGGGAGCTATAGGTGACAACCAGTGGCGTTCAGTTGTTAGTTCCTTTAGGTATGTCCTGGAGCAGACTGTTTCTGGGTACTAGTCTGGCCCTGTTGATTTGTTTCTTCACTTCATTTGGTGGGTACTGTAGTCTCAAAAATGCTTGTTGTAAATCTCTTAAGTGTGAGTCTCGGTCGAGAGCATCGGAGCAGATACGGTTGTAACGTAAGGCTTGGCTGTAGACAATAGACCGAGTGGTATGTTTAGGGTGGAAGCTGGAGGCATGTAGATATGAGTATCGGTCTGTTGGTTTCCGGTATAAGGTGGTATTTATTCGTCCATTATGTAGTTGTACAGTGGTGTCCAGGAAGTGTACCTGTTGTGTAGAGTGGTCCAGGCTTAGGTTGATAGTAGGGTGAAAGTTATTGAAGTCCTGATGAAATCTCTCAAGGGCTTCCTTCCCATGGGTCCAAATGATGAAGATGTCATCCAGGAATCTTAAGTATAGTAGTGGTTCCAGTGGATGGGAGCTGAGGAAGCGTTGCTCCAAGTCCGCCATGAATATGTTAGCATATTGTGGTGCCATGCGTGTGCCCATGGCTGTGCCATTCACCTGTAGATATAAGTTGTCACCAAATTCAAAGTAATTGTGAGTGAGTACGAAGTGACAAAGTTCAGTGGCGAGGTGTGCTGTGGTTTTGTCCGTGATAATATTCCGTATGGCTTGCAGTCCATCTGCATGTGGGATATTGGTGTACAGGGCCTCCACATCCATGGTTGCTAGGATGGTGTCATCTGGTAGGTTGTCAATGGACTGTATTTTCCTGAGGAAGTCAGTGGTGTCCCGTAAGTAGCTGCGTGTGCTGGTGGCATAGGGCCTGAGGATAGAGTCCATGTATCCCGAGACTCCTACTGTGATGGTGCATTTTCCTGAAACAATTGGGCGTCCTGGGTTACCTGGTTTGTGGATTTTGGATAGTAGGTAGAATCTTCCTGGTCGTGGTTCCTGGGGTGTGTCCATATGGATGCATTCTTGTATGTCCATGGGGAGTGTTTTTAATATTTTATTGAGTTCCCTTTTGTATTGCTCCGTGGGGTCAGAAGTTAGTATTTTATAGAATGTTGTGTTGGAGAGTTGTCTTTCTGCTTCTTGTATATAATTTTGTTTGTCCATGATGACAACTGCTCCGCCTTTGTCAGCTTCCTTGATTACGATGCCAGAATTATTTTGGAGGCTGTTTATGGCCTCTCTTTCTCCACGGCTGAGATTCTGCTTTAGGTGTTGTTGTTTGTCAATTATCTCAGCCTGAGCACGTCTACGGAAGCATTCAATGTAAAAGTCCAATGAGGAGTTACGGCCCTCAGGGGGTGTCCATGTGGAATTCTTTTTCCTGGAGTTTTGTAACGATGGTTGTGTATTGCTGGGTTGGGGGGGTGGGGGCTGCTGAGGCTGCTTTGATGGTGTCTGTTCAGTGCTTTGTTCATCGTTTTCTTCAGCAGAGTAGTTGAAGAATTCTTTCAGTCTTAGGCGTCTAAAATAGGCCTCCAGGTGTCCACAAAGTTGTATGGTTTGTGTGGGTCTGGCTGCGCAAAAAGATAGTCCACGTGAGAGGACTGATTCCTCTGCTGGGCTCAGCTTGTAACTGGAAAGATTGATGATGTTGCTTGGTGGATCCAAAGTGTTTTTGCTCTCTGTTGCAGGCAGGAGTTTTGAGAATTTCTTCTCCTTCTTGTTCTGTAATTCAGTGAATAGATTGCAATAAATAGTTTCTCTGGTTGTGGTAAACATCTGCCAGTTCCCGGTCTGTGCAGAAGGGGTGTACTTCATGGAAGAGTCCAGTTCAGAGATCTCTTGCTTGATCCATTGTTGCTTGCTGTACATCAGTCCAATGAGGTGAATTAAGAGTTTCCTGGATAAGGTGTTGCATAGTTTCTCACTGTAGTCTGTGTAGTAAGTGGATTTCAATGGATTCCTCACACGAAGTCCCTTGGGTAGAATGTCCAGTCTTTTGCATTTAGAAAGAAAGATGATGTCTGTTTGTATTTGTGCCAGTTTCTTCATGAGGTTGATGGATTTCCTCTCCATTCGGCTGAATGCAGTGCTTTCCATGGTCATAGATCCAGAGGAGTTAGCCGTGTTAGTCTGTAGTAGCAAAATCAAAAAGAGTCCAGTAGCACCTTTAAGACTAACCAATTTTATTTTATTGTAGCATAAGCTTTCGAGAATCAAGTTCTCTTCATCAGATGCCTGATCCGAACTGGTCAAATACAGAAGAGGAGGGGAGGGGAAAGAACAGAACATATATCACAAGAAGACAGGATGCAATTAGTGTGAAGGCAATCAAAACATTCCTTTGCTTGTAAATGTAAACATCTCCTTTTGGTGTGGAGTCAGTTTGCCGCAGTGAAGGTATACAATTCCTATGTAGTATAAGCCCTCGATAACTACAGCTCTCCCTGCCAGCTGCATCTGACAAAGAGAACTGTGGTCCCCGAAAGCCCACACGCACTCAGGCTGAGATAATTGACAAACCAAGCCCACACCAGGCGTCTCTGGGCTCCCCCAGACCACGCCTCTGTAAAGGAAATCTGTTACCTGTGATAATGTGATAACCATTCATAGTCTCTATTCAGTCCCAGCTTGACAGAGTCAAATTTGCATATGAATTCCAATTCAGCAATTCCCATTGGATTTTGTTTTTGACCCATTCCACATGGACACCCCCTGAGGGCCGTAACTCCTCATTGGACTTTTACATTGAATGCTTCCGTAGACGTGCTCAGGCTGAGATAATTGACAAACAACAACACCTAAAGCAGAATCTCAGCCGTGGAGAAAGAGAGGCCATAAACAGCCTCCAAAATAATTCTGGCATCGTAATCAAGGAAGCTGACAAAGGCGGAGCAGTTGTCATCATGGACAAACAAAATTATATACAAGAAGCAGAAAGACAACTCTCCAACACAACATTCTATAAAATACTAACTTCTGACCCCACGGAGCAATACAAAAGGGAACTCAATAAAATATTAAAAACACTCCCCATGGACATACAAGAATGCATCCATATGGACACACCCCAGGAACCACGACCAGGAAGATTCTACCTACTACCCAAAATCCACAAACCAGGTAACCCAGGACGCCCAATTGTTTCAGGAAAATGCACCATCACAGTAGGAGTCTCGGGATACATGGACTCTATCCTCAGGCCCTATGCCACCAGCACACGCAGCTACTTACGGGACACCACTGACTTCCTCAGGAAAATACAGTCCATTGACAACCTACCAGATGACACCATCCTAGCAACCATGGATGTGGAGGCCCTGTACACCAATATCCCACATGCAGATGGACTGCAAGCCATACGGAATATTATCACGGACAAAACCACAGCACACCTCGCCACTGAACTTTGTCACTTCGTACTCACTCACAATTACTTCGAATTTGGTGACAACTTATATCTACAGGTGAATGGCACAGCCATGGGCACACGCATGGCACCACAATATGCTAACATATTCATGGCGGACTTGGAGCAACGCTTCCTCAGCTCCCATCCACTGGAACCACTACTATACTTAAGATTCCTGGATGACATCTTCATCATTTGGACCCATGGGAAGGAAGCCCTTGAGAGATTTCATCAGGACTTCAATAACTTTCACCCTACTATCAACCTAAGCCTGGACCACTCTACACAACAGGTACACTTCCTGGACACCACTGTACAACTACATAATGGACGAATAAATACCACCTTATACCGGAAACCAACAGACCGATACTCATATCTACATGCCTCCAGCTTCCACCCTAAACATACCACTCGGTCTATTGTCTACAGCCAAGCCTTACGTTACAACCGTATCTGCTCCGATGCTCTCGACCGAGACTCACACTTAAGAGATTTACAACAAGCATTTTTGAGACTACAGTACCCACCAAATGAAGTGAAGAAACAAATCAACAGGGCCAGACTAGTACCCAGAAACAGTCTGTTCCAGGACATACCTAAAGGAACTAACAACAGAACGCCACTGGTTGTCACCTATAGCTCCCAGCTCAAACCCATCCAACGTATCATCAGGGAGCTACAACCCATCCTGGAAAATGATACCTCTCTCTCAGAAGTCCTGGGTGGAAGACCTTTCCTTGCTTACAGACAGCCCCCCAATCTTAAACGACTTCTCACTTACAATCATGAATCGGCCAGCAGGGCCACCAGCACAGGCACCAGGCCCTGCAACAGACCCAGATGCCAGCTCTGCCCCTATATCTACCCAGGGAATACAATTACAGGACCCAATGGCATCAACTACACTGTCTCTGGCTCTTACAGCTGCTCATCCTCCAATCTGATATATGCCCTCATGTGCCAACAATGTCCTTCTGCTCTGTACATTGGACAAACCAGCCAACCTCTACGCAAAAGAATAAATGGACACAAATCTGACATTAGAAATGGAAACGTCCAAAAACCAGTGGGAGAACACTTCAATCTACCAGGACATTCCACCAAAGACTTAAAAGTCGCTGTGGTTCAACAGAAACCCTTCAAAAACAAAATCCAACGGGAGGCTGCTGAATTGGAATTCATATGCAAATTTGACTCTGTCAAGCTGGGACTGAATAGAGACTATGAATGGTTATCACATTATCACAGGTAACAGATTTCCTTTACAGAGGCGTGGTCTGGGGGAGCCCAGAGACGCCTGGTGTGGGCTTGGTTTGTCAATTATCTCAGCCTGAGTGCGTGTGGGCTTTCGGGGACCACAGTTCTCTTTGTCAGATGCAGCTGGCAGGGAGAGCTGTGGTTATCGAGGGCTTATACTACATAGGAATTGTATACCTTCACTGCGGCAAACTGACTCCACACCAAAAGGAGATGTTTACATTTACAAGCAAAGGAATGTTTTGATTGCCTTCACACTAATTGCATCCTGTCTTCTTGTGATATATGTTCTGTTCTTTCCCCTCCCCTCCTCTTCTGTATTTGACCAGTTCGGATCAGGCATCTGATGAAGAGAACTTGATTCCTGAAAGCTTATGCTACAATAAAATAAAATTGGTTAGTCTTAAAGGTGCTACTGGACTCTTTTTGATTTTGCTACTACAGACTAACACGGCTAACTCCTCTGGATCTATGACCACAGAAATCACTGTTTCAAATCATTATCTTGATTCTCTGGAACAGTAGCACAAATCCAAGATGTTTGGAATATTTTAAAAAAACCTCTCCCCAAATCTATGTTTCTTTTCAAGTTCTGATGCTCACCAGTCATGCAGCATGAGCATGTTTTTCTTTTACTGTATTTCCTGGATAATGACATCTCTCCCTTCCAATCAGGTCCTAGCAAAGAAGGGGCACAGAGCACTCCCAGCCAATCCCAAGTTGCAGAGAGCTGCCATTCTCTTTTCCTGCCTCCTTTGGGGACTGGAGAGAGTAGACATGGGCATTAATCGAAATACAAATCAAATTTCATGACGAATTGGGCCGATTTGTGTATTGCAAAAACGTATTTCGTGGGACCCGCATTTTTCACGAAATCCACAACTTTTAGGACCAATTCATTTGATTCATGAATGCTTTGTGATGCCAGACAGGCTGGTGCCAATCCATTGATTCCCTGGCAACATAGGCCCAGAATGTCTGCAGACCTTTTGTTGCCATGGAAACCCCAATCTTAGCCCACATAACCTCGATAGGCAGCTCTCCCTGCCAACCTGAAAGTTGAGCAAAACTACAAATGACGAATTACATGTGGCAGGTTTGTAAAAGTTTACCTGGGAACTGTAGTCAGAGACTTCTTCCCCTCTCTGTTTCCCTTCTCTGTTTTTAAGAACAGGATGGTGGAGTTGCGGCGGTGGCGGCTGCAGCCTCAGCAGCTCCTTCTGCCTCTGCTCGCTGCTTGCCAGCTTCAGGATCCCTTCCCTGACTCTCTACCTCCTGTCCTCCTGCTGCTCTTCCATGCCTTCCCACCCCACCCTGTCCCCAAGCTTCCCAGAGTGGATCCTGAGCAGATCTGCTCTGCTTGGCTTTTCCTTCAAGAACTTGGAGGCGGGGGGAGGGCACGCCAGAGCAGCAGGAGGGTGGGAGGACGGGAAGGAAAAGTCAGCAAAGAGAACCCGAAGAGAGGAAAACCCAAGCAGATCTGCTCTGCTTGACTTTTCTTCTAGCAGCAGCAGAAAGCAGGAGGCCAGGAGGATGGGAGAGAAAAGTCAGCAAAGAGAGCCTGAAAAGAGCTACTTGGAGGGTTGCTGGAGGAAGGCCTGCTGAAGTCTCTCTGTGAGTTTGGCATCTCTGGGTATGAAGGGGGCCGTTGTAGGGCCTCGGGATCTGATGAATCATGAACCTAACAAATCATTTTGCGAAAAAGGACAAGTTCATGAAAGTTTGTGTTTCAGGGTTCGTGGAATGCGACAAACCATGAAACAGGGTTCATCCCCCCCCCCCCCCATTTTGTGCTCATCTCTACTGGAAAGAATTTTCTTTCCTTATGACAGAATAAAACCTGTGCTAGTTCAGAGGGCCATAAAATTCAAACCCTTTATCCAAATAGTTTGAAACTTGGCGGTACTTTGAAGAACAGGCAGAAGACACGCTGCTGCAATTTTGGTGACATTTGATTGTAAAACAAAGACCTCTCTGAAAAAGTCCCCTACATGGAATAATGAAAAAACTGCCACTCTTGCTCACACTTTGTTGAACAGACCATAACAAGGAAGCAGGAAAAACAGTTTCCAGCAGAAAAGTGAAAGCTTTTTTAATTGTCAGTCAGTCATTGTAAGAGCAGGAAAATGAAATGAATGCGGAGGGGCATGCCTGTACCCAGCCTGGAGGCTGCCACCACTTTAGAAATCAGTAAAGTGTGGCTACACAGGGAGGGAATTATTTGAGAATCTGTAAAATCAACCCCCTTTGTTCAATCTGCTTGAAATTTAGGAGGTCTTTAGAGGATGGACTATGTTCTGTGCAAATTTGGTGCCAAAATAATAACAACAACGTTAGATTTATGTACATTCAGTTTATATCAATTCAATTCAAATACCTTTAGTGGAATACACATTCAATTTATATATTTGATTTATCTTTATAAACTGCTGCCCCAGACCCTTGAATAGATTCCCCATTGAAAATAATGGTCTCAAAGGGGGTGAGAATCACATGACATCTTTTTCCAGATAGCTGGTGTGGTAAGTAACCCTGAGCTGCAATGGATTATAGTTGCATTCGTGCACATTGCCTATGAGGCTACCCAACAGGGTTGCCACTGCTTGGTCATAATCACCTTCACTTTTCCCTACATGCACATACAAAAAAAGTGCCAAAAGATGTTGTTCATCAACACCCTGCTTTTTCCTATATTGGTCAGTGTGTGGTTTAAGATAGTGACATTCTGCACCAAGAAAAACAATTGGACTGATCAGCCCACAGTGTCTAGTTGTTACCCCCCCCCCCCCCACACACACACACACACATTTGCTCAAAGTGCAAATCTAATGGTCTCAATCTAATTGTTGAGATACCTAATATGCATCAATTCTGCCTACTCCTTAGCTAGGCCATAACCTGACTAACCTATGCCTATTAAAGCTAAGAACCTCCCATTTACAAGCAGTATGAAACAGGTGGGAGAAAGGAACTTCTAACCAATTTGAGAAGGATTCAAAAACATCCGTGTTCAGCCCAAGGCAATCAGATAATCCAACAGAGATTTACAGAGAGAGAGAGAGAGAGAGAGAGAGAGAGAGAGAGAGAGAGAGAGAGAGGCCAGGTCAATTTCTAGAAACAGGCTATTTAAAACCTTCAATGGCCTACTCTGATCAGCCATAGCAGCCCAGTAACAGGACCGGCCAATCATTGTCATCTTCTTTTGAAAAATATTGTTGTAGTAATTAATGAGTCCCAGCTAAGTGTGGGATCCTTCTTTATGTTGATAGTTGTAATTCTCAACATCAGTTTGTACTTACAAGTACAGTCTAATATCACTGAAATCCAAGAGGTTGTTTTAGGGATGCACATGTGGTTTGGGCATGCTCATGAGAATTTCTGTCTGTGTTATGTGATTCTTGGGATCCTGGCCTGTAAAGTTCATAGTCTGTTGATAATTCCATTATGGATCATTGTGTAGAACATTAAGATTTTTTAAAACTTATTACATGTTTATAATAACATACAATGATTCTACAGGAACTTTTAGCCCTTAACAGGGCAAAGAAAAGAAATCTAGAGAAATAAATTACTCAGTTCATATCATGTTTGATTTGAAAATTGAGACTTGACTGCCAATATGGATGTTGGTGTGTGTGTATACACACAACTTTTATATGCAACTTTTCTGTAATGTTAGGAGGAAGTTGTTGAGGGAGAAACTGTCAAGGAGAGAGATTTGCACATATTAAAAGGAGTTATTCATGTAAGCCTCTTCTGCAACAATAGCAGAGATTAAACCCCATCACATTGACTTCAAAGACCTATGAACTCTAAGGTTAAGTGGGGTATATAACAAACTATCTGACTGCCACATTAACAGTTGCCTTAGCCTTGAACGTACCGTATCTTGGGAAGCCTGATCCATAAGCTCATTAAACAGTCAAGAATAGTTTGATTTGATCTGGTTTAAATCCCATTGACTTCAGTGGGTCTGCATCAGCTTAAATTCAAATTCTAGGGCTTAAATAGTTTGTGAATTGGGTTGTAAAACACTCCATGTATTCCCATAAAAATGTTTAATGAAACTTCAGGGGGGATCCATAAAAAGAAGCTGCATGAATTCTTTCTCAGGAGCATTTTCGGACTGCAGATCCTCTTTTAACCCCAACCTGAAACATGTGAGCCATGCTTATTGTTTTACCAAATACATCAGTTTTCTTTTCCATTGATGTTTGTCTTTTTCCTCTTTCAGTTTTTCTCCATGCTGCCCTTTGTTCTACTCTCAAGCTTGCTCCCTTTATCCTTTTCTCTCTGTCTGTGATTCAGCAGTACAGCATCTGCTTTGCATTAAGAAGGTTCCAGGTTCAATCAGCAAAATGTCCACTTAAAAGGATTAGCTAGTGGGTAATATGAAAGACCTTGACCTGATACCCTGGAGAGCTGCTACCAAGTAGACAATACTGATCTTGATAGACCAATGGTCCTAATCAAGATAAGGCAGCCTCAGGTATATGTGGGTTTCTTCTTCTTCTTCTAAAAAGAAATTATAGTGTTGGTCCTGCTGCTCATGATCCATCAGTTGAAATTGCTGGAGTGCCCTAGATCATAATCATTGCTAACTGTATCACAATCTACCACTCTATTTTCACCTGGAGAAGAACAAAATAGCCCCAGGGAACATAGCCTCTATATCTTTTTCCTCTAAGAACCTCAAGATAATGTCTAAAACTGCAGACACATTAAAAACTCCTTAAGTACAGTGTTCAATTGCTGGTGGTGTAACTTGCAAGATGCATCTCTTAAACATATGCTTTGGACAGGTCCAGTTATTCAATCTTTTGGGGAGGAAATCATTACTCAGATTAATTTTGTATTAGAATACTCATTTGGTTTTAAGGATGTTGGTGTACTTTTAAACTATTTGCCTATCTCTTGGAACCTAACCAATAGGCAATAGAAAAGGACCCTCCATGCCCTTACAGTTACTAAAAGACTTATACTACAACACTGGAAAGATAAAAACCCACTTCCCATAACACTAGATTGATGAGATGGCCTTATAAACTTATCAATATTTGAATGTATCACAGACAGACAGCAATTGCAGGTGGACTTGTGTTTAGATATTTGGAAACCTTTTACAGAAGTTTATGCATAGATTTGCCAGCACTTTGCTAGCTTTTTTTTTCTTTTTGTTGTTGTGTTGCACTAATACATTTTTTTAGAAAAGCTCATCAAAAACTCTTTCATTTTTCTTTACAACCTTGTAAAGATCACTGTATTAAGAGCCATCTTTCTAATTTCACTGCTCTTGGAAGACAAACTGAGAGCTAATTTATATCCAACGCTCTTAATGAGGGCATGCATGGAACCAATCCACCACTGCTTTTTACTCCATTTGATTGCTGCCTTCCTCTAGTTCCAAGAAGTCATCAGTGACTGAGGATTAGGCCCAATTAGCCTGCAGGAGTAAGGAACCATCAGCACAGATTGCCAGCAGCTGTCACTTCTCCTAGAAACCAGAACTGGTGATAATCAAGTTAGAAGGAATTCTCCTTTCCTCTCACAAAGCTGTAGGGCAATTGCAAGACATGTCCCCTATCACAAATTCAAGTGAATGAGATATTAGATTATGTTTCCAGAGAATATACCAGTACCACTCACTGCAGATTCAACTTAGGGTTCCAAAAGTAATATATTTTTTCTACACTTAATAAATTTTTTTCTGTAATTTCAAAAACAAAATAAATAAAACCATGTGAACCATACGTTGTATGTTCCATTGCTCCTTTTGAACACTAGTATTTTGTTTAAAATTAGATTAAAGCACTAGATTTTCCTGAAGCCATTGCACCATTGTTTGGGCAAGTAGAATTGTGCTAAATACATTTTCTTTTCCAATCTTGGATCTCTGGATCCAAGCTAGTCTTCCTATTTGCTCTTAAACAAAATCAACCATAAACATATCTTTATATCATGAAGACAGAAGTTCTTTCATCTTTGTCTTCTCGTTTGATCAGGTTTTTTTGTTGGAAGGTTGCAACAGCCTAAGGATTATTCAAGGGCCCATTTAATTCCTCATGCTAAGCAGAGAAGTTCAGTAGATCTTTAACAGTATCTGTTTCTTTCTGCTTTCTGAAGTGTGTGTTTGGGCTACAGGACCTCACGGCATGTCTCTTGTATCCCAGTTAAAAATCTGTGAACTGTAATTAATGTGGGTCCCTGCTTTTAAAAGTCTATTTTGTCAACCTTAACACAAACACTTTTGTTTTGTGTTGCGTTAAATGCAACATTAATTAAAAGATCATAATCATTAGATGGCTTTCCCCATGAAATGCTCAGACAAGGACGGCCAATCTATGCCTGCCTTTTGTACAGTTTTCACACCAGAGTCTATACGGCATGCGTCTCTTTCATGTAAATTGCAGGGGCTGCCGTTCATTGGCTTGGATTACCAGCTCTGCAAAGAGACCCTTGTCTGCTGTGAGGAAGGACTGAAAAACAATAGGGAGAATACACAAAAAGGAGGTGGAGGAAACAGAAGGAGAGAGCAACCAGGACAAACCAATAGACAGTGAGGTCTTATGACTGCACATCTTTCGAGAGGCTTTGAAAAGAAAATGAGTTCATCTCCCCATATCTGCTTGCAGCCACACAAACAATCATGGAAGAAGCCATTTTCTGCTTCAGTTTTTAGCTGTTGGAACAGAGGTTGGAGTTTGGCTGCTGCCATCAGGGCCTCCCAGGGGACCTTCTTGAAAGTGAGATGGAGGATCTCGGGGGTTTTTCTGATTGAAATGAAATTTACAAATAAATACATGACTGAAAGAGAAGGGAAATGAATCAAGGTGAAACTGCAATGACCCAGTGGAAACTTCTTTGTTGTTCAGAGAAGGAAACTGGGAAAATATGCAAGCATTTTCATTAAAAACAGTGACAGCTTTGTAAAATTACAAAGTCATTCAATTTATGCCTGTAACATGTTGCCTATATAAGGTCTTATTAGTAGTAATTAATACAGTATTTTCAATGAACAACATTCTATAGAATGCTTATCTTGTAAATGGTCAACACAGCAACCCTGCGGTAGAGATTGCTCTCACATTCATTATGATCCAATAGCTGAAGAGTTGCATTTGAATCCAAGAGATCTGGACCCAGCCTCTAAAATGGGCTCCTGGTTACTGTTATCATGGTAAATATTTACTTATTTATTTTGCCCTTTATACTTGGAGCTCAGAAATAAATTTCTGGCAAAGACGTCAGAGAGCTTATATTCCTTTTCTGACTCTGACAAACTAGAATTTATGCTGTCAGACATGGATCCCATTGTTTCCAACAGGATGGCATTTTTTGCTCTAGGTACCAAAAAATTTAGACCAAATGTGGTTCTTAAGAAAGCAACCTGTCGAAATGAAATGTAATTACATGTCTGGATGTGAATTTTTAGAGATGGGTGTAATTTTAGAAATGTTAAAATTTTAGTACTGTAAATATATTTTTAGCTTGTAAAGACCTATGGCAACATACAATTGTTTGCTTGTTTGCTTGCTTGCTTTATTTATAGTCCACCTTTCTCACTGAGACTCAAAGCAGATTATACAGGATAAGTCAAATATGGCCAACAGGATGGGACATCCAATAAACAATGCGATAAGTTTTGAATTGCAGAAATCTGGGGAAAAAATTAAAAACCACAATATGAAGTAATCAAAATTAGGAATGCCAGATCATACATGGTGAATGAAAGACTATAAAAATTCACTCATATCACAAACCTTATAATATATGTTATATTGCAAGCCAAACACTACACACAAAAATTCAAATTACAGAAAATGTTGCATGCAGATTCCTATATCCACGTTCCAGATTCCTGTATCTCCATGGAAGATTGTTTGAAATCTGAAAACAGGCAGAAATCTGAAACAGAGGTGAAACAAAGCATAAAACATGACATGTTAAAAGATGCAGAAATTACATAATAGGAACATACTTACAGCAACAGACAATACACAGTAGTATAATCCAAAGTCCCAATCTCTTTACCAAAGCATTTTTGAATGCTTTCATTATAAAACTGCCCTATTGCCTGTATAAAAAAGGTCCCCTGAATAATTCAGTTTTCTATAGTTTACAGAAAGCTAAGAAAACGGTAGCCTAGTCTTCATAATAACCTCATCAGGCAGGCCATTCCATAAGGGGAAGGGGGGGTCAAACCAGAGAATGCATGTGTACAGGCGGTTGTTGACTTTATCCATTTGCAGGCGGACACATGCAGAAGGACCAGTTCTGATGAGTAAAGCTGCTTTGGTGGAGCATAGTGAGAAAAGCGGTTCTGTAGATACGAAGGACCAAGGCCATGAAGAGCTTTGTATGTAATAGCCATCCAAAATCTTGCACTGAGCCTAGTAACTGATAGGCAGCCAATGAGGTGGATGCAGAATAGCAGCAATGGCACTGAATGGGAATGAACCAGCTCTACATGCCTGGGACCTTTCCAGTGGGGTTCTCCTTTAATAATTGCTTTTTCTTTCCAATTTTAATGGTTCTATACTGGATTTCCCAATTTTCTTTCCAATTTTCAGCTAATCTGCTTAACGAGACTTTGAGACAGCCGGGGGCTCAGAGGCTGAAGGAAATTCATCTCTTCTCAAATCCACGTGTGCATGCCTGCATGAATGTTGCCTCCCTTTCCTTGCATTGTGGGTAAAAATGCACAGAAAGGGATGGTGATGCTGACACTGACAGTATTGTCCCATCTGCTGGTCCCCTCCCTGGCACAAAGCAAACCTTTTGCGATTTGATGCCTACAAGTCACTTATTGTTCAGGAAGCACTGAAATAAAAACGCACTCATGAGTACTGCACACATCCCCTTCCTGCCAATGGAGTTAACACTAAGGACTCAGTCTCTCCCCTTTAGATCCAATTGGTTGCATGACGAGCGCAGACAGACTTGCCATTAAGGAAAACAAGATGCTGCTCGATGGCCCACCCTACCGCCTTGCCTGCCTGCGTGGCCTCTGCGCAGTAAGAACCAAAACAAAACATACACTTTTGGGGGTGGGGGAATCATTACAGCCTCATTTCCCAAATTTGTTCCACGATTCCAGAAGTCACTTTTAAGAGCTGAACTAGTGGTTTCCAGGTGTATTTTCAGCTTGTTTTTTTAGTCATTATGCACACTCATGGTTGTTACATAATTTTAGCAGCCAGGATGGACAGAGGTCCAGTGCATAAGTGGTGGCCTTCACAGACATCAGGAACCTGTCAATAAATTGTTAGTTTTGTACCTGGTTCAGTACAACATTCATCACAACAAGAAAATAAAAATATTTATTGTTAATCATTTATGCAGCATTTTCAAAGAACAACTTATATAATGATATAGTGTCCCATTCATGGGACGCTCAGTTCCTCTAGTGCCCCTAGAGGAAGTTCTCATTTTCTGAAGGAAAACTGAGGCACAGAAACACTAATACTAGGGTTTCCTATTGAGTTGCCAGCCAGTCGCTGGCAACCAGCAAGAGTATTGGGGGGGGGGGAGGTTACATCATTCTACTGTAGGAATTGCTGGAAACTCTAACAGAGCTACCTAAATTGGAGTGTCATCACTTCTGGGTTTTCTGGGTATTCCCTGGAAGTGATGCAATGCTGTCACACTGACAACAATTTTAAAAGTTTCTGACACCCATCAGAGCAGGGTGGTCAATGGGAGTGGCAGGTGGGAATCCCATGTGCCCAGTGGAAACATGTATCCCTAGTTCTCAAGTCTGCATGCACTTTTGGAAAATTGAGAACACTGATTGGGCACAAAATAGGTGCCGTGGAAGTTATACAGCCATCCACAAGATGGTTGCCATGGAGTCTGGGACTGAACACAAATATTTGGGGGTTCCAGGCCACGTATTCCCCAATTGTAGATGTAGCTGTTTCTGAAGAGGTGTTCCCTGCAGACACAGGGGCGATATTTCCTGGGCTTTTCTGGAACATCTCCTGCTCCAGTGAGGTAGGAAAAAGCCAAGACCAGCTTCTTGATTCGGGGATGTCTTGCATAGTGGAAATAAGCTTCAGGAAGCATACTGACAGGCGCTCACAGAACCGTGTTGGAGATCACTGCACTAGCACATCCAAACATACCCAGGCTTCTTATTATCCAAGAATATCCAAGCTTCTTATTACAGTACTTTTTGTACCTATCTAGATACCATGTATATAATGTGTGTGCCCTACATCAGTTATAGATAATCCGGGCATAATTTGAGTCACCTCCTTCTTTTGCAAAGTGTATATGTAGGTATTTATGTAAAATATGCCGGTTGCTACTGATATAAGACAAGAATATTTTACATGACTCTGCAGCTGACTACAAAAGAATTTAATTAGCTGATATGACCCCTTTACACACTGCCACCTATCTTAAACCCTATTTTTCCAAGTCTGGGGTTTCACAGGCAGGTAAGGGTAATCACCATTTGCCATTCATCCAGTCCCTAATTATAAGACCAACAGCCCTGACCCAAATCTACACAAGTCCCCTCTCTCCTGTTCCCAGGGACTCCACCAGACTGCAAGCTAGTTCCCTATATTCACTACCCCTCACCAAGCTACTGCCCAGGTCTATTGAGGAAAGGGAACTGAGTGTTTACTTCCTCTGTACACTGCCACCATTAATCAGGCTCATTGGTTTGATTGTGTGTTATTTTCCCTCAGCCAACAACTTTGAGTCATCTAGGATCAAAACAGAAAAAAGAATAACTTTTATTTATGAGATGTATAACATGGGAGTGAATTATTCAGACACATAAATACATTGTTGTTAAGAACTGAATTTATATCCCCTGCACTCTCATAAACAGTGGGTGGTGTCCGGGATGCCCGGACTTCAGGGCAAGGAACCTCAGCCTCGGCTGCAATGGGGAGGGGGAGGCAGGGTCAGGGTGACCCCCTCCTCCTCAGCTGGGGACACTCGAGGAGCCTCAAAGGCCCTGGCTGAATGTTCTATTGGTTCCATGTCATGGGGCCAGAGCTGAGGAATCCCCTTCTTCCTGCAGGGGACTTACCCGGTGAGACTGAGGCTCACCAGGTAAGGGGGAGGTGGCTGGCTTGGCCATGGCACCATCAGAGCCAGTGCAGATGGCCTCACTGGCTCCTTTGGTCCAGGTGGCAGCCAACGGCCCCAAGCAGGAAGAGAGACACAAACAGCATAATCCCCACCTCTCCAGCCAGGCAGATTACACTCCAGCCGGAGAACCAGCTGGAAGGCAAGGATGATGATGCTGGCTCAGGGATAGCCAGGTGGGGCTGGGATTCTGTGCCCGATGCCTAGTAGCAAAGGTAGGCTTCAGGGGGCAGGAGCAGGCCAGAAGGACAGGTTTCTGCCCAATCAGCCACCCTCCAGCTCTGGGAGGAGGAGCAGTGGCAAATGGGGGATGTCAGGGTTGGAGGCATGAAGGAGGTGGGTGGAAACCAAGGCATAAAAGGGAGATAATCCTCACAGGACAGGGCTGAAAGTCTGGGGTGCAACTGGGAGGAAGAGCTGTCAGTCGCAACCCACAGGTGAGAGGAGGAAAAAGGTGCTGCAACCCCCCTCCTCACCTATTCTGAGGTCTATGGAAGCCCACCCTGGGCTCCTGGCAGGATGGTGGAAGGCCAGCCAGAGGAGGCCAGTGATGTGGGGGCTCAGTTACAATATAATATAACAAGTGGCAACAGCCATCTCTTTCTGCTGCTACCCTTCAGAAGCCTAAAATTCCTTTCTCTCCTCTCACTAACTGCCCAAATGGATTTCAACTGTCACCAGCCCCACCACTTTGTTAGCACTCACTGGTTGTTCCCAGGAAGAGGCGGAGTTGGAATTGGTCCTGTCTATCACAGCAGATATCTCAGTTCTAAATATAATGTTACACATATTAGACCAAGTCTTCTTCTTCTGCTGTCTTGCATAGCCAGAATCAACCTGAAACAAATCCAATATACTAAAGCAAGATGGCAGAGGCAGGACACTGTGCTTGTTTAAAATTTTTGGTGAACTAACAACGAGCTATTTTAGGTCTCTTGCTTCATAATTTTATTGGTATGCAAAAGTAGTTTTACACTGATCTTATTTTTTATCATTATCCTACAATCATATAAGCATCATATTTATCAATCCCATAGTTATTTTTATGTATTTATTTTATTTAAAAATATTTATAACACACCTTGTCTTCTCTGGCTATTTTACTGGAATCATATATTTAGACAAGTATTACAATTTATTTAACAATGATACAGCTGATTCTATGGTAGTCAAAAATCATCAGGACACTGTGCAATTGGGTTTGCTCCAGCCATCTTATTCATTCAATATTTTCCAAATCCCCTCCTCATTACAACCACACTCACACATGGTTTTTGTCTACCCAGGTGCCATTATCCTTAGCAAACCCTTTTATGGTGGTCAAAGTGGATGCCCTCCTTCCTTTTTCACCAGTGAAAAAACTGGTTGAATCCAACCCATAAGCTCCAGTTTCAAACGCAGCACTTCTCATAATTCTATACTGAATTATAAATCTTCATTTAGGCCACATTTCCATGTCACATTTAACAGCAGTTAGGAAAGATGTCAACACAGCACATTGCTGGGCGTGTGCTTATTTCTCCCTTCTCATGCAAAGAATCACAATTAAAACTAATTCCAGTTACCACCATGATTGGGCACAGGGGCTAACTCCTCCCGCTAATCAGGATTCTAAATTTGGATCAAACTTTGGTTTAGGATCCTGGTTGGTGGGAGGAAAAAAACTAAAAATTGTTTATCCACCTATCTATATTCATATGCCACAAGTAATCAAAATTAGTTATTTTACAACCAAAGGGAAGAGTGAGGAGTAAGATGCATGCACAGGCCTGGCAACAAGCCAAATATGTATACATTTCCTAGGTCTGAATGCAACAATGCAGCACCATATAACACTATCCTACTGTGGCGTTCTAGCGCAAAATTCCAAGTCTACTTTCTAGACTAATGTAGCACTGTGGGGATATTTCCATTTATTGGCTGTCATGCCCTATTCTAAGCACATTTATATTGTCTTTTGGCCAAAATACACAATGTGGGTGATGAGTCATTCATGGGCATCCAACCTGACTTGTAGCCATGCATATGATCAGGAGAACTTACCTTCAAAGTGTTCCATTGCTCTGTTCAGCTTGGGAGGACTATGAGGGAGGAGGAGTAGGGATGCCATTTCCCTACTCCCACCCTCCGCCCCCTGCCTCTACTCATCTAGCCGGCGGGGGAGGAAAAGTGGGGGAACACCGCCCCGGGCACGCTCCTGGGCCAGTGCAACAACATCACCTCTGGAATGATGTCATTGTGCCACTCTTGAGAGCATTCCTGTGCTTCTCAGCGGGCTTATTTTCTCCCAAATTGGCCCACTGAGAAGCATGCCTGTACTCTCATGCCTGCGCAGTGACATCACTTCCCAGAAGTGATATCATCGCATAAGCATGGGAGTGGGCATGCATGGTATGCATGCATGCAAGGAAAACCAAAAGACACCAGAAAAGTAAGTGCCTGGTCCCCTGCCCTCCCGCTGGGAATGGTGCAGGAACATGGTACCTCTAAGGTCTATCCTTAGACCTTAGGGAGAGGCTTCAGACTTCCCTCCGAGGTAGTTTTTGCCAGTGGAAACAGCTGTTGGGAAGGTCTGTTTGCCCCTTCCTCAGGCTCCATGTGTCCTGAAATGGACATGAGGAATAGGCCCTTTCATGGCCATTTCCAATGGCAAAAATGTCTCAGGAGGGAAGGCCTCCTTCCTCCCTCCTCATAATGCTCCAGTTAAATGGAGCAACGGAATGTTTCCAGTCATATGTGGGACTACAAGTTGGGTTGAGCGCCCATGACCTGGCTTGTGGTCCTTAGGTTATTCAAAAACAAATTTAATTTTGATCTGTATAAGCAGTGCCTCATAAAATGTATCTCTATAACAATATTACTTTTAAGAAGGGATTGGCTACAATTCTGCTAAAACTACTTTGAGTTCACCAGTGTTGGCTGCATTGAGCAGTAAGCTAACCGCTTTTTAGACTAAATTTTTTCCATTCTACTTTATGCATCAAAGCAAATCTCATTGAGCAAAATGCCATTTCTTCCCAAATATGCATAGGGAAGAAATGGGTCGAATCCACATTCACCCATTACCCGCATGTTTATCGGATATCTTCTGTTTGCCTCCAATCCGTGATTTTTTCCTCTTCGTTCACATTCCTGCTTCCAATCCGTCTTTCTCGCACGTCCCTCCGGTCACACGGCTGCTCAAAAACCGCTTTTTTGGGCGGGACCTTTTTTTCCCGCCCATTTTTTTAAATTATTTTTTTGCACGCACTTTTCCGTTATTTCGATCTTGCCTTATAAAGAAACATCATTGAAGATAATGATGCCTCTCTTTCCCCCACTGACAGCACTGATGGCTCTCTCCCGTTTCTTTTTGGGAAATTTGGAAGCATGTGGGAAGCTTTCGTGGGCATTTCCTATGCAGGACAGTTCAGTGCCTGAATTTTACTGAAGTTTCACTTCCTTGGAGTGTCATTATTTCGATATTTCATAATTTCGATATTACAGTAATATAAAATAAAAAAAATAAAAAACAGTTTAAAAGGAAGTTTCGTGAGTCCGTTCTGAGGATGGATTCACCCCAAAATGATTTTTCAAACTACCAGATTTGATTCAGAAACAGCATAATCAATAAATCCAATGCTATGAAGTCAAAGTCTTTTGCAGACTACGGAGCACTTGCAAGTTAAATCAGCCAATACGAACTCTCGGAACGGCCAGAGAGACAGGAAGGGGGGTGGTTTTTTAAAAAACCACGTAAATTGCGCATTGGCCCGTTCATGGCCACCGTGAAACTCCCGTTGAAAACCTGTGACCACATATTCGGGAGAAATGCGAATGAAATGCGTCTGTTTAATGAGGTAATGTGACCGGCACTCGGGATTGCGTGGGGAATGCGGGGAACATGCGACTTAGAATGAGTAATGTGGATTCGACCATGGATAGGATTGTGCATAGGATCGCAGCCTTCATCAGGCACAATTTGGCTGGATATAGTTGGCAGAGCATTTTCTCCCATTGGAAAGCAAAGACCAAAGACACATTTCAAAAGGACTGTCTATAAAGTGCCACCTGCCTTCCAAATGCACATCATTCCCAATAACAGAAATATCTTATTAGCACCTGCATACCTGTGAAAAAATGAACCTATTTGAAACATGTCTAGCATTAACCAATATGGCAGGTATGGGAGTCCCCCTCCTTTCCCCTCCTTCTTTTTAACTAATTTTTTCTAGAAGGTCAGCCAACTGGCTAGTTAATTCCTTAACATTATATTTATTGATGTACATTGAGTAGACTCTTCTCTCTTCTGCAATGCTAAGTACATTATAGCACAATAAGTTTTATTACAGTTGTTTTGTGTGTTTGTGGGTGTAAGCAAATTGACTTACACAGTAATGTAACTTGCTGTCAGTGAAGAGCCTTGCCAGAAACAAGTCAGTTCAGGCAAAAATACATGTGTGCATACTTTGCCTAAGAGAAATATTCTTGTCACATAAAAATCCCACTATTAATCAAAAATCACATTATAGCTCCTGGAATGAAGTTTCCTTTACTATTCTTTAATAATAAGACCAAGATAAGATAAAATTGGTAATTGTACTTTCTCTTCTGATGGAAGATAATAGTAAAGTAGTATAGAAATCTTAGTTACAGGAATATATTCACCCTGCTAATAGGCTTTCATTATGAGGTCTTTACTGATTTATTCATTACATATTTTCTATATATATATATATAGAAAACTTTAATTGAAAGTTACTTAACACGTTTTTACCAAGTGTGAACTCAATTTTTTTTCTTTAATTCAATACTCGTTTACGGTAGGACAGCTAGTTTAGTTCAATAGCATGGCCCCCTCCAAAAAAAAGAAAGATGCAGAAAGCAAGAAACATTCAGAGCAACAAGGTTTGAACAATGTTGATTACATCACCTACAACGATTTTAGAAGTAGGGCAACTGCTGGCTTAGATCTGTGAGCCTTTATAAGAAAGCATTCACATGAAACAATCCTTGCCTGCATGGTCCTGCTCGCCTAGTTCCTTGGCAGAACGATGCCACTGGCAAAAGTTAAGAAACCTAAAGCTGTAAACCTGAATACACTTTCTAAGAAACCCCACATTCTGTTCAATGAGGAGCAGTTTACATTATTATTCTCTCCTTCTCCATTTAATTCTCACAACAACAGCACCCATATTATTGGATGGGAGAGTTATTTTGGAATGTTCTAAACATTACTGCAAGCTACAAATAAATAACACATAGAGGTAAAGGTAGTCCTGTGTCAAGCACCGAGTCATTACTGACCCACGGGGGGACGTCACATCACGACATTTTCTTGGCAGACTTTTTATGGGGTGATTTGCCATTGCATTCCCCAGTCATCTACACTTTACCCCCAGGAAACTGGGTACTCATTTTACTGACCTCGTAAGGATGGAAGGCTGAGTTATCCTTGAGCCAGCTACCTGAACTTGGCTTCTGCCAGGATCGAACTCAGGTCATGAGCAGAGCTTCGGCTGCAGTACTGCAGCTTACCACTCTGCACCACAGGGCTGTTCTTTAATAACTTATACATGCAACTTAATGTTTCATCATAGCATTGAGGTGATAGAATGGACCAAAACCTGAAAGCTTCCCTAAACGAATAATAACTGGAAATGGCAAATTACCCATTGTGAAGGGCTAGACTAGAATCTTTCTCCTTGATGTGCTAAATGGCATAGCCAAACTCTACCACCTTCAAACTTTGTCACTCAATTCTGCTCTCTTGACCAGGCATAAGTAACTTCAGACTGACACATTTATTTGGAGAGGTTGTAGAACTTTGTGAAGTGCACTCAAGCCCATAAAACATTAGAACATTTATGAGTCTTCTGAGTGCCTCAGAAGTCTTGGTTGTTTTTGCTTCTTTTGGAATGCATGCTAAGAGAATCCCTCTGTCTGACAGCCAAAAGTTGCTATTTAAGAAACCTTCTCCAGAAATACATCCAAATACAGCATTGACCTCCAAGCAATAAGTGAACATAGAATTAGTTGGGGAATCAAGGCCTGTAGAAAGAAGGCCAGACAATACTCTATAACGTTTTCATGATTGTGTGAGCACATTACAAATAACAATGTATGAAATATGTGCTATTTTTTATGAAATAGATACTACTTTTTTCTCAGCAGAATCAGGAAAAGTAAAAACATAATTCAATCATTCAGCAAGGAACATGTCATTCACCTCCCTCTCTGTCCTTGGACAGTGAGAAGAAAACCTAATCCCTTGGAACAGTTCAGCCTAAGAACTGACTAACCAGGTGTCAGCAACTTTCAGAGTGAGATGACATGAAAAAGGATGGGAACACCTACAATGTCTAATAAGAACTGGAAGGGGGGGCTCCATTCCAGAGCAGTATTATGTGTTGGGTATGATAGAAGCACCCACAGTTTAATTTTATTTTATTATCTCAGGAAAGCTGGCTTGCAGATCCTTCTGGATCAAAAGCTAGGGAAGAAAATCAAATAAATAAATTCCCAGTGTGTGAACTGCACAGAAATGAATACAGCTGAAATCAATATGGGAATAGATTATTGCATTTTGAAAAGGCAAGTGCAAATGAATGAACTCTAAAATTCATTGCAACACATCTTTTTTTAGCACTGTTACCATCTATAGTTTTCCAAAGTTTCATTTCAAAAATGTTATTTATTTGTTCTTTAGTATACCAAGTTTTATACTCCACCCTTCTAATGTAAGGCTCCAAGGCAACAAATACTTAAAAACAATCTGTTGCAATTAAAGGGAGCAATAAATAAGTTAGTAAAACATAAACCAGTCCAGAAGCCAATAAGGATCATAAAGAAGCTTGACTAATCTTTTACCACAATAAAACACAGAAGCTAAGACTAATAAGATAACCACCAGTGGCTTGGGCAAATAAAGTTTTTATTTGGCACCTAAAATGTGCCTACTTGCCTGGGGAGAGACTGTTGCCATCAAGGGCAGAGCTGTTACCACCTGCTTTGCCCTGCCTCTTCATCCCCTGGAAGCAAAAAGGAAAGCTGCCTCCTACAAAGAAGGGAGCAAATGTTTGCCTGCCAGGGGAAAGACTGCTTCCATCCAGGGAGGAGGCATTACCCCCTGCTCTGCCCCACTCCCATTTTGTGAATTAGTCTGTTGATGGCAGATAGATTTGTTATTAGGTAACTTGTGGGATTTGGGGTCATCATGTTATGTGTTGTTTGTGCTTTACTTCGTAAGAAACTTTGAGTGAAAAATACAGGTTAAAAACACCCAGATAAATAATAAACAAATACATTTGCAAAATCTATTCCAATATTGGGGTTTTATTGAGACTGGACATGTTTATACCAGGCATAACCAATCCAAGTCAACAGAAGTCATTTAGGGAGAAGATCCAAATTCATCTACCTCTCTCTTCCCAACTTTCTGACATCAGGCAGCTTACAAGAAGTTTCGCTGGTACAGGAATTCACTGAATAACCAAACTAAGACATGAAGGTTATGACTGAAGTGATGCATGAATTAATCATAAATATACTGGCCTAAAGAGGTTATGATTTGTGTAAGTAAACAATACTTACATGCTATGCACTTCCTGCAGATACATAGCTTTACGAGAGTCAAGGTTAGACTATCGCAACGATGATACATTTCCTGGGATTTTGAAAGTAAATGACATTTGGTGTAGAAGAGAATAGAAGGTGTTCAGGCACAAAGAAAGTACAACTGGGTACTGGACTCAAATCCTGCTGTTATATTGCAGACCCACACAGCAACCAACCTGATAGCATTGGGTGCTGTTTGCTTGTTGCTTGACTCTTGCTTCCTTTTTATGTTAATAAACCACTTTTGTTGGTTCCAAATAGGCCACTGACCACCAGTTGATTCCTCCCACACCACCCCCGGAAGTAACAATGCCCATCAATGGTGCTGCTGACCAGGACTCAGCTGAGTGGCTCACAGCACAGCAAGGACCACTCAGCTTGCCTTGTTCCAGGGCCAGTTAAATTTTGAAGTCACACAATCATGAACTCACACAATCATGTGAGTTACAAAAGAAAATGTTTGTTTGGTTTCCAAAATTATATTAAATAGACAATTTCATGGTAATTGTCTTTCAGCCCAGGCTGAGACCCTTCTAGACTTCCAGGGCCTTCACTTATCATAATATATAGAGTGGGGTGCCACAAAAAGATAACTGAAATAAAAGACGGAGAAAGTACAGTACTTGGGAGAGAATGTCTGATGAAACACAAAGGGATCCATGCCAACATGCCTGCTCCCCCTTCAACCCACCAGAATCAGGCATGGAGCAGGTGGTAATGCCAGCCCCCCTTCACCCAGCTGGGATCAGGAGCAGAGCAGGTGGCAATGACAGCTCCTCTCTTCACCCCCAGGATCAGGAGCACAGCAGGTCATGGAGGAGGAGGCAATGCCCACTTGCCTGCTCTCCCCTTTCTAGAACCAGTTGTATTTTTCCCCTCAATGGGCTTTGTTACTAGTAACAATATAAAATAATAACCAAGATGAATTGCTTTTCTGTCCAAATGCAATGGCATTAATAGCATAAAATCAGTAGTTACATACCACAGGATTTTGGAAGCAAAAAGGACAACTAAGGCTAAGTGTTTCAAGGTTTATCTCATATGGATACTATCACAACACTTTTTATATTATCTGTTTTCCTTCTTTTTTGACTTTATTGTGCTTCCCTTTACTATGTTTGTTTCTTCTTTTTATGACTTGAAATGTCATGATGGTCCCCTGGTAGATATACCTCCCACCCCGTCAAGTGGTTATAGCAAGTGTTCTATTGTGATCAAAAATAATATTGAGACAAATGTGAGCTGACCATTTATTTATTTTGTGTTAGGTTAAAATGACTTAGAATGGTTGGCTACTGTTTTCTCTATTGGTACTAGTTGGACGGAGGTAGCTCCCAGACTGATAAATTGAGTATCAATGTGAGCTTCAAGGAATGACCCCTTCCAACTGAAGGGGGGTAGGAGATGCATGTCTCTATGTATGTGAAGATAAGAAAGAACAATTTCTACAAACGCTGATTAAAACTAAATTAATCATATCACAATGATCAGTTTAAAACCTTTGATACTTACAAAAAATTAATTGATTTCTAAAGAATAAAAATAAAAGAATGGCATACAAATATTCATGTTGATTGGGGAGAGGAGACTGCTTGCAGTAATATCCACTTACACCTAGACTAGAGGAAAGAACTATCATTTTAAGCCCAATTGATTTGCAAATATTCCTTCAAATTTGCCATAGTGAGGGAAACCAAATAATAAAGCATATTGTCAGCCTATTCACAACTCTGGAAAGTAAAAAAAAAATTAAAAAATACTTCAGATAGAGGAATGCATTTTTAAAAACAGATTTCTTAAACCAGGTATCTTTAAAAGGACATAAAATGTATGGGGAAAGGTAATATTCACATACAACAATCACTCAAATTTGGATTTTTAGAAAGAACTCAAGAAGGGATGAAGCAGGAATCCTCTGATATTATAGTACCTCATAAAACACAAACTTTACAAGTTTATGCACCCCCAGTTGCTACCACCGAAGAGCTACAATAAGGCAGTATAATATGAGCCACCTGGGAGTGGCATCTCATAAAGAAGCTCCAGAATTATTCCAGGGGGTCACATGCTCAGGAGAAACAGATGACATCTTCAACTTGCTAAGAGAAAACAAACTGAAACATCATATAACTCCACAGAGCAGAGCAGACCATTTTAATTTATCTAACCCTCAGTTCCTACAAGGAGCTTGGGCTAATGTACATGTTTCTCTCTCCTTTATTTTATCTGCACAATAACCCTATGAAGTAAGTTAGACTGAGAGAGAGAGAGAGTGGTCCATGATCAGTGAATGACTTTCATGGTGAGCAGGGATCCCAGGTTCTAGTCCAGTACTCTAACTTCCATCCTCACTAACTTTCTACACAGTCTTCAGTGAGTGATGGAAAATGTAGGAACAGCTCAAAAGACACCAGTAGAATCAATGTAGTTTCAGGTTGGTAACCATCTTGGTCTGTCATTGAAGAGCAAGATGCAGGTCCAATAGCACCTTAAAGACCATCTAGATTTCCGGGTTATGAATTTTTGAGAGTCAGAGGTCCTTTCATCAGATATGAGGAGTGGAAAAAGGAAAGGATACTTATAATCTTAAAAGCTCATATCCTGAAAATCTAATTGGTCTTTAGGTGTCACTGGACCTGAATCTTGCAGTGGAATCAATGAGGCAGGAATTGGCACAATTACAGCTGCAAGTGGAGTACAGTTAAGTCAAGCAGGATTAAACAACCAATACAAATCCTAACTGAGAGGGTTAGCTTCTTCGGGATTTTGTCAAAGATAAAATTTCACAATGGACGGAAATGTGATCCTATAGCTTTAAGATAGTTATGGGTTAATTACATCACAAAACTGACACATTTATTTGTAATTTGAGACTAGTTCTTTAAAGAAATGGCTAGACTCCAGGGTGAGTAGAGCTGGTTAGTAATTACATAGTGCTGTTCTCTCTTTTTATTAGCATAAAAATTGCTTTGTTGGATCCGCATCACACGACCAAACAATACCCCTTTCAGTGTTTCCTTGATCCACCTTCATGTCCAATGGCAAGTGCCATCAACCATCCAATCTTCATTATATGTGATATTGGATTTGGAATCAACATGCTGACTGGGTAGCAACGAAAGCATACAATCCTTTTATTCAGCTCACTGGCAAAATTCCCATAAATTTTAATGGCTGGACGACTGTAATTAATTACAAAGTAGGAGTTGCAAAAGTCAGAATATGATAGATGTGTGCTTATATTAGAGCCATATAAAATTCTCCCCATTTACACAGATATTATGATATGAAATAAGAGTCAGCTGATTCAAACATTTAATATGATCACTGTACACCCCCCCCCTTTCTAGTTTTCCATAAGATCCATATGGAATTAGGTCATGGGCAAGAACAAACATGCATTTGTAGTGCAAATCCAGCATGGATTCAGCAACTGTAGATGCATTTGAATGTATGTTTTCAAACAGTAGCATTTTAGTCATACATGAATTTCAGCAGTAATATAGTGATTATTGCACAAGAACATATGTTACATAAGGAGTCCAGATGACTCCTTATTTGCAAAGACTCTTTGCATTTGAAAAGACCTTACTTTCTGCTTGGAAGGCAGAAGAAGTTGCATTCTTCTCTTGAATTGTCCAGTAACTTTGAAGCACCCTAGACTGGGCAAGGAGCTACAAGCCACAGCTAAAACTTTCATTAGCTACTCATCATGAACCCTACAGTACATCTTCAGGAAATTTTCAATGGTAGATTCATAAGTAAATAGATAGTGAAACACCAGTGTGAACACACAGCTGCAAATAGATTAGATTTTACTTATGAGGGATGTGGAAAGGATGGGTATATAATATGTAAAAAAAATTACAACATGATTAAGTAGGCTTTACTCTGCAGAAGCCCAGCTATCAACATACTGATATAAAATTCCATAGTAACATCTAACGGTTACAGGCAAATTCAAAATGCCATTAAGTCTGAACTATGGTCACGATACTACAATTATACACTGTTTAACAAAAAACAGTATTTGTATAGCCAAGTCATACTTCAACAAAAACAGGAAGGGCCACCAGCACAGAAGTCCTTCTGTGCCAGTGGGAGGGTTGTAGTCAAGTGATAACTTGTGCCAATACTGGAACTCCAACTATAGAGTCTCTGCATATAAAATCGGCCCATGAGACCATGAACTTTGCAGGGCAGGGGTCTGTTGGTTATGTTTCTATGTGAGAGATGTTGCTGAGAGAGGGCAGAGGTGGTTTCACACACACATTTAAACATACATACACACACTGTTTAGACAACATGAAATTATTCCTGGAAGCCAGTATTTGGGGTTAATTTGACTTATACAGAGTAGCCCCAGCAAATGAATATACACGGGAATATATCTTTTAAACTCTCCATTAACCTTGTCCCTTCTTGAATGTGAAATGGCTCTCCAGCATACATTGTTAAGGCCATTGTCTTTCATGATGGGTATAGTAGTAACATAATCATGAATATATTTCAATGACTAAATGCACATTGGCACATTATTCATTAAAGATGTAGGTGTAGAACTAATTGACATAATAACAGCATTGGCATGCAGAAGGTATAGTAGGTGCATTAATAATAACAGATTGAATCTACAGATAGTCTCACAGAAGAGGCCCATGTGAAGGAGGATACAAAGGTCTCCACAAAGTATGGAAGACACCTTCTAGAAGATGTTATCATCTAAGCCAATACTTTTATAGCCCTCAGAGACAACTTAAATGTTAACAAACTCTATTCTGTCACACATCCCCATCCTAAACACTCAGATCAGCACAGCTCCTGGGACCAGCATAGACTATCCCTATCATTGTCCCAATGTCACTGTGGATGCTTCTCATCATATACACTTAATTGCCAATGAAGAAGAGCTTGGGGCAGTGGTTTTAGTCCAACAGTGCACCTCCCTCTGTGCTCCTATGAGTGTTTAGCTGTTGCAAGGGGAGGAGTCCGGTTGTCTGAATAAATTATGAAAGGGGAAAGTCCACATGTTTAAAAGAAATATTTGCTTCCAGGCTGTAACCTGGTAGACCAAGCATCAATGTGGAGTAAATATTTACAGCCAAGTTACAACCTGTCCTAAAAATCTGGTTCTTGGTTGTAGTATTTAAATAGAGAACACTTGACACATTGTAGTGCAACTTTTCCCAAGTCAACAGTGTTAATTATAGGTTCCTGGGTACATTATCAAGTATGTTCTTGAAATTCATTTTTAAATGCACCGTAATGATTTTTCCCCAGCACTTATCAACCCAGCTGCTTTGAGTATGACTTAAGGTTCTTCAACAGACAACTTTTTTTTTTGTTTTAGTCACTTTGTCAAGCTTAACTTGGGGTTAATTTGACTGCAGGAGTCAGATAAAAATAGGGTGCTAGCAGCCCAGCTAAAAACCATGTGGACAAAATACAAACGCATGATGGCACATTTGTCCCAAGTTTGAAAGGCTGATGCCAATAAAATATCTTTGTTTTTCCTGGAAAATGCTTAAGCCACAACATGGGATATACATGGTACACTTTGGGGGTGTTTTCAAGAATTCCCAGTTAGCACATGCAAGTAATTGGACTTTACTTGAGTTTGATTGCAGTCCCTTTGGTGTCATAACATTTAGAAAATAACATTCATAAATCATGTAATGACAGCGACTTGTGTTGCCCAGTCTTGAAAACAAGTGGGCTCTTCTTTAAGCTGCTGCTTCTTATATTGTCTGCTTCTCTGCTGCCCTTCACCATCTGCAGTTCATCTTACCATCTAAAGAAATATATGAGTTTCTTCACTGATTCCATCCCCCTCCCTCCCCACACTTCTGCAGCTTCTTCTTCTTGATTTGTTTGAACACCATCTGCTACATATAACAAGTGGAGTAGTTGTAAAATGTGCTAGCAGTGAGGAACCGTCAATAATTTTATGCCTGGCTTTGGGGTGATCAAAATGAGTTGGGTGAGGAGAAGGTTTGTTTTTGTTTTTGAAAGTACTAGCCTAACAGCCTACAGTATAAAAAAGCTCCAGCTTGCCTTTCTGGGGCACTGATCAGGTGGACATCCCCCACCCCGCTCTCATTCAGCCATATAAGCTACTTAATTGAGCTCAACATCTGGTCTGTGAAAGAAATCTAACTTCCCTTCTCCCTGGGAAAAAAGAAGCTCTTGAATGTATTTAATGAGTTCGCACTATTCAAAATATTTAACAGAATTCCCCTATGGTACAGATTTGCCTATATCTAGTCATTCTGCATGTTACCCTCAATGGGTGATGAAGAGAATGCATGTTTTGAGACTTGGAAGTAACTACAAAGCTCTAATAAAAGCTTTTCAAGGCCATGGAAAATAGAATGTATGTCATGGCATAACATTACCACAGGGTGGTGGAAGCAGCGCAGTTCCCTCATGAACACTAGAACGAACTTTAGAAGGAGAAAAAGAAAAGGAAGAAAAACCTGCCTGGAAGAACTTGTGAGTCACTTTGCCTTGGATTTAGCTGAAAGAGAGGTGTCAAAAATTCAGTTTCGCTCATAGAAAATCCAGATGGCTAAACATTTGACCCATAGATAATCCCTCTACCAGGCTTCTAGCACCATCGTCTCAATCTTCATAATATGGCAGGCACTCCTTGAATTGCTTAAGTTCCATGAAGTGGCACATAGTTTGTAAGAAATTAATTTTAAGGATGGTTTAAGGATAGAAATTGTGCTGTTGTCAGGCGGGACCTTGTGCACTGAACTGCAACTGGGTTGTTGAGGGACTAGTGTTCAAGCTGAAGACTTACAGAAGTTGGCTTCCAGATCTCTTTTGTTTGGGATTGTGCTAACAGGATTTTGTTTTTGCAGAAATCAAGCAATTGTTTTCAGATATAATGTACTGCAAGAATGTTTAATATAAATGTGCAACAATGTTTAATAAAAACTATTCTGGCCTTTCAGATAAGTAGTCCAAAATTCAGATGTGTGACTCTTGAAGAATTGTTTATTTACAATCCACTTTATCCGAGAAATAACAATACACTCTGCATGAAGAGACAATGGAGATGGGATTATAGCATTTAAGGGATAAGAAATACCAATTGGTACCAATCCATGTCAGGGCACTGCACCACTCAGGAAAAGTCTTATGCTCTTTTGGAGTGGAGGAGAAGCAATAATGAGAGATATTAACAACTCGATGCTGTCTTGTCGTGCCTAGTTTTTCATACTGACATTGGTAAACCTATTCATAGGTGATAAGATTACCAATGAAAGCCCGATGGTGCTTTTTATGTTTCTTACTTATACTACACTACAAATTCAATGAGATGATAAATCTTTTTAAAAAGAATTGAGACAAGGTGTTAAGCACAGCTGAATTCTTAAAAATAATGGAAAACTCCCATCAAATATTTTAATTATTCTCCCCTCCCCCCCTTCTTTACATCCCTGTGAAGAATGGATTAGAAATATCACAGAGAATAATACAAGTGGTCCTTTTGAGAGAGCATATAAATTTACTGTGGTATGTAAGTCACATGTATTTGTGTGTGTGGGTGGGGGGTGTTCACCCTGAAGAAAAAGTCCATCATGTCAGTCATCATCTGTAGAAAAATCTGGAGCAGGGGGAACCTTAAGAAAGCTCTCAGCTACTGTTTAAAATTGCTCGGAATTTTGTTGGGCTTTTCTTTACCTGCCACTCCCATCCTCTTCAACATGGAATAGTTT
This sequence comes from Eublepharis macularius, assembly GCF_028583425.1. NCBI lineage: Eukaryota > Metazoa > Chordata > Lepidosauria > Squamata > Eublepharidae > Eublepharis > Eublepharis macularius. The sequence goes on along the minus strand of NC_072791.1, from coordinate 169,236,785 downwards.
TCTTCATAGACATATATAACATTTGTGTTGTACTGTTCTTTATGGTATGATTTGTTAGTGAACTATTATGTATGGGGTGTCTGCATCTGGTAAGGTCTACAACTGCACCTCTTTGACAGGTCCAGATGTTGTGAAGATAAAATACCTCCTGTGTGAGGAACTTGCTGGAATTGGGATCTGTGATGGGTGTTCTTAATACAGTTTAAAAAAGCATCTGTCTTAAAATAATCCCAACATCTTACTTCTCTGTTTACTGTTCTGTCAGATCTTTTTGGTTACCAGTGAAGATATTTTAGAGCCACTGTAAAAGAAATTTGCAACCGCAGCTTACATTTTCACCATTATTAATTTGGATGCCTTAATGAAAGAAAATCAGAATCAGCATTTTACTCTTCTACATTATGTATCAAATTGATGAAACCAGAAGAAAATGGGTTTTTAGCCAGTATTTGAATGCAAGTTAGCAAGAAGACAGTATGAAATAAATAATATGAAAATTAACAGCAAGGTGAGAGAAAAGTTTCACTACTTGAAGCTTATACCACATAGCTCATCAGATTGTTGACCTCTTAAATATACTAATGATAGCTGACCCTTATTCATATTTCTGAGTTTGTATTTTTTTGGATGAAAGCTAAGATTCTGGACCACCATTTAGACTTACCACTTACCATGTTATTATAATATATATTTGTGTTATTCTCAAGTCATTTACCTTACAGCAAAGAGTAACCTAGGCATGGTGCTAAAGCTGTAAATCAACCATGTTCTGGAAAGGATTTGTACCATAACTGATCATCTTGAAAACACCAGTCTTGTTTTTAACCTTGGTAAAGGTCTTGCAGTATGTAGGATTCTAAACATAGGTGATTTAATTTTTATACATCTCTGATTGCAAAAAATCAAGAACTTATTAAGGTGGGTGCATTGAAAAAAGTTATTTCAATAAAATACCTGGTCTTAAAGGCACCCATTTAATGCTATAGTATTGCTTTTTAAACTTTAAAACCATAGGACAAGGTAAGGGTGAATCAAAAACTCTAAGAGGAATGCTATCATTTTTAATCCACAGTAACTACTTTAAAATAGTAAAATCATTACATATATGCCAGCTTTAAAATGTCCATGTTTCTAAGATTAATATGTTCATAGCAAAGCCTGGTAAACCTTGCGTTCAGTTTTCTGTGAGTCTATATCAGCTCATTCAAGATAAATAAGGAAAAATAAATGATGTATACTTCTGAAACACAAACAATTGTAATTTATCTATAAAACCCATTACAGGTAACTTTTTTAAAAATGCTGTTAGATCCTCCTGCATTATTTTGTGGAAATGAAAACCCCTTTCTCTTGCTGGAGAAGATTTACAGATATGCCTCTCGTCTGTTTTGCAGATGTTCTTTGGTGAACTTAACAGTAATACAGACTGTCATCAGGGTTGTCTTCAGATCTTTGAAATCATTTTTGCATTGCACAGAACATATTTTATTGGATGTTTGCTTGATCTGAATATATATCTGGCAGTTGTGTGTGGGCGCATATGTGCCTACTGTTATAAACAGCTATGGTGAAAATTTCTCCAGAAATGCCAAATGCCAAATATTGGTCCACATTCTGCAATTTCTCAAATAGTCAGAAAGGCATCAAAGGTATGGATTAACAATTTTGTTGTATGTTATTCATGCATTTCTTTTCCAGAATAAAGAATGCAAAGCTGTAATTACAACCTACATTCATTCAAATAATTGTGAGACAGTATTTTAGCTAGTTTTTAGTTTTTACTTTGTGGGGATTCCTGTGATTTCCCAACTTATGGCAAATGTTCCGATATTTAGTATTGGTCGTCGCCGTCTATGAAAAATGTGAGCAACTTCTTTAAAATTCTGAGACCAAAGATAAGCTGTGTGTATATCTTATCTGTTTTGTCATTATCTAGTTGTGTGTGTGTTTTACTTATTCCATTAGATTGGCACTTGAATGAACTGGTTGAAATTCTCTCAAACACTCCTTTAGCCTGGGACTTTTGTATGTGCTGCTTTTTGTAAAGCTAACTTCCAGTCATCAAATGTGTTTAGAAACTTGCTTGGTTAAGACATTAACACATATTTCTTGATTGTAAGAATCAGTAAAGTCAATGGTGCTTTTTTACAACTAAACCTAGAAATGACCAGAGCGTTTGTGCGTGCATGGACAGGCGCGCGCACACACACACACACAATGAATTTACTGCTTATGATGACAACCAAATGTTTAGTTATATTATTCTTTATTTATGCTTCTAAACAAATGCTATAATTAAAAAATTCACAAAAGTATCTACCTTAATTTTAATTCATTATAATATTATTAAAACCTGAGTGCTCATACACAGGGCCCGTGAAAATTTTAAAAAACATATGAGGTCTCTAACTATATGAAGCCTGGAATCCATTTTCTTTCTAATATCTTTTTAAAAGCCATGATTAAAAGTACATTACACTTTCTAACCAATCTCAAAGTCTTTTTAGAGAAATTCAATTAAAAATCAACCAGTCTTGAGCCCTGAATCCTGCTTTATTTAAAATAAAATTTCTTTAAGCAAATGTGTTTCCTTAATCCATCTCTAATTCAAGATTAGTGAACAAAAACAGATACTGTATGAAGCATACTTTTTGATTCATGTACTTTTCTTTTAGATTAGATTTGATTTAAAATGTTGCAGAGCCAAAGGCAGTATCAGTACCATTATGCATGTAAAATAATTAAGAGCTTTAATGGAAATTAGCCCCATTAAGTCTAGAGAAATTATCTCACCTGTTGTTTTCGTTCCAAATATATCAGTGATGCATCCTAGTGTATGTTCATTTTAACCAATTCAAAAGGATTTTCATGAATGTTATACTTTGTCCTGTAATCCATGCTGGAAATTCATTAATTATTTCTTCCTATGTACACTAGAAAATTTATTGTTCTAACATTCTCATAAAGTATCCAATTTCCTAGTCTTAATCTTAACTACATGAAGTAGAAATAAGTCATGTTGAATCAATAGGACTTTCTTACAAGTAAACAATCTTGAACTAGTGAGTAAGAAACATAGCAGAGTGAATGACACAGTGAAACAATAGTAAAATTCTATGAAAAAAATTCAGCGATTGCCTGCATGGCCTCAACTGCATTTTAATCAGCACAGATTATTCAACTTCTGCTAAATTTAAACCAACTAATTAGACACTGGTTTCAGGAATATGCTTTCATTAGTACTGGTTTGTTGGGGGGGGGGATGTTGCTCAGAAAAGCTATGAGAAAGGTATAACTATTTAGTTAACTGACCAACATAACATAACCTCTTAAGTATGAATCTACCAGTTTCCATGAACAGAAAGGATTTCCATCTGTGGAGCATGACTTCTTTGCCTCCCCCCAATGCTTCTTGGGGGACTGGGAGTACAGAAACAACATGAGGGAGGAGTTAGAGGTCTACAGCAGGAAGGGATATTGGCAAAAATCACTCTTCTGTTCACAAAAATCCTTCATGGGATCCAAACCACAGATTTTACTTGTGAGAAAAAAGAACAGGTTTTCACCTGAATGTTTATGATCCCTAACAATTTAGAGTCCATAAGGAGTTCTGAGAATTAACACAAATGTAGAAAGAGTGTATTATAGACACAAATGCAGAGATAGTGTATTATACACAAAAAATGTCGGCTTTTTCAGCAGATAATGATTATCTCTACCTCATATTCAGATACTGGAGTAGCAAGCTGATCTGTGACAGCCAATTCACACTTGACATGACAGCACATTAGATGAATGTGATGTCTGCACTGTGCTGTAATACATACCATAAGCATGTGAAAAGGAGATGTTTGCTTGTAATAATATAGGGACACATGGTGTTCATGTGCTGGAAATGTATATTTGGTTGTTGTTCCTTAGCACTTCTTTGCAAATGCATCCCTGTATTTCACACTTGACAATGCCCACTGTTACAAATCCCAGTATACTTTCAACAAACTCAATTGCTATATAAAATGTCTTAGACCTACATTCTATTGGCTTAAAAGTAAAGGTAAAGGTAGTCCCCTGTGCAAACACTGAGTCATTACTGACCCATGGGGGGACGTCGCACCACGACATTTTTTTGGCAGACGTTTTATGGGGTGGTTTGCCATTGCCTTCCCCAGTCATCTACACTTTACCCCCAGGAAACTGGGTACTCATTTTACCAACCTCAGAAGGATGGAAGGCTGAGTCAACCTTGAGCCAGCTACCTGAATCCAGCTTCCTCCAGGATCGATCTCAGGTTGTGAGCAGAGCTTGGACTGCAGTACTGCAGCTTACCGCTCTACACCACGGGGCTCATTCTGTTGGCTTATACTGCCGATAAACTTTCCATATTAACATAGATAATGATCCAGAAGATCATCTAGCGCAATATTGTCTACTCTGGCCATGGATCTCCAGGGTATCAGGCAGCTATCCTATCACCTACTGGACACACAAGAGATTGACCCTGGGACCTTCTACATGTGAAATGTTCTTTACCCCTTGACCATAGTCCATCCCTGTATACACTTAAACATTTCCTGAAAATGTCCTTGTCAGCAGTTCACAGAAATAGCAAACCAGTTCTCAACCCTCTTCCAAAGTATAAAAATGTACATTGGGCAAGAACTCTAAATACATCTCATTCGCATGAGATATTTACACACACACGCACATGTGCACACGCACACGCACTCTCTAACCTTTTTAAAGCTCTTTTGCCCAGTTGTCATTTGCTAGTTTAAATTCAGTAATTTCAAAGCTGTGAACATCCCTGGATAATGGCCTTAAACCCAGGTTTTAAAGTTAACCTGATGAAAACACTATACAGTTAAGCCATTACTGATGGCACAATGTTACTATTTTTATTACTCTCCTGAAATGGTCAGCCTACACAGAGGCTGCCACAGGGGCTTACAAAAGTTTGAAGAGTTAGGCCAGGGGAGAAAAATGGCTTTTCATCTTGGCCTTCCCATGCTGTTTAAACTGCAAAATAGCATTATGTATGGTGCTCATTGGTTAGCATTATGTATGGTGCTCACTGGAAATAGCATTATGTATGGTGCTCACTGGTTAGCCATATAAAACAGACTGATATTAATCCTTCAGTTTGGAAAGAGGAGTAGCGATCCCCCCAAAATTGTATTTTCTGTTTCCTTGTATCCGAACTTTCCTGGCTATGACCCAGTTCACATACAGCTGAATTCTCTTGGGAGACAAATACACAATTACTTTTAGCACAGCATGTCCAATACACCCTTTTAGTCTCAGATTAGTGAATTAAAGCAATGAAAATGAATTTCACATACCAAATCTCCAAAATCCTGAAGACATGCCACACTATGGGATCATGCTAAGTATGGTAAGCATAACTTGCCAACTCCATTACAATGGGGGCACTTTGGCAGCTTTTAGGTGTTCACATAAACCAGTGGGGGTAGAGCAAGAGAACCTGAATAGCTCAGACACTGGGATTTTCTCAAATATAGGGATTCAATTGCTATCAGTACAGATTGCTCACAGTCCACCTGTGAGCTGAAGAGAGATTTCTATGCTTGGAAACTGGATTATACTCATAATTTATAAATAGACAAAAACTAGAGAAGGGGCTTCTTTTTAACATCCTCTGAGAGGTATTCACTCTTGTCCAAATACTTTTTCTGCAAAGGCCAGTTCCTTAGGCTCATACTTGCCCAAATGCTCCTATGGCTGGTCATATCCAATTATCTTTTAAAATAATCTGATGAAAGAAAATATTTATGACATGAGGTTTTGAGGGGAGCTGCTAACTATTTGAAGTTATGGGGCTTTTATACAGTACTGAGATGCTCCCACAATGCAATCTTTGGAAGAGTTTAAACATTGTCTTCCTTTTGACAAGATTAAGAAAGAGCTTAGTCTTGCACTAACTAAGGCCCCTTCCCTCTTCCTGTTCCTGAAGATAAAAAATAAGAGAGCTGATTTTGAGGAACTTGCAATATGTGGGGTTGGATCCAAGTGGCTTTCCCATTGGAGAAAAAGGGAGGAAGGGTCCCCTTCACTCACCCAAAAAGACTATATGGGCAGCTGTGGGACCTGCATAGACAAAAGCCATGTGGGCTAGGGATTGTAGTAAGGCTAGGCATTGGTTGACATTGAGTGAAAAAGTTGGCTGGATCTACCTTGTGATCTTTTCCTAACCCATGATGCATACTTTTGTCTTCTTTCACAATTGTTGAAGGAGAATCTGTCTCCCCTCCCCAAAAAACCCTCCATATCCCAGAGAATGTCCCTGGTCCAGCTGGAAAATACTAAAGCAGCCCCCAAAAGGAAGAACATCCACATGGCCATTTGAGGGCTTCCTCTACTGTTCTCTAGTCTCTTGCTATTAACCGAATGAGTTACATAAAAGAGGTGAATCCAGTGGGCTTCTTAAACCTTGAGCAAAGAGCTGGCAGCTGTTGTGCAGCACTCTTTCTGCCTAGTGCTCACCTTCTTGCTGTTGTATCCAGCAAACTAGTGGGAACTACAAGTAGACCTAGAAACATTCTTTCTTCTCCTTTACACTCCAGGCTGCATGTCCCCTAAAATACTGTCCACAAAGTTCAGAGGACCCTAGTGGGAGTGATCTTGAGGAATGCATGAGAGAAAGAACTAAGACATCAACTCCTCCCCTATTACTGGAAAAATCATTTGCTACAATGCTCAGTCCTACAAGGACCATTGATATTAGCCTGTATCCATAGAACCCTGTATGAGTTTCTTGGGGGAAAGTGTATTGGAACAATGCCAAGTTACCAGTTATTTTCTCTTCAACCCTTGGAGAGAGGGAAGACTACCAAGCACTATCATTAGAACCAGAAAATCTAGACTAATTCCCTTCAAATTTTAAAATAATTATTATGAAATGGAAGTGACACATCAGACACTGAAGACCCAGGCATGTGTGCACTTAGGAATAATGGGCTGGAGTTAATAAGGTAGGCTCAGTGCTGAAGAGCTGATGATAACTTATTTATTTAGAACATTTTATGTAGAACATTTTTATGGTGCGTCTCCAGGAATACGCTCAAGGCCACTTACAAAATAAAAATAAATTATAGTTGAAGGGAAGGGTCAACAAGACTGATAACTGGTGAGGAAACAGAAATGAGGAAACACAAACACATTCAGGATAGATAAAACAGGAAGTACTTCTTTACATAGTGTTTGATTACCTTGGGGAACTCACTGCCACAGGATGTGGTAATGGCTACTAGGCCATTAGGCAGCTTTTTAAAAGGAATAGACAATTCATGGAAGAAAATCTATCAATAGATAGTAGCCAATGCCATGATAGCTGAATGAGTCCACCATGTTCTGAGACAGGGTAGTTTCCACGCTGCTAAAGACATTATATTAATTGGTTGTTGTGGGTTTTCCGGGCTGTATTGCCGTGGTCTTAGCATTGTAGTTCCTGACGTTTCGCCAGCAGCTGTGGCTGGCATCTTCAGAGGTGTAGCACCAAAAGCACCAATTATATTAATTACTGATGCTTTGTCTCATGTTTCATCTCTGTGCTCAAATTAATGCTTGAAGTCAAATTTCTGCAAGCCGTACACTATTATATTTGTTCATTGAATGTTCTAACTGCTGATTGTAATGTATTTGTTCATTGAATGTCCTAGCTGTGGTTCATATTGACTTACACTGTGTAAACTATATGGTTGCCAGCCTCCAGGTAGTGGCTGGAGATCTCCTGGAATTACAACTGGTCTCCAGGCCACAGATATCAGTTCACCTGGAGAAAATAGCTACTTTGGGGGGTAGGCGCTATGGAATTATACCATGCCAAGGTCTTTTCCCTTCCCAAACCCCACTTTCTCCAGGTTTCACCCCCCAGATCTCCAGGAATTTCCCAACTTGGAGCTGGCAACCCTAGTAAACCATCTTGGGTCTCAGTAAGAAAGGTGACAATCAATCAATCATTAAGAAAGAACTGGAAGGGAGAATAATAACTGGTGAAAGAGAGCTATTTAGTAAAGCCTCCCATTTGTTTCATTGGGGTACAAATGTTAGTAGCAGGCACATGTGTGAATTCACAGGATCCCTTTTAAGTAGAAATGCCAGGTATTAAACTAGGGACCTTTTGTGTGCAAAGCAGATATTCTACCACTGAGCCATGGCCCTTCCAAGCAAAAGGGTTTAGATATGTGGTATATGGTATAAATGTAGAGAAACTTTTGTTTCACAAAACAAGCAAGAAGCTATTTTGGCCTTAGGTTCGCAAAATTCTAATCCATAAAGCCAAGAGAAAGAGAAAGAGAACATCACCTACTTAACTCAATTTTGTTTCTGTCACATACTTTGCTGCACCGTCAGGATGTCATTACTCCAAAGGAAACTCACTCTGTTCCTAGTAACTTTAAATTTAAGAAATGATTGGCGAGTGACTAGTGGCTGGAATGTGCTGTGCAGGAAAGAAAGACTGTTCATTTGGCAGCCTGTAAAACCTCAATTAGACCAGGAAATTCTGGCTCAGTTTCTTATTGTTTTCAATATCACTCAATATCCAGTTAATCAAAAAATAGTTTCTTCATGCATTGGATGTTTTTCACGTAGATGCATTATCCATCTGATTTCTCACTCGAAAACTAGGCACTCCCAGAGGAATAAAATGAATATATACGAAGCTATGATGATTGACACAGTCAGGAATTTTGCTGCTTTGTCATGTATTATGATTGTACACTTAATGCTGTGTATGCAACTTACTCTAGCATTAGACTGTCTCTGCAAAGGAAGGAAGGAAAGGGAAAGGGAGAAGAAGCAACCATCCATTTCAATTAATTTTTTCCTCTTCCTTTTAAAGGCCCTGGAAATGAAAAAGCCATTGCTAAGCATATTTTCTGGGAAGTCAATCCCACTGCAATCAGGGTGGCTGACTTCCAAGTAAATATGGTTAAGATCAGGCTGTAAGTGCCAGTTTCCTTCTTATGTAATGCAGATTTACATATGTGGACAGAAGTAGCTCATCCTCAGTTGCAGAACACTTTGTCCCTTCTTAGTCATTTTCTTCTTTCTTTAACATCCTCCATGCCCTCTCAATGAGCCATAAGGGGCAATTGTTTGCAGCATTAGGAGCAAGGAGGAATGTCTTTTTAGAAAAAGTGAGAGGCATCTTCCCAACTCCAAATTATGACCTTCTAATGAATCATTTGCTTCCTAAATTCCCAAGTTAAGTTGTATGCATCTCAGTTTTTAGTATAAATATGGCAACATTATTGTTCGGGAATGTTGCCAGTGCTTATCATTTCAGTGTCATACTTTTGCCATTTCCAAAACCTAGGGAAGGGGTATTTTTTAAAGCTAATCATATCAGGAAATAAATTTAACAGTTTTTCCCACTGATTTCAATGGGAAACAAAAGGAATTAATTCCTGCTCCCCACCAACTTGCCTTGCTGTGTTTGGTTGATACTGGCTAGAAAAAGTATGCTTTAAACAGTAGAGCATGGCAAGACAAGGAGCATAGTTAGGAGGAAAGAGAACATAGCAAGGAGGAGAGACAACAACACACACACAACTTTACAGTGAACTTCACTAAAAACTTCCAAGATACTTCCGGTGCTGAATCCTCTTTCACCAGTTGAGATGACCTGATGCTTTATCATCATAGATTTGTCCATGTTTCTTAAGTTCGTGTGACCTTTACAGTCCTGAGGAAGGGGGACTGTATGTTTCCTTTTTCCCAGTTTGTAGCTAAAACAAGCTGCTTATCACCATTGTTGGGCAAAACGTAGACCTCTACTTCAGTCTTCCTCAGTCTCTGCAGCCCTGCCAGCATATGCAAGCTTTTGCTCCCTGCAAGAAAGGTGGCCTGGCTGCACACAATGGGTGGAGGGAGCAATCACCTCTACCTCTGCTTCCCCACATCTGCCCTTTTGGTCTGCCTCACATAGAATTAGACATGACTGAATCAGGAAACTCCATCCCAAATGATACAATTATTAGCAAAAAGTGAAAACAACCATTGGAACAATGTGTGGTGTGAAGATCAGCTAAGTATTCTGATTGGATGACATCCCTATCAGGCTCATGTCTGCTAAATCACTCTCTTACCTTGCTGCTTGCCCCACTTCCCACTGCCAGATGGTAAGAAAGCAGAATAAATTACAATTAATAGGGTTCTGAATGTTCCCAACTGTTGAAAATGATTCCTTCATGAATTAGGCAGTTTACTATATTTTAAAATGAGATTATTTGGGTAAATTTATGTTTAATAAAATTTCCTTTTTATAGCTCCAGTATTTTGCCTACCATTTCAAGTTCAACCCGGACAGTTGGTTAATGCTTCCTGTGTGGAGTACCTGAGGAAGAAAAAGTGTTTTTAGCATGATCACAGAGATCATATGACTGACTTGGTAAACATGGAAAAGATAAGCATGCTGCTTTTTTAAAAAAAAGTTGCTAGAATTGTTTTTTATTAATGCCAATGCAATCCAGGGAAAAGAGCATCCCCCTCCCCCTCCCCTAAACAAGGAAAGCAACGCTTTCAGGAAAAGTAATATTGGTAAGGTACATACAACATCAGATTTTTTGACGTGTTTTTTAGCCGCCGATGAATTACACAGTTTTCTGACTTGCAAGGTAATCCTAAGCAAAGTTACAATGTTTTAAGCAAAGTTACAATGTTTCAAGTTCATGGCTTTAATAGATTTAGAAATGTTTGTCTCTGTTTAGGATTGTATTATTAAACTACTATGGATGTTATTTTATCTGGAATTTCTGAAGCTTGTCAGATGACAGATAGTAAGGGGCAAAACATTTTCTAACTTACAAAGTATAACACTTTTGCAAGAACATCTCCAGTGGCTATCTATGTCCTAGAACACTTATTTGCTGGGTGTCAAAGGCAATTGCGGTCATATCCACATCTCCTTGGTTTCGCTGATGAATCTTTAGGCACCTAATTGAGTGGAAGTTTTACCATGTGGAAACCTAGCTGTTAAAATCTTCACATGTGCTGCTAATTTTCTTACAGGCCACATGATAGTTATCAGACAGCAATAGCATGCCACCCCTGAGTAGTTTCAGCCTAATAATGTGAAAGCATAATGTGTTATTATTAGATTGTTTCCCTTTGAGTAATCCAGGGGGTCATGCAGACTTTTCAGGTATTTCCTTCCATTAAAGAAATTGGATTCAGTTACTATCAGAAAATCAAAAATCCCAACATTCTTGAACTTTTTTTTATTGGCGCTGAAAGCGGGTGCTGCTTCTGTGTTTTAAATAGCCCTTTTCTACTTACTCATTAAACCTGTTCTTCAAACCTCTCCCTTCCTCAAAGACTTTCCTGGATTACTAAATTCACCTTTTTGGTATCTTCTGCTATCAATACAATCTTCTCTATCCATGCCACACCAAGGCCGATTCCAGATGACTAAACTTAAGGCGCTTCATGCCGCCCTCTTCCGGATCGCGACGGGGAAAATGCGAAATATCGCGTTTCCTCACGCAAGTTTTGCGCATCGTCGCGCAAAACTCATGCAAGGAAACGCGATATTTTGCATTTTCCCCGTCGCGATCCGGAAGAGGGCAGCATGAAGCGCCTTAAGGTTAGTTATCTGGAATCGGCCCCAAAGTCAGCAAGTCTCTACTTTCTACTCTCTCTTCATTTTCATAAATCTCTTGCAGCTGCTTTGTGATACTTCTGTCTTCTGTTCAGCACTTGTATATTTAATATGCCCTCAGGCTTTTTCACACATGCATCTATCATTTGAAGATACCTGAAAAATTTTGTGTGAGAATACATACCATGGATAGAGCCTTCCTCCAGAAGCAATTCCAGCCAATCAGGGATCACATTCATGTCATGAAAGCATCACAATCTATCTAATCTAACATGTTTGGATATTTACTAATTCATCAGATGCAAGCAATTCAGACTGTGGTTAGTAATATAAATAGAAGGTCCTAGCTAATCAGGGTTAAAAAATTAACATACTTACTGCCCTTCAAGAATGATGCCTAAAGAAGAGGCAGAACAAGTCTAAGAAACATTTCCATGAAATGGGTAAATATGGGCTTATTCATATTCATATTGGGTGCATCTATATTTATAGTTTTAATACATTATTAGTTTTCTAATCTGCAATTCTAAATTCAGTGAATTAAAAGCTTGTCGAGTCATCACCACAATACAACTTTTTCACTATGTTCAGGCACAGTGCTAACCAATCTTTTCCCAGCAGTGGAGTGGGAGGTCAAAACAACTCTGGAATAGGGTCCTACTCCCTACTCCTACTCCCTGCCATAGCCCCAACCCCAAAGAAGAGAGGAAGAGGCAGTCTGCCTGCCCTTGCCCCCACCAAAGGGGTAAGACAGGAGGAAGAGCCTAGCCAACTGGCTAGTGTCTCCATACCTGGATCACGTGAGGATTATGTGAGTCAGGCACTGCCTTACTTGCTTTACACAGGGCTCAGGATGAGCACCATCTCCCCTGTGCAGAGAAGGGCTCAACTGGATTGGGTACTTCCTTCCTCGCTTTGCACAGGGCTTGTGCAGGCCAGGCACAACCTCCCTAGTGTAGAGCAGGGCTTGAGTGGACAGGCTGTGCCTTTACCACTTCAGGCAGGACAGACACCAACAACACCATGCAGTGCAGGGTTTGGGTGAACTGGGTGGAGCCCTTCTGCCACTGGGCTGGCTTGTCCCAGGCCATCATCCTGGTGCACACAATGGCCAATCTGCGCCTATTACCAAGTGTTTTCTGTGCATAAAAGAAATTGTGGTCAGAATATTGTCCCTCATGGCTATGTGTGAGTGATTATTTTAGTTGTTGTTTTCTCCTTTTACTGTTTGTATCATTTGAATGGGTGATTGAATATCTTTTAGTTTTGTTGTTCATTGTGTTGTTCCTTTCTTGACTATTTTATGAAATAGAATTATATACATTATATACATTTTATAAACAAGTAAAAATCTCTCCCAGGATAACCCCCCACGTAGTTGTGGTCTGCAACTCAGAGCCTGTTGGTGGTTCCAGCTCTAGGGCCATTTGACTCTCTTTGATCAGAGGCTTTCATAGTTGTGGCTCCCTCCCTCTGGAATACATTAACAGAGGAGACTCACTCCCTCTGGGATTTGATGACATTCTGGAGGGCCTGAAAAGCAGAGGTGTTTTGTCTGGCATTTCGAGGCTGATTCTGATATTTTTATTGGCTTAACTCCATATGATTAATTTATTATAGACAATGGACATGAGTAGGATTTAGTGATCACGCTATTCTTTGATGTTTGTATTCTACTGTATTATTAGATTTTAATGTTTGTATCCTATTTTAATATTGTATTACCTATTTTAATGTTTGTATTTATATTATTTTAATAATGTATTTTATATGTATGCTGTAAGCCACCTTGAGCCCTAAATATGGTGGAGAGGTAGCATATAAGTGAAATTAATTAATTAATTAATTAATTAATCATTGATCATTGCAATATCATTTCCACTATGTACCTGCAGGTAAGTTGCAGGTGCATGGTGGAAAAGATATTGCAATGATCAATCTGATATTACTAAGCAATGCAAGTGATGAGGTGCTCCAGAAACCTCCGGGATGAAAGTTAAATTCTGTTGAAACAGATGAGTGGATACACAGTTCTTCGAGTGTGCCAAAATTAGTGCATTGGTTTTCAGTGCCTTCAGTTTTTTTTCTTAAGTTTGAACAATGTAAGAGAAGTCTTTATATTTTTACAAGTATAATTCATATAAAAATATTTTCCACTTAAATGTTTGAATTTGTTTGAAGATAATATTTAAACTACATGTTTTTCCCAATCAAATGAAGTATTTGTTGCTATTGGGAAATAAAGTAACATAAGATAAAGTCTATTTACTAAATATCATTCAAACTAAATATGCTATATCAGACCACATTCTATTTAGGGCATCAGATGATTTTCCAGAAAGTTTCTTTAGAAAAATTCTAGAAAAATCCAATTCTTTCTGGGAAGTCCATATAACTGATAAGCATATGGTTATAAGAAGGTTACACTGTAAACCTATGGAGAGTTGCTCCTCTCTTAACTCTGATTTCAGTTGGTTTGAACTGGTGTAACTCTACACAGGATTAAACTATTAGTACATCCCCTCACAAAAAGCAAAAACAAAAGAGAGCAAGAAATACTAGCCATAATAAACCAAATAAATCAAAAACCTTCAAGGTGAAGAGACTAGAGCAGGACTGAATTTACTATTAAATGCTACATGAAATTATACATAATAGGCAACTGAATGCAAATCATAGCAAACAGTATCAATATGCAACAAGTCAGTATGTAAAGTGGCATACAAATGTTCAATTACTTTTCATAAAACTTGATCTATTTCAAAAAAGATCTTCAAGAGTACCTCCCGCTGAAAGAAAACAATCCATTACATAACTAACCATCAACCTATATAGCAAGAATGATCCACTTCTTCAAACTCAATTACCTTGATTTGTCAGTAACAGACTGTCATCGTTATTCCTTTGTTTATCACTTACACATCCAGATTATCTATCTGTCTATCTTGATCTTCTTCCACCATGGCATTTATTATTCCCAAAAGATATAAACAGGAACCACTTTCTCACAAATTTATCACAGTCATTCCTGAGATTTTTCATATTCTAACATATATGAATTAACATCTTTTTAAAAACCATTATGTTCCAAATGCAATTCTAAAATGGAAAAAAACACTTTGTGATTTTCAGTGTTCAACTGTATCTTGAATGGCAACTGTAATTAGGCTAATCATTACTTCTGAACCAGTATTTCCAATGTCTTTCATTAAACATAACTAAGTAATCATTGGGTTACTATATCCAGTTCTCTCGCATATCTTATCTAAAATCTGACACAAAAAATGGTGAATCAAAGGAAAAGACCAAAACAAAAATGCAACAAATCTGCTCCGGATGTGTCACCTTTCCAAGTGATATTGGACTATGTAAGACAGGTGTGGGCTAACTTGTTTGCTGTTAAATGCCCATGATATGTCATATCCAAATATTCCTGTCAGTAGAGTCTAATTCAGTAGTGGTAGAAGACCATCCCATGTTGCTTGGTCATTTGACCCTTGAGATTCGAATAAAGATATGTTAGAAAGTAAAGCTCCCACATACTCAATACGTATCTGATTAACTGAGCTCTGATTCATGAAAACATATGGTGGAATAAATTTCAGGTGCCAGTTAACTCCTGTTTTATTTTGTAACATCTTCAGTAATGTCTTTGTATGATGGTCATCTGCAGTTCTAGCAAGCTTGCTACCTACACAGAAGTTTACATAGGGAAGCAGTAGATTCCGGCATTCAATGAAGTGATTCCCAATAAACAACAAGTCTTTTTAAAATGCCTTTCAAAGAAGGTTCTTTGGACCCATACTCAGGGGGCCCAGAGACACAGTGACTCAGAGGAAAAACTGCAGATAATTGTATTTTATAGAGAAGTCTGGTGCCAACAACTAACTCCCGAGGTGTGCTGGGCTGATTCACTTGGCACAAACATCAAGAACATCAGTGGAAAGTAGAAAACAGTCCATCCTGGAGGGCTAGAAAGAAACTTACCTATAGGGCTGAGCAATGGGATTGGCCTGGGAAGGCTAAATGGGAAAGTCTCCTTTTAAGGAGGGGCTAGCCTGGGAAAAGAATTTTTTAGGAAGGGCCAACATTAATACTGTAGCACTTCAATAGCTCCAAGCAAGTCCCGGGAACCTACCCATGGATTTATATTAATTTTGTTTTATAGATCCTAAATAATTTGCTATGGGCCTGTACAGTGTGTTTTAAAGATACACACGCCTATCAAGAAGATGAAAGTAATAACTACCGAGGCATTACACAATTGTAAGGCTGACAATGAAGAAATGTAATGTTTTTGTTTTTCTATTTCTTGGCTCAATCATCAACCAAATTGGAGACTGCAATCAAGAAATCAGAAGGAGATTGAGACTTGGTAGGACAGCCCATGAAGGGACTAGAAAAGATCCTTAAAAATAAGGATCTGTTGTTGGAGACCAAGCTCAAGATAATTCACACTATGGTATTCTCCATTACGATGTATGGATGAGAAAGTTGGACAATGAAGAAAGCTGACAGGAAGAAAGTTGATTTATTTGAAATGTGGGGCTGGAGGAAAGTTTTACATATACCATGGACTGCCAAAAAGACTAATAAGTAGGTTCTATATCAAATCAAGCATGAATTCTCCCTAGAAGCTAAAAACTGAGGCTCTGATCACATCATGAGAAGACAAGACTCACTGCAATAATGTTAAGAAGGGTGGAAGGCAATAGGAAAATAGAAAGACCCAAAATGAGATGACTTGACTCAATAAAGGAAGCCACGGCCTCCAGTTTTCAAGATCTTAGCAAGACTGTTAATGAAAGGACATTTTGGAGGTTGTTAATTCACAGGACCGCCATAAGTAGGAAGCAACTTGATGGCACACACACACATTAATCCAGTGATCTGTTGCAAGTTCAGGAACTCAGACACGCTGCTGCATTTTCCCTATGAAGAATGACTTTCCATTAATTTCCAGAGGCATGGATTCCTTTGCAAACGCAGGTCAGTTTCTCCCCACTTCACATCCACACTGTTTAGATGACTGGAATTTCAGCTTGTACAACAGATTCATTTTGTCATCTAAATGCACATTGATTTTGATAAATAAGAATCTTCCCATTTATTGAAAGTTATAAATCAAAAATTCCATCAACGCACATTTTAGAAACACAACAAATTGTGAGGATAATGAAAATTCTGCATGAATTGTCTGATAATTTTATCCCATTTATTTTATCCCATTATATAGATATGACATAATACATATGTTCCTGCTAGGTTAGATTTCTTTTCTAATTGGAAAAAAATCAAAAGCTAGTTTTAAAACTCTAGTCAAAAAGCAAGACACCAGTCTAATCAATTTTAAAAATTAAAGGTAAACATAAAACTATAGAAATGTATACATTAGCTAATCAAAGCCACAATGGAAAAAACTCCATTCCTTACCATAACTGTTAATTAATGCAGATTAAAAAATCAGCAATATTTAAAAGTTTTAGGATCTAGCCATTTATTTTTCTGGCTCCTGGCTGTGAAACTAAAGGTAACAAAGTTACTGAGCAGATATTTAACTGACAGAGATGTTTACCAATCAGCAGAGGTACACAGATATTGCCACTCAAGATAAATCTGTTTTTTTAATGAGCATTCCACAATCACAGAGCTTTTATTCTATACAAGCAGCCACTCCTGTATATTTGCTGTATACTTCTGCTTCAGACCTCCTGCCAGCAGCCCAGTTGCTAGAACCCTGCTCCTTGATTCAACGCATCTCTGTCCTTTCGTGGGCTGGGGTTGTTTTATCGGTGCTTTGTTTTGCTCCACCCCTCTGTGTTGTGATTGGTCCCTGCCACATATAAAGGTCTTCTAGCAGATAATTTCCTCTGGTGCACCAAAGCACCTCTGCATTACTTCTCATAGATTCTGCACTTGCCTGTTCTCATACACTCCGACTGTCCCTATTTTGTGGAACCTCTCCCTAGTAAATCACTGTCTCAGGGGGATGTTAAAATGTTTGGTGTGAGTTGCTACTTGGACTTTTCATTCTCTTTTTCTGAATCTCTGAAAGTGAAATGTTAAAGTGGGAAGCTTGTGTCTAGGTTATGCATAAATAAATGCATGTGCAGGAAAGAATGCAGCACGATATAGCCTGATCTCATCAGATCTCAGAAGCTAAACAGGGTCGATACTTATGGGTGACCACCGAGGAAGACGCTTCAGTGAAAGGCACTGGCAAACCACATGCCAATTCACAAAGTGGAATCCAGTATATGCGACAAATCCCTGAGAATTTCAAAGCAGTTTTTTTAGGTGCCACCACAACTAGCCAACTTTGACTGCTGAAATCAACCTAAGATAATGAGTCAAAAAGCACCAGGAGACATTCATTTTGCCCAGAAAAAACTTCTTTGTCTTAAATGAATGGTGGTGGCAGGGCTCTGTGCAACGTTCTATGTGGACACCGAAGTCTTTTCAGATCAGTATTCTGCATGTACTGGTCTAGTTAAAGACTTGACTCCCTTTCATTTTCTTCATTGAGACTGTGGCTTTGGCTTCAGTTTAACTTCTTTGTGCAACTTGGTACAGCTTTAATCAGATAATGGAGCCTGGCTGACCTGCCCAGTCTCCCACTTTTATTGGTAAAAAATAGAGAAAAGAAAAAGGGTCATCCCTCATTCCCCAATGTCCCATTAATGAAACCAAAGAACCCATGCCCTGCTCCCAATCTCACTGTGGTGGGCTGAAATCAATGGGCTTAGACTAGAGTAATTCTTCTTAGGATTGCACTGTTAGGAACATAACACTGACTCCTATGTTCATGGCATGGTAGCATCCACACCATTTCTCTGCCAGTGCTTTATCATGTTTTGGGTATGGCATGAAACAACTTTATGACTCAGTAGTATCAACTCACAATACATTGAGGGCCAAATGCAAAGGATCATAGCAAGGAGGTATGCATGGTCTACTCTGGTCAAAAGCACAGTAATTTTCAAAGAACAAAGAGGTGCGCAGAGGCAGAGGGCATTGAGTGAAGTGCCAGTCACAGTTCCAGCAGGTCTTTCCACTATGACAGCAGGTCCACTGTGACAATCAGATGAAAGGCTTTGTGGGAATAATTTGCTCTTAATTTTGAAGCCTGGGAAGAGCTCTATAGTGCTTTTTCCGGTATTTTTAGTTCTGAAGTTCAAAGATCAGAACTGAGGATGGAGCTTGGTCAGATCCATCCACATTGACTCTGGTGGGTGGTTCCTCCTGAGCATTGAAAGGAAAGATTCGCCCCTTATCATGAAAATTCAACTACAAACATGGCACCAACAGGCAACAGCAGGATGCAAAGAAAATTTATCAGCACTATCATAAAGCAGGATTTTTTTAAAAAGAAATTGCTGTGCTGAGCTGGTTGGCAATGGAGCACTCTCCTTGAGCAATGGTCTACCACTGCTGCTTTGCCAGCCAGTTCCCTGCCACTGTGTGCACCCGCTGACATTCACCTTCTTTGGGGTCCATTGTTGTGTGTGTGTGTTTTCTGCTTGAAGAGAAGCTCATTGGATCTTTGAGTTTTTGGACTAGGAGGAAAAACTAATGGTCAGTAACAAATGTGTAGGTTTTGGTTTAGTGCAAATAAAACCTCATTTCCCCACCCCACCCCTGAAAAGAACAGTGTGTGTGTATGCATCCACCCACACTTGCCTTGATGTCTTTACCTAGCATTCTTTGGAGTCCATAATGCCAAACTCCATTATTGTGCATGCTCAAACTTGGTGGGTCGATGATTTGGAGGACTGTGTTCTTTGCAATTTTTGGTGCATTGAGTGCAAAAACAGCTGCCCCAGAGCCAGATTTCCCTAACCTTCCCAACTTGAAAAAAAACAATGTACATGTGCATATGCACAACCAACATCCGCCTTGCATGTGTGCAATGGGCTGGATCTCAATATAAAAAAACTCACTCAGAACAAACCAATAATGGAACAGAGTGTGTTTGAAAGCCCTGGATCCAAAACTGAAACAGAAATTTCCTCACTGTGCACCTCTAGTGGTTATACAACGGTTTGTTTTAATGGCGCTGGCCTATTTTTTTTTTATCGTATTTTGATAGTATTGGCCTGTTTTTTAAATTACTGACACTTTGAGCTGTTGACGCAAATTACCACCACCACCACCCAGATATTAGGCCTAAAAGTGTGGAGAAACGGGCAAAGATAATTTACTTGTCTTTTCTCCTCTTCCAGGGCTAATAATAGCTAAAAGGGCTGGTTTGGTTTTTGAAAACATTTGAGGAGAAAAACAGGCTCAATCCTAGTCAGTGTCCCACCTGGGCCGATTCCAGATGACTAACCTTAAGGTGCTTCATGCCGCCCTCTTCCGGATCGCGACGGGGAAAATGCGAAATATCGCGTTTCCTCGCGCGAGTTTTACGCGATGACGCGCAAAACTCGCGTGAGGAAACGCGATATTTCGCATTTTCCCCATCGCGATCCAGAAGAGGGTGGCATGAAGCGCCTTAAGGTTAGTCATCTGGAATCGGCCCTGGCTAATTCCATTTTAAAAGAACCAATTTTCTGATGACCCTTCTGTGTTGGCTTTAACTACTGTTTTATACACAATCAGATTTGGGGGCATGACTGAAGTAATGCGGTATGCTGTTGTTCATAGCCAACCATCAAGATCATACGTGTAAGAATAAAAAGGGAGGAGCTGAGCACAGTGACTCACAGAGATACTGTTACACTATGGCAAGTTCAACATATTCCCCTCCATTCCCTGATTTAAAACTTTGCATTATATATTTTCTTCAACTTCCCTGACTCCAAGGTACATGCTGTTTGGGACCTCTAAGGAGATTCATTAAAATTCTGAATTAAAAATATATTATGAAAGTTTCCATACAAACCACTTTCATTTTGGAATGCTAAGATTGGCGGGGGGGTGGCAGTGAAAGAGCAGCTGAAGACTGCTATGAAACTATTTAGCCATATCTAATTCGGCAGTGTATTAGAAAGACTTTCAGCCTAATACTCTTGAGTCTATTGTATGTACTCAAACATTCCAGTCAACCAGACTGATAAAACCAATTTAACGGGTCTATTGGCAAGAGTGAGCTCAGATTTTCTCAAAGTCATATCTATGTCTGTGCATGCAAAGCAGCACATTTTCACTTGCTACTTTGATTGATTGGGTTTTCTAAAAGTCCTGATG
Organism: Eublepharis macularius; assembly: GCF_028583425.1. NCBI lineage: Eukaryota > Metazoa > Chordata > Lepidosauria > Squamata > Eublepharidae > Eublepharis > Eublepharis macularius. Next base: position 169,215,976 of record NC_072791.1, on the reverse strand, counting down.
AAAAACAAAGCCGCTGACATGCGCTCAATATATTAGATTTTTCCTCGATTATTTTTGTAGCCAACACAACAGAGTTTGGTGTTTTTAAAGGATTCACATATAGTGTCGTAATACAAAGCATCTTCTGTTGTGGCTCCAAAAATCAAAATTGTGAGCTTTGCAATGAAAAGGTTTATTCAAATTTTAGGGAGCTGATCAAAATAGTGTATTCATTATTCTTATGGAGGGTGATGATTTTCCATTAACTGTATCCATACAATTTGGAAACTTATAATAATGAGAAGAATTGGGTACCAGCAATTGTGCCTCCAAACTTTACATTTTAAGGGATCTGACAGGATTAAATATAGGTGACTGGATTAAACACTAGGCTAAGTAAACAACAGAATAAGGCCCGAGCATCTGTTCTGGCCATTTGGTTTAATTACCAAGGTATTCCCCAGTATGCCTATCCCACTGCCAACCCCCATACGGGCCTCCATTAAAGTACTTTAATGCTTATAAAATGGTGGCTATTACTGTATTGTGAGAACAGCACAATAAGCACTTCTATTCTTCATTACAAAATATTTATTAATCAAAGAAGCTATCTACAAGAGCCAGGCAAAAACAGAATATGTAAAAAAAAACCAAACCCCCCAAAAAAAAAAAACCTATGACCAGTTTACAGGGTTGCCAACCTCCAGGTAGGACATGGAGATCTCCCGGAATTAAAACTGATTTCCAGATGAGACACATCAGTTGCCCTGGAGAAAATAGCTGGTTTGGAGAGTGGATTCTAGGGCATCATAGCCTGCTGAGGTCCTTCACCTCCCCAAACCCCACCCTCCTCAGGCTCCATGGCCAGCAATTTCCCAACCCAGAGCTGGCAGCCCTATTAGTTTCTATTTTCTTGACTCGGTGCAATCCTAAGCAGAATTACTCCACTCTAAGCCCATTGAAATCTATGGTCTTAGACTGGAGCAACTCTGCCTAGGATTGCACTGTTAGTACCTTACATGAATTGTAGCCAAATTGAAAGCAGTCTGTTGAGTCATAGTTTTACAACAGCTACAAAACTGCTTGAAACGGTTGCTGCAACTGCAATAAAAGACGTGTGTCACTTCCTTCGATGGTGTAGCAGTGTCCCTTATCTTTGTCCCTTGTTTTTTTCTATTAATCCCTGTCTTACTTGTTTTTTTCTCTTCAACTTCCTCCCCTTAGAGTAAGGGGAGTAATTTTGAGGGTGGATTTGAATTTTTTAAAGAGCGTTAGAATACACCTATAGTTCACAGCCTCTTTTCTTACAGCACATCTGGAATTCTGGCCCTGAAAATAAAAAGGTATCCTATTTGAAGGCAGAGTAACCTGGCGAGTGCAGCTAAACATGCATGCTGTTGAGGAAATAAGTTACATGGAGCCTGCTTTATCTTCAGTAAGGAAAAAAGAGTTCTTTATTGCAAGGAGCTCCAAACTGTATAGAAAAGAGCAGAGATCACATTCTAAACAAACTGTCTAAGCCAGGATGCCAGGAGATGGAGAGGGCTCATCCTATTCTCATGGCTGTAAGACGGAGAAGAGAGTGAAGACAGGAGGGTGAAGATAGAAGGAAGGCTCTGAGAGTATCAGTCTACACTTCAAAGGGATAACACCAGGATAGTAGAAAGGAAGGATGGACAGACCCTTGACATAGGGTTACTATCCCCTGGTGGGAGCAGGGAATCCCTCGCTCCCAGCCTCTTCTCCCCCCCCCGCTCCTCACCACCACTTACCTGGCACGCGGGAGGGGGGGAGCACGGAATGAACCCAGAAGGGATAATTTTCAATAAATCAGCCCCGTGTGGCAGCCTTCACTTCCTTGTCACACCAGCAATGACATCATTTCTGGCACAACAAGCAGTTCCCTCTGCACATGACCTCCTGACCCCTCCTGCTAGGTTTCAGGGGACCTGGCAACCCAATCATGATCGCTCTATCTTGCTGAACGTTTCATAGTACCCTTCTGAAACCTGAGACTAGGAGACGGCGTAAAATCCTCCCCTTCCATCATAGTTGGCTGGATAGTCTTTCTTGACTATCTTGTTTTTGCCCAGGAGCAATGAGGAGGGAGCAATGAGCCTAGAGGGACATGGGGCCTGTGTCTGAAACTCAAAGGGAGACTCAAATTTAGATTCTTTGGGGGTGGTCATTATTGGACCAAAATATGACAGGTGGTGGTGGTGGTGGTGGTGGTGGTGATTATGGGGCTGGAAGTGGCTCCAGACTTTATGGAGCTCTGAGAAGACATGGTTGTGCCTCTATAAACTGCCAGAGGTTTTCTTTTTCTTCTCTGGATCATGAACATTTCTTCTAATCAAAAAGAGTCCAGTAGCACCTTTAAGACTAACCAATTTTATTGTAGCATAAGCTTTCGAGAATCACAGTTCTCTTCGTCAGATGCGTGGAGGGCCAACAGTTGGCCCTCCATGCATCTGACGAAGAGAACTGTGATTCTCGAAAGCTTATGCTACAATAAAATTGGTTAGTCTTAAAGGTGCTACTGGACTCTTTTTGATTTCGCTACTACAGACTAATACGGCTAACTCCTCTGGATCTATTTCCTCTAATAACAATGATGTGGTCACCAAATTTTAAAAGACAACTGTCATCTGAAAGCATTTAGATTTTCTGTCATGAATACACTACAGGGACTATATTAAGGCCTTTCTACCCAGTTCTGTGCATGTTTTACAACAAATTAGTGGAACTTATAAGTAAATTTCATAGGATTGTAGCTTTAATGTTATATTAACTATGCAACTGCCTTATCTCATTAATTCCATTAGACTATCTTTTTAAATAGGGCCATCTGGATTAGCAGGTGTTCGCTGCATTAAAACTAGAATGAATCTAGCTAACGATAATTCAGACAGTCGGTTTAAGACCCAGACATGTTTCAGTGCCAACCATATAAGTAGCAGTTGTTCTCTAGCAATGGGCAAGGGTAATCATTTCCACACTGCTAAAATTATATAATATTGGTCACTCAAAAAGCTTTAATAAGAAATATCCAGTTTCATCAGATATATGATGACCAGGTCATAGTCATTGTGTCAATAGTGCTGTTGCACTATTGTGTAGCTGTAGCACAGTAGTTAAGTAGTTGGGATCTGAATCAGCACTCTCCTGGTTCAGTTCCCACTACTGCCATGAATTCTGCAGGTGGCCTTGGGTAAGACACTCCTCTCAGCCCCAGCTCCCCAGCTGTATTGTGGGGATAATAATAACAGGGACTTTGTTCACTGCTGTGAGTGTGGCACTAATCTGCCCAGAAGGGTGGCATATAAGTACAGTGTTATTGTTGTTGTTGTTGTTACTATGTTTACAGCTAGGGTTGTCAATCTGCATTAGAAAATTCCTGGAGATAAGGAGACAGGAGAGTTGTGGAAGGGAGGAACTTCAGTGAGGTATAATGCTATAGATTTCACCCTCCAAAGCCATTTTTTTAAAAAAAATCTGCTTCTGGGAACAGGGCCCAATAGGCAGATCAGGCCAGTATCAGTGGGTTTCCCAAATCAAACTAAAAACCAAGGGCAGTTCTTTATTTTAGTCTGTCTGTTTCTATATACTCTATAATCTGCACTCAAATTCTGCCTTGAATATCAAAACAGTCATTCAAAGTGGACAATCAAGTCAGTAAACACAGACGCTAGCATGTTCTGCTAATGATCTACACATCCTATTATTGTTTTGTATTGTTTTTAAGCCACAATGCACCAAAAAGCTTTCAGGTGCATCATCAACTGAAATCACCCAACATCCATGGACCATCTCATAATCCTCCTCAAATCTACCTTTTTGTCATGATTTTAAACACTGTATTACATGGGTAGAAACCCCCCAACATGTATGCCAAACAGGAGCATGTCAGGTTGTTTTGCTAATAACAAAAGAGACACTGTAGTGCACTGCGTATGGTTTCAACAGGTTCATATTTATGTTTGTAGCAATTAAGACAATAATACTAGTATACAATGCTCAAGACAAAAATATTGTTACAAAGCTCAAGGAAAACGTGTTGTTACAACAATGCTACAGTTACAACAACTGATGGTTCCAGTAATTAATGAGTTCCATATATCCAAAGCTTATACACTGAGTCCCAAAACATAAACATAATGAGTTTTCTAAATGTTTTTTTCTCATTTCGTGTATCTTCGTCAGATAGGACTTTTCATGATAAACCACAACAGGAACAGAAGTTCTGTAAATATATTAACTGAAAAGAGCCCCCAGTTCAGCAACAATATAATGGACCCCAGTCTTCTGATTCATCAAACTGCTAGCACTTAGTGGTTTATAATGAAAAGTCCTATCTGCCAAAGATATAAAGATATTACTATTTTCCTATAGTCTAGTATTGTTCTATTTTGGTTATAGGTTGTTTTGCTAAGCACAGAAGCTCCCTTGTTCCACCTAAAAGCAGACATTTAGGGTCGAGCTAACAAGACACTGGGCATGGGCTCAAACTCGGCCAGTGATGCAATCTTTCTTGAGAACTGTAATTTGCAAATATAGGGCTGCACAGGCTCTCTGGGGATGTGTAGGAGAAGGATCCCCTGGCTGCCACCACCTCTGCCAGCTTCTTGGCCAGTTCCCTTGGTGATGCAATCCATTAAGTGCCACCTCCACCTTCCTCCTGCCTTCGCTCCCTTCTCCTGCACTCTGATTGGCTGCACACCCGCACTCCCAGAGGGAGCGAAAGCAGGAGGAAGGTGGTGGCATGCAGCTGTCCACACTGCCACTCAGAGTGTGGGGGAAGAGAGGGAGGTGGGCAAACAGCTGAAGTGGGGCAGGGTTGCCAGGCCAGCCAATGAGCCAGCAGAGGAGGAGGACTTTAAAGGGCTATGTGGGCTTCCCTCCCCTCTCCCAGGGAACCCGCTCAGCTCTGTCTTTGAAAACAACAGTTTCCACATAAGATTGCATCACTGGCCACTGGTTTGAACCTGTGCCCAACATCTCATTTAGCTGACATGGGCATAGGTCACAGCTTAGAGGCAAATGGGCAGGCTTGAAGGCAACAGGATGCTGATGAGGGATCACCTCCCATAGGTCAGAAATTGTTTAAAATTAGAATTTGAAGCCCAATTGATCTGAGAATGAAAGGCTGAGTGTAAACTCTCCCACTGACACCCTCATGCACCAGTTGGACCTTGCTCAAAATTCATTTTGGATTATCAGATATTACATAAGCTTTATTTTTAGCCATTTCTAAGTGTGTGCCTGGAAAATCACTGTTTCACAGTGACACTTCTAAAGCACTCTTATTTTAACTCCTTACTCCCCAGGAAAAAGAAACAGACCTATATACAAACTATATAGTGTGTTTGACCAAATGCAACCCCCTACTCTGTTGATCTTGTCCATAAACCTGGTCTCTGAGCGCCAAAAAATCCAGTCTTGTTATTCTGAAGAACTCTGAGTTTGGTCTGTTATAGGCCTTAGTATGATGAACAAAAAGAATATTCCATAAGTGGAATTATGTGATCTCAAAAGCTTGGCGATCTGATGAAGGCCAGGTGAAGATGGTAATTCAACAGTTTGTCTAATGTGGTTATATGTCTTTGCTATATATGACATCTTTCTATATAAAAGGCAAGCCATATTGGTGAAAATGCACTTTTTTTCCTGGTGCACCTGTGCAGGAGCACCAGGATAAAACCTGAGTCATCACCAATATGGCCTCCAGAGGGCACCACCATGGAGGGATGCCCAGGCAATCCGACCCGTCCCTCCAGAGGGCACCGCCATGGTGGGAAGGCCAGGCAAGCCAGTCCGTCCCACAGAGGCCTGTGCGGCAAGCCCAGCATTCCTGTGCTCCGTTTTCTAGGGCCCTTTTTTAAAAAACGGGCTCTTTTGCTAGTAAGCCAAATACTCTTGCACAAACTTTTGTGTGCTGATGAAGATGGGATGGACAAATTCTTTTGATTAAAGTATTATAGACAAGGAAAGGAGTTTCCTGAAAGATACTGGTTATGTTGATCCTCAGAAAAAATAATTGGGTAATAAATTTTAATAACTGCATAAGTAGGGACAGTTTGTCATTTCTCAGAATGGGAGGAGCTGCTACTGGTCAGTGAACAAGGGTAGAAAGGAACAGCGCTCAACACATCAGAGTCAGACTTCCTTAAATTTGCAACTTTTCTTTTTGAGAATATTATTCTCCTGCTGAAATAATTCAGTCTAGCAACTCCAGAGGAAGAAAAGGTAGCTATTTAAGTTGAGGGTGTAGCTTGACTTTCAGCTAGATGGGCTGGAAATGATTTTGAGAGTATGCTATTGCATATCATTTATACGTAATCATTTATTAGTCTTTTTGTTGTTTTGCCTGAAATGAAATAGAAATTTGTTCATTTTCCCTTGCCTATGTATATTGGATTTTTGTATCAAGTATTATCTTCTCTTTGCTTGAAGGGTGTATTGTTTTTGTTTTGTTTTATTGGCTGTTTCCTGAGTTACCCTTAATAAACAATTTCCACTTATTTTAATCCAACTAATGACAAATATATGTTCCTTACAGGTCAACAGTTTCCCTCTTGAGCAAATTTCATATCCAGATTCTCACACCGTTATTTGCTAGAACATCACCATTTTCACAGGAGGGTGGGTGGGGTGGGTGAGAGAACTTGGGCCAAAAAGACTGACTACCCCGATCTACTACCTCTGCATTTTCCAGGCACACAACCTTGGTGGGCACAGACCAGGAAAACCCCACGGGCCACTGGCCCAGGGGCTGCAAAAGGGCTGTGGATGTCCTCTCCATTGCCTAGGTAATTGATAGATCAGCACCAGGATGTCTGGACTCACGGACCATGGACCAACGGACCAGCCCAAACAGACCAAAATTCATGAAAAAGGTGAGTCCCATGAACTGTGTGTTTGCAAACCATGAACCAGGCTGGACCATGCAAAATTTTGGTCCTTTTTCCAGACCATGCCCACCTCTACTTTGGAGGTATCTCTGACTAATAGTTTTTCATTTCCTGAGGGTCAAACCACCAAGATAAAATACACTTGAATTACACTCAAATTATGCTCAAATACACTTGAATGATAAAATACACTCAAATTACCCAAGTAACTCGAGTGCATTTTGTCTCGTGTGGGGAGACCCTGGCACATCCAGGCTGTTGTCAGGTCTTGCCACTACTTCTTTGTTTTCAAAGATTTCCAGGTCTCTCCTTTTCCAGCATGTGTGTTTCTTGCTCAAAACTATATCCATACTGTATCAGTCTTTCATTTGATTATGGCTCTCTTCATCCTATTTTTCCCTATTCAAAATACTTCTGATGAAGTTCTATGTTTCTTCCATCAGTTTGACATCATCCCTAAATTTCTGAGCAGGCTATTTCTCTCCATCTTCACTTCTACTTTGTCCTCACATCTGAGTTTTTTTGCCTTTGCATGTTGATTAAATTTCCATTTGATAATTTTTCTTCCCCATTCTACACCCTGAGATCCTGTCCAGGTGATTAAAGAAACAGCTAAAACCTCTTAGGGTATTTGTGCTTATATTGATCTCTTGCCAACTACATGATTTCTGTCCCCACATAATGAGTAGCCCTTTAAAGGGGTGTTATGGTCTAAAGCCATAATTCTGTCCATTTTTTTAAGCTTGCTGTGCTGTGTGCTGTAGTGCTAGGGAGTCTACTAGACTCAAGGGGCAAACTACATGTTCCGTCTCCACTAAGGATATGCAGTAGCACCAAAAATTGGATTCAAAATTCAGATTTGGAATTAAGACCCCTTCAGATTATAATTTCAGAATGTAAAAAATCCAGAATTTCTGAATATCTGAAATTCCATTAAAATTAATAAGAATGGCCATTTTAAAAAATCCACACACACAAAAAAACAACTTTTCCAAAGTTTGCCTCGGCCCTCTGACTCTTTCCCTATGCCAAACTTAAAAGTGTTGAAAAGTTGTGACGTGGGAACTATTGCAACAGTATTGGACACAGTATAGATGAGTGACTGAGCTCAGTCCTCAAGTAGCAGGTGGAAGAAGGGAAGGGGCAGGAGGAAGAGGAGATAGCAGACTGAAGCCTGGCGTACTGGTACTATGGCCTATCATGTGCCCTGTACTATGGCCTGTCATGTGCCATTTTCTCTTACTCAAAAGGCACCTCAGTGAAGCCCAGTGATGTTGCTGCAGGTTTCCCTGTGTGCCAGCTTGTACCATGCCCAACTTTCATATTGCTGGCAGATTGTCCTTCAAAATAACAGGATCTCTGCCACACAGTACACAGTACAGACAGACAGACAGACAGAACTACATAAAATCTGTCTGTCTGTCTGACTATCTATCTATCTCTAACAAACTGTATCCTTGTACCTCATATACCCCAAACTTAATATAAAATTCCCCTATTAATCTACAATCTAGTCAATATATTTTATTCTTCATATATGCTAAATTGTAGACAGGGAATCAAATATAGAAAGGAAGACAGGGAAGACTCAGTATGCAGAGCAAACAGTCAGGACACTGCAGGAGAATTATATAAAGATATAATTATATAAAGGCCATCTTTCAGTGGGGAAAGACCAATGCGACCAAAGTGCCTTCTAGTGTCTGTGCCTGCTTCAGAATTTCGTAAGTGCAAGCAAACATCACTCACAGACTTTGCTCTCACCTCATTCCCTCCTCCCCTGGCAAAACTATGCCAACACCAATCAGGGGACACTGAGCTCTCTGCCCCCACCACCCTTGGTGTCAGACTGTTGGGAATTCTTCACCGTTTCAGATGGTTAGACATGTTGGTCTGCAGGTAGAAAAGTAAGATTTGAGTCCAGTAGCACCTTAGAAACGAACTAGATTTCCAGGAGGTGAGCTTTCAAGAGTCAAAGCTCCCTTCATCAGTTTCCTTTCCCAAGAAGCCAGACCAAGTTGCCTGAGGAACAGATTTCACTTTCCTGCTCTTGCAGGCAGCCTAGCCTGCTTCCTATGGAATCAATGGGATTGTAATGAGTTACAATTCTGAATCCAAATGTTATAATTAGAAATGATAGAATTTGGATTTGGAATTATTCGTAACTATTCTGAATATAGCATTATTCAGGGCATCCAAATATTTCCTAATCTGAACTGGATACATTCCTAATTGCTACCTCTCATCTTGAAGTCCTAACTGCCATTTATCTTCTGCAAGATGGTGCTGGGGGGAATTTCTAATGTATAAATGATAGGTGAAAGGAGAAGTGTGTAATCCTTCTCCCTCCTCCTCACCTTGCCCCTACTTAACTTCCCTCCAGATGCTTTTCCCTAAACCAGTTCCAGACTAGACATGGGCATGAACAGCATTACGAACGAAAAAACCCCACCAACATGCCGCTCGGCTGCTCGCGAACGGGCCATTCATAATGCGCCACTCCAGCCGAACAGGTGGTCGGCGCAAGCCTTGTTCGTTGCACTTGGCCGCTGTTCGGGGAAGCTAGACACTCAGGCGCCTTCAATCAGTTGCCTCAGCAACGGAGGGGGGGAGTGCCTGAACTCTGTCTACACTCCCTCTATCGCCCTGGACACCCCAATCAAAGCCCAACTTATCTTGATGGGCAAGTCTTCCTTCCAAGCGTGGAGCTGCAAACCAGTAGAAATTGGTAATATAGGAGCAGACACCAGGGGGGAGGGAGGGGGGAGGGGGTTGTTCTGTGGCCATGGGAACTCCAATCTCATCCCTGCAAACCCTGTTAGGCAGTTCTGACCGCCAACCACAGGCCTCCTGCATTTCTCAATGAGTCCTCAGCTTATAAAAGGGCACTGCGCTCCCAGTTCTGGTTTCACTTTCAGCAAGCAGTGGAGTGGGACAGAGCTCTTAATAGAGTTTGGGAGGAGTAAGTGGGAGAGTGCATTGGTGCTGGGCTTTTTTCTGAGTGTGGTGGGTGGGATAGGGAGCTATCCCCTCTGGTTCCAGGGCTGCTGCCAGGCCCTGGGGCCAAGCTCAGTGGGCAGCTCTGCTGAGGGCTCACATTATTATCACTGCCTGATCTGGTCAGGTCTCTGGGAGTGCTGGGCTATGGCTCTACCCCCTCCCTCTGGTTCCAGGGCTGCTGCCAGGCCCTGGGGCCAAGCACCTTGGCTAAGGGCTCACAGTGGTCTCTTTCTGCCCTCCTTAATTCTAGTTTGGTGGCATAATGAGTCTTCCTGTTGTGTAGGCCACCAAGGGTGGTTGTGGGGTGAAGTGCGAAGACAGTCCTCCTCGTATACTTGTGGAAAGAAGTACTGGGTGTGGCTTGTGGGCAGCAGAGAGTCCTCCTGCTCCCCCAAACTCACCTGTGGGGGCTGTGGAGGAGGCCAAAGAGGTCTTTCTGCTGGGGGGAGAGGATCTCTCTCAACATTTTGAGGAAGGAGTGGGTGATGGATCCCTGGAGGAATGGTTTGTGTTTTATGAAAGATCCCTCCTGTTCCCATCTCAAACTCTCAGTGGTGTCCTTGCCTGCAGTGCACCCCTCACTCTGTTGTCCGTGGCCAGCTCCACAGTGCAGCCTGTAACCGTTCATCCTCCTTCCCCTGGGACAATTAGTGGCCCACATTTCAAAACCTCCGTATGGAGGCACTTTCAGGCCCTTCCTAATGACCCCCATGTGGTGCATTGCCGTGCTTGTGATGTCCTGGTGTGCAGGGGCAAAAACCCAAAGCACCTGTCGTCGACGGCACTGACTCGGCACCTGAAGATGCACCATCCGAGCCTGTGGTCTGCATCCTGGCCCAGAGAAACATCTGTTGGAAGGAGAAAGGGGGCGACCAGCCCTTCTGAGTGAGGATCATTGAGAGGGTCACATTGCCCTGAGGGTGATGCTGGTGGGAGCGGAGCGTTCAGGCAGGCCGCATTCATGGAGGTTGTCCCCTCGGGGTCTGGGACAGCAGCACCACTTAGAACGTCAAGGTTGAGGGCTCAGGAGGAGGCAGGCCTTTGCATCTTGGCAGAGACGATTGCCCTACATGGCTTCCCCATATCCATCATGGAGTGTGTGGGCTTCCGCAGGCTACTAAAACATTTTGCCCCTTGGTTCTCAATGCCGTTGTCGTGCACCCTTGCCCATCGAGCCCTGCGGGTATATCAAATGAGGGCTGGCACATTTGGGTCAGGTTTAGCCAGGCCCATTCCCATTGCGAACAGGCTTCTGAGACCTTGATAGGCCTTCCTGGCACAGCCAAATCATCATGATACCTCCTTTCTGCGAAGGCAGGAAAGTGGGTGATGCTGGTGGCAGCCTCCTTTGGGCACTTGCACAACAGCTCAGGAGCTGTTGCACATGTAGTTGAGCCACATGGTGCCCCTATCCATTGCAAATGCTCTGCCCTCTGAGCAGGGGGGAATGGGTCCCTTGACTCATGTCCTTCCCACAAAGGCAGGAAGGTGGCCGATGTCAGCTGCTCCTGCTGTCTCATTTCTGTCTCTCCCTCTCTGGAACCACTCTGACCCGTCCAAGCAATGTCTCCTGTCCCATCCATCCCCTCCTTTCCACAAAGGCAGAAAGGCAGTTGGTGTATGGCGATGCTGCCCAAACTGTTATAGTGCCCGTACTGCCTGCACAGTTAAGGTGTCTCGGAGCGGTGTGGAACTGCTCTGCCCCCCCTCATTGCTCGGGGCTGCTGGTCCCTCTTTCTACCTCTCCCTCTGTGGAACCAGTCCGACCCTTACGAATGACTTCTCCTGTCCTGCCCATCCCCTTCTTTCCACAAAGGCAGTATGGCGGGTCATGTCAGCTGCCGCATCACGAGGGACTATCCTGTTACTGCTCCCTCCTTGGTCACAAGGGATGGCTCGGTTGTGATCACACAGCCGACTGTACCGTAAAGGGATACAGTCAGTTGCACAGCATGGCAGCTTCCCTGTCAACAGGACTGACTGGACCCCTTTGAGCTGGGGGTGAATGTGTCCCAGGCCACGACTCCCATCCTTTCTGCAAAGGCAGGAAGGTGGGTGATGGCAGCTGCTGCCACTGCCCTATTTCTTCCTCTCCCTCTCTCGGACCACTCCAACACCTCCCAACTACCTCTTGCTTGGGAGCTTTCCAGTTCTCAATCCATACCTTTCCCTCCCAGGTACTGCCACGAGTCCCTTCCCCACCACTTGCACCACCTCATCCCCTCCTTTCCGTGATGGCAGGGAAGTGGGTGAAGACAGCAGCTGCTGACAGATCGGGGTCTTCCCATCCCCCTCACAGGATCTTCCAGGTGCAGCTCGTCACCACGGCCGGAACCCCAGGGTCCTCTCCCAGCCACCCAGCAGCTGCAGTCTTCACCCACCTTGCTGCACAAGCGGAAACGTTGTCTGGCTCTGACCCGAAGGCCTGGTGGGCGGGCGCATGGAGGGTACCACCAGTGAGTGGCCAGACCCCTCACCCCCTGAGGGGAGGCAGCATGCTACCACCTCCCTGTGCCCGCCAGGCCCGGCGGACGCAGTCTTTGGCCACCTTGCTGCACAAACGGATGCGTTGTCTGCCTCCAACCCAGAGGCCTGGCTGGTGGACACATGTGGGGTGCCTCCAGTGAACAGCCAGACCCCCTGCCCCCTGAGGAAAGGTGGTACGCCAACACCTCCCCATGCCCACCAGGCCCGGCAGCCTCAGTCTTCCCCCACCTTGCTGTGTAAGTGGATAATTTTCCTCCCACCTGCAGGCCTGGCGGGTGGGCACATGGGGGGTGCCACCAGCGAGTGGCCAGACCCCCTGTCCCCAAGAGGGGAGGTGGCACACCTTCAGAACCACCACACAGGGCAGAAGTGAACTGGGGAGGGTGGCTCCATTTGTGTTGATTGGGAGTTTCCTGGGGGCGTCGAATTTGGGAATGTTTAACTCCAAGATACATACTGCAATCTTGACCAAACTTGAGTGGTGGCTGGAGAAGAGCCTGCTGCACATTCCCTGTGAATATGGGCTCTCTAACTGCTGGAGCCTGGAGATCTCCTGGAATTACAGCTGATTTCAAAAAATAGATCAGTTCCCCTGGAGAAAAATGGTTGCTTTCGAGGATGGGCTGTATGGCATTATACCCAATGAGGTCCCTCCCTTCCTCAAACTTAGCTCTCTTTTCAGGGGCCACCCACAAATCTCCAGGAATTTCCCAACCTAGAGCTAGCAACTCTGTCCCAGACCCAAAAACTGAAAAAGGGTCAATGCCATTTCTCATAAGACTTTTCTGAGGGGGGGTGCGGCTACTGAGTAATTCCAGCGTGCTGAAGCTAGTAGAACTATTCTGAAAATAATGCTACGAGAAGAGAAGCCTGTAATTGTTTTATTTGCAGTTCTTCCAATATTTATACAGAACTCACAGCTGATTTTAACCTGTAATCTAACCATAAGAATCTCTTCATTCTGGGGTGCATTCCCCCCCCAACTCTGCTTTTTAACTTCTGTGTTTATTGTTTCAGTCTGCATACAAGACAGCAGTGTAACTTGAATGCCCCAAACTTTGGTGATTATTTTGAATCTTATTAAACTTAACATCAATCAGGTTTTTGGGGAGAGGGGGGACAAAGAGCCTAATTTGTTAAACATTTTGAGCTAGCAACCATGCTAGCCACCTGGTTGAACCTGAGGTTGGTCGAAAGTTGGCCTTCACGCAGTTTCCCGTAAATGTACAAAGAAGCCAGATGCTCTTGTTGTGACTCTACCTTCTTCAGGTCAGCATCTGGAATTTACAATTGCTCCCTGAAAGGGAATGCAATTAATATGTGGTTCTTCTCTCTTGTGCCATATTAAGTGGAGAACATATTACTGAAGACAATATACTTTATAAACTCCTCCCACACACGACCTGTCGTTTGCTCCACAAAACTTCCAGACCTCTTTCCAAACAAGAAAATCTCTGATACTCAAAAGCAGGCAGCCTATAAACATGTGGCTGAGGAGAAGGTCTGTGGCAAATGAGATTCATATGTTTGCTATTACACTACTACTTGCAGGTGCAAGGCAAGGAATGGAATTCTCTTGTCATCCATCTTTTAAACTCCTTACACTTTAATTCTTCTGGTGCTTCATTTTCATAGCTCTCAGAAGCAGAAAAGTTATCAGTCTCCCTGTCTTCAAGAAGGGAGAATAAAAAAAGAGAGAGTTTCAAAAGAGGTTCCCTGAATTTATACAGCTGATCCACCGGGACAGCAAAGTCCCTCTGCTGTAAATATTTGACCACACAGCCTCTAACTAACAAACAGTTGAAGCTCTGTTTATCATTGTACAGAAAGGCTGAACTAAAGGCAAGAGACAGTATTCAAAGGAATTACAGATGCAATCCACAGACAGCAAAACCAGCCTGGATTTTGCCATTTACCTCAGTGAGATGTAGCTTATATCCTTCAAGTTCTCCCAAAGAGAACTTGAAGGATATAACTACACTGGAACCAAATTAATTCTGCTTTTAGTTGTTCAGAACAAAAGTAAAGGTTGTTGTGGGTTTTTCAGGCTGTATTGCCGTGGTCTTGGCATTGTAGTTCCTGACGTTTCGCCAGCAGCTGTGGCTGGCATCTTCAGAGGTGTAGCACCAACGTGATAACGTTGATTCCAGGGCATTGTTTAAGAAGAACTGATTGCTTCGTAGTGCAATCCTAAGGAAAGTTAAACCTTTCTATGTCTGTTATCTTTAACAGCCTTAGAAGGACGTAACTCTGTTTAGGATGACATCATCTTTCTCTGTCATTCTATTACAGGATAATTTCTGAGGGCGGGAAGGCCTAATCAGCCTAAACTGGAATTGGGGTCAAATGGTTTCTTCTATTTTCAACCCACAACAACCATCAAACCCACAACAACCATCGTTCTCCGGCCGTGAAAGCCTTCGACAGTACAAAAGTAAAGGTGCTTCAGTCTTTGGAAACATAACTTTAAAACATAATTCAACAGAAGTTAAGTACCTGGGGCATCTCTCTTTGATTTGTGAAAAGCTTTGTTTCAGGGCCACTAACCATTGTGCCCAAAATACCGATCTTATTTTTTTTTCCTCAGATGGTTCATGAAGTGATGTATGACACTCTTGTGTGACAAAGATCAGCCTTGCAATATCATTCCAACAACTCTTATCTGGGACCTAGGTGTGCACTAGATGGCCTCCAGAGTAATCCAAATATCCTTAACAGTCCTACACTGTTTCTAAACTAACATCCAGAGCTCTGGAGAGTATGTATCCCATAAGTCATTTCAAGCTTGCTAAAGGAAGTTGTAAAAGCGAGAACTTCAAAAGGTGAACCATAATCATATATCTAACAGTTTGTAATTAATGGTTGAAGAAGTTTTGGGATTTTTTGTTTTTAATTGGCGGGAATTGGCAGTTAGCTTTGACGCCTTTTCTCAATTTTTGTTACTGATCAAATTCCTCAGATCTGATCCAGCATAAATGCTAATTTGGGAATAGTATGGGCAGTAGTGGAGTTTGGAGTGCCATCTGGACTTTTTTTGGGTAGTTTCTGTTTGCTGTCCCTGATTAATGTTGACAGCGTCCTTTGAACTGTGAAGGTCACCACTTGTTGGTTGGATCCTTGTTCTGGCTAATAAACACTTGCTGGGATAATGTGAAAGAGCCACTAATGAAAATCATTAACATGTCATTATCTGACAGTATTTTTCCAAGGGTGTTAAAGAAGCCTTCTTAGGATCAGAAGGTCATGGCCAATTATAGGCTACTTTTCAACCTGCCTTTCCCATGGAAAGTTACTGAGAGAGTGTTGGCAGAGCAATGCTGAAGCTTCCTGGATGACCTATCTGCCCTTGACCCTTTTCAGTCTGGCTTCAGGCCTGGTTACAGAGCTGTCCTTGAAGACAAGCTGGAAACTTCAACTTGCAGCAGCTTGCTAATTAGCTGAGATCAGCTGCCCAGTGAGTACTTCATCTATTTTGAAATCTATTTTGTTTCCAAGTTCAACTCAAGGCACTGGTTGTTACATTTAAAGCTCTTCATATTCAAAGGACCACCTCTCCCAGTATTAACACATGAGACAGCTCTGGTCCTCAAACCAACACCTAGTGGTAATTCTCTCCAGTAGGGTAGTTAGAATGTGTATTGACAGTTTTTTCAATGGCTGCTCCTATTTTATGGTGTGAAAACTCATTTTGTTGAGCTTCTGCAAGTTATGTAAAGTGGAATTATTCAGGAAGATTGTTTAACACTTAATTTGATTAACACTTAATTTTGATTACATATGTTTATTAGTTTTTATGGACTTTTAACTGTATATTATCATCATTGTAGCTTGCCTTTGTAAGAAAAAATGGGCTAAATATATTGTAATTAAATAAATTAATTAAGGATTTCTGTAGTTAAGCTAAAGTAACTGCAGGGTCAATTCAGGCCATAACAAAATGCAGCAGGTCCAAAATAAGAAAACAGATGCCATTTGATTATTGTTTCCTTACATAGTCCAGGATTCCAAACTTGTTTCCAAACTCCAATTGATTATTTCATCACTGTAATTTTTTAAAGTTTGGAATTATATTTTTATAGTTTATTGTTATTATTTAGTTTATTAACATGTGTGCTGCCTGATTCAATCCCAACAATAGACCAATTAATCTTTCATAACAAAAAGTAGTAGCAACGAAGCTGTCAAAGTGCAACCATCATCCCAACATGTCATAAGGGAAGATTTCTGTCCTCAACTGCAAAAAATGAAAGGAATGTGGGGATTTCTTCAAGGCATGTGGAAGAATGGAACCTGTTACTACAATTCAGAGCAGAGAACTGCAAGCTTCAGAATCAGAATTTATATTTGCACCCTACATTGGAGTAAGCCACTTTATGAAAAGGAAGATCTCTTCACATTGTAAGAATCTTGTGATTTTTCCTGTATATCAGTGGAGGAATTCAAAGTTCTTCAAGTGTTCTTGGGAACCTACACATCTGAAAGTAGAGTTTCACTGTCATATAATAAGAGAAGCAAAACCCCCAAAAAGTGCAAGGCTAGCAAACATGCTTTGAAACATGCTTTCTGGGTATTCTTCACAAATGAGATTCAGATCTTCAGAAATTAGTACACAGCATTTCCAAGGCAAGGGTCAAATTAATAAAAGGTAAGCATTATTTTTTCCAGATGCTTGTTTTTAAATGAATATGTAGCAGTTCTCTACACAACTGGCTACCTCTTGTGGATCAAATGCGGCAATGATGTATGTATTTGAAAGTGGCACTTTGCATGCAACGCTCCTGTATATGATAGTCCTCCCTGGGAAGGTGCTTGTCCACAACCAAGCATAAAAACTTGGATCAGCTTAAGATGTTAGTTCAATGCATCCATTTGTTACCCTACACCACAAAGATACGAGTACATCTACAATGCAGGAAATCAGATTCTCGTACCTTAGGTAGTGGCCTTGTTTTTCCATAGCTGAGATGGTAATTTGCTTTGCACTGAGAAGTTCTGCATAGCTAAGAAATGTGTATATTGTAACTGGTTCAATAATCACAATGTATGGAGGTGGAGGTCCCATTATTACAAGACACTTGTTTAACCCATTATCTGCCAGATCACTGCCAGTTTATAAAAGCCAGGGCATGGCCAGTGGCTTTTTTTTTTTAGAAGATTGGGAGATGTTGGAAATATCTCTGCCAGCTGTATAAAATTGAAAATGAGCGCAGGCACAAAAGCCTGCATATGGCTTTCAGCCCATGCCTCACAGCCTGAGGTCTTGGGTGAACCAGCAAAGTGGATTTAGCATCAGCCCAAGATGTATTATCTCTCTATTTTCCACAGTCTGCCAAATGTTTGGGATGGTAATTTTGGTCCCTCACCAACTTGAATTTTATCCAAGAATCTAACATATCACAATCATCATCATCATCAAATTGCAGAGTACATTGGCTCTCCATTGGGGAGAAAAGCAGGGTAGTAAATATCCCCAAAAATAAATTCTATACTTTTTGTCTGTGAGTATCAAGAAGCATGGCAGCTTCTTACTACAAAGCCTTCTTTTCTTTCTTAGGAAGATCAATACAGCAAAATAGATGGCTTTAAAATCATGTATATCCCAACTTGCCTTCTATGCCCTTAGTATATATATGTTAAGGTTCAATAGCCTATAAACCTAGTTACTGAAGCCTGGTTAGCAGCCAAATATATAACTGGCATTATGTTATAGACATAACACCAATTTAACCTAGCTACTAAAGTCAGTATATTTTTGAGCTGGGAACCAAACTAAATAAGACAATAGGAGATCTGTAACTGTATCTTTCATTTAAAAAACAATAAAATGAACCCACAAATTGGGAGAAATAAGTGCTATTGGATGACAGAATATCACCCTTTGTGCCATTCTCCTGATCTGTATTATGCTCCCCTCCCCACCCCCATTGCTTTTTGCCCCAAGTTTAAAAACATAAAGGCACCTTTCCCCATTCGGCAAATAGCAGTTTCAGAGAGATTATTTGGATGATGGAAGTGGCATAGGAAGAAAGATTTAAAACCCCTCCTTCAGTGGCATGGTCACAATTCCATTTGGGGCATCCACCTGCCTCGATTTAGCTTTTTAAAAAATACTGCAAGAGATCTGATCACAATTTTCCAACCAAGCTTGACATTTAATATTTACGGAAAATACAGCATGTACAAATAATTAAGGAGCATAGTTTTTAGCTTTAGATTTGGGGGGGCGGGGTTATTTGCATTGTACAATCTTTTCCCCAATGGCTTCCATCCAAAGAACTGCACAACTACTTCCTTGTGGCCAAGAACACTTCTGATTTTTTGTTTCTCAGTTTTGTTTCTCAGTCTTCCACATCATGCAGCATACATAGCAAGAGTAGAACCAATGAGCTGTTTGATCACAATAGTTTGTGATATGGTAGAATGGTCTATTTTCAAAGGAAAAACAGTCAGAAGTGCCTCTGAATATAAGGAGACTTACAACTAAGTAAGCCTGCTTAAGATTGATCCTTTAATGTGGCAGTTTGGATTGCACCCATTGTACTGACCAGTTTTACAAGCCATTAGATTTATAACATTCCAGTTTACCACTTGTGTTACATTGTATCTTGTCTGCATAATTCCAAAAACAGACAGGGGTATTTTGGAGAAGCCACTAATTCTTCTATTTTTGGGGTGTAAACAGGGGTATAGGTCTGTCAATTAATAAATGTGAACTGAACACTGTATTGCACTTTTCTGCTATAGCATTATTGCTATATAGTGCCTTGCACAGAGATCAAGAGCAGTACAAAGTTGATCTATTCTGCATTGTTGCCATTACTCTGCTGTCTAGCAGAGATTCTGTGCACAATAGTCATCCTTAGTTAAAAGGCAATTTTTTAAAATGTCTCTTAACATAAACTAAATGTTTGTTAAACTAATATTGAACATTTCATGCAACCTCTTATAGATTACTCTTTGCACAGCAATATAGCATCATTCAATATAGCATCAATTAACATACTTTTTAGGGAGGATTTGATTCATTTCTTGTATATATTTGTGTAAAATAGGCTTACTGGATCTTGCATGTCCATCATCTAAGAAACATGAAAGTAAAATGTATGTTGTTTTGGTTTGCTTGGGCTTGTTTCCTGAATTTTATTAATTGTTCATTTTAAATTGCTATTGGAGACAAGTAGAAAACTTCATTGAGATTAGGCATATATATACTTTGTTATCTTCTTAAGAAATACTGAGTATTTTTGCCAGTGTGCAAAGGACTCTTCTGTAAACCAAAACCATCTCTAAATGCTAAAAACAAATCCGCTGTTGTGCAAAGTTTTCAGTTACACTGAATGGCAACTCTCTAAGCTTGTTAGTGGGCAGAGACAGCTACAACAATTTTTTGCAAAGTATTTGGCCACCAAAAAATAGGAGAAAATGTGAAGAAAGCCTTAGCAAACATTCTGAATTACAAAGTAATTACAAAGTAACTGATCATCCTAAAACACTATTCTGAAATTAATTTAATCAGGGAGTGTATTTCTGTGGAATGCAAAATAAGCAGTGGGGGTCTATAAAATTTACAATTCAAGATTTTATCTCAGATTTATCTCTGACATATATAACAAGCATTATGTACCTCTATTCTATTTCTATGGCGTCCGAAACATGCAAAAAGAGTCTGAGATTCACCCATGCATACAGAAATGATTATGTTCCTGGCCATGGCGGCGTAAGCAGAGTGAGGCTTAGAAGAGTGTGTTTAGGATTGCACTGTGACACAGGCAATACATTCTGTAAACTCTCTCTCTATTATTTTTACCTTACTCTGCAGTCGCCATGAATTTCCATTGGAATTCCTTCTCAGCACAAGATTTACAGCACAGTCTATCGTATGTGGAAAGAGCTAGGAAAATCTGAGCTTGTATCAGAAGGCTTTTTATTTGCCTCTCTCTTTGGGGTTGTTGTTTTGCACCCCTTGAGTGGAGCTCACTGGGGAAGCCAAATGGCTCATAGAATTAAATTTCACATTCAGACCCCCTTTTTTGGAACTCAGTATTGTGCTTGCTGTCTTTTCCTCATTTCTGCCCGGAGACAATACAGCGGTTATTCTACGCCTTTTCAAGTAACAGTGAGCACAACCACATTCATAGACTTCCTTGCACTTTCATTGTTAACTTAGCATTTTATTGATCATTTTGGGGACCAGAATAAATGCTGATCATTAAGCTTTATATGACTATTTTTACTGCTTAGCTGGCCTTAAAAGGGCATGTACTCTGTTAAGGATCTGCAGCCTATGTAAATGAATGATAATTCTACATTTACCAAGGCCTATTGGGGAGCACCTTTCTCCCATTAATTCATCCCACCCCCCAGCAGACCTAAAAGACTGGATATAGAGAAGGTGAGGCTTGGAGATGTAATAGTTCCCTAGGCTGGGAGAACATATAATTTCCTAAGGATCAACGGGATGGTGGATTTATGACATTTGAGACTCATGGCTTCCCCTGGGATGGAAGGGTATGAAGGGGTTGGGGGAAAGTCATTTAATATGAAAAAAGGCATTTAATATGAACAAAACATTGTTGTGTGGAAGGCTAAATTCCTCCCCACCCATGCAATCGAGGCAATGATATTCCACCCCCCACCCCCCTTAGTTACACTGGTGTTCTCACACAAGCAAAGCTGCCTTTGGAAAGACACCATTACAACTCTATATATCCAGTATGTAATTTGTGCTTAAGAGAATGATATTTAGGATCATTTACTCCAACCATAAGATTTTCAGCTGCGTAGTGGGAGGTAATGCTTCAATGAGACCTTTGTTTTTTAATCTTCTGATACGGTTGCTGAGGCAGTTGGCTGGCTTGGAAATTACATCAGATTTTTTTTTTTTATCATCTGGGGCTCACATGCAGTATTTTGGGCCACCCCACCCAAACATATCATTTCTTAGACAGAACTATAATTAACTATACATGTTTTTTCTCACACACACTCTGTCTCTGTCTCTCTTTCTCTCTTGTTCAGGAAGCTTCAGGCAAAAGTTGTAAACTGAAGAAAGGAAGGAAACTGAATTCAGGAAGGGGGGAGGAGGAAAGCTATTTACAGTGCTGTACAATTAAATCCTGCTGGGATTTTTTTTTCAGCCTTTCTGAAAAAAAGGAAGATCAGGATTCTACCCAGAGTGCACAACGATAACAACAGCAGACAAGGACACATTTTAGCCCCTTCAAAAAGTTTACTTCTGGGTTGCTCCTCAAGTGTAAGGAGAGTACAGAAAGAAAGCGCTGTTGTCCTCGTCGCATGATGATCACCCTTGCAAGTTGGGTGGTAATGGAGGACATAATATAAAACTGTTGCCTAGTGTTCCACTAAGCTCTGTCCTCCTATGAAAAAAATCTCTCATAATTCAGGCAACAGCTGGAAAGCTTAGCCTAATGGTCTGTGCTTAAATGTGGAAGGTCACAGGGTACTGATCTAAGGAGCTGAGAAGGCTTGCTCACCCGACTGTTGACACTTAGTAAACGGAGAAGGAGGGGCTATGTGTGCCTCTGAGAAAGCCATACCCAAGCAGCAAAAAGAGAGAGAGAGAATAGGAAGCAACTTCTATTCAGGATTTGCAGGGGTCTTGGAAGCACTGTTGGGGGGGAGGCAACAAGGCCCTTTGCTGCCTCTGAGTTACCTTGTATTATAACAGGATTAAAGTACATCTAGCTTCTCTATTAGCATACTTTAGCCCCATTTAGCTTTACTTGATGTTTCCGATGGGTCTTTGATCAGCCTTGCATGGTGCTGGTCAGCTCAGGACACCCCAGTCACAAAGCGAGACTGTGAAATTGTCCTGATGTTGAAGCTCACATGAGATCTTTCTGACTGTTTTCAGCCACTCATCCCTAATATTCTAGTTTCCTTCCTCTCTCCCCTTCTTCTTAAGAAAGTAATTTACACTTTGTTAAGAGAGAGAGGAGATTAAACGAAAAAGGTAACACTGTGACCGATAATAATTAGCTCCTACACCGAAATCACAATTCCGCCTTACGTGCCCGTTTAGCAGCATCTTCTAAAAAATACTATAATTTTGACAGTGTCTGCCTTTTTTATTGCTTACATTTGCATATAAATTAAATCCATATTGTAGCTTTAAGGCAAGTTCAGCTTAGAATTCCGGGCAGCTCAGGGATCTATTGTTTTACATTCACTTTCTACATGGTGGATAAATGAAAGGGAAAAAAGAAGAGTAGAAGGGACAAAGTCCGCTTGATAGTGTTTTTAATTGCTTCTCTGCCAATTATGACCAAATTAATATTTTAGCATTTTCCATTGCAGTGAGAAATTGTTTACAAAATATACTTCCTGGTGTACAATGTCTGTTTGCCTAAGGCAACAGTGATATTGGAATCTTTGCAGACTGAACTTCAACAAATAATTAAAGAAAAAAACATTTATTTTTAATTGTTGCAAAGGGCATCTCATTCGTATATATCTATATATAAAACAGAAGTGATTATTTCTTGCATCTGCCCAAAAAGCTGCATTGGTCCACATGTGTTCACCAAGAAGATGGGCAGGGATGGACATAATAATCTCGTGTCATTTCCAGCACTCGATCTCTTTTTTAAGATGTCTTCTGCTTTTGGCTGTTATCTATGTCTGAGCAAATTACATTGGTTTGCATGAATTTCTATTCTGGCCATTTTTAGAAACCCACAGGCTGCTAAGGCTGCTAACGTATCAGGCCAAGCTTTGAAAAACAGGAGTTTGCAAAGATGAGTAACAAGAAGCAAATAGCAACTGAAAGTCTTTGTTTGAAACATTCTTTAATAAGGCACAGTAGGAAATTTTTGCTCTGTTATTTTCTTAGTCTAGGGCCTAGTACTGACCAATCACTGGGCCACAATTTTAGGAAGCATCTAAATCAAAAATCAGGGCAGGGGAGATCACAAGGACAGAATAAACTCAATGGCAACAGGCCATTGAGGAAAATCCAACTCAGCTTTCTCTTGTATATAAAGTATAAAATTATATATAATTTTACCTATAATAATCATTTACAAATATACAAATGGCCATCCATATATGGTCTTCTTAGGAGAAAAGTGAAGAAATATTCATCATGCTCTTTGCTTTTAAGACTTAATTAAAAGCGTGCTTATAATTCGAAAAATAACTGCTTGATTTGGTTTAGTCTTGTGTTTGTGCACATGATCTCTAACTTTAAAAGTTAAAAAATAGGGACATAACTCCTGAGTAATCAGAATATGCTGCATTTCAAAACTATGAATGTTTAAGTATTTCAGGCTAGTGAGATATTTAATATATGTACAAATGTTTCAGTCCAACAGCCTAAACCTGTGGCCCCAATATAAAGGCAAAGATTGGACAGAATCAGTAGTCATATTGCCAGCAGTGGCAGGAAAACTGTACAAATATGGTATAGCATCCAAGATGTTGTCAGTCCAGATAATCTGTTTTGGTATTAATTCTAGAGAGGTAGTTGTGTTGGTCTATTGCAGCAAAAAAAACAGGAGTCCAGCTGCACCATAAAAACTGACAAAATTTCACTGTATCTGAAGAAATGAAATCTAGTCCTCAAAAGCCTATTCAAGAATTAAATTTAAGGTGTCACTAGATTCCTGTTTATATTTGTGTTGGCATTGTTTGCTTTTTTAAAAGTATAGTATTTCTCCTGTAGATTTTCATGCTGAAACGCACTGCTTATTGATCTGCTATTTCTTTATAAGGCATTTAGGCCTAATTTGCGAGCCCTTTCCCCTCCTTAATATTTAGTCTTTGTGGCAGCCTTGGGATCCTTTTCATGTTCCTTAGGCAATTAGTTAATCAAAACTGCACACCTCATCTCTCAGAGGTCTTCTGAGGTCCCTTTTAATTATTTTTACAGATTTTATATGAAATTATTGTTTTAATAGAATGATCCCAGAACAGCTGATCTTCGGCTCCAGCCAAGACATAGCATCCATTCCAAATGACAAGAGGAACTTATTCAAGAACTATCAAGTAAACAAGTATGGTAGGGATTTATATCTGACTCTCTTTCCTCATCCAGAACTTCATCGGTCAGCTCCGTGAGTCTCAAGAATGTGAAGACTTTATTCTAGGCTTTTCTGAAGAGATTGTAGCACAATACAAATATGTCTCAACTAGTGTTTGATATCTCTGAAGCAACTGAACACTACTGAGTACTAGTGCCCCTACTACTCATTTTTATGGATGGAGTAGAATCTCTCAAACTTTACACTTTACAATAATCAGCTCCCAAGATGAACCTAAAAATAAGGTAATCCAAATGACAGTGGTAATTTTTTCTCTCACACAAAGCAGATCAAAGAAAAAGAACGGAATAGGGAACACATTGTGTTTTCAAGGGTTTAAGAGAGATGTTGGAATTTTAAAAAGCCTATAGAAAAGAGCTCGCCCCCTAACAGCACAATCCTAAGCAGAGTTACATACTTCTAAGTCCACTGAAATTAATGGGCTCAAACAGGTGTAACTCAGTTTAGGACTTCACTATAACTTTGGTTGTGGTTCAGTCAGATGAGGGGTTGAGCAATAAATCAAGATACACAAAAGAAGACTAATAAATTGGTGTCTTCCCATGAAATTTTATACTAATTGTGAAAACCCTGAAAACTGGTCTTTTTCAGACACTTATCCTGACGATGAACCAAGCTGGGGAAAGAGTTTCCCAAATTGGGTATCAGAAAACATGTAGCCTACTACATGAGAAATGGATGCTACAGTACAGAATATCATGGCTGGATTTCTAATGTTTCATGGCTGCTCTTGCTGCATCCTTAGTTGCTAACTCATTTACCATCTTTGTTTGCAAATATAAATACTTCTATGGGAGGTTAAAATAAATTCCTTCTGTATATCCACCATAACTTACATTCACTAGATGTGTTATTTTCTCAAATGCATTTTGATGGAGGGGGGGGTGAAGTTGAAAGGTGCCTCCATTATGCACATGTAGACCCCATGTGCCCCCTTATGAAATCAAAAGAGAGACTAAATCCTTCCCACGTTCTTCAAAGATGCCCTTAGCCATGAAATAACTGGCCCACTCAGTGTCACTGACCACATATTACTAGTCCAGATAACCCAATCTAACCACATGGGAAATATGAGGAAGCCATAATGTAGCAGTTAGACTAGAGTCTGACTGGAAGACCTTGATTTGACCTTGGTTTGCTAGCTTAATGAATTACCTTGGGCCAATCACTATCTCTTCTAACCTAACCTACTTCACAGGGTTGTTTCAAGGATAAAATGGAAGAGTGGAGAACAACGTTAGAAGCTTTGGATTCCCATTGGGTAGAAAAGTGGTTATAAATATGTAAATTCATACATTTTGTCTGGTAGTATTCAACTTTGGCCAAATATAAGAAAGCATGGAAGAAAAAAATGGTTTTAATAATTAAACAACCAACCATGTTGTTGGCTGTTTAATAGGGGCCTATACATGGAAAATCTGTCTCATGCCAACTTTTTTGTGACGCTTGCCCAATTCACCTTATTGCAGTCCCCATCCTACATGGCTATTGTCCATGCTGGCCCCAGGTTTCCCAGCATACCTTTTTGGTAATCAAAGTATGTAGTGAAAGAGAAGGGCACCCACCAATTCTTCACTGCATAAACTATTCACTCAAATAAGGCCATTTCCACACGTCCCTGCATGGTGCTATACTCACGGAATGGCGTCTTCCAGGTGTGATTTCTGACATCATTGCGCCTTGAGAATGGCATCGTGGCACAATGACATCAGAAATCGTGCCTGGAAGATGCCCTCATTCTGTGAGTATAGCACTATACCAGGATGTGTGGAAACAGCCAATGCGTATAAGACCCAGGACTGAACACAAATGGTCTACATGTGCACTTTTCTTCAAGCTTTCTTCATACAGGCTCAGGTTTCCTGGACTGCAGCCAGATAAATCTGAGTCAAGTATTTTTAGCCTCCTGTTCTCCAAGCTTCATGCTGAAGATTTTCACAAGCAAATCATGCTTGTCTATAGAAAGCTTACAATCCAAACAAAAATTGAGCACTTTATGTTTCATTGTTCTATTGCTCTCAACATGCTTCAGTACAGAGGACAAAGAAGTACTTAACTTTGCCAGGATTGTGCCCAAAATGTTTATAATTAAATGTATTTAACTAGCAACAAATGTATATGAATTTTATCTTAGAAGACAAAAACTTGTGTGTCCAACTGCTTTTTTGCCTGTGGTTGCAAATTCCTTTGTGATACAGAGGAACATTTGACACAATAACAGACCATTAATGAACCTGTACAAAGGATCGATCAAACCAATATTGTTTCATATGGTTTTATTTCCTTTGGTATTGTTTCATACCATTTTACATTGCTCATGTTATGTGAGCAGCAAATATTTATGATTTCTTTCTATCCCTCTAATGATGCAAATACTTAACAAAGTTAACAGAGATACAGGAGAACACTGCAGTAACCTAAGAAATAGGAGAGGAATTGGATAAAGGATCAGTGAAACTCGTATTGTAAGTGGCTCATAGACTTACCTGCAGGCTACATTGTGGCAGGGAGGTGAGGCTGGGCAAAGGGCAGGCTGCACATCTGCAACTGAGCTGGGGGCTGGGGGAAGGAGTGGGCAGGAGCGTGGGAGGGAAGTGACATCACACCATCCCCTCATGGTCTTTGCTGCCATTCTTCAGCTGTGGAGAAAGTTGACAGATGGCCTCCCTCCCTCCCAACTGCTGCTGGGGATGTCTGTCACAACTTGGCAATTTTGGAGCACTGGGCCAGATCCACTGGGGTGAGTTCTGCAGACTGGATGGCTCACCAAATCCTTTTGAGGTTCCCTGAAGAGGAAGCCAGATCATGTAAGTCTGGCTGTTCCAGGCTTCACCCTGGGTGGCAGGAGCTGCTGAGGTTACACATCTCCTGCCATCCTGGTGTTCCCAGCTTGCAGCTGGAGAACGTGTGCCATTGGATGGCAGGTAGGTTGTTCGATGCCATGGATCGTGCCCCATGCCACGCCAATGCTCCAATGGCTGTAATCAATAAAGTTGTGGCCTATTTTCATCCAAAACCTATGTGTTATGTATTCATTGCCCGGAACCAGCCTCATACATAGCCTATATGGCTGCAATTAATAACAATAACAATACTTGTTACTTTTTAAAAAATATTTTGGTCTTCATCTGGTAAGGTCTGAAAAAGAAATCTGAAAGATGTCTTAACATCTACAAATGAGCAATAGCATTTGTTTATTAAATTCTAAGTTATCCATGCATTCTTCAATAGTTAAAAGGAGACAGATGTCAAGATTTCCATTTTTAAAAATGTTAATGATTAACTACTTTGTTAATTAGAAGGCAGATTCCCAAAACTCTGTAACTGATGAAGACCTAAGTTTCAACACAAGCTTTAAAAAAAGATGTATTTAATGGCATTGATTATCAGCTTTTTAAAATCCTGGAACGTGTCTTTGGACTGTGTTTGGACTCCATTCAGAATACATCCATGATGTGTTTTAACTTTTTGTTCTGATTCCTTTCCCACTGAATTACAGTGTTATGTCATGTGGTCAACCTGAATTGATATTTGTGTGTACAGGTGTTGGTCACAGCATTCAGCAGAACAATTCAATCATCTGCCCGTTCACTCAGCAATGTTATTTAGAACATGTACACAACATTGCTTATAAATGCAAAATTAACGAGCTTTCAAATAAATCTTGAATTTGACATATTTTGTTAATAGAAGAATAACTAAGCTCTTGTTCTAACCCTATCACTTTGCAGGACTGGAAGAGGATGGCCCACAGTTTGCAAGACAAAACAACACAGTACTTTACTCAAAAAATATAGACACCATAGAAAGAATCTCTTCATATTGATTAAATATTTCTTGCCTATTCCACCTAACAATGATTTGTAAAGTATATACAGAAGCCTTCAATATTATTACAGCTAGAGCTACAACTATTACTGTGATATTCACTTGAGCTGATACACTAATAAATAGACATGCTTACCTATCAGTTAAATTCATCAGAATCCTTGTATTGTATAATTATTTCATTGGGGCATAGTACTACGCAGTGAAATTCATGACATATTGCCCATTTTTTAAACTTTGCTAGTCAAAAAGTTACCATATTTTCACCAAATCCATTGAACAAATGCAAATAGATTTAGTTATAGCTGACTGATATGAATCCCAAAATCTAAGAAGACTATGATGATGAGTGGAGAATTAAGTGGCATTCTCTAAGAAGAGTTACTCCCATTTAAACCCATTGAAATCAAGGTGCTTAGACTGGAGTAAGTAACTCTTCTGAGGATTGCACTGTTAAGCATGTTTCTATAGGTTTGTCTTTGAAATTTCATGCATGCTCAGAAGTTTACAATAAGATATGAGGTGAAGCCTTATATAATCATTCATCAACTAATGCTGGATCTATTTCCCTGCTGAATAGATTGGACAGGATTATAATTAATTAATAGAGCTCATAATTTTTATATAGAAGTTCTCAATTTCAACCCCTAGAAATCTCTGTTAGCTGAAATCTCTGGGAACAGTACATGGAGAACTGTCGGCACTATGGGGCTAGACAGACTGTCCTGAATCAGTGATAAGGTGTTCCTTTGTGGATGTTTCACTTAAGTCTGGCCAATGTCTACTAAATTTTTTGAAGCCCAGTAGAAACTTCAGTTATCTATCTCAAATGTGTGGATCACCTTCTGAGTTCCTCTCAATGTAAATCTCTGAAACTGCCATTGCCAAAGGATCTGAACTAATTGCTGTTATCTGTGATTTTTTTTTAAAGGAAAGCGCGAACGCCTGACTTACCAGGCGTGTAGTTTGCGGCCGCGGGGAGGAAGAGGAGGGACGGCTCGGCCACGGCTCTGCTGGCCGGCCCAGCATGCCCTGGGCCGGCCGGCAGCCAATGGGTTTAAACGGCGGGCGGCCAATCCTGGGGCTGCCCGGCCGGCTGCGGGGGGCGGGGCCTCTGCCGGACCTGGGAAGAGCAGTTTTCCCTCAGGTCCGGCAGGCCGGCATAAATTCCGGCCTCCAACCCCGCCCCCCGTCATCCCGGTTCGGCAGCGACAGGAGCAGCACGCTGAGGGAAAGGTCTAGCTGAGCCTTCCCCCTCGCGTTCCTGCTCGCAGCCCAGCTCCCCGGCTCGGACAAGGCAGCCGGGTGGGAGCGTGAAGCCAGAAGACCAGCGAGAAGCGAGAAGACCAGCTCCCCGGCCCGTGCTTGCACGTGTCGGGTGGGAGCGCTGCGTTCGGGGACGAGGGTTGAGCTGAGCCCTCTCCCCGACGCTGCGAAGACGGCACCAGGGCCGAGCGTCGGGCAGCAGCGGAGGAGCCCCCCCCTCCCCCACTCTTACACACACACACACACACACACACACACGCAAGCGGCTGGCAGGCATGGCCCCAGCAAAGGAGGCCAGGTGGGCCAAGGCTGCAGCCATGGATCCCTCGGGCTCCTCCACACGGGCCAGGCGGAGGCCCGCGGCAGGGGCCTCTAAGGGGCCTGGGGTGGGGCAGCACCCAAATGGAGGGCCGCCACAGGCGCAAAAGGCCAGGCAACCCAAGCACGCCAGGGCAAAGGGACAGCCCTCGGTGGAAGGCAAGGGTAAGACAGCCAAGGCACCCCCAGCGCCACGCACGGGGGGAAGGAGGGGGAGAAGAGCAAAAAAGGGGGCCAGACCATATCTTGCGGGGGAGGGGCCACCCGGCAACAGCCGGGCTACAGCCGGGACCCCTCCCCAAACTCCCTGCAAAGCTTTGCCAGGGCGCTGGAGGAGCTAAGCACCCGGGTAGACCGCCTGGGGAACTCCGGGCCCGGGGGGGGGGTTCAACTCCCTCAGAGCCTGTCGAGGTCCCCAGGCTGTCCCGTGCCCAGAAGAGGGGATCCAGAGCATCCAGAGGACACCGGGAGCCACAGTCCTCGGACTCCAGCAGCTCCAGCGGGGAGAGGCGGCCTGCCTCCAAGCGCAGGAGAACTTCACACAAGAAAGCGCGGCGGCGTAGGAGGCGGGAGGACACAAGCAGCGATGGATCCTCAGGTGAGTCTTCCTCTTCGGAGGACAGGGCCCATGGGGAAGAATACTGGGGGGAGGGGGCCTCTATCCCAGGCATCCCCGGGTGGGCCCGGCGGCGCAGGGCGGTGCAGTCCAAACAGAGGGATCCTGGGGGGGTGTGGGACTCAGACCCTGGGGAGGCCCCTCCCCTCCCAGCGGACCCCAGGGACGACGAGGACCCCCCGGGCATCCACCTGGCGCGCAAAGTTTGGGAGAGAATCCTGGAGTGATATTATGTGGATCTTTTTAGCCTCCTTAAACCCGAGGCAGAGGACGGCAGGAGTGCCCCCCCTCCTCCAGGAGGGACAAAAAAGGGGGCAAAAAGGAGTCTGCAGATCGCACCTTTGGGAATTGGCTCGAGGGTTTCACCGTATATATGGGGGTGGTCCAGATTGCCTACCCAGAACGGGGTTGGCACCTCTCCAACCACTTAAGCAATGTCCTTAGGGCAAGGGCACTGGCGGGGGAAGGGGCAGCAATGGACTACGACGAGGCCTTTCGCAAGAGGGCCTCTCACAGCCCCCATGCGCGCTGGGACCTCATCAGTCAAAAGTTGTGGCTCCTCCTGGTGGGTCCCCACATGCGGGGCAAGGGCGACGGTGCCCGGGCGGGGCGCTGGCCAGGCAGGAGG
This sequence comes from Eublepharis macularius, assembly GCF_028583425.1. NCBI lineage: Eukaryota > Metazoa > Chordata > Lepidosauria > Squamata > Eublepharidae > Eublepharis > Eublepharis macularius. The sequence continues at coordinate 169,184,881 of NC_072791.1, read as the reverse complement.
GAGAAACCGCGGGGGTTGTGCTGGGAATTCAACCAGGGCAAGTGCCAGCGGCCCAAGTGCCGTTACGAGCATATCTGCGACACTTGCGGGGGCTCCCATCCTCGCCAATCATGCCCCCGGGGCCCCCAGCCCTCTGCCCCCTTTCGGGGGGGCTGGTCCACCAGCGGCGGGATGCACAAGGATGGGGGGACCGGCTCCAACGCTGCCTCAACCGCCACCGGCGGGAAATAGTCCTGCCTGCCAAGAGCTCACCCTCGCCCGCTCCCCAGTTCGGGTACCTGCTCTCCGCCCCCTGCTGGCCCAGTACCCCAACAGGCTCGCAGCGGCCTTTCTGTTGGAAGGTTTCACTAAGGGTTTCCGGATTCCCTTTACCGGGCCGCGGGTGCCCACCACCTCTGGCAATCTGAAGTCAGCAAGGGAGATGCCAGAGGTGGTGGCGCACAAGATAGCCAAGGAGGTTGCACTAGGCCGGGTGGCGGGCCCCTTTCCCTCTCCTCCCATTCCCAATTTAAGGGTCTCCCCCCTGGGCCTGGTACCCAAGAAGGCCCCAGGCGAGTACAGGTTAATCCACCATCTCTCGTACCCCCGCGGGTCGTCCGTCAATGACCACATCCCCCGGGAGCTGTGCTCCGTCAAGTACGCGTCCTTTGACCAGGCAGTCCGCCTCGTGCGGTCCTGCGGTCCAGGGGCCCTGATGGCCAAATGCGACGTGGAGTCCGCTTTTAGACTTCTGCCGGTCCACCCGCTTGACTTCTGCCTGTTGGGGTTCAAATTCAACGGGGAATGGTTCGTGGATCGGGCCATGCCCATGGGGTGTTCTGTGGCATGCGCCGCCTTCGAAATGTTCAGTACCTTCTTGGAATGGGAGGCCAAGGGCCGCATGGGGTCCCCGCACATCAGCCATTATCTCGATGATTTCCTGGTGATGGCGCCCCCTGGGGACAACACCTGTGAATCCCGGCTTCAGGCCTTTCAGTCCCTTGCAGCCGAGCTGGGGGTTCCCCTCGCTCAAGATAAAACAGAGGGCCCCACCACCCGGCTCACGTAACTCGGCATCGAGCTGGACTCCATGGCCGGGGTATCGCGCCTCCCCCACGACAAGCTGGGGCGGCTCCGAGACATTATCTCGGCGGCCCTCGCCCGCGAGAAGTGCACGCTCCGCGAGCTGCAGTCCATCATCGGCCACTTAAACTTCGCTTGCAGGGTGGTCTCGCCAGGCCGCGCCTTCTGCGCTCGCCTCTCCAGGGCCTGCAGGGGGGCCTCCGCGCCCCACCACCACATTCGCTTAACGGCAGGTATCAAGGAGGACCTGCGGGTGTGGCTAGAATTTTTGTCACGGTACAACGGGGTCTCGCTTTGGCAGACCACCTTAGCCCCGGGGCCCGGGCTGCAGGTTCACTCTGACGCCTCCGGCAGCCTGGGTTTTGGGGTCTACTTCAATGGCAGGTGGTGCGCCCAGCGGTGGCCCCCCTCCTGGGCCGGCACAGGGATCTTGAGGGACCTCACCTTCCTCGAGTTCTTCCCCATCCTGGTGGCGGTGACCGTTTGGTGCGAGCAGTTCAGGGACAAGCGCATCCTCTTCTGGTGCGACAATCAGGCCACGGTGCAGGTTATCAACAAACAGTCTTCTCGCTCTGAGCGGGTTATGTGTCTCGTTCGCCGTTTTGTGTTATGCTGTCTTGCGTTTAACATATCCTTTTCTGCCCGCCACGTAGCAGGGTTGGATAACGGCATCGCGGATGCACTATCTCGCTTCCAGATGGAGAGGTTCTTTGCCTTGGCTCCTGAGGCCAGTCGCACACCCGACCCATTCCCAGCAGCCCTGTGGACGATTGGTGAAGCTCCGTGATGGAGGGGATCCTTCATTCTGTGGCACCATCTACCCGGCGAGCCTACAGCAAGGCGGTGACGCGCTTCCGGGCCTTCGCGGCAGGCCTCGGCGCCGGGGATCCATGGCCGGCCTCACGCACAGCGGTGCTGCAGTACCTAGCACACATGCGGGGCCTGGGTCTCGCGCCCAGGACCATGCGGGCGGCCCTGGCTGGCATTTCCTTCTTTAGCAGGGCGGAAGGGCTTCCGGATCCTTGTGACTGCTTCGAGGCACGCCGGGCCATAGAGGGGTGGGGGCGGCTTTCCCCTCGCCCACCGGACCGGCGGAGACCCATTACCCTGGCCACCCTGGGGGCAATTTTCGAGGTGATCCCGAGCCTATGCTGGTCCACCTTCGAGGCACAGCTTTTCCGGACTGCCTTCGGGCTGGCCTTTTTTGGGGCCTTCCGGGTTAGCGAGCTGGTGGCCGGTTCCCGCTGGGACTCTGCGGGGAGGGCCATCGCACTCGGCGATGTCTCCGCGTCCAGGCACACCGTCTCCATCGCGTTGCGGAGTTCAAAGACAGATCAGAAGGGCCGGGGGGCCACTGTGCGCCTTCGGGCCCTTCCCGGCCAGGCTCTATGCCCTGTCGCGGCCGTGTGAGCCTACATGGCCATTCGCCCCACCACACCCGGCCCCTTCCTGGCCCACCGTGATGGCTCCCCACTCACTCGCTACCAGTTCGTCTCCATCCTGCGAGCTGGGTTCCAGGCCGCCGGCCTCCCCCCGGGTGATTTCGCCTCTCACTCCTTTCGAATCGGGGCCGCCACGGTGGCGGCAGGCCTGGGCCTCCCCGACACGGTCATCCAGCGCCTCGGCCGCTGGCGGTCCAGGGCCTTCCTCTCCTACGTCCGCCCCTCACGGGTTCTTACTTGCTGACCTTGTTTTGTATTCCTCCCGCCTGCAGGTCATCGGAAGAAGGTGTGGATATGTGGTCACAGCATCGTCCACTGGGCCGGGAGGTACGCAGTGTCGTCCGGTTGGGGAGTGCACCTGGGACTGGACGACTTCATCGAGATCCGCTGGATCGGTTCCCGTGGCATGCTGTGGGACGCGCTGGTCCCCACCTTGACTCACCAGGCCTGCCGCCTGGGCCCGCCTGATGCGGTGATCATCCAGCTGGGCGAGAACGATCTGGGACGGCGGGAAGGCCCGGAGCTGCAGCGGGCAATGTGCAGGGACCTGGACTACCTGCGGGGGCTGTTTCCCGGGACTTTCTTCATCTGGTCGGACTTGCTGCAGAGGCGAGTTTGGCGCCATGCCCGGCACCCGGACAAAGTTGATGGGGTGCGCCAGAGGGTGGCCCGGGCCATGGTGCGCTACATCTCGGCAGCACAGGGCTTGCCCGTCAAACACCTGGACATTTCTTTCCGGCAGGAGGCGCTTTTCCGCCCAGATGGGGTTCACCTCTCTTCCTGGGGGCACGACTTATGGCTGCAGGACCTGAGGGATGGCTTGTTGGAGTGATTGAAGTTGTAGGAGCGTTGGCGGGAGCCCCGCGGGGGGCTCTGGTGGCGGGGGTCATGGGATCGGATCTCTTAGCGGGGATCAGGGCTCGCCCTGGTCCCCGGGAAGGGGATCCCCTTACGGGATCTTGGGAGTGAGGACGGAGGTACATGCCCAGCTCGGGGGCTGTCAGGGCGGACTCACTCCCAGGTGGCAGGGGGGGTCATGCAGGGGTGTACACCCAGATGATCTCCCCGCTGAATGCCACTCCTGGAGGCTCCCCCTCAGCACGGGCCTGAGGGGGGAGGGGTCATCGGCTGGCAGGCGGGTCAGCCGATGTTTTGTGGGATCCGATCCTCATGACTGCCAATGCTCCTGTTTGCTTTATGTTTGCTGTTCTTGTCAATAAAATTTGGCCAGTTTCCTCCACGCGCCTTGTCTGGGGTATTTCTTCCCGCGCCGCTACCCTCCTCGAAACCCTTAGCAATAGGCCGCAATAGTTGTTTCCAGATTATCCTTTTCAGTGAGTAGCCCAGAAGCCAATGTGGCACTCTAGTTAGAATATCTGACTATGACCAGTAAGGCCTATGGTCAATTCCTACTCTGCTATTAAGATGGCATTACTGAAAGTTTAGTTGACCATATAATAAGCTTCTGATTTTTTTAACATTACATGGCCTTGGGCTGGTCACTGTCTCTCAGTCAGATCTATTTCACAGAGATAAAACTAGGGAGATGGTCATGCACACTGACCTGTGCTGCTTGTAGGAAGAGTAGGATGAAAATCTATGAGTAAGTTATCAAATGTCCAGCATTGGCTCTTAGGAATGGTGAGATATTAAGTTGAAGATAAAATCTTAATGGGTATGGACAATAATCTGTTTCATAATGCCAAAAATGGGAAACTGGCAATAGCCATTCTTCCGTGATACTCTCTTTTCTGCTTGCCATAGTCATATAGCATTTAAAGCAATAACTTGACCAACTTGCCACAAACATAAGAACAAATTAAAGGACAAACCCTGATAGGCATGATCTGTAAGAACTTCAAAAGCACTCAGAAAGGAAAGCATAGGAGAAAGAAAATGAGTGTGAGGGTCTGAAAAAAGGCGAGGAATAGATCATGGTGATTCATGGGGAGGAATGGAAAGAGTCCTTTGCATACACTTAAGCTTCTTCCTGCATGCATTGAGCCTTCTACAATTTTCTTTTCCATCTGCAGCCTCTTTTCACTGTGTCTGAGGCCACTCTAGATGATCCCTTTTCAAAAACAGCTTTTCTGACCACATGGAGAGTTAATGATAAGTAGAAGGAACTTTAACAGCTCTGGGAGGTGTAAGGAAAATCTTTTTGGGTGCCAACCACAGTGAATATAAGATAGGAAGGCTTGATATTTTTATTCATGTACATGAAAGGTTACACTGTAAGTGAACTACACTGTGAAATGGTTTCTAGTTATCTTCTCCTTTCAGCCTCCCTTGGGCTTTTTTTCAGCTGGAACGTGGTGGAACGGAGTTCCAGCACCTCTTAAAAATGGTCACGTTGCTGGTGGCCCTGCCCCCTGATCTCCAGACAAAGTTCCCTGAAAAAAAGCCCACTTCACTCAATGCCAGTGGGACGAGGGAATTCCCTTTTGCACAGGGTGAGGGAACCACCTTGCTCCAGCAATGGGGGGGGGGAGTGGCGGGAGGGTGATTTAAACTTTAATTTCCCCCTTGCTCCAGTCCGCCAGTCCGCCAGTCAGCTAGAGCAAGGGGGAGAGTTTAGATCACCCTCTGCACCACTCATGACTGGCATGGAGGGCAATTTAAACTTTTTTTAAAAAAACCTTGCTCCAGCTGACTGGCGCCAGTCCACTAGAGCAACAGGAGAGTTTAGATCGCCAGCAGCACAGAGGGCGATATAAACTCCCTCCCCTCATGGGCGCACTCCCAGGGGTAATGTCTTTGCATGGACCCAGGACCATGCACGCGCTTAACTCGCACGCATGTGGTGCAAGGGACACCACCTCCTGTTGGGAGTTGCCCCATGTGCTGCAACCCACTGAGTTCTACCACCTCTTTTCCCAGAAAAAAAGCCCTGATGAGAAATATTATCTATTGTCAAGGCTTTTTTTCAGCAGGAACGTGGTGGAACGGAGTTCCGGAACCTCTTGAAAATGGTCACATGGCTGGTGGCCCTGCCCCCTGATCTCCAGACAGGGGGGAGTTTAGATTGCCCTCTGCGCTGCCAAGTGGCGCAGAGGGCCATCTAAACTCCCCTCTGTCTGGAGATCAGGGGGCGGGGCCACCAGCCATGTGACCATTTTCTCCGAGGGCAACCCACTGAGTTCCACCACCTCTTTTCCCAGAAAAAAGCCCTGTCTATTGTCATTGGGTTATCCTTCCTGAGTAATTGATCTGTTCATAGAATTGTAGGTTTTATTTCCATCATTATCCTAGATTTTGTCTTTTTAAAAAACAATCTGTAATCATCATTGTACAATTGTGTACTCATAGACTTTCTGGCTAGGACTGCCGGTTGCTAGTATTACACCAGCCCTGCATAACATCATTCTCCCCGCTCCAGCTTATCCTCACAACAACCACTCTGTGAGGTAGTCTTAGAGAGAAAGATTAACTGATCCTTGATCACCTAGCAAGCTTTCACAGCAGAGTGGGATTCAAACTAGTCCACACCTACACCATGTTGGCTCTCTACCCACATAAAGCAGTGCAAGTAAGTAACAGCATATTTATTATGATCAGGCTTGTGTATGAAGAGAATATACAACATTCAGATCAGTGAATACAGTAAGGGAGAGGCTATGCTACAGTGATAAGTATCTGCTTTACATGCAAAAAATTCCAGGTTCAATCCTCAGCATCTCCAATTAAAAGAACCAGGTATTTGGTGATATGAAAGATTTCTGCCTGAGACCCTGGAAAACCACTGCCAGTCTGAGTAGACAATTCTGACCTTGATGGAAGAATAGCCTGATTCAATATAAGGAAGCTTCATGCGTTCAAGTGAAGTGTGATTGAATCACAGCAGAATGAAACCCCATCCACAACTGAAACCTCCATCCACTGGGATCCGTGGCTGCTTCCCAGGTTAAGAAATACCAAAAAAAACCCCAGGATTTAATTCCAAGTGCAACCCACTTTGTCTCAGAATATAAACAGCAGGTGGCAGGGGAGAGAAACACACATGTATAGTTGGAGAAAAAGCAGTATACATGACATATTATATAAAATAGATATTTTTTCTTTTATACACAAGAGCAGCAGGACTTTAATCTGGAGAACCGGGTTTAATTCCCCACTCTTCCTCTTGAAGCCTTCCTCTTGTGACCTTGAGTCAGTCACAGCTTCTTGGAGCTCTCTCAGCCCCACCCACTTCACAGGGTGATTGTTGTGAGGATAATACCAATTTTTTAAAACTGCTCTGAGTGGGCATTAAGTTGTCCTGAATGGCGGTATATAAATCGTTGTTATTATTATATTATCAGTTACTTGCCTGAATAAATGGTGCTTAGAGGGGGGTGCAGCAGACAGGTAAACATTTGGATATTCAACTGATGGGCAATCATAGCTGATGAACATGGTATGCTTGCCTAGCAAACATATTCATCACAAAATTTGTAGCATCCCTAATATAAACACCATCATTTTCCAAGCCTTGTTCTGAGGTGAATGCAGGAAGACAAGGAGTCATTAGTCCTCCTGGGCCCAGAGGTGGTGATGGATATTTTAGTGCCAGAGGCCATCAGTCCAGATTTCCTTTTCATTCATTGGCATGAGATGCAAGATGTAGCTGCTATTCTATTGGAGGAATTTGTGCAGGAGAATTCTTGATTGATTATGTCCATGGATAGAATATACAGATCTTTGTTCACTTCTGCTGCCCTATTTGATGTTACTTTCCTGCTTGGGCTATGTGGTCTAGTGAGAACAATGTCCACCGATACCTGCTTAGGTTTGGGAAAGGTAGTGTCAAGATACACAGGCTTCCAGAGCCATATAATATCAAATTTTCCAGTTAAAAACCATCACATTTTGCAAGGATTTAGTACCAAGATAAGGAACTTTGTGTCTTGTGGGCTGCTTGACCAGTGAACCACATCCAAGACCACATGTTTATATGTACTCAACTGGACATAAAATTACACACACACCAGGGCTGGATCTAGGGTTGCCAGCACCCAGAGCAACCCAAGTCCGGTTCCTTGCACATGCACGCAGTGTGCACGCAATCCCAGCGCTGCATGATGATGTCACTTTCATGATGTCATCATACAGGGAGAAGCGTGCCACCTGCACAGTTCTGCGGCTGCCCTGGCATGCCACGGAGTTGGCGGAGGCAGCACGGGGGGCTAGGAAGCCACCCATGCCACTCGCCTGCCCAGGTCACCCCGTCCTGTGGGGCAGGTGAATGGCATGGGTGGCCTCCCAGCCCCCCATGCTGCCATTCAGCTGCCCCGCAGGACAGGGGGCGTGCAGCAAGCTGGCCGCCCCCTGTCCTGCGGGGCAGGTGAATGGTGCAGGTGGTCTCCCAGCCCCACATGCTGCTGCCTGCACGCTCCCAGTGGCTGGCAGCTGCACCTGGTGCCCCCTCTTTGGTGGCGCCAGGGGCAGTCTACCCCCCCCCCGACACACACACATTCTCATGCTCAGGGCTGAGGCAGGAGAGAAATCCTCACAACTGGACATTTATGCTGAGACCTTTTCCATGAAGAGGAGATGGGGCTTGTGCTATGTCTTATGATATCTCCACTGTGTTATTTCAGCATCACAACTAGCTCAGTTTATGAAATACACATACTATCACATACAAATGTACACTCTCATAATGCCCTGCTTCTTTTCATCAATACTATCATTTTAGGGACCTGGAAAATTGGCATGTAGAAGCTGTCAACTGAGACCAGAAGGGAGGGCACTTCTTTTTGCTTTCTCTGATATTTTGGGGTGGTTTTTGTTAAGGTCTGTAGTACTAGTCTTCTTTTGCCACCGTTTGCAGAATCTTCATCTTTATCTGCCATAACATAGGGATGCAGTTGGTTCCAGATCACAAGTGGGCCAGAGACAAACTAGTCCTTACATAAGGAAGAATTTCTTGCGGGGCGGTGGGGGTGGACCAAAAGGGAGAGGGGGTGTGGTTTTGCATTTCACCTAATAATTGTTCTTCAGTCTGAGATTCCAGAACTGTAGCTGTTTTATCTTGTCTTCAATCTATAGAATGAGTCAAGAAATAAACATGTTTAATGGAAATGTTATGCCCTTACAATGATGTGACACATTTGTGATTTCTCAAAAGAATGGATTTTAATTCATGGAGTTTACATACATGAAATACATAAAAACAATCATAGACACTTTCAAAGAAATTATAAACTACGTTCTAAAGACTGTGATGTGACTCATCTTAAATCCTCCTATCTCTGAGTCAATCTCATTAAGCAGAACATCAAAATTATGGCCCCTATTGAGATGCAGCCAAACTCTACTATATATATAAATGTACTTTCTTTCTCTGTTGCCTTTTGATCCTATATAGAGTTCCCAATGAGGCTCACAACATATATAAACAACAATAATTTAAAAATGATGTTTAAAACAAATCAAATGCTTTTATTAAAAGCATCATAAAATTTTTGAGAGAGTGCTGTCAAGTCATAGCTGAACTTACGGCAACCCCTGATGGAGTTTTCATGGCAAGAGACTAACAGAAGTGGTTTGCCATGGCCTGCCTCTGCAACCCTCGTCTTCATTGAAGGTCTCCCACCCGATTACTAACCAAGACAAACCCTGCTTAGCTTCTGAGATCTGGCAAGGTCAAGCTTGCCTGGGCTATCCAGGTCAGGGTATCACAAAGTTACAGAAGATGTAATAAGAACACTGTAAAACAGGGCACAGCACTGTCAAAAATATCAATCAGATCAAAGATCTTCTGGCCCAAGATGGTGGCTGTGGATGCTTCTTCCCAGCTACATTGCAATGTTGCACAAATAGAGGCCAGTGTTGATGCCTCATTTCCAAATATGTATCACAAATGCAACTGCACTTCCAGATGTGCATATCTGCATCCAGCCTGTGCCTGGAGTCCCTGATCCAGTAATGCTATCCACAGATGGAAGATCCTTCCAAGTGTAGAACTTTTCTGCTTCACGAAAATAGAAAGTGTGTCCAAAACATGCATGCCTTCATGAATGAAGAACAAGCATGTATTTATTTTGATATAAGTGCATATTCAGGAATTCACTATTTCTATACCTTTACAGGCAGTGAAGTTCTCATATTCAGCAGGTACATTTTTTTTGCATCATTCTGATGGGAGCTATGTAGCTTTACCACTTTACCAGTGGTGATCATCTGGCTAGTTGTTCAGGACCTATTTACTTCTTCTTCCCTATTCCTTCATACCCCCTCTTTTTTTTTTTAAAGACTCCCTCTTCTGTCTCTTACATCTGTACAGCTCCACTGAAGGCAGAGTGGGGAAAGAGTGATTTCACCCCTTCTTGACCTATGTGGCTATTACATCATATGGATGTGGTGTGGGAATAAACATTCTTGGGATAAGAAAGCACTGCTGCACTGAAGGGATGGTTGGAAATAGCCACCATCCTTGCATCCACAGATCATAGGGTCCTGTTTTGTGGCTTCTTTTCCCCCTGTGGACAATACAATGCTGGCTAAAAACCAAACATAGACCCCGCTACCCCATTGCCATCCCTCCAACTACATTTGCTTGAATGGCCACATGACGCCCCAGCCTGCCCAAGCTTTTCTGGTCCTTCACTTTCCAGAGTGCCTTTTGGTTCTCACCAATTAAAACTCCTATTCTCAAAGCCAAGATCTTCTTGGCCTATAAATTATGATAAACCTTCATGCAAGTTAAGTACCACGCAGATGGCACGTTTCTCCATTTACAGCTGCCCAGGATCACTGCAACCCTGCCAGGTACCATGAGGAAAATAAATACAGTAGGCTTAACTAGAATACTCTTACAAGTTAGACAGAGGCCCTGAGTAAAACCTTCCAATTGACTTATTCTGCCAGGCAGAACAGCTCAGGTCCTACAGAAGCCTTCCCCCTTAAGAATTTAAAGGGGACATAACACGCAAATGAAATGAGAACTGTTTGTCAAGAATCAAGGGGACAGATAAGCCTCCTCCATTCATACATATCTCCTCTTAACAGTCTTATAAACTGTGGCATTTTTTTCTCTTTAAAGAAGGTGAGGAAATGAACTAAATGTTCTCTGTGTTCCATTGCATGAATGTGAAACATCAAGGTATATTTTCACATAAATATTCAATTTATTATAACTTCAGTTACAAATCCGATTCCATTTTTTTCTCTTTTATCTCTGACCATTGCAAATGGAGTGTGGATTTTACATGAATTTTCATTCCCCCCTCCCCACGATGTACCCATATTTGACTGCATATAGTGTGCCTTGTTCACTTATGATGTAGTTTGTAAATATACACCAACCAATGCCAAATTTATATTGACCAATATCATAAATATAGATGACATACAAAATATGCTGTATTTAAATAACATTTTCAATCATCATTCCCACAATATTAAGACCTTCCCATTCTACAACAGCTAATCTTCCTTGATACCAAATTGTCCTCATATTAATTATTGGGGGGGGGGGCACCTTTCTGAGAAGAGCTACTGATTTAAAACTAATGTTTTAGCTACAACGGGTAATTATATTAGTCTTGAAAATCCTTCAGCAAAGTCTACCCCAATCAGATTTTTAATTTAATGCACCATCAGCTGTTTTTATGATAATATTTAATCTGTTGAAACAAAACTAGTGTCCTATGAATATCTATAATATTTAAAAGATGTTGGGTTTTAGCAATTTTTCCCTTAGGAATGAGAAGTTGTTCATTATAATATGAATAATCCATGTGGAGATATATATATATTTATTTTTGCCTTACTGTCATGATGCTAGAAATAAATAATGGGCTGGATTTCTCTATCAATTCTTAACAATTAAGTCTAGAAAATGGGCATCTGGGAGAGGGAAAACAACACATGCTATTATTTTGCACATATAATAGTAACTGCAATTGTTATGTATGCTGCAATTTTGTTCAGTAAAGAAGTATCTCCCAATAATCCACTCCTGCTAAATAACCTCATTTCCATAAAACTTCCACAGGGACAATACATAAGCATCTATAGAATTGGGTCCAAGTTTCCTAGTTGCAACTGGATTACACTGTCTGTTTCCAGCACTGATCATATATATGTGTGAGTCAAAATTAACCCTATTTAGCAATAACAAGAACAACAGGGAACATGGGATAGACAGTGTGTGTATGTTCCATGGAGATTAATAAGGTTTAACCCATGGAAGCATGTGTAGGATTAAAGCCATGATACTCCGTTGCACTTGTATAAGCAGCAGAGATTCCAGTACGGTGTATAAACATATGAAGTTTTTGTAATCCAAGAAGAGAGTAAAGAGTTGAACAATGCAGTATACAGTGAATAGGAAAGAAAGATATCAGGAACTGGGCCTCAGAGAGCGAATGGTGAAACAAATTTGGAAATCCCTGGAGAAATGTGTGTGTGTTACGTAGCACATTGCAGGAGAGTAGCTCTGCCATCTTTTGCTGGCAAGATTCCGACTCAACACTCTGAATCCAGAGAAGGTTGTCTCTGTTAGTCTTACACGTTGCTTGCTGTCATTCTATTCACAGATATGTGCCAATGCTTGAATGCAAGTATATGTATATCTTACCTCATTTTAACTACTGAATTTCAACAACTTCCTCCATCCAAATTATTAAAAATATAATTGGCAAACGGACATATTTGTAATACATTTGAATTGCTTCCTGCAAAATCAGAGACTAATTCTATGTGAAACCTCCTGTCATATATATATATATAAATACACATCCCTAAAGATTCTGAAGTGAGCAGTAATTTGTTATTATATGTTCATATCACCATGCCATTCCATATACTGTGATGCAGGCGTGAAACCAAACTCTGGAAATTTATGATGCAATAACTAAAATGAAAGATGAAAAACTCACTTATTAGAGGGCAATCCCACTCATCCAAAAATATGTTTTCCCTACAAGCATTATCATAGAATTCATCATTTAGACTGGACATTATAGATTTCTTTGTTTGCTTGCTTTCTTCTCTCATTGGGTGCATTTAAAAAAAAAACACCACAAATTGGACATGATAAGAAAATAAATGTACAGCACCAAAAGTCCAATCTGAGGCCAAGCTCTCTTTTATTAATTCCAATGTAGAGGCAAAATCAGTTGAAAGGGAATGAAAAATTGTAGAAAATGGCCAAAAGCAGCTCTGCTGCATGTAAACAGTAATGCTGGACTATTTCTTCCCCACATTCCCATCCAGTGTGGAAATAAAGCTTGTTGTTTTAGTAATGCTGTCTTGATTACTTGTTTAATTCAGGAAGCACCACTGAAACTGCTGTAATAGCTGCAAGAGCACAGAGCAAGATAACTCAAGTAAAACAAACCCCCGTCATCTAGATGCTGTGCACCTTCCTACTTTTATCCAAACAACTTCTGATTTGTGTTATCTCTTTCTGTCTGGTTGCTTATTCCCCAGGAATGGCATGGGGGGGATCTTTTGACTTCCATGATTAGCTTGTTTGAAAGCTTTCTCTGCTCCCCATCACCATCCCTCTTTCAAATTCTTTCTATCATAAATTTTGCATTACTTGGTGCACAATAATGTGCCACAAAATTAAATAAACAATTTAATTAATTTAATTAAAATTAAATATTAAACATATTGTGTACGAGGATCCTGTGCCTTTGATTTAATTGGGCAGGAGAACCCAAAGCAGTTTGGGTAACAGTGAAAAATAATTAAAAACAACAAGTAGGGGTTGCCTCTGGGTATGAAGAATAGTCGGGGAGCTTTCTCCTGAGAAAGGTTTACTTAATTAAAACTAAACTAATCTTGGAAAAAAATACACACTTGATAAGCATTTCATAATACAAATCATAATCCTCAAAAAGCGAAGCATGTATTCCTTCTACACGATACATGGAAAGAAACTTAAATCATTTCTTTCTGCCACAAGGTTCTCTTTTGCCACCCAAATAACAGAATAGAGAAGGCAGTGAGTTGAGGCGCTGAAAACTTTTGGTAGTGCTTAGATGGCCAGATAAATAGTTGTGGGTAGTTTATTTCAAAAGACCTAGAAAGCCATTGGTCTGAAACTTAGTGTTTCATCTAAGTGGTCCGTATCACTTTGTAGCCTTTGGAAAGTAACAACAAGCAGAAAATATCAGAATAACCTTGTTCCTTTCCCCTTTTACTTAGAGCTTTCACCATTTCCAGTAACCTTATTTAAAAAACGAGCCATGATTCATGTTGGCAGGTGGGTCCTTTGGTTACATTTTCCAAAGCCAAGAATAAGGAGCTGTGCTGAGCTTTCACAGTCATCCTTAAACACCTTCCATTCATAATGCACCATATTCTTGCATGCACTAGAGGAAGGACAGTAGCTGATTTATACACCAGCACCTCATCAATACATGGTTGTTGCCAAATGCTTGCCTTTTATACAATCCACAGTAAAAAATATGAATGCTATGAAGAACTTGGATGCATCCCAAGATAGCACGCTCTCCGCCCTGGGCATCAAACAGACGGCTTTGAATTGCCAGATACACACACATATACACTGTCCTTATACCAGCTTGCAAATGTTGACAGGTTTTATAGGCCACTTCAAGACAAATGCCTTTTTAAAGCACATTTGGCTGCAGCAATGATCACAAGAGCCTATCTGGGTAACCTGATGTTAAGTGAACAGATCAAAAAAAATCCTAATTAACATTTCTGGTGTGGCTATCACAACATGAGTGAATATTTTTGAGGCTAAACTTTTAAACTCACTGTTACACCTGAAGGAACTGATAAATTGGAATATACAAGACAAGACCTGAGTCAATGTATGGATGTGTTTTGTTTGTGCTTACATTTTTTGTCTATTCCCCTTTCATTCTCACATAATCACCCATTCACACGCATGCACAGTCCCATAATACACACAATGCTCAAATAAAAATGCTGCTCACAAACTCTGCTCTCACTTGCACACCCTGTAGGACACTTGACTGCAGCTGTCTGCTCCTTTCATGCCGATCTTCTTCCCACTACCAGCAGATGGCCTCCTCCATCAGATGGCCTCCTCCATCACTAGACCTGGATGCTGACTGTTGTTTAAGATTCCATAACACCTGAGCAGTTGAACTAATGAACTGAAGTCAGAATACTTACGGCTAAGAGCCTTGGGAGTTTCAAGGACTACAGCCTATACTTAGGTCAGGTATCCCCACCCTCTTTTGTCTCATGGCACCTTGCATGACAACAGAAACATGCCCTACTTTTAGTCCAATGTATGTGCTTTGTGCTATACAGCCTTATTTCCAAATAAGCATATATGCCATCCTGCTGAATTCAACCGAATTTACTTCAGAGTGAGGATACAATCCTAGGTGCACTTAGAGCCAGTTTGGTATAGTGGTTAAGAGTGCGGGACTCTAATCTGGAGAGCCAGGTTTGATTCCCCACTCCTCCACTTGAAGCCAGCTAGGTGACCTTGGGTCACTCACAGTTCTTCCAGAGCTCTCTCAACCCCACCCACCTCACAGGGTGTTTGTTGTGGGATAATAATAACAAACTTTGTAAACAGTTTTGAGTAAGTGTAAAGTTGTCCTGAAGGGCAGTATATAAATTTGTTGTTGTTGTTGTACATAAATGCCATTTACTTCTAAGTAAACATGCTTAAGCATTCAGAGGACTGTTGTGCTGATCTGATATTTCATTTGTCTCTCTATAGCCATCATGAGTGCTCTGAAATTTATTTATTTACTTCATTTATACCCCACCTTTCTCTCCATAAGTGGCTTACATCAATGTCTTCTCCTACATTTTAACCTCACAACAACTCTGTGAGGAAGGTTAGGCTGAGAGTATGTGATTGGCTGAAGGTCACCCAGTGAGTTTCCATGGCAGAGTGGGCATTCAAAATTGGGTCTCCCAGATCCTACTCTGACATTCTAATTACTAAACCAAACTGGCTTTGAGTTTGCAAACAAACACTTCCAGTTTGGGATTCATGGAGGTCTAATGCAGCTCAGGGAGCTGAGCTGTCCGTGCCACTGTTTGTAGGGGCTGGAGGGGCGCAAACTGCCCATAGCCCCCTGTTCTCAGGCGGAGAACAGGCAAGTACACTTAAGAACCTGTGGATACGTTGATCTCAGGTGTGAGGGGGGTTCTACGCAACGAGCCCCCGTCCACCCTTGAGGTCCCACCCGAAGAAAGGTAGCCAAGATCTCTGCAGCGGCTCTGGAGTCAATTTTTGGCATAAGACCTACATGCCAAAGCTTCAGCAAACCAAGAAGGGAACCTGAATCGATTGGATAATTGAAGCAGTGACTACAACCCAAAAGAAACTTCTAAGAAGGTAAAGATTGCTATCTCTCAATACGGGACAGATTACAATAAGAAATAAAGTGACAAAGAGAATTAGAAAACTGCGAGAGACTTGATATATAACTGAGAAAACTCAGGCAAATAAATTACTAAAAAGTGACATTGTAAAGAGAAGTTAGCGCGGAAAAACGATTATTGTTTACATACCTGCGGCTAGGAAGAGATAGTGGACTGTGAGAAAGTTTTAACATCACGAGAACTGCTGTGAAACGGAGAGGAACAGGAAGTGCGTCAGAACCATAAAGAGACTGGGGAGAAGCAGCTTGTAAACAACGGAAGTGGAATATCGCCATTTTGAAGTAGGGCAAAGTTGTAACTTCAAGGAAAACGGAAGTAGGCCATCTTTGACAAGGGTAAGGGTGGTTGCCTCAAAATAAAACCATAGAGAAAAGACGCCCGACATTTTGGACTGCGTAAATACTAGTTTTTAGAAAAACAACCTAAATCTGGACTTTTAAAAAATAAAAGAAAATAATAAAGCAGCGCCACGGAGTTAAGGAAAAGAGCAGACTCGTGGGAGCTAGCCCCACGATGTCGAAGAAGGAACGGCAAATGGCGCTGGAAAATTTAGACAAAAAAGTTTCGGAGGGAAATAAAGAGCTTAAAGACATGATGCAAGAGATGGCGAAAAATTTGAAAGATTTTAAAGAGGCACTTAAATCGGAGATGGCAGAACTAGTTAAGAACATGGATCAAGTTCAAAATGAATTGCAAGTTACACAGCAGAGAGTTAACGTAGTAGAAAATGCGGTTGACACCATGGCAGATGTGCAGAGAACGGAGATGAGAGGAGTGAAGGGAAGAATGGCCGTAGCTGAATGTAAACAAATGGAAAAACAACTTAGATTTCGCGTAATCCCGGAAGTTTCGGAAAAATCAGCCCAAGAGCAGATTTCAGAAATTTTGGCGGGTTACCTGGGTAAAGAAGAAGAGGAGATAGCAGCGCTTCTGGACATGGCATACAGAATTAATTCAAAATTTGCAGCTCAAAAGAAGTTACCAAGAGATATGATTGTGCAATTTACAACTAGAAAGACAAGAGAGTCAATCGTGAGTAAACAATTTCAGGACCCATTAGAAGTCGATGGGAAAGTGGTGAGAATCATGAAAGAACTGCCCAGATCAGTGTTGTTGGAGAGGAAAAAGTACAGAGAGTTGGTCCAGATGTTAAAAGATTTGAAAATCAGATACAAATGGGAAATACCTGAAGGACTGGCTTTCAAATTTGGTGGAGTAAGGAGAAATATCAGATCTGGCCAGGAGATGGAAACGTTTATTAAAGACAATGAAAAAGACTTACCAAAAGAAGCTAAAATTTGATCATGGAGTGTAAAGTTATATCTTGGAATGTAAATGGACTAAATTCACCTTCTAAATGTAAGACTATTTTCCACTGGCTTTTAAAACAAAAATGTAACATAGTGTGTTTGCAAGAGACACATATCAAAAAGCAGGATGTAAAATATTTGAAACTTGCAAAACTTGGAAATGAATTTGCAGCAGCTTCCAAAAAGAAGAAGAGAGGAGTTGTATTGTATATAAAGGAAGAGCTGCAGCCAAAATTAGTTTTAAGTGATACAGAAGCTAAATATATAGCAGTGGAAATAATTTGGAATTCTAAGAAGACTTTGGTGATTGGAATTTATGCGCCTAATGGGGCAAAAGAAATTTTTTTCAAGGACTTACAGAAACAACTAGATGAACTGACCTGTGATCAAATAATTTTGGCAGGTGACTTCAATGGAGTTACAAATTTGGAAGAAGACAAGAAATCTAAAAACGCACAGAAAAAGAGAGGACTTTTGCCAAAATTGTTTTTTGCGATTAAGGAACAAGAAAGTCTGGAAGATGTATGGAGGAGACAAAATCCAAAAAATAGACAATATAAATTTTACTCTGCAAGACATTTTACACTTTCAAGAATTGACATGATCTGGGCCTCCAAAGAATTGGTGATATGGACTAGAGATGTGGAGATAATGCCCAAGATAGGCTCAGATCATAATCCAATCATGTGGAGATTTGGAAAAAAATACTAAAAGGAGAGGATGGAGGATAAATGAAGACTTGCTGCAGACGAAAGAAAATATTGCGTTGCTACGAAGAGAAACCAAATTCTTTATACAGTATAATTTGAACAAGGACGTATCAACTTATAAGGTATGGGACACATATAAATCTGTGATTAGAGGAATACTAATAGATTTGAATGCAAGAGCTAGGAAGAGAAAGGAAGAAAAGAGACTTGAAATTATGGAAAAAATTAAAGCTAAAGAGATACAACTTAAGAAAAGACCAGGGAAAAAGAAAATATATCAGGATATGAAAATCCTGCAGGAACAATTGACGGCAATGAATAACAAAGAATTGGAGTGGAATTTAAAAAACATGAACCAGAAGTCGTTTGAAGGTGCAAATAAACCTGGGAAATACTTAGCGTGGCAGTTAAAGAAAAAAAAGGAGAAGAAAACCATAACTAAGATTCGAGAAGAGGATAATATATTGATGGATCAATCTGCCATTAGTAGAGCCTTTTTTAAATTTTATGCAAAACTGTACCAAAAAAAGGAGGTAAACAGAGATTCGATAGCGGAATATTTGAAGAAAATGCTTCCAACAATTTCAGAGAAATGGAAAGAGAAGTTAAATAGGGAAGTGACAGAGGAAGAAATAAAAGAAGCTATACAATCAACAAAATTAGGGAAAGCGCCTGGACCGGATGGAATAACAGCAAAGATTTATAGAATGATGGCCAATGACCTGACACCGTTTTTAAGAGAGGTGATCAATGGAATTTTGCAAGGTCCAAAGATTCCTGATTCATGGAATGAAGCTAATATATCATTGATCCCGAAAGATGGGCAGGATTTGACTAATGTTAAGAATTATCGGCCGATTTCGTTGCTGAATAATGACTATAAAATATTTGCGAAAATTATGGCGGAAAAGTTAAAGGGATAGATGTCGGAATTTATTGCAGAAGAACAGGCTGGATTTCTACCTAATAGACAAATTAAGGACGATTTAAGGACAGTAATAAACGCTATTGAATACTACGACAAGCACTGTGATAGAGAAGTTGGTTTCTTTTTTGTGGACGCGGAAAACGCATTTGACAATTTGAACTGGGACTTTATTTGCCACTATGGAAAAGCTGCAAATGGGAGAAAAGTTCATACAAGCAGTTAAAGGAATTTACAAAGACCAGTGTGCAGCGATTGTAGTTAATGATGATTTGACTAAAAAATTGAAAATAAGTAAAGGTACAAGACAAGGTTGCCCATTGTCTCCATTGTTGTTTATTTTGATTTTGGAAATTTTGCTGATCCAAATTCGAGAGGACGATACAATTCGTGGCATAAAAATAAAGGAATTTTCCTACAAAGTCAGAGCATTTGCGGACAATGTAATGTTGATAGTGGAAGATCCAATAGATAACATGCCAAAAATAATGGATAAAATAAAGGAATTTGGAGACTTGGCCGGATTCTATGTGAACAAAAAGAAGTCAAAGATATTGTGTAAGCATATGACGAAGCAAAAACAGCAAGAATTAATGGAGATAATAGACTGCGAGGTAACTAACAAAGTGAAATATTTAGGAATTGAGCTGACTACAAAAAACATAGATTTATTTAAAAATAATTACGAGAAACTGGCAATAAACTTTCACAAAGAAATAACAATGGAATCATGGGAATATTTGTGGAAAACACTTTGAAGACTTCAACTTGTACCAATATTAAAGAGAACGTTTACAAAATGATGTATAGGTGGTATCTAATGCCTAAGAAGATTGCGCTTGGAAATGCAAATATGTCAGATAAATGCTGGAAATGTAAAAAGCATGAAGGATCATTGTACCATATGTGGTGGACTTGTGAGGTAGCTAAGCAATACTGGGGAGATATAATAGAAATAATTAATGAGGTTTTACAAACCCAAATAAATAAGAACCCAGAACTGCTGCTACTGAACCTGGGAATGGAAGATGTTCCAAAGCTGTATAGAACATTGCTATTTTACATGATTACAGCAGCAAGACTTTTGTACACGCAGAAGTGGAAAGTGCAAGAAATACCAACTATGGAAGACTGGATTTACAAATTGTTGTACATGGCAGAAATGGACAAAATGACAAGAAAACTGAAAGATCTTGATCCAGGAGAATATTTTGCAGACTGGGGGAAATTGAAACAATACCTAGAAAAAAAATGGGATGTGAAAGGAGGACTGTGGCAGTTTGAGAATTATTAATGTGTGATTTTATAAAGGGGAGAGAGAAGTAACTTTACCATTAATGGGGAAATTTAGTTATTAATTAATCTAAGCTAATATTAGTATTAAGAAGAATGTATTAAAAATAGATAGGTTAAACAGGGAGATGTAGATTAGATACATCAGTAAATTTGAGATATAGAAGAATTTGAATATGCTTAGAATAAGTGATATAATATATATAAGATTTAGAAAAATTATAGTTAAGAGTAACTTAAATAATAGGATGGGCTAAGGGTTGGAAAGCTGTTGGAAGTCTATAAGGAGGGGGGAAAGGGTGGGGGTTGATATAATTTAGGTAAGATGGGGAATTTGTGTAATGTTTTACGTACTCACCAATAAAAAAATTTATTAAAAAAAAAAAGAGTTTGCAAACAAACAATGCTTATGTGTGATACAATACCTCCATGTCTCTCTACAAACAGCCCATTCAGCCCAAGAATAGCCCCAAACAGGTACGCATAATGCTCCTAAAATGAAACTCTGGAGAAACTAATGAATAGGCACAAATATGCTACAGGGAATAGCATCAGATAGTGATGAGGAAAATGCAGAGCAGAGAGCCCCCAAGACTCCTTGTCCGGTTTGCAACAGTGCTCAGTGGCACATTTCTGTTGGCATTCAAAAAAATCAAATTGGATCCCCATCAGTATGTTATCAGTATGTTTTAAAGATATCAACAGCAGAACTGCATTACTGCATGGGGTGGGAGGATGCACGTGTGGCTGCAAACCTCTTTCAAGTTTCTGCTGCAGCTACTCACATGGCTGAAGAGACAGGCTGTTTTTCTGTTTCAAACTGGCTGGCATGTTCAGCCATGCATGCGGATGTGGTCAACTTTCAAGAAAACTGTGTGTGCCATTCTCTCCCTTACTAGTCGACAACATTTCCTAGCATCATCTCCTGTGTCTTTCAATCATTGTGGCAAAGGACACCCACACAAAAGATCTTCTTCCAAACACCTGGTCCTTGAGCAGATTCGTTGTCAATTCAGTTAGTGGGATCCCCTCGCAGTTACACCATTTAGTGCTCTCCTATTTGGGAAGAGAGATAAAATGTCAGCCTTCATAAAGGGAAGTTATATCTCATTTTAAGGATTAGGACCAAGAGTTGATCTAGAATTTTAGGGAGCTGAGCCTGGAGATGAAAGAACTTACACATGCCAACACCAGTAAAGATGCTTTCAATTTAAGTGTCATGAGTTTAGCTGTATTTGAAAAGTCCAGAAGTTAATACATGTTAACATTCACTAGGGATGTACACCTGTATGGTAATTATTTAAACCTGTCCTGAGCACACCAAACAATCTATAGTATCAGTATTATAGCTAATCGGAATTGGAAAATGAATGTCCCCTCATCCCGGCAATAGGCAGTATCTTATAGAAGCAGGGTTAATTCTGAACAGCTAGGATCACTGGGATTTAGTCCTAATTTCAATGTTATCCTTTTGACCCCTTTCTTATTTTCATTTCAATGAATAGTGGGCAAAAAGTGAACACCAGTGTGGTGTGGTGTGATTAGTGTCAGGAAGACCTGTGTTCACATCTGCCCTCCGATTGCTCAGTGAAGCTCACTGTCTGAGATCTAACCTTCCTCACAGATTTGATGATTAAACAGAAGAAGAAGAAAGCATGCTGGTTACCCTGAGCTCCTTGGGAAAATGAAGCATAAAAGAATCTAATAAATAAAAGTAAAGCACTGTTCTCGGGGATGCTGTTGCAGTGAGGGTAAAACCTGCCTTCCGCCACTGCTGCAGGATGCCTTGGCTCCTGAAGGGAGTTTCAATGCCTCCTTTGTGTGTGAAAAGTCTCAGAGAGGCATTGCAGTCCTCAGAGGACCCAATAAACAACCCTTCTGTCTACCCCAAATACAATCCACACAGTTCTAGCAGGTACGTATTTCTCCACTGGACATATACACAGAATGGTGACAATCTCATTTAGGTGACTGTCAACATTCATTGGTGTGTTTCTGTGTTTCCAGACATTCATAAAACTCATCTGGGATTGTCAACATTCAGATCTGAAAGTCAACACTTGCCAGACCGTCTAGATGTGTACCATTGGGCATTCTGTAAAACATTCACACACTGCAAGACATTAACATAGCCTGAGCATTTTGGATAGGGTCCCTTGGACCAATAGTACAGTCATTAAATCATCCTAAGAAGAGTAAATCTTAGGCTATTTTCCTTCCATCTTTTTTCCTTTTGCATAGCTGAGAAAATACAGTTAGAAGCACTCAAATACAACATTGCAACCTGTACTGTTTTTAATGCAAGCATCTCAGATCAGAATAGTCTTCAAGTGACCCCATGTTCATTAAGGACCCGTGCCTAACAGTGTTCTGCATTGTGAATATGCAGAAATGGAACAAAATACTCCTTGCGAATGTATTGCATCAGGGCCACACATGCTGCTGCCATAACATCAGAACAGTTGTCCTCGTACTAAATTACCAGCAGCTTAGAGTCACCTTAGAAGTATGCATCTCTGCCTCACAGGGAAGAGAGATGCGTCGTTCTTTTAATCTTTTTTTCTGAAATACTTACATACTTCCCCTTCTTAGCTCAGTGTTTAGTGATCATACCATTTATGGCTGGATCCAACCAGCTTCTCTACTGATAAATAAGAGATAGAGAAAATACCCTTTGATTGCTGCTCCCCCCAACTATGATGAGGATCATGGGATCTGCATGGACAAAAGTCGTGTGGGAGAGAGGCTGTAAAAGGGAAAGAAAATGGACAAGATAGAGTGAAAAAGCTGGTAAGATCCAAGTCAATTAGTACAGAGTTTTGCCAGAGGAAAAAAAGAAGTTATCAGAAAGAAATCTATACATGTAAAGACAAGTGTCCTGGCTTACTCATCAATGCCCAGCCCAAATCTCTGGACCTAGAAATGTGAAATTTGGGCAGGACATTCCTTTTGTGATGTAGGGGCTCTCTAAGAAGGGATTTTAAGAAATTTAGCCCCTAAGAGGGTAAAAAGAGGTAAAACGTGTTTTCCCATAGAGATATAGCTTCCCTGTGTGGCTGGCAGGCTTCTCCTCCCCTCGCCCCACCAACTGCCAACTCAGCCACTCTTCCCTGAGGTCATTTGCATATGCAGCCTGATTGGTCATCACCCCAACATTCTAAACAGTATGCAGTTGCTGTTGGAAGTCATTGAATATGTCCTGAGGTAAAAATACACCTCCCAGTCTTCCCCTCTAGGGTTGCCAATCTCCTTGTGGGACCTGGCTTTCCTGTGTGGTTGACAGGCTCCTGCCTGCTCGCACCCTCCCCCTCCCTGATGGGTCAGCTGTGGAACTCTGTGTTCTGAGGTAAAATCGGGTAAGGGAAACTGCAAACAGTTGAAGAAAGTACAAGACTTCTGAATAGAGATTTTATATAAAAGTCAGTATGGCAATTGAGTTTTTAAATGTTCATGGGAATATGGTGCATGACCTTTCTAGGGGCTATTTCAATGTGAACCATTCACATGAACCTGCCAAAGTGCCCACCACACCACCCCTCCCTCAGTCCAACTCCACCTCACACCTCTCACAGCCATCACCTCTTACTGCCACCAAGAAGCCTTCTAGCAAGGTAAAGATCTACTGGGTCTGGGTACCAGGTCTGGTATCTGGGTGCCCCTTATGGGATTAGAGGTTATTCATGCTTTGGGAACTCTGCCTGTCAACGCTCTTGAGAAAGCTTCAACGAAACAGGAATTCAGCTTGTGCCCTGCTGAGCAGTTGATAGCTGTATTTACTTCCCTGCATGCCTGGCATCTCCATTGGGGGACCTCCAGCTCAGGAATTGGCTTCCTGCTTCCTGGTGACTTTGGGTTTCCCTGAAGAAATATAAAGAAGAGAGCTTTGCCTCCATGTTCATTTTGCATGGACTTTGAAGAATCCAGACTTACTTACAGGGTTGTTTAAATCTACTTGATGCACAAATCTATTGGATACTGACTATCTTTGGAACACTGTAACTGTATTTTGGTTATAGATTTGCTAACGCCTAGCTGTTTGGATAAAAATATTTTTGATAATCATTTAGATCAATGGTGTTTTTAATCTTCAGCTCTAAGGTGTTCTTTAAGTTTAGTGGGTCTTCTAGACCTTTCTGCAGTAGGTCTTTATCTTGCCAGTTGTCTATTACTATGCAGTGCCCTTCTTCATTGTGCCAAGAAGCCTTCTGGCAGACATTGTGCAAGATACACCAATGCTAAAAGGAGAAAGCAACTTATAGATGTGGCAAAGAAATATGCACATCCTACTCCTGCGGTGCACCAAGCAGCAGTGGCCAAGTACCAGCAAGATCACCCTGAGGTATACAGAGCAGCAGAGTCTCTCTATGAGCAAAACAATCCTGGAAGACAAGTAGAGAGGCGTTCACTTCCATGGAAGGTCAAGGCTCACTCAGGCATGGCATATGATCCTTTGCTACCTTCAAGCTGCCTCTTAACCTCATCCATGCAGAAACACCCCTGTTCTGCATCTCAAAACAAAGCAACATGGCCCAAGTGCTGTGGAACTGTAAGCTCATTGTTTGGGATGAGAGCACCATGGTGCTTAAGGGGTATTTTGAGGCGCTGAGCATAACCCTCAAAAATGTCTGGGGCAATGAGAGAGCAATGGAGGGAGTCACAGTGCTGCTGGCTGGAGACCTCTGGCAGACTCTGCCAGTAGTCCCAAGGGGAAACTGAGCTGACGAGGTTACCATGTGTGTCAAGGTGTTGTATCTGCTGCCCCTCATTAGGAAACTCTCACTAAGAAAGAACATGAGGGTCCACTTGAGAGGTGAGGGGTCTGCTGCAGAATTCTCTGAACTACAACTAAAAATAGGGGATGGAGAATATCCTGAGTCCAAGGGAAAGGTGACCATCCCTGCAGGCCTGGGCACAGTAGTGACAATCCTAGCAGACCTAACAGCCATGATATACCCTGATACTGTCACTATCATGGAGAAGTCCATGGACTGGCTGTGCAAGAGTGCCATTCCGACCCCCAAGAATGACAAGGCCACCATCATTAATGAAACACAACTTAACTCCCTCGAAGGGGCAGAAATGGAGTACAGATCTGTGGACTCAGTGGTGCAAATGGATAACACAGTCCACTACCCTGTGGAGTTCCTCAACATGCTCAACCCTCCTGGCTTCACAGTCCACAAGATTCTCCTCAAAGTGGGGGCTCCAGTGGTGCTGCTCCAGAGTCTCAGCCCACCCACACTCTGCAGTGGCACCAGACTACAAGTGAAAGCCCTCCACAGGAACATCATCGAGGCCACATTGTTCACTGGCGGTGCTCAGGGAGAAATCGGTGTTCATACCATTCATATCATCTGATAATCTGTTTGAGTTCAAGAGACTGCAGTTCCTCCTCAAGGTCTCCTTTGCTATGATGACCAGCAAGTCCCAGGGGCAGATACTGAAGGTGGCAGGAATTGACTTGAGGGAGGACTGCTTCTCACATGGACAGCTCTATGTGGCCTGCTCCAGAGTGAGCTCACCTAGCAGCCTGGTGATCCTAGCACCTGAGCGGAAAACCACCAATGAGGTCTACAAAGAAGTCCTTCAGTAGGGGGAAAAAAGGTTGTACTTTTTTCACTTTATTTATTGCACTACAATCTTTTCTTTTTAAAATCTCTTCAATAAATGTTACATTTCAAAATTCACTTCATCAGTTTTTGGCCTCAACATGCTTCATTTTATTCAAACCCGTTTGTGAAGCTCAGGTACTATGCTATTATACTACAAAACCAACTCAAAAAAACCCCACACAAACCAAAATATGTTACATACTCATAAGTATTATAACTAGATTTAAAGTAGTTAAATACCATAGCAAAGCACGGGCATTAAACTAGTCTATAAATATAAAGACAAGTGTCCTGACTCATCAACCCCCCAGCCCAAACCACTGGACCTAGAAACATGGAATTTGGGGATAACATTCCTTCATGATATAAACAACCCCTAAGAAGGGATTTTAAGAAATTTGCCCCCAATGGGGTAAAAAGAAGTAAAATGTGTTTTTCCCCAAAGGGATACAGCTTCCCTGTGTGGCTAGCAGGTTGCTGCCTGTTTGTGCCCCTGCTCAGTTCGGCCATTCTTCCCAGATTGGGCCAGCCTTTTAAGGTCATTTCCATATGCAGGCTGATTGGGGCTCACAACATTCCACACCTCATCTCCCCCCCCCCCCAAAAAGACAGTTGGAACACAGAGGTCATTTGTGTATGCAGCCTGATTGGTCCTCACTCACCACATTCTAAACAGTATGCAGTTGCTATTGGGAATCGTTGAATGTGTCCTGAGGTAAAATGTATCTCCCAGTCTTTCCCTAAAAGTTCCCTAGGGTTGCCCAAACCAACTCCAAAAAAAAAAAAACCACCAAAAATGTTACATACCCATAAGTATTATAATTGGATTTAAAGTAGTTAAATACAGTAGCAAAGCACGGGTATCAACCTAGTTAGTAATAAAGGAACAGTTCATCCATTTCCAGACTACAAAATAGACATTCAAGACAGCAAACAGAGCAGAGAAGAAATGATGGTCATTTGCAAGTGAAATATTCCTTAACAATATCTGGAATTAAATTAATTATATGTGAATGCACATTGCAGAGATGACAGGAGGAAGTATTGTTACACCCAAGAAACATCAGAAGTCTGTCAAATGCACGTCAAGCTGCTGCATGTTGCCATGTTCTTGCATCATAATGTCATAAATCTGATACTTCAGATATTGCCAGTGGACAAAATTCCCACTTGTTTTAGTAAAACTGCAATCATATCGTGTTTCCACTCTCCTGCAATACTGAATGTGGTGCAACTGCCAAGATTACTCTGGTAAGTTAACAAAAGAGGCAAAAAAGATAGATTTGTGAAACATGTTAAAGAGTACAAAGCTATCCTTCAGGGGGATCTACAGACTGTGGGCCTAATTTGCAGGATTGCTGAGGAATCCTCTCTATATAATAGCAGAAAATGAAGACAAAATTCACACGAGGCGTGCCATCCTCCACTCCATGACTCAGTTCATTGATGTCTTATAGGATGACTCACAGAACGAAGCACTGCCAGGTCCGGGCAGGCCCTTTATACACCATTCCAAAGATTCACATCATTTCAGTTGCTCATGCATGGATATAAACTCTTCAACTATTTGCCAGCCTTAGGTTTTTCCAACAACTCCATGTACTCCTTTGATTTTCATTTCCTTTGAACTGTCGGCGACATGTTCAGCATTCAAAATTATTCCAGCATTGGCATCGATACAGCCCATCATTTTCAAAGATGCCTATCATTCATGTTTATGTATTAGTGACGCAAAAGAAGTAGCTAGATATTAGATAGCTCTGTTTGGGATAAGCACATGCTAGGTTTCCAGGTTATCTTTTGTTTTGTTTTGTTTGATTAGAGTTCAGGGTGGGTTTTTTTTATTACATTTCACCACGACAACTTCAGAGTAAATGCCTTGCCAATTCCTTTGTACATCAGAGGACTTAATTTGTAATAAACTACAGATTGGAGCATATTCTAATGAATATCAGCTGTTTCCAGAAGACTCTAGGAATGCTTTAGCAAAGGAAAACTTTCTGAATTCCACTGATTTTAATGGAATGGAAGTATGCACATGCTCAAGTCTCCCAATGAAATCAAAGGAAAATAAAAGTGCTGAACTTTGGCTGGACAACGACAACTAAAAATTGTAGCAAATGAATTGTAGTTTTATTGATTACCTGTGAGTTCATTTCAGAATCATCATGTAATGTTGGGGGTGATAATTTGACATATGTTCCCTCCTGTAGTCACTAGAACCTTTTTGAGAACCAGTATGGTATAGCGGTTAGACTGAGCAGCTACAAAGTTTGATGGATAACCGTACACCAATCATTATTTCTAAACTTAACCTACTTTATAGGGCTGTTGTGATGATCAAACAGAGGAGCAGAGAGCCATGTATGGTGCCTTGAGCTCCTTGCAGGAAAGATTAATATGTGATAGATAATACATTTTTGTCTTTTCCTCTCACTCTGCTTATTTATTTTCAAAGATTTACATTCCACCTCTTAGCACAAAAGATGACAAGATAGATTTGATGTTCCCACTGTTGAAATTCCAGTTGTAAACTCCTTGTGGCAGAGGAGCTTATTATATTCTGTACAGCCTCCATGGATGTTGATGCCACCCTAAACAATCAATAAGAACTGTTGTTCTTAATTTCATATTGTAATTGGTTGAGTTAGTTGAAGCCTTTTGAAAGCCCTGTTCTTTTACAAAATATAATATGTAAAGTAATAATAGGTAGAGTAAAGGTAGTCCCCTGTGCAAGCACCAAGTCATTACTGACTCATGGGGGGACGTCACATCACGACGTTTTCTTGGCAGACTTTTTACGGGGTGGTTTGCCATTGCCTTCCCCAAAAGTAATAATAATATTGTCAAAATATAGTATGTAAAGTAATAATATTATTGTCATAATAACTATCATAATTTTGGCAGCACTTTTCATTTCACAAATATCTTTGCAATTCTTCCTGGTATTAACACCACCTCATTATGTTGTATGTTATGCTTCAGGAAGGAGTCATTCATTTCAATGGGGCATACTCAGGCAAATGATAAGCATATGCCCATGGAGTTCATTTTTACTGAGTCCACTGAGCCCCATATACATGGGCAGGCCAATGTAAGGAGGCGAAAGAATAAGTGTGTCCCACTCTCAACTGAGTTCACTTCTCTACCTCTCCACCTATGTGCATTCATTCAGACCATGGGCACAATACTGCATGTCTTTACAACATATATACATTGCCCCTTTCGCCACTGGATAAAGCAGTCAGTACGATCAGTACATATCACAAGAAGCTGTTTACTAGTGCTACCACTGTTACTAGCTTGCAGATCAAGCTATTTAGTCAAAATCAATAGAAAAATGAAGAATTTCTTTAAGAAAGATGGAAAGTCACAGCACACATTCCATCAGAGCACAGCCCTAGTACTTGTACTATATGATGGCTAGTGATCTCTAACAGATTTCTCAGTATCCTCATCAAACTACAATTCCCATGATTCTTTGGTAGACACTATGGCACTCAAACTAGTATAAAACTAGTAGATGAGTCCTTTGTCATGAATTTTCCCATCTCAAGGTATATAGATAAGCATACATCCACTGTCTATGAGTTTCTGAAACTAACAGCTATAATGGTTTGATTCACCGTAAAGCAATTGGGGATAACTTTTCTTTGCATAATTAAAATGTCATGTTTAAAATCTTTAATATAGAGAATATCAATACAAATCTCAAAGTAATATAAATCAGTTAGAAATACAATAATTTCCATTCATTCATTTAAAACATACACTTCCACATACATCTAGAAATGTAAAGACTGAATCCAACATCCCAATATTTGAAAAAAATGTTTTATACAGATACGCCTATCAGAAAACTCAGCTGCAACTCCCTGTTGAGTTTGTACTTGGTAACAAACCCAAGATTGTTGCTTTGTAATGTACAAAGCTGACATTTTAATTTCAAAGAGCAGTCATGTCTGCTGGAGATCCATATTTGTTTCCTGCAGGTAACAGGTGCATTTCATTAAACTCCATATACACCCAGTTGCAAACCCTTATTGGCTACACCTCTCTGATGGAGGTACACATGTGTTATGGTTTATCATTCTACAGATTCCTGAACATCTCAGACTTAGTTTATACCTCTCACAGATTCAAAAGTAAGCTTGAAAATGTTGTGGCAATGAACAGTGGGTTCTTCAAACATCCTACTCTTTAAGCCCAATTCCAGTTTTCACATTTGGACTTAATTCCAAAATACATGTTTCACAGAATGAGTGTGATACCCACAGCAGACATGACCTCGAACTTATTAGAGATGCTCAAACACCCACTGGTACAGCTCATACCCTGCTCTCTGATTGCAAACAGAGATGTAATTTTTAGACAATCTGTTTGATAGTTCATCAATCTGTTTGTGGGTGTTCGACAGATTGTTTCACTGTATTCCTTCCTAACTGTGCAGTACAGTGCAATTGGCTTTTCACACATCCTGGTTTTCACACAGCCAGATTGAGGTCTACTACCTTGCTGCATAACTGCTCTGAACAGCAGGCAATTGTTTAAATAGACAATTACATCACTCACAAATCGTATACATCAGTCCTCAATAAATGCTGTCTCAATAAAACTGAACCCTTCAGAGTTCATCTAAGTAGTCCTTAGTGATGCTAATGGCTGCCAATCAGTTCAAATCAACAGTGTCCCTGCACATGCAGTTTTGGGAAAGCCTGATGCAAATAGGCATTTGCAGCTGCTAGGCATAAACCAAACAAACAAGAAATTGACTCACACGTGATTGCTACCTTTGAGCACTGCAGGTCTCACCATTGTACATGTTCACAGTGAAATTCACAGCATCCAAGTTACTTATATCATACTTACACAAGAACTGTATGATTTGCAAATTAGCTGTAGCTTCCCATCTCATGTTTTACTGGATATGGCAATAAATACCCATGTTTTATATTTTTGGAAGTATACCAGTATAAGTGAGGGTTTGTTGACTGTATATATTAAGTTAAACCACCTTTATCCTTGCTTTCATTTCTGGAGAGCCACAACTGAAGCAATGCCTTCATATCCAGTTTGACATATCCATACACTCCTACAGAGGTACGCTGGGCTGTAACTGATTTTAGCTAATATCTGATATTTCACAACTTGAATGTTGCCAGTAGAGCACCCTCTGCTGCAAGAGGCATGGTGTTAACAGCTAAATTCCATGCATATGAAAAATTTTCTCCTCCATTATAACTTATTTAGATTGGTCAAGATGGATAGTTGTGTTAGTCTGTCAGTCACAGTGGAAAAGAGCGAGAATCCAGTAGCACCTATAAGACTAACAAAATTAGTGGTAGGGTATGAGCTTTCTTGAGCCACAGCTCACTTCTTCAGATACTTATCTTCAGGTGTCTGTCTGAAGAAGTGAGCTGTGGCTCACAAAAGCTCATACCCTACCACTAATTTTGTTAGTCTTATAGGTGCTACTGGACTCTCATACTTTTCTATAACTATAGATTGACATCCTCCCCAAAACACAGTTCACTGAAGTTACAATAAAGCTGCTGTTCAGTGTAAAAGCTGCAAAGGAAGCCTGAGAGTGTGTAAGTGAACTGCACTCTATGGATCCCATTCTAGGGTTTTGGCTGTTCTATGGGCATTGCTGTAGGATCTCTTGTCTCCTACTGTAGCAAACCTGCCCTAAGCCCACAGTGAGGACACAGCAAGCTGAGTTTATGTCCCCAGATTCTGTCTTCTCCTGCTTTCTCAGTCAAGTGGTCTCCAGAAGGCTTCAAAGCCCCTGTGGTGTAGTGGTTAGAGTGGTGAACTTGGATCTGGGAGAACCTGGTTCGAATCCCCACTCTGCCATGGAAGCCCACTGGTTGACCTTGGGACAGTCACACTCTCTCAACCCAACCGACCTCACAGTGCTTTTGTGAGGATAAAATGGAGGAGAGGAGAATGATGGAAATCACTTTGGATCCCCATTAGGAGAAAGGGTGGGGTATGAATGAGGTAAATAAACAATGGCCCCTGCATTTACTGGAGACAGCACATGCACAATGGGAAGAGGGACAGAACTAGCTTTGTGTGGTAAATTAAGTGAAATGCATAATAAAATAGCTGTGTGGCACAAATTTGGCAAAGAGGTGGATTGAAAGTCGCAGCCAAGGAGGACATTCTTTGACAATCCACTGAGAAAGGACACCCATTGGCAATATGGACTGTCTCCATTTGTAGCTCTTGAAGAACAAAAGCTCTGCATCTCACCATAATTAGGGTTGCTCCATAATTAGGGTTGCTCCACCACCACCAAATCTTCGTGACTCGAATGAAGATCGAATAAAATTGTTTGTGGATTGCAATTTGAAATAGTAAACCTTCCTGAGATGCAAGCAACAACTTTGCATGCTTTGAAATAGGCATTTTTATGCCTGCCAGTTGCAAAGAAGTGCACAGCTGATAGGTAATGTTTGCATTAGCCTACGCTGCAGTTTTTAAACTGAACGGCACTCAGAGAATGGGTTGGGGATCAATCTATGAGTTATAGTGTGTGGGGGTTACATTTCCATATACAGAATTTAGTTATTAACAGTATTAGGTGGATATTATTGGTGCTTTCTTAAGCAGGTATCCACTTCTGAAACCATTGACTTCAATAGATCTAGAAAGATGTACATCTGCTTAGGATGGCATTGTAAGTACTGGTAACTGTGTCTCTCTCCATACTACAGGTGAACATTAATTATATACTGATATAACTATCCTGAGTTCTCTCAAAATACCTTGAGAATGATAGTTAGTGGAAGTGCTGAGAATTATTGTTGGAGACTCCCTTTCCTCACAGAACTAAAATTCCTACCTTGTTAAGGTGGAATGATTGTTAAAAAGAATACAATGTAGATACACACACATCCAAAGTGTCTACAAATGAGTATTATTCCACAAACATGCTGCATCTGGCATCTTTATAGCAGTGCAAGGAAGCAGCTGGGATTATTGATTTGGGAAGATGGTGTGGGTGACTGTGGAGAATGAAGATCCAGATTAGTCCAAATCCTCTGTTCTTTGGCATCCAGAGGAACTGGTAACTTTCTCTAGTATGTCTAGATTCTGTGCCAGATTTTAACCTGAGCAGCCAATGCTCACTTCTCTCCCTCACAGCAAACCCAGTAGTCTTAGGCCCTTTTACACCTTGACAAACCTAGGTCTCTACCACATAGGTACTGAATGGGGAATAAGGTGACCAGCTGCCTGAAGAAACAAGTGTCCTGACCCTTGAACGGAGGCTTAATGTTGATGCCTTTTGCCTCCACGCCGTGAAAAACTGCCACACGTTAAGCCTCGACTAAAGGGACAGGGCATTTTTCTCCAGGTCTTCCGGCAACCCTAACAGGGGACCATTGTGAGGGACGATATAGTCACCCTTTTCTCAGTGTGCAGAAACTTAAAGTGTGACGGGAGCAATTGAACTGGGTAGATTTCGAAGAGGCTTGAAGCGCGAGGAGACCAGAAGGAGACCCCTTTTCCCGCCTCCGGCTGCCTCAAGAAATTTGGGAAGGGATGGACAAGAGGGGTGGGGCGGTTTCTGTTTAAAAGGTTAAACATCGCCAATAAAGATCTTGCAAGCCGCTCCGTTCATGTTAACATTAATCACCGTTTAACAAGGACACTTAGCCCAGCCAAGAAAGCACAGAACTGAAATGGTTTCAGGCTTTCCCTTTGCCTTTATTGTAATGATGAACCGTCAAACATTTATGATTGATTTACTGGAAGGTGCTTAATTGGCACTTTGCTCTTCTGATGCTCTGACATTGTCCACTCCATTTTCATTCGTTGTTCCCTCCAAATCAGAGGGGGGGGGGAGGGGGAGGCGAGCCCTGTTGTCTTTTATGAACCACCCAAGTCCTTGCCCAAATTCAAGTTCTTCCTGTGGCCGAAGGGATGGCCTCTTGGATAGAAGCCGTGGCCGTAGGGCCCTCTGCCTCAGAAAAGGTGCCAGAGAGAAGGCAGCTCTTTCCGGGCCTTGAGCGCCTCCAGCTCAGAGCATGCCGAGAACCGCGTCGTGGGTCCCGCTCAGCTCCGGCCTTCCGACCTTCTGTGGATTACCTTCCCCGGGCCTCAGCCTGTCTGTTTTCCCTTTGTCCTAAACATGTGGACTGAATAGCCGCGGTCTTTCTTAGGCAAGAAGATATCATTTATCATTCCCTTTAGCCCAGGCTAATTACAGGCTTCTCTTTAAATGCTTGGATCGAGGCTAACAAACACCGTAGGGACGGGTGGAAGAGAATCTAGGTACAAACTGGCAATGGGGAGGTGGAGGCGTCGCGATCCTCAAAGCACTTAAGCAGCAAGCGTCCAACCACCTACTTCTGAAACAAACGAACGACTCTGAGAAATTGTGTCGGAGCCATGGATGCTATTCCCCTTCCATCCAAGCCAAAGTTGCTGTCACTACTAACAGCTGTGTTACTACTGCTAGTGGCTGTGGTGGTGGTGGTAGTAGCAGTAAGCAATATACATAGGCAACATGCTAACCTAGGCAAAAGGCCGGTTACTGCCCCTGAAACCTTAGAACCAGAAGGCTCCCAAACCGTTTAGGACTGGAGCATCTGAAGGTGGGATTAAGGAGGACCCACCCGATTGTGGATTTAGTGCAAGTATACCATCTTAAAATTTACCTGCGTTTGGCTTCGTTAGATCCCAAGTCAACCTAGTAGCCACCCCAGTTTTGCAGTACGAGGACTGCTGGCCCAATTCGAAATACACAAGAGAGGGAAAAGTGGTAGAGAAGCCCCCGGAAGGCCCACTCCACATCTGCCTCGGGCTGGCCCGGCTTCTTCAGCTTCCACTGCTAGGAAAACAAGCGGGGTTGACTAGACAGAGAATCTCAACTGCCAGTATGTGACTCCCATAAGAAGAGTTGCTTTGCAAGCAGCACCAACTACAATGGGGGGGGCGGTTTCCTCTCTCGCTTCCTAGCATTTCTTCGGCGAGCTGAAAGGTGTCGCATATGATGTTTTCTGAAGGATCAACCTCGCAAGGAGGAAAACCCGTGTAGACCTTCCTGAATGAAGATCACACGAGTGTCTGTCTCCTTTGCTGGGCCTCCAAGGGGACTCTCAACCACCATCAGCTACTGCATCTCGACCCACATTATTTTAAATCTGCCCCAGTCTCGAGAAAGCTCGTGGGAACAGCCATGCTACACCCTCGACTTCTGTCTAACGCTGAATCTTAATCAGGTGGCATCAGTCAACAGGGACAAATTAAGCACTGGGGGAGGGGTGCCTCCGTCTCCTCCTTTGGCAGCATTTTGCAGGTGCGTCTCCCCCCCTCCTTTAACTCTGGATTTAAACACACAAGCACCGGGGCTTTTGAAAGGGCCTTTAAAACATAACCCCCTGAACTCTGCCTTATTGTGCGACCCTTGCAGCGACCCCTTCGCAGCTCAAGACGCTGCATTTCCAGCCAGGAGCTCCAACACCTTGGGCAGCCTGCTCTCTCGGTGTCAACGCGCCGGCAGATGTTTGTGCCAGGTTTCCAAGCTCCTCGCTTTTCACTAGATCCTTATCTGCGAAAATGGTTCCTAACAGGCTGGAGATTGCACAACGAGCGGCTCCTGATTCAGCCATGACACCGCACGGCTTGGAGCAGAAGGCCTTTCCCCTTTGCCCGTCAAAACCCGACCTGTGGCAAAAAGGTTTTCCCTTATAAGACTGGTGACTTCAAAGGGGAGCGATAAAAATCCAAGCATCAAACAAAAGAGGAGCTCGCCTGTCCCGGAATATATGCCCCAGCGGCTTCTTATTGGCTTGGAATTGACAATAATGAGAACACAACTGGGGTTGGTGGGGCGCATTTCTTTCCCAAAGGCACATTTGGAGGATCCGGTCTCAGACCAGTAATCCATGTTTTCCTTAATAAAGGTTCTTACCAGAGGAGCGCACGAGAGGGCTTGGCTTTAAAAGCAGGATATATCCCGACATCGGTACTAGACCGTGGCAATTCTCGCTGGCATTTCGGGGCAATTTCTCTCTAAGGGAGTTTCCCCTTCCCTTTAAATAATGAAACTAGTCACATTTTCTTTTTTAAAAAAACCCTGTAGTGTATACAGCTTTACTCAACTCGCCGCTTGCCTCCTCTCTAGGAAGTGTGTGTAGGACTGCAGATTCCCTGCAAACAAGCTCAACATTCCCCTGCCTTCCTGCTTGTCCCTATACGATCATTCATTCCCTTGTGCTTCATCCTTCCTAAGAAATGAAGGAACCGGCACCAAGCATCGTTCAATCCCATTCCTCGAAACAAAGCACAAGCCCATGAGCGTTTACGCGGAAGTAAGTCCCATTGAATCGAATGGGAGTTTTTTTGGCCGAAACCAGCGTGCCCCAAAATGCAGCTTGCAGACTAGAAGCAGCTAAGATGCGACACACACAGAGAGAGAGACCAACAAAATCGACTCTATTGAACTACTAAAACTCTGAGAGAAACTCAACTTCCAGGCAGTAATTCGAAGGAGTCGAAAGAATCCCTAGTAAAAGTGGAATTTTGCAAAGCAAAAGTGCTCCCTGCCTTACTCTTTTCCAGCCAGCCTCTCTCCGCCCCGCAACAGCTTTCCGGGCTGACGCTAAAAGACTCTTCTGCGCCCCGCGTTTCAGAAAGGAGCCAAGTCGCTCTTTTCAAAGCAACTTCCTGGCTTCCCGCACCTCACCGACACAGTCCTGCACCTCTCAAGAAAGCTCTCGGTCGTCCTTTTCTGTCATCAAAAGTTGCTTTGTGCAAAGAGGGGGTCGCTCTCAAAAGGCACATTCGCTCACCTGGTCCTCATCAGGTCTCAGCAAACAACTTTCAGCTCCTCCAAGGTCTCGGCTCTCGGGTTTACTCAACCGGGAGAGAGCTTCATTAGCCAGTTTGCATGTACTCTTTAAACCCACTTTTCCACAGCAACTGTTTTAGCTCCCAAAGTTATAGTCCCCCCCCCCGCCCCACATGCCAATACCAAGATTAAGAAGAAGGTTCCTTCTCTCTTGCTCTTTCGACACAGAGAAGTTTAAGAGCGCTTTTTAAAAGTGGCATGAGAAAGCACTCGCTCTCCGACCGAGGCATCCTTCTCTGACGCTGTATGCTTTCACTTGCAAACTTTCCCCAAACTCTCCATCCAATCATAGTGTTTCCTTTCAGATTGATCTTGCTTGAAAGAAAGAAAGAAACTCAGATATTCATATGCCCCACGCACGCATATACACACACTCGAACAGCAGTCGTGCAAAAAGTTTACATGAGGTTGCCGTGATGTTTGAGTAAGAACAAGAGTTTTAAAGGTAGAAATTCAGTACTATGGTGAAATTCCTTTATCACGTGTAATTGTAAGAAAAAGACAGTTCTTTGTAGAGAGAGTCAGGCAAACTTCACATCAGTTTTTGGAAAAATCTGTCCTGTTCTGCATGCGAGCCACACACTGTTCAATAGGGAAAAAACCGCACACAGCATTTCCTGTACACGTTTTCTACGTAGTTAATAGTATAAATATCTATCTGCAACTGTTAGTGTTCAGATATTATTTAATGGTCACATAAATCAACAATTGTGCAATAGTTTCTCATTGCAACCCCTTCCCCTTTTAAAGTTCAAAGTCCAGAAAGAAAGAAAGAAAGAAAGAAAGAAAGAAAGAAAGAAAGAAAGAAAGAAAGAAAGAAAGAAAGAAAGAAAGAAAGAAAGAAAGAAAGAAAGAAAAGTTTCTCTTGGCATGTCCTGGGGCTCTTAGGGCCGATAACTACTCAAGTGTTCCGCTTCCTAGGAAATATTTCCCATTCTTTCTCTTAAGGAAGCTTCTAAACACAGGCTAGAGGCGAAGGTCAACCAAGCAGCTGTTTTCAAAGGCTCGGCCCAGGTGGGGCACCTTAAGCAAACACTGCTGGGTTTCGGGAGGGCAGGAAAGTGCCGCCCTCGCCGCTGCTTCTGCCTTCCGAGTTTCCTGCCAGGCCACACTGGAGACTCGCCTTCTCTGCCGCCTTTGCGACCCATTTTCTGGCACCCTCCGCATTTGGAAGCCCGAAAGAAGTCGTTTCCCTGGCGTGATCTGTCTTTCTAGACCCCTTTACGGTATTTTCTTTCTTTTAAGGGGGGAGCTATATTTCATCCTGCAAGGTTGCAAGACCCCCCCCCCCAGCCCTTGCCCAGCCCTCCCTCCGCATTGTCCGGCCATCAAAAACACTCGCCGCGCTCTAGATAAACATCGTTAGAAAATCATTGTAATTGGGACGGTGAAATCTGACCTTTGACCAGGAAAGATAGAGCTCACAATAGTGTCTGCTTTGATTCCTGGAAGGGGGGACAAAGGAACAAGCTTCTTGACAGAAGTCGCCGGCACAGGCACCTCCGGAGCAGGGGGGCCGAGGAGCGCGTGGCCGGCCCTGGAAGACCAAAGGCCTGGCCGGAGCCAGGAGGCGAGGCCGCCCGCATCTGCATATGGAAAGTGCCGGCTTATTGATCGGCCAGCTCATTGTGCGCTTGGGGCTGGGGAGAAGGAAGGGGACGGGAAATCATCTGGGGAGGCGGTTGACAGTGGTCGGGGCTGGGCCTGCCAGAAAGAGGCGAGCGAGGGGGGATTTCCGGGCCACGGGACACCAAATCCCCCGGTGGCTGGGTCACACACAACCAGGGGTCCTCCTAGCCTGACCGAGTGTATGAAATGGCTCTCCTGAAAAGTACTGAGCCTCGTGTAAAAGGATGTGGAGGTTCACACGTGCCAGCAGTCGCTGGAAGCGGCGCCAGTGGTCGAATAATGTTCACTGTGTGAACAGGAATCGGTAGGATTTCAATGCTCTGCTTAATAGTCGGGTCCTACCAATCTTTACATCAATTGCCACGTAATTCGATAGGACTCACTCCCCAATAATAATCGGCGCCCTTAACACTGCAGACCTAAACGCAGCTGCACCTTTTGAGGCCTATGGCCTTCGATGGGTTTAGAAGGGGATGACTCTGTTAAGAATTGGTATCTGAAGAAGTGAGTTGCGGCTCACGAAAACTCATCCCCTACCACGAATTTCGTTACTCTTATAGGTGCTACTGGATTCTCGCTCTTTTCCACTGCTAGGGATAGGCTAACACGGCTGCCCATCTTGAAGAACTGCGCTGGCATCCTCCGAGTGCGAAGCCCAGGCAT
Organism: Eublepharis macularius; assembly: GCF_028583425.1. NCBI lineage: Eukaryota > Metazoa > Chordata > Lepidosauria > Squamata > Eublepharidae > Eublepharis > Eublepharis macularius. The sequence goes on along the minus strand of NC_072791.1, from coordinate 169,146,030 downwards.
GGTGTCTTAGAAGGGCATTCGCTGGGACACGAGAAGAGCCAGGCTGGATCAGGCCAGAGGTCCCCTGGTGCCACTGACATCCGGATCCTTTGCAGGCTGGATCGGAAGCGAGTCCTACTAGGCTCGAGGGGCAGGATTCCTATTAGGGACTAAAAAAACGAGATTGCGAGGAAGGCTCGCATTTTTGATAGCTGCCTGGATAAAAATGCCCCAGAAGCCTAATAACCGGAGAAGGTCTAGCCCCCTGCTCCCTACAAACACCGGGAGTCATTTGGAGAGCTTAGCCAAGCTCTCCTCCTCGTTTACCATCTCAGCCTCCCCAAGGCAGAGACCTGTCCTCTTACTCTATGTGATCTATCATCACACCAGTCGGCAGAACCTCCTCATTCAATCACTCTGGGTTTTCATCCGCTCTGAGGGCCAAGCTACACATGACGAATGACACTTGAACAGCAAGTGTATTTCTCCCTGTTCACTTGCCCTCCACTCAATCCACTTGCCCTTCAAGTGTCATTCGTCATGTGTAGCTTGGCCCCAAGTCGCCAAGATCCCGTGGAAAGGGGCCCTGACCGTCACTGTGTCTGTAGACAATCTACGGCCCTCTCTTGGCGCACTGCAGAGACTTCCACGGAAATAAACAGCCGCTTCCCTTATACTTGCTAACATTGTGTTGAACGGCCGGGGACCAAACCGTCCTTAAAAATAATATTTAAAAAGAAATCGGCGCACCCACGAAAGAGAGGTTTGGGTCCCTCTTGGGCAGAGCAGAACTTAAATGTGTGAAGTTTTTCAACTATGGGTGGACTGAGAGTCGGTATAGGTGGAGGGAGCGTCGTTGTCCGGCTGGCACCGCCCCAGGATTGAGCGTTGTGGCCTCTGCGGAGCGTCAGACGGCGGCTAGCATCACCAGGAGAAGGGAGAGAGGAGCAGAGGTGCCAAGGACACTTGGCCCCTGCGGGTGGGCCTCGGACTCAGTAGGGGCGGGGCAGAGCTCGCTTTCCCTGGCATCGCGCTTGAGATGCTGCTCGCCTTCCTCGGGAGAGCGGGCGAGGGAAGCCGGAAACGCATTCTCCAAGGTCGGCTGGAAGAAAGCTGCCAAGAGTCGGCCGGTCTCCATGTTAGCAAGAGGAGACATTATTGAGCCAAAGAGCATCGGTGCCAACCCCGCCCCCCGCCCCACACACACTAACGCACTAACACTCTCTCAAGGAACGGGGCTCCCAGGGGAGGGGAGGCCCCTTTGAGAGGCACCAGGTTTCCCTCAGGTTGGCAGTGGGGCCGGCCTCTGCCCTTGCTGTGCGCCCGCGATTCCTAAAGCTAGAAAGCCAGGCTAGGAGAACGAGTTGCCCGAGAACTCCGGCCCAGGGTGGGGGCAGAGCTGCTCGGTCCTCCTGGGCAGCAAGAGGGGAGGCGGGTTCCGCAGCCCTCCGTGCAGACAAGCAGGCTCGCCCACGGCTGTCCAAAGGGCCGCTGGCCTGGCACCACCACCACCACCCCGCGCGCTAGGACAGGCGCAGGCCTCCCGTGGCCTCGTCGCCCCGTGAGACCCGCACCTCCCTCCCCTTCGGTTCTCGGCCTCAAACCTGGAGAAACGCCGCCCTCCCCCTCCCCCCCCTCAGTTCACAGCCACCACGCCAGGGCCTGCTTCGGTCTGGCGGCGGCCTGGCCTCTCTTGCCCTCTCATGGACCAGAGCAGCCGGGCAATGATGCACTTGCCCGGGCCGGGACGGTGGACTTGTAGCCGCCGTCTCCACGGCCACGTTTCCTGAGGCGTTTTTGACTCGTGTTTGTGACCTCTACTTTTGCTGTGGGAACAACTGCCTGGAGCGGCGTTTAAGGGCTCGTGAAAGAGGCCACCCCAGGCCGCTGAAACCAGGAGGACCTTTCTCCTTTCCTGCCATGTGAGGAGCAACGGATCTCGCCAGCCGCCTATGTGGCCACCCCCAACATCCATCTCATGTGGATACACCTGCACACACCCCGCCATCGCACGAATGGGGCGGGGGTCCTCGTGCCCTATTTGTCTACGGGAGAAATATGGACCTAAGGCAGGGAGGGAATGTGCCTGTATGGCGAGCAACACCATGGATGTTTTCATGCTCGGTTTTGTGGCTACCCTCAAGGCAAGCTTGAAGCTCAAGGTGTCACAAACCCCCTGATGTGATTGACATGTAGAAGTATCAGCTGGCCACAGTTACACCATTCAACATCTGTCTAAGAGGGCAGCCCTGCCTAAGCCGGCACATGCATGGGAGACCATTGTAGGAAAAGCATTTCGCTGCAGCTCAGAAACATTCCTCCCTTGCGTTCCTTGTGAAGAGGACGGGGTAGAAAATAAAAACATTAACCGAAGTTTCATTTGTAGGAAATATGTGTGCTCTCTCTCTCTCTCTCTCTCTCTCTCACACACACACACACACAGACATCAGTGTGGGCACAGAAGTATATAGAGTGAGTGCAAACCTTTAAAGGGTGGGAAAATATACACGTGTATGGGGCTGTGGGGCGTTTCACATACAGCTTTGCTGTTGATTTCAACGGGATCTGCATCACACCCATGCTGCAGATGAGGCAAGAGCATGTGTTTAATCTATATCATTTCTACCCATCGATCGGTCGGTAGAAAAAGAGAACCTGGTGTGCTGTCTAGGTAACATACCTGAGAGGGAGGGGAGGAAGGACATGTCCTCTTCGGGGGAGGCAAGGACGCAAATAAAAACGATTCATGGTGCCGTCCTAAACAGAGTTACACCCACTGAAGTCAAGGGAAGGGTATAAACTCTGTATAGGATTGCACAACGAGTCTCTCCCACAGAAACAGGGGGCAGGGTTGGAAAATCAATTTGCAGAAGGCAGCTGAGAGTTAACATTTGTGCATCTCCCTCCCAGTTCAGCAAATGAAAGGGCAGGTGCGGCAAGCGAGTGGGGCTTATCCGCCGCCCTGAAGCCCTGACCGGAGAGCTCTTTCCGCTCACCGTGGTGCCCCTCTGGCTCCCATTGGTGAAAGGCCGCTGCTTCTGGTGCCAGGCAGCTGCCCTGGTGGGTTACTTAAAACAGCACGCAGCGCTATCGCTGCAGCATAACTGGAAGATTTGAAGATTTTTGTCCTACCTTTTGCCTCCCACCGATAATGTTTGCAAGCCAAAGTTTGGTTAATTTCCTCCTTCTGAGAAAGGGAACCCAAGTTTTACAAGTGTGTTATTTTATTGTTATGTCAAAACTTTGACCCAAACCCTGAAGTCCCTCACAGGGCAATCCTAAACAGAGTTAACACCATTCAACATCTGCCTAAGAGGGCAGCCCTGCCTAAGCTGGCCTGTTCCTCGTTCAGGGGTTAGCCCACGCTTTGGGGTTGCTTCCAAACAAGAGAGTGGAGGATCACATCCTCGGCAGCTTTTGTGCAGTGGAGAAGCTGCTTCGCTAAGAGACGCTCGTCCCATCCTTGTTTCTTTGGAAGTGAGCTCCACTGTGCACGGGCATGTTTTCTCCCCGACAAGTTGCGCAGGGTTTCCGCCTGCACGGCTTTCTCGGAAACAAATGAGAAGCACGAACAACAAGAACAACAATGAAGCTCAGAGAAGTGATGGGGATCAAACTGGTTCGGGGACTAGAACAAGCAAGGAAGGCAAAATACCCAGATAATTCTTTTTTTTTTTAAATGCAACGTTTTGTTAATGCATCAGAGGTTAGAAACTTTACAGAGTAGAGTCCATAGGAGTCCCATACTCCGGGACTCTAAGGCTAAAGTTTAAGGGCTAGTCCTATACTTACTCCACCATAAGTTTTCGTGGCTGACGGCCCACTTCTTCAGCCACGAAAATGCACGCTGGGATAAAATGCTGTTTGTCTTTAAGGTGCCACAAGGTCCCTGAAACGTGAAGCGTGTTACCCGGAGATCCTTTCCCACGATGGAGGCGTAATGGGATCCGATTTGCACCCTGAAGAAAGCGGATTGTGTGGCACTCGTCGTCACTCTCAGTCCCTTCCACCTTCCCCGCGGGCCGGGCTGAGGGAAGGGCTGCTGGGAAGACGGGGAATTGTGCTTGCACCGTAATTCTGCCCCCTTCGGACTGTTTGCTGCCACAGTCAAGGGCAGAGCACTTCTTCCTCGGTCTGGCCTGGGAAAAACTGCCTCCGGCTTCCACCGCTTTTAAACATTCGACCACATTTAACAACCACACGCGCCGCCCATGTTTACTCGGGAGTAAGTCCCACTGAGTGGAATGCAGCATTGTCCCCGGTAAGTGTGTGAGTAGAGTTGCAACTTTATTTGGGATATCCATGTGTAGATATCCGTATTCCCAAGTACAGACTCGGGATCCAGCGCTAGAGGGCCCAACCCTGGCGTGATATAGGGTTTTTTTGTAATCACACCGTTCACAGTTCTCTCTCACACACACGAATTCCCTCCTCAGAACTTAAATCCCTGGCGTTCATACCAGTATTCAAGAAACCTTATGTCAGAATGGAATACACGGGTATTCCGTTCTGACGCAACATACGGCCCCTACAAAAATAAAGCTGTGATCCTAACGCACCTGCAAGGGGGTCGGCTGTACTGAATTCCGAGCCATTACTTCTATATAGCCGTGCTTGGGCATCGAAAGTCTCTTTCCATCGCTGCCACTAGGTAGGAGTGACCCAAGGCCTTCCTTAGCAATTGAAGAAACAGGAGATTTGTCGCACCTTCAACACTAACAAGTTCTTATTCCAACTGAACTTTCCTGACCGAAGGGGAGCCGGTCTAGGAAAGCAAATGCCAGGATCAAAACCTTTCAAGCGCGTAACTTTGTGGCAACAGGACTCTTCCTCTGACCTTTATGACTGGCTACAGGATGGCGGGACCCGGTTTGGGGGCAAGCCAGTACCGATCCCTCTCCCGGACGACTGCCTTTTGTCAGGTTAGCCACTCCCAACAACAGCCGCAACCAATGGGAAATATAGAAGGCCATTATCGTCTTGGGCCCGATCCAACCAAAGCGGAGCCCTTTGAAGTGTGGTTGATTGCTGCCGGGGGCAACTTGAGCGCCTTTTAAATCAACAGGATTTAGGAGTGGTTAACTCTGGCTGGATCGGGTCCCTTCTTTTTGTCCTTCCTTGCCCTACTTACACCTGCCTGGAGGAGAAGAGGCAACGCGACCAAATGCAGCTAGAAGAAGGAAGATTTGAATAATATTTCTTCTATCGCCGTCATGTTTAATATACATACCAATAAATATCTATAAATAAAGGATGGGAAGGGAAAGGGAGGGCAGAAAAGTGTTGTTGCTGCTGCTGCTGTTGTTAGTCTAGTGCACCTTAAAGCCTACATATGGGAACAAATGAAAATGTGTTGTGGCTCAGGAACTACTAGGCTTTAAGGTGCCAGTCGACTGGCCTCTGTTGTGTTTTGTTTGAAATATGCTATAAGGGCCAGATAATAATAATAATAATGGTAGCAGCAGCAGTAAAAACAACAAGGGCCTTTTATCGAGTAAGGACTGCAATCCACTGAAATTAATGAAATTTACTTCTAAGTAACTGGTAAAGAAAGAAAGAAAGAAAGAAAGAAAGAAAGAAAGAAAGAAAGAAAGAAAGAAAGAAAGAAAGAAAGAAAGAAAGAAAGAAAGAAAGAAAGAAAGAAAGAAAGAAAGAAAGAAAGAAAGAAAGAAAGAAAGAAAGAAAGGCTCCTAGGTCATGCCCAGATGCCCATAAGGTACTTGGCAATTTCATGGAACAGTCACCAGAACACCAAATTAACGCTGAGCTCCCATGATCGCCACGTCTCCAAGCAAATTAAACTGGTTTCTGTTCTTAATAATGTTGGTCTGCCGGAGAACAAGGATTTATCCACCTGCTCGGAACTGTTAGTTCAAGCGGCCGTCCTCGTGGGCCTGGGAAGTCTCGGGGAAAGACAGACGGCGTATTTTGGCTCGAGGCTGGCAAGAAGGCGAAGAAAGGGAGGGAAGCGCTTTCAATAAAATGACCGAATTTACTTTTTTAAATTGAGGCAATGGCTGCTTGAGGAAGGCCGCGAAGGGAAAGTAATTCCACACACACACACACACACACACACACACCCGGCTCAGCCCTCCATTCATTATGCCCTGCTGCTAAGCAACCGTCTGCAAAGTACTGATCATTTCCACTCCCCCCCCTCCCTCTATTGCTCTTCCTGGCAAAAGGAGCCTTGGTGGAAATTCAATATGATCTTGGATGCGAGGCAGGGAGCTGTCAAACAAATTTCTTTCCAGCTCATCCTGGAACTTGAAGGAATCAGAAAATTTCCTGACATTATTATGCATTTATCATTCATATACGTGTTTGTGTGTGCGTGTGTGTGTGTGTGTGTGTGTTCTGAAACCTTAAGGCCTATCCTTAACGATTTAAGCTTATGCAGCCCGCTGAAATCTCTAGGTTAGGACACTCAGTCGCCCCAATGCTGCAGAAGCGAACTGTGACCAAGCCTTCGTAAACGAAGGAAATGGTTAGTCGGCAGTGGAAGTCCCATTGTTTTCAAAGGAGCTCGACGTTTTTATTCCTTCGGAAGTAGCCCCACGAAGATGAGTGGGGCTTACTTTCAAGTAAGCAGGCCTCGGGGCTCCTGGGCTGCGAGTCTGTTCGCATTTACTTGGTAGAAAGGCCATTCAGCTCAACGCGACGCCTTTCCCTACACACAGGCACAAGATCAATTAGCTTTACTTGGATAGCAGCCTACATTATTTTTTTCTGAAGGAGAGAGGAAAAAGCAACTTCTGAAAGACAAGGTTTTAATGATATATTGGTGGGTCCCTTTTAGCTTTAAAAGGAGAGAAAATGACCAGTTAAAACATATCGGAAAAAAGATTTGTTTTTAAAAAATAACTGGATACATCAAACAAGGAGAGGATAGGGAAGAATTACACCAGCATGTATCCTGAACACAATCTACACTTTATTTCAGACTACAGATTTCTGAACATAAGAAAAAAATCTTTGGCTTGTAGCAAGGGGTTCAGTCTCGCAGTCTGTGGGTCATACTGTTATTATTCTTCCTCGGAAAAAGAACAACACACGCACGCACAAAATAAAGATAGAAAAAAATGCACACACACAATAACACGCAGGTAGGAAGGGAGGGCAAAGTGGGAGAGAGCCAGACACCTACTTCAAAACCGAGATGCAGAAAAGGGAAAGGGGAGCCCCAAAGGCATAAAGAAAACAAACAAGGACAAAGAAAGAGCGAGGAGAGAGGAGAAAGCCAGAGCTCAACAGATGAGCAAATAGAAAACGCTACACATGGTTATTTTGTCCTTACCTGAAATTAAATATATACAAGGTCGTACGATGTTTGGCTATATAGATAATTTTTTTGTAAGTGTTCGGGTTTTTTTTAAAATCGAAATCCTTATAACTATGAATAGACAATAAATCTGATTCTTTATTATTATTATTTTAAATAGCACCCTTCTAAATCCCCCTCCAATGCTGCGGCGAAAAAGTCCTTTGTGTAATTCTCTTTTTTGTCCCAGAACGTCCTGCTTTCTCTCCTATTATCTTCATCTCACTGTCCTCGGCCTCCTCCCTGGCGATCGGGTTCATAATAATAATAATAATAATTAGAATAATTAGAATAATAATAATATCAGAAGCTTTCTCAGCAGAAGCCTGGGCGGGCTTCACTCGCTCTCCTCTTTGTCTTGGATGGTGGTGGTGGAATGGTTGTAGAGTCCCTGGGCCATGAGGTGGAGCGCCAGGCCGTTCTTGATGCCGGTGGCCTTCTTGATCTTGGCCCGCTTGTTCTGGAACCAGATCTTGATCTGCGACTCGTTGAGGCTGAGCTCCTGGGCCAGCGTCTGCCGCCGCTGCTCGGTGATGTAGCGGTTGGCCTGGAACTCCGCCTTGAGTCTCTGCAGCTGCTCGGCCGTGAAGGCCGTCCGCGGCCTCTTGTCCTCCTTCTCGTTCTTCTTCTTCTTCAGCTTCCTCGTGCGGGGGCCTGCGGGCGGCAAGAGAGACGCACACGCCACGGGCACAAAGGGGAGAGGCGGGCAGGGGACGGGAGAGGGGGGGAGAGGGCGACAGGGAGGCCGGGTTAGAAGGAGGCCCCCAAAACACGCGCGGGGAGCGGCTCGCCTGGCCAGCGCGCCCCCCTGCTTTCCCAGGGACTCAACGCCCACCGCCCGCCACCCTCCGCGGGCATGCAGCGAGTTCCCTGGGCCTGGCTCCCCAGTCGAGTGTGCATACGTTTGCAACCTTAGCTAGCTGGCCCGCTGCTTGGGCCCAGGGGGAGGCACATGCCCAAAGCGAGGAAAGAAAGGAAAAACCAAGGGGACGCTTGGGTGACTGTGGCGGCCGCACCACGACTGTGCGGGGCCCCAAATCGAAACTCAGCGGGGCATCCCGGGCAGAACTGTTGAGCCGCCGCTCTCTGGGCAGCTGTAGATAAGCAGCAAGTTTGAGAAATGGCTGGAGAGCGAGATCAATTTGTTTATCGAGATTTATCAGACTAGGTGCAACTAGAAGCGCATGCACATATATAACGCCTGTCATGCGCGCCCGTGTGCGCTTCCCTCTCCTGGAATCACCACTCCCAGCTATCCTCACCTTAAAAGACACAGGCAACAAATCTTCTCTCTTAAAGGCGAAGCTTCTTAATTGCGAGCAAACGCTTCAAAAGAGAAATGGCCGGCTAGTTTAGTTATGCGCTGCCTATTTCTTCTCTTTTTAAAAGATATTGGCGGCGTCCATGAAAAAAAATCTTTCCGCAGCTGTTGCTGATGCTTACAGAGAGAGAGGCCTCCCTCTGCCCTATAATATATATCCTTATATTCAGTAGGAGATCTCTAATTTTTCAGAAGCCCACAGAACAGACAAACGGCATTGCTAGGGCTGCAAGAGTTAAAAGATACTAGGAAGCAGCCCCCCCCCTTTCCTAACGTCATTCATCTTCAAAAGATGCAAATATCGAGGAATATTTGAAATACACAAGAACAGGTTCCCATTGGTTTTTACAACTGACTATGGGGGGGGGGGGTCAATTGAAGAAGTCAATTGAAAGAGTGGCTGGAGAAGAGATCCGTGGTGGAGTGGGAGAAGGGGGCAGACAACACACCCACACTCCCCCCCCCCTTCATATTTGAATCGAGCTGCAGCCAAGTGGATTTTGCACCCAAAAAGTCCTCTCAGGAGCCTATGTCTTTCCAGCCTCGGTTTTAAAAATCTCTTTGACTCCAATGAGGTTCAAACCCTGTTCCTGCAGCCCAAACGAAGGCGCCATACTGTGACCAAACATACCTCTTTCTTTTTTAAAATACTGACCTGTGCGTCCATTTTTATTAATAAATGCGCCATCCTGTCAATAATATCATCCATTCAGTTTAAACAATAGGCCAAATGGATAGCACCGTATTTGACTGGAACCTCACCTCCTCTTTCTTTCGCAGGAGGACAACCGTAATAGTCTGACAAACGCTCCGGGAGAGAGAAGAGAACGCGGCCCTGTGCACATCGCATACAGGCAAACCGAAGCAACGCAGGCGCTCGTCTCTGCAGCGCAAGGCGTGTCTACTCAGAAGTAAGGCACACTATGTGCCACGACGCTTACTCTCAGGTAAGCGTGCCTAGGATCTCAGCTCTACACGGTGAAAGCACAGGAGTCTGGGCCACCCCGATGGACCCTCCTTCTCGCCGGCGTGGGGCACAGTTACTTGTGCAAGCGGCCTTGGGGGGCCAGGCCTTCCCACGCCATCTTGGCCAGGGAGCATCGCCCTGCCGGAAATGCCGACATGCACCGGTCCCTCCTTGCCCGGGGAATGCCTGAAAGCCACGAACCGCCATCAGCCAGGCCAGGCCTTTACTCTGCTACGCGAGGGCGCTCCGGCAGAAGAGTCCGGTCACGGTGGCCTCTGCTATCAACGCAGCCTCGACCCACTCGCATTAAAACTCCGCTTCAGGCCTTTCAGGATCCCTCCCACTTGTTCTAGCTACAGCTTCTTAAGGGGGGGGGGACACAACTCTGGAAACGGGCACAGAGGCAGCGCTCCTGCATTTCAGCCGAAACACCCCCGTGTCAATTGCAGACAACTGCTCTCATCCGGGGCAGTGAATCGCAGGGTCTGCGTACATCTGGACCTTCAGGCAGGGCATCTATTAATATTATTTGCTATTGTCGTTACATATATTCTGTTATTATGTAACATAAAAAACACTCCACAAATCAAAACGAGAAAAAACTCTTTCCGGAAAGCGTTCTATGTGTTTTTGCGTAGTTGGAAATACATCACACACGAACCATTTCATGCAGGGCAGGAACGATCCCAGGTTTTAAAAATATTTAAAACGCACGAATATGTTGGGTTTCTCCCCCCCCCCCAAAAAAAACAATATCTAGCTTGAAACAGATCTGTCTAGAGAAACATATAGTCCAAGAAAATCCGCATGGGTCTCTGTTAGTTTCCCCATTTAAAGAAAGGGTTTAAAAAAAAATTAAAATTAAATTGAAAAATGAGGACTTTACAAAATGGGACTTTTAAAAAGAATCGGCTGGTTTCAGCTTCACCCTCTTGTGAAAGATCTCCGGCTTATGTCCACCACAGGTTTAACAAAGGTTGCCAGAGGAGGGCAACCGCCAGGCCCCAAGGTGGCCACCAAGGCCGACAAAACAATCTCGCAAGGAAGCTTAGTCAAACGGGGGAAACTCGGGGCACGGAGGGAAAATAGAAACAGCCAGATTACGCTTGTGTGTCTCCCGCCCCCCCCCCATCCCGTTTAGCCAGGCCCCCGAAGCCCAGCGGTCTGCCGGCTCTTTCTGAGCCTCCCAGAAAAGCTCTTCGGCCTTCTGAATTTGGCTCGGTGGGCGGCTCGGATAGTTTCACAGGGGAAAGGACGGAGCCCATTCCGAGGGCTAGCAGGTCCAGGCGGGAGGGGAGCCAAGCGGCAGCGGGAAGCTCGAAGACCTTCCTCGACTCCTCCGACCTGGCTGGCAAGGGGAGCTGGCAAGGGGAGCAGGGGGCCTCGGGGACTGGCTGGGGACCCCTAAGGCCGGTTGGGCAAGCCGGGCCAGCGCCGACCCTCCCGATCCGTGAAGGTACTTTGCTTCCTTTCCTGGGGAGGTAGTGGCTGGAGGTCTCCGAAAGACTCGCCCGGGCGGCGGCCTTGGGAAAGCAGCGATCAAATGATCGCGCCGGCCTGCAGAAGCGAGAGCTGACAGCTCAATCACTCCATCAATCCGTTTAGTCAATCAAAGTGGCTTTTCGGAGTTTCCAGGAGCGGATCTGTCAATAGCGGCGTGATCGAGATGGCTGGCGGAGATGGCGGCGGGTTGATCAATGGCCGGCAGAAAGGAGTTCATTGCCAGCGGTTGTTGGGCGAGAGAAGGTGGGCCGAAAACGACCCGCCAGGCTTCTCCCCCGCGTGGGGAAAGGACTCCCGACCTCCCTGCGCGACTCTCGCCCACCCTTCGGGACAGGCGTCCTCGGGCCTCGCGCGCCAGCCGAACTCAGAGAGCCCGAAGCCGGCGCCGGCCTTTGCGAGCGCTTGGCTGGCCGCTGACCCGGAGCGGCCCCGGCGCTCCCCACGCCCCGGTGGCGAGCGAGTCGGGGAGCCCCCTGGCCCTGCTGCCCGGTGCTCGCCCTCCTGCCCCCGCGACGGTCCTCCTCGGCGCTAACCGCATCGGAAAGCAGTTCCGCTCCAAGGGAATGAGGACGGCGCCTTTGGGCAGTATTGGAAAGGGAGGAGAGCCAGAACAGAGCTGCTGGGAAAAACCGGGGAAGGGGGCTGGCTGGGGAAATCCCCGGGCGCTCCGGGCAGAAGCGGCGGAGCAGAGGCCGGGCCGGGCCTGCCTTCCCCTGCCGAGCGGCCTCTTGCTTGCCTCGCCAGGAAGAACTTTGCTTCCCATCTCTCTCCCGGTCTCTTTCTACCCTCTTGTTCTTTTGTTTGCCGAAAAGAGACACACACACACACACACACACTCGGCCCACGTTCCACCCGGTCCTCATTCACTCCAGAGTTCCTCCACGGCGCAAGAATCCCAAGAGCCACCGTCTCCCTCCCTCAGTCCCCGCCTGGAATCCTTCCTTAAAAGATACACTTCAAAACCGGCTTCAAAATCCCGAGGCCAGGCCTGGGGGAGGGAAGCGAACAGGTCCGGCGCAGCTGGATTTCCCACCCGGGCCCCAAACATGCAGCCAAAGCCCTGAGCCGCGGTCTGGGCCCCGCTGAATTCCAAGCGAGTCCCAGAGCTCGGGGGGTTGGGCGCCCTGGTCTTCCTTTAGACTCGAGATGGAAATCGCCCCCCTCTTGGAACCCTTGTCGATGGAGACGGTTGGCTAATGGTCCAAACGGTGCTTCGGACCTGGTGGCAAGCTTAAACTCGACTCACTTTTGCCCTTCGGCCTCCCGCTCCAGAGCTAATGCTAGCCAAAGGCAGCCCACGAAATCCACCGTCGCGGTTCCGCTCAGCGCAGTTACCTCGGAAGGGGGCAGCTCTGGAGCCGCAGCAGAAGCCGCTCCGACGCAGCCCCGATCCGCGGCGCCTCCGAAGCAGGTCGGTGGATTTCGCCGAGACTTCTCTCTTCTCCAGCCCACCCGCAGCCCAGCAAGCGAAGCAGCAGGTTGCAGCCTATGCACACTCTTCCCCGAGAGTAAGCCCGCGGGACGCGAGGGCCCTTACTTCCGAGTAGACCTGGCTGGCTCGGGGGAGGCGAGCGCGGGGCAAAAGCAGCACAATAATAATAATATCATAGGTGGGGGTGGGGTGGGGGGTCTGGAGGCAGGGAAGAGGCTTCTTACCCGAGGATGGTCTGTCTGAATACCTAGTGCAGTACACCCAGGCAGGCCATACCAGCGGCTGTTGGCAATCGCTCTTGACCAGAGCCCCTCCATTATTGGAGCCCATGAGCAGGATGGCGGGGTTGGCGTGCTCCCCATACTTCGCCGGGTTAGTTCCACTCCCTTCCGAGCAGGAGGAGGAGGAGGAGGAAGAGGAGGAGGAGGAGGAGGAGGAGGGGGGCTTGGCCGTCCCTACCGCTGCCGCCGTGGCGGGGCTCGCTTTGGAGGCCGTGGAGGCGCTGTCGGGGCTCCCGGGCGACTCGGCGCTAAGGAGAGCGGAGGCCGGGTGGGGGGGCCTGCCGAGCAGAGGGTTGACGTTTTCTCTACCTGAGCTGGCCCCGCGGTCCAGGGCTCGGTCCCGGCCGCCGCCGCCGCCCCCTCCTCCTCCTCCTCCGGGCGGCCCGGCCAGGCTCGCGAGCTGCTCTTTCTTGCAGCCAAAGTCCGGCCTCAGGATGTTGTCGATGAAGAAGTTGGTGGTGCGGTGCTGCTGCGGCGGCGGCGGCTGGGGCGGCGGTGGCCGCGGCTGGGGCGGCGGCGGCTGGTGCTGGTGGGGCGGGTGGTGGTGGTGGGGCGGGTGGTGGGGCAGCGAGGCCAGGCACGGCGCGGCCGGCGACGGGGGAGCCGGGCTGGGCGACACGGGCACGCTCTCGCCATCGCTGCCGCTGCTGCTGCCGCTGCGGCTCTGGCTGTGGCTGTGGCTGTGGCTGTGGCTGTGGCTGGCCGGCGGCGGAGCAGGGTCGCGGAGACTTTTACTGTCCGTCTGCTCTTCCATGGTCAGCCGCCAGCTCCGGCGATCGCTGCCTCGGCTCTCCCTCCACTCCTCGAGCTTCGCCGGGAGGCGGTCGGGACGCTGGCGGGGCTCACTTGCTCGTGTCGGGGGGGAAATTACAAAACGCCAAATAAAATCCACTTGTTGGCTTGCGGCGCGTCCTAGAGAGAGATATCCAAAGACATTGGGGAGGGATTCGCTTTTTTTTTTTTTGCAGTTATCTTATATTTCCACTCTCTCTCTTTCACCCCCTTCTTGAAGAAAAAAAGATCAAAACAAAACCAGCCCCCCGAACCCCGCCCCCCTCCCCCCAAGTCTTCTCACAATCTACCCATCTTCTCCAAAGGCTGCCGCTTTCGGGTTTCCCCAACTGTCAGAGTCAGCTTTGCCCACGGATCCGCCCGGGCAGATGCTTTAATCGCCAGCTTGCACGTGCATCTTCCCCCCTTCCACCTTGCCCCCCCACCTCTCTTTTTTTGAAAAAAGCCAAATCTCTGACAGCTCCGATCTTGCAACAAACTCTCCCTAAAAAATCTCTCAGCCACACTTTTTTTCATCCCGACCGGAAGCACGTGAGGATGGCCCGCACGTGGAAAGCGCCAATGAGCAGCAGAGGAACTCTGTGACGCCCCTGACGTCAGCCAATCGGCAGCGCTGGAACTTTGCAGATATATTATCCAGGGGGCTGGCTCCTTCAGAGGCAGCTTCGCGCTCGCCTTTGCGCATCCTTTCCAGGAGCCCATTGCTCGCTCCCGCTTCCCTCCAGTTTAAGACTGTTCTCGTAACTATTTACATTTTTAAAAAAAACTGATCAGCCAGCTCACAAATATTTTTTTCCAAACTCAATAAGACGGCAGCGTGCGTGCAAACCCTTCTAAGGCTCGGAAAACGAATTTATAATGGAATCATTTCTGTGTTTCTCTTTTTTAAGCGGAAGAATATTGAGGCGAAATGATCAAGGTTCTTTAGAGGATCGTCTTCTACATTTAAAAAAAATCAGAGTGTATCACGGGGGGGGGGGGGTGGAATAGATATGATTCCGAGGGTGAGTAATCACGACATCTGAAATCAGGCTCCAACCAGATTTCTCACATTATTCTGACCATTTTGGAATTGTGTGTTTGGTCTGCATCACATATGTAAGAATTAATAGATTATAAAACCACCACGTTTAGCCGCTTGTGTGTGTGTGTGTGTGTGTGTGGTGGGGAGATTGGGAACCCAATCCAGCAGAGTTTAGTACGTTCCCCCTCCATCGATTTAAAGAACATTTGCTTCAATCTGTGCCATTGAACTCAATTGTTTCCTTTATCCCTGGGACGCGCTCCCAGTTTTCCTAATATCCCATAGTTAGGTGTTAGACTAACTATGGACTAAAACCTTTGTCAAGCTTCCCTTGTCTTCATTTAAGCGTGTAAACCCTCTCTTGACAAGGGCTATTTTCATAGATTAACAGGTTGGATTACGTGTCTTTTTAAAGAACTGACTGTATTCTTAGGACAGCCTGCAGATGAACATCCAGTTGCAAAAATCAAACGTTGATCAGCCGCTTCGTTTTCACGCAAGTGAGCTGCCAATGCTACACACACGCAATGAATAATCCACCCAACCCCAAATCTTTCATCATCACTAATACAATAAGCCCAAATTGGCTTCCTGTCGTTTATTCAGCGACGGAGACATTCTTGTAAACAAGCCTGGATCGGCCGCAGTAGCTACTTCTTCGCACCACGCTGCGCTCTAGTAGAACATTCGCCTTGCTTTATTCATTTTGCATGGATCATTTAATTGTTTGCAATAATCGCCCCCCCCCAACAACTCCTGCGTTATGAAATATTAGAACGGGGTATTTAATGGTGAGAAACTGGGGAAGGATGCACAGGGCCCCTGTAGTGGCGATTTATTAGGCCGGAGGTTTTACCTTTCAAGGGCGCTGTGCCTGTTTCAGGTATTCATAAACATTGTCAGACGGCAGGTTGAAAGCCCCGTGAACCTCTTTACGAAAGAAAGCTGGCGTCACATGACTTGATTCTTATTTCCACCCCCCTGCAAGAAACTGCCCCTTTTTTTCTTTTACAGACTGATGTTTAATTGACAAATAATTTCAACTCCTAATTCTCTGTTTATGGGTGGAGGGGCGTCTAGAGGGCTTAGTTAACTAGCAGGGATCCAATTGACTGGAAGCGATGGGGGGAGTTAGGAAGGGGGCGATGGCTCCTCACGGAAGGAAAGTCTTCTCTAAATCTCCAGCAATCGCTGACCAACAGAGAACTTCGCACTTAGAAGGCCTCGTTTTGAGAACCCGCAGGAAGCAACTTTCAAAGCAACATTTTGTTTTAGAATATATATAAACTACAAACTGGCATCAGAGAATCAACCAACGCCCTTGTGTCCACCCCCAAGAAATGACTCCTCAACATCTGGCCATTCCCAATCCCCACTCCTTTAGTCGCCCCTAAAATTGGGCTTTATTTATATTTTAGTTTGCAAAAAGGAGGGGGAGGGGGGAAATTGAAATCTTTATCCCAAAAGCGAGCGTGGGTACTTAATTAAATTCTAATTAGGACACTATCAATATCCCATTTAGCTGCGTAGCCTTTGTGTGCCTCGGTCCCTTTCAGAGCCGTAAATGGGGGGCCGCCGCCTTATCTCGCCTGCAAAGAGACGCCTTGAGAAGGGCTGCGAAAGATAATTTATAGGTTTTAATTACTCTTCATTCCGCCTGATCAGCTTGGCGTTCATCAGAAGACGGCGAATAAAACCTGGTCAAAAAGCACTGTCACTATTCCCTGGCACGGCGCTTAATCAAAGTAAGCAGGGCCCCTATTACACGCTGCGCGCCTCTCCACGTAATTTCCCAGCTGCTGATAAAGCTGGTTGAATAATGCTGCAGTCCTTCGGAGACACCATTTACAGAAATGACTTTATTGACGGCTTAACGTCGGTAATTCATTTTACCTTTCATGGAGTGGGAGCCCGGATTTGTTACAGTAATGGGATGATAAATGCGCTGGCGGCCCCATAGCTTTGATTAGGCACTGGAAGAAACTCAACACTTTCTCGCCGGCGCACCGGGCGCGCGCACCACCCCAAACTGGGCCCAAATTGGGCCGCTCGCGAACTGGCAGGGAGAGACATGCCTCGACTGTCACCAAGGAAGCGGAGGCAGCAAGGCTGGGCTGCTGACCTGCTGAGCGGGAGGGACTTGGGCTGAAGCTCCCGGCTGGTTCCTGCCCTCCCTTCCTCGGGGAAAGGGCAGGCCAGCCGGGGAGGCCGAAGGGGGTCCCCCTGCATAGGCATCTGCGGGGTCTGGGTTCTTGCAGGTGTCCAGGAATGAAGAAGAGAGGCGGTTCCCCAGGCGGGGCCGGGGAGGGGAAGAGAGAACCTTTGCCGCTCTCTAACAAACAGTCGTGGCGAGCCAGAAATGGGGAAAGACACCTGCGCTTCCGAGCAAGAACCGTCTATTCTTCCCTTATTTGCGGCCCTGATGTTTCTCAGAAATAAGGGAAACGGGAGGTTATCCATCTTGAATCAGTATTAATATTATTGTAACATCAACATTATTGTTTTCAATATTATTGTCACTTTCCAAGATGCTGGGGTGATGTTTTGGTTCTTCCCCAATGATGAACGCTCAGCTTTTCTTTCAAAGCTACAAAGTACTTTAAATCAAAGTCCGAAATGTATTTAGAGATTCGATTGGAGGTGATTTGTTCTCTTTTTTTCTTCTCTTTTATTCCCTTCCCTTTTTATTTTAGGCATAAAGTTTTGTTGCAGTGAAAATCCTGGCTTGGGCAATTTTTTTTAAAGTGTGTGGTTTGAAATTTTACTGAACCAGAGGCTCAAAAAACAAACAAACCCTCACGGGAACGGCAAAGGCGTCCCCAGAAAGAGACAGGGAAGCGATGGCCGACTTCCTTTCTCCTTGGGTGTGTTTTGTGTGGTGTTCCCTTCCGCCTTCCATGTATGTGTTTGTCTCTGTGCTATATATATATATATATATATATAAATAATGTTTCTGTGTGTTTCTGCACAGACCTTTCCTCCAAATGTGTGTGGAGCCTTTAGAAAGCCGGCATCGCACTTTCTCTTTAGGAAGTATATATGGCCGTCTTTAATATACACGCTGGTAATCCTATTTCTAGGGCCAGATCAGATCTCATTGGGGCCTTTGGTGAAGGACATAAATGAGTTGTTGCAATACAATAGATTTCATCCTTCCTACAGGGACTGGCTGACCAGCGGTTTTTGTTAAAAGTGAATGCGAATAGATTTCTCCTACAAGTGCGGCATTATTATTATGAGCCGGAAGGTCAGGCTATACATCGCAGGTCCCCCAAGCCTATAGACCCAGAGAAGTGCACGGGGATCCCACGTCATTGTACCTGACAATCTCCTCAATAGACTAATTCAATTAGCGCCAGAGAGATGCAGTCTTCATTCCGAAGGCGGAGAGAGGTCGCCTTGGCTGGGTCAACTTTTAGGGGCGCGCTCGTGGGGAGCGTACAGCCCCCCCTAGCATAATTGTAAGACCCAGATCGACGGGGGGGGGGGGGCTTAGAGGGTGGCAACGAGGAGCGTCCCCGATTTTGTCCCCCGCCTCGGGCGATCTGCCCGGCCCTCGGCCCTAGGCCCCCGCCCAGGGCAGCCGCCTGGAATGTAATGCCCCCGGTTCCAGGTCCCCCGATGATGTATGTGGGAATATGCCATTAATTAAGAACCGGCCCTTCCGCTGCCGCCCCCCATCATTTCAAGGGACATGGCCCGTCAGCAACTGCGGACTCTTCCCTCTCTCAAGGGCAATCCTCCTCGCGAAGGGTCTCGATGGAGAGGCAGAGAAGATCCGGAGAGGGACTCTTTTTCCGGGGGAGGAAATCCTGGAGACGGGGTGGCGCCCACGCGCTTTCCGAAGCGGGCCTCCTTCTCTTCCCCCCCCCCTCTCCGTGGGACGCTCGGCCGGCCTCCTCTCTCTTTCCGAGGGGAGAAGCAAAGGCCCCCTCCCCTCCTCTCCCCTCCCCGCCTCCCTCCCCCTCCCTACCTCTCTCCGGAAGCGGCAGAGCCACCTGCGCCGGCTACCTGGCCGGGCCCCAGGAAACGGCGCCTCTTCCTCCGCTCGGCTTCCCCCCGGGGAGGGCATCGGAAGGGGCCCCGGCAGCATCTTCCTCCCTCCGAGCGGCGTCCTTGGGCCCCACGGGCAAGTCCTTCCCGGGCGGCTGCGCTCCCAACCGCGGCAGGCAGTGGCTCCTCTCCGGCCCTTTCGCTCCCCGGGAGAAATTGGGCTGGATCGCTGCGGGCAGGGGTGGGGGAGGACCTGCCCATCCCAGCGCGGCTGTCAACACCGCCCCGTCCTGCTAACTGAGTCTTTAGGCGGAGAGTTTGGAGGGAGAGCTGGGGGAGGGGGGCCCGGTGATCAAGGGGTCTGTTTAAAGTGAGGGTCCCCTTTTTGCCGTATCTCCCAGCTCTGCCTCCGGACTGGAGGGTGTCGAGGAGGCAGCAGAAGCTTTGATCCCCTCGCAGCTCTTCTTGGGGGGGGGGGCAGTTCCAGACTGCGCTCTCCCGCTCCCGCTCCCCCTCCCGAAACACAAGGGTGTCTAGCCCTTAATGATGGGCCGGGAGTACCTTTGCAATGACTTGTTTCTGTGTGACAGGAGCAGAAGGTGCCCTCCCCTCCTCCCCCGCCGGTTGGGGAGAAGAAGCCTTTGTGCCCCGCCAGCCCAGGGAAGTTCCAGCCACTTCCACCCTCAGGAATGTGGATCGTGCCTGGGGGGCGGCGGGGGGCAAAAGTTAAAGTCTCCTCTTTGTCAGCTGCAGGTGCTGGTCCCCACGGGGGAGGGGAGGCGCCAGGAAGGTGGGAGACAGACAGACAGACAGACTCTATAGATGTACACACATATTTGCAAACTTAATCGACAGCTGGGGGGGGGGCGGATAAATGCAACAGGAGGACCCCAACAAGAAGGTGGAACTTTAAATTACAATTCTTCCCTGAACTGGACAAACTCAGGGAAATAGAAAAAAAGTAAGGAGCCTCAAAACTCTGCGCTCAGGGACTTCCTCCCAGATGTTTGGGAAGCCGTGGGATTGGCAGAGGCGGATTTCCTGCAGGATCGTGTCCCGAGTCTCTCGATGTTGGATACGATGTCATGAATTCGCCCAGTCTTTATCGAGTAGCCCATTCATGTAGGTGGACTTCCGGAGATGAAGGGGAGGTTTGTTTTCAATTTAAGACCTGATGAAATGGCTGTGCGGATCTCTACATGTCAAACAAGAGATCTAACGGACTAGAGAAAGGAGAGGACACACGATGTAAATTATTGAGTGTGTTTCTTTTATATAAAGGATAGGGGAGTAAACAGTGAATATTAACATAGCATAAACACACAAAATAACACAACATAAAATGTTTTATTATAGACCAGTATGAAATTACCTTAATATTTTATACCTTAACACACATGTTTACTTGCTTGAAAGAACCACATCAGTGTAGACAGGCAGGTAAGTAGATAGGAAGATATGAGTCGATCCATCAAATACGTTGGAGGGATGGAGGGATACTGTGAGCTGGAGAGAGAGGAATGGAATGTGTTTATTTTAGAGGGATGTGTTAATTGCTATAAACAATCTTATTAGCTGATTCCTCCCAGTTCCTCCTCCAGTCCATGCAGGATCATTACTGGTCAGTAGCACAATTAGAATCACACACACAGGAACACATACACACTCGCTTTCTCTGCTGTACGCTGCTTCATAGTTTAGTTTCATGCAGTCATTCTGATCCGCAGCCACCGTCTGGAGATTTATATGGGGGTTCTCTCCCTGATGTCAGTGGGGGCTGAATAAGTCTGTAGCCCTAACCAAGCATCCTGAAAAGGAAGTTC
This sequence comes from Eublepharis macularius, assembly GCF_028583425.1. Taxonomy (NCBI): domain Eukaryota; kingdom Metazoa; phylum Chordata; class Lepidosauria; order Squamata; family Eublepharidae; genus Eublepharis; species Eublepharis macularius. The sequence goes on along the minus strand of NC_072791.1, from coordinate 169,125,594 downwards.
CATTGATCTTCTTGGGATTTAATTCCAAGTCAACCTGGAGCTATGAACATCAGCTTAATGGTTTGTGGATCCAGTCGTAAACACACACCCCAGTGCATGGCTGTAGCTAGGATCATGACTTGGGTGGGGTGGGGTGTAGAGGAGTGGTATGCATCCATTCACATCGTGGTGCTTAGCTTTGGTTGACCCGGAATGACACCCGCAGCTCCGCGGTGGCCCCCGCTTCTCCCAGAAACTTGCCCTCCAGGGCTGCGGGAGGAAGGAGCAGGAGGGACAGAGGAGGCGCGACAAGGAAAAGCAGTGATCGGAACGGGGAGACACAAGGAGGACCAGAGCCGGGATGGCGACGCTCAGGTTCCCTCCCAACCATCCCTCCAGTTAGGGGGATTTCGTTGCGTTTGCCTAAATACAGCCCTATTTACAGAGATGGGGAAACTCAACTATCAGCAGCGCAGGGACCCGATCCGAACCCCAGAAAACTCCGTTTCCAAGATACAAAGAAGGAGGATCCCCCGGTCCTTCTGGATAGAGCCTTGATTATTTTTTTTTAAAGGCTGCTTTGATCAGAGTCTTGAAAGAAGGAGCTGCGCTTTCTGGGAGCCCAAACGAAAAGGAGACTCCTTTTCTACGACTGATCATAATAACAACAACGGCCAACAATAACGATAGGAGAATGGAAAGGGGCGAGGTAGAGTGGGGAGGGGAGGGGGTGTCCCAGCTTCTCCCCCATTCCCTTCGGAACAGACCCACCCACCCCTCTATCTTTTGCGCTATATTTCTGGCCGGGGGTTGCTCAGGCACCGAGGGGCCCGGCTGCTCCTCTCTGCTGCTCGCTTCCCTTCATTAGGACTTCTCTGCCCGGGCTTCTTTGGAGGTGACCCGTCCCCCTGCAGCTCCCCATTTTGGCTGGCCCGGTGTGGGCTGCAGCTTCCCCAGTGAGGCACCCAGAGGTCGAGGACGGCCCGTTGCCTGGCCAGCTTTGTGGCCAGCGAGAGAGATGAGCAGGCCCCGGACGCCAAGGGCGCAGCCAGCCAGGAGCGATGCCCTTGGAGTCCTCCAACCAACCGGGTTGTCAATTAATTGTAAATATTGTGTGTGGAAATAAGTTAGAGGAAAAGGAGGGGACTGGAGGCAATTGAAGGGCGAATTTGCTTCTTGGTTGGAAACACCTCCCCCCCCCCGCCCCCACGGGGAAATTCATTCGACCATCTTTTGACCTCTTTCCTCTGAAATGCGTTCCAGGGGGGCGACTTGCCGGGCAATCGAAGCAGAGATTTCGAAAGCGCCGTCCGCTCCCTCGCAGTTCCCAGGCAGAGCTTTCAAAATTCTGCGCGTGAAGGAAGCCGCTCCGGATCCAACCGGACCGAGTGCCGAGCAACCTGCTCCCTAGATGGGGTGTCTTTAAAGATAGGCTTTCCGCTGCCTAGACCCGGTTGGCAAGGGGTTAATGTGGCAGCGACGGCCGTGAATGAGGCGGCAATAGAACAGGGCTGGCTTTCCTGCCCCCCCCCCCCCACACACGGAGCGATTGAAGTTGAAAAGATCGCGGGGAGAGATTCCAGCCTGTGCCACGGGGGCGTATAGAGACTCATCCCATGGCTGCGCTCCAAAGCACCCTCCTTAGAAGCAGTCCCCGGTGGGACTTTCCCGGGAAATTGGGGCCGGAGGGGGGGGGGGAGTTCAGAAGCATTTCAAAGGAGCCGAACTTTCAGTCCCATAAGGAGACACACACTCCCTCCCAAATTAGGAGCTCTCATGAAGCAGTGGACACAGTCTTCCTCTTCAGGAGGAATTCTTTGTTTTGAAATGAAGCCAGGGACCCAGCCTGGGCTGGGTGGCACTTGGGTAAGTAATGAACACGGTCGTGGTTAGCAGAAGAACAAGGCAAGTCCCCCTCTGACCCAATCTCCACTACCGGCGTGAATGGTAAGATTGTACCTGGCCAGATCATGAGGGCATTTCGCTTTGACGTGTTCTCTAGAGGCGCTCTTCCTCTCCCTTTTTTGCGCGCTGCAGTTCAGAATTAATATCCCGTATTTACTGACTTCGTTTATTTCCCGCCTTTCCCCTCAAAGAGAACCCAAGGCGGTTTACATCTTCTCCTCTCTTCCATTTTATCCTCACAACAATCCTGTGAGGTAGGCTGGGCTGAGACTGACTCCAAGGTCAACCAGCGTGACAGAGTGGGGACTCGAACTTGAGTCTCCCGTTCCTAGCTCGATACTCTAACCAGCACACCACGCCGGCTTTCACACCGCCTTTCTTAGACTGAAGCCCACGCCTCTGGGACTTGTCCAAAAAATGAAAGATGCTGGAGCTTCTTTCCAAAGGGAACACCTGTTCTGTACACATTATTTCAGAGTTCTATTATTCGTGCTGTAAACTCATAAACACTATAATATATATATAAGCACCTCGGAAAGTTCCTTAGAAAAGCAGCTCTAAGATCTCAGGACGAGATTGTGAATAATCCCCTTCAGTTTGGCCTCACAACAGCCCCGAAGGGTGGACTAGAGTGGTTGGCCCAAGTCATCCAGTGGGCAGCGGGGGTTGACCTGGGATTTTGCCCAGCGGTAGTCCAGCCCTGTAACCACTACACTATACTTACCTGAGAGAAGCCCTGATGTTCATAACGGAACCCAGAAAGGATCTCGCTTGAAATGTGTTTAGGACCTCAAACCAAATCTTCATAGCGCCTTCCGCCCATTTGCAACTAACAGGTTTTCTGTCAGTTGCAGTCGGTCAGTTAAGACAGTTACGCAGAACGCACTGACTGGGAGAGTAATTCCCACTGAACTCAGAGGAGCTTATTTCTGAGAGTATGAGAGAGAGAGAGAGAGAGAGAGAGAGAGAGAGAGAGAGAGAGAGAGAGAGAGAGAGAGAGAGAGAGCTTTCAGAGGACACAGTTTTTCGGCCACCAGAAGGAAAGAGTCCGGGGTCCCATTCCCTGGCTACAAGTTCGTGTGTATCTTTCTAAGTGAACCCAAATGTTAGGCAGCTGCTATTTTAAGTTATCCTTAGGTTTTGCTGCTTTAAATATGTACTCCTATGTACCACCAGTGCTCCATGTTGTCTAATGTTAGTCCTACAATTGATTATGTTCTGCTTCAGTATTTTTTCTACTCTGTATTAGATTCTTGCTAATACTATGACTTTTAAACTTCTATCTATTTACCCTATAGTATTGTTTATGAAATGTCCTTGATACTGTATTGAAATGTACTTGATACTGATCGTACTAATCTCATACTGTGTAATCCGCCTTGAGTCTCAGTGAGAAAGGCGGACTATAAATGAAATAAATAAATAAATAAATAAATAAATAAATAAAATAACTCCATTCGCAGTAAGAAGGGGCCAATCCCATTCGCCCAGTGAAACTTTCATATATGGTCCTGTAAGAAACCGGCGCTCCGTTATAGGGAAGGAGGAGATTTAACTGCTGCCCGGCGGCGGTCCCCAGAACCGGGTCGCTTTCGGTCCCAAAGCAGCGGTATTCAAGTCACATCTCTCTTTGGCAATCAAGTGTCTCCTCCTTTAAAAAAAAATGTTATGCAAACAGCCTGGGACGAGATCTTGGTGCGATGAAACGAGGCCAGCTAAATATTACAGCCCAAGTCAATAATGCACGGCATGATTAAGAATCTAACCTCAGAGGCAATTATTCCCGTAATTACAAAGGGCTTTCTCCCCAAATTTCTCAAAGGAGGAAAAAATAAAGAAGGACCAAGGGAAAGCCTCGGCTTTGGCTTTGGCACTGAAGTTGTTTCAGACCCACGCAGGGGGAGAGGGGTGTCTGGATCTCATTGGACAGGGTCACACTGAGCCTGGTCTTTACAGACTTCATGTCTTTTGAAGTTCTTGCCTTCGTTTGATGCCCGGATTGGGGGATCCCCTGAGCAGCCGAAACAGTGATCCAGAGATGGGCTGAGATTTATTCATTTGCAAGGAGTGTGGCTTGTTTGCCACTTCTTTCTGTCCACCTCCGGATTCCTGTGTCCGGTCACTTTCCCTGCATCCTCAAGCGCTCTAGTTCCTGGTCATTTTGTATCCGGTTCTTGGTTTTTAAGTTCATCTGACAGAGGAGTATCTCTACCCCAGTCAGCCCTCGCATTGCTTTTACTCAAGAAAGGTCCTTCTTGAACGCATTTGCAAGGGGAAAGCGCCACCTGCTGGTGGATCGTGGAAAGAAGCAAAGTTTTGGGCGCGTCACATGCGCTGGATTCGCAGGGGCATTAAAATTCTATCAAGTTTGTGAAAGAAACGAAGAAGAGGAGATTTTGAGGTCTGTGGCCTTTCAGACTCTTTAGAGGTTTCAAGAAACTAGTAGGTGTCTTTTCCTGCGACAAATCGATTTCGATTGAGATAGATTTAGAGTCTTCTTGTTCAGTGGCATTTTTCTGGGGGAGGGGTACACTTTGTAGCTTAAACTATTTTGCCTTCACAATAGTGTATTCCTCAACACTTTGAAACAGCTGCCGACGAGTGGATGGCCTCCCGCTACTACCACGCTTTCTCAAGCCCCAACTGATTTGACTCCAGATACACGAATCATTAACTAACTACAGCGTTTTCCCGAATTTACTCTGAGGTGGAGGTCAGAAGCGCCTTACTGGCCCGGTCCTACATGAAGTCTCTTTCGGCTTCTCAACACACAAAAAGACGGAGCCGTGCCCAGGCAAGGCAGAGGTGAACGACAACAGCGTTTGTTTCAATCCGGATTATGAACGCTTTCAGGAACAAACAGATGTCTTGCGGCCCCTGAAAGGCCACCGCGTTTTCGTTCCAGCCCAAGCTTCGGCGGATCAGAGCCCGGTTCCGCGAGGCCCCGCCCATCTCCGTTTAGTCTAGAAGAAACCTGCCGGAGTTTCGAAAGTGCCACCAGGCTCCCGCTCGGTTTTGATAGCCCACCACGGCTACCCCTTCACGCATTTGTCGCCAAAATTTTCAAAAAGGAGTCCCTCCCGGTTCCAAACTTAGCTGGAAACAAAGAAGGGCCTTTAAGCCAATGCGCCCGCAGGGGAAGAAATTCTGATTCTTGCCTACAGTCCAAAAGCCACCAAGTCACTCTCACCCCGCCCGCATGGGCCAGGACAGCATTCTTAACGGTCCGAAAACACCTCCGATTGTCCGCCTTGACTATATCCCGTGGCCTGGCAAACGCAGCCCGACTGGCCAGCTACTCCGCGGGCCCGGCCTCACGTCTAAGCCACCGGGTCCGCCTGGGCCGAGGAATTCCTGGCATGCAGACTCCCGTGGGCACAGGCGAGAGCCCTCGGCGCAGGCATGAGGTCAGGGCTTGGACTCTCGAGAAGAGTCCCTCTGGGTCAAAGCAGAAGCGACCGTGGACAAGAGGCGGGCACGTGTCAGCGGGCCGCGGGCCCCTCTTAACTCCGAAGGCATGTCTTCAGTGAATCGGCCCTTTCGCCTGCCCAGCCGGCGATCAGCTTGCTGGCTGGGGCATTGGGCATCACCCCTGATCCGCAAGCATCGCCGTCCTAGAGAGGGCAACCCAAACCCAAGAAGAAATGCTCCCCAGTTCTGTGAGCTTTCTTCTTGGGGGGGATTAACAGTGCCAGTCTATTCGAGTTCGCTTGTAAGTAAGCCCCATTCATTTCAAAGGCCCTTCCTCTAAAGCAAGCAGCTCTTCTGCTAAGCATGCATCTGACGGAGAGAGCTGTGGTTCTCAGAAGCTTATGCTACAACAAAGTTAGTTAGTCTTAAAGGTGCTAGTGGACTCTTTACTATTTTGCAACTAAAGACTAACACGGCTAACTCCTCTGGATATGCTCTCATTCTAAGCACACACCGTTTCTGTGGAGTAAGACTGCAAGTCTATAGACCGTTACTGAATGTAGCGGGATCTATTTCCCAGTAATAGCATATAGGATAAAGTGGGAAATCTCTTTTTTTCCCTAACTGGGCTGACCTGAAAGCAAAAGTCGCCATCGTCCCTATCTGGTGGGCCATCGTCCCTAGTGGATTAGCAACAGACAGTGTAACTCCTAAGTCTAGTCTTGGGGGGGGGGGGGGAGTAAGCTTTTCTGGTATTGACAACTCCTTATCATAAAAAGGGAGCAATCCACAAATCCCTAATACTATGAAAAATGTAGCATTCCTGTAAATATTGCTCCAAAATTTCTGTCAGTAGCACAGCTGCAAAGTCTATCAGAATATGGGATCCTTGCCATTGAACCTTGCTGTACGGGCAGCAGGATGCAGCCTTCAGCCGAGCCCCCGGCCAATTCTGCATCGCTTTTCAAGGCCCAAACGCGAGGAAATCTGGTGGGCGATTGTGGGTCCCTGAAATTGGAAGGCGCCCTTTGTCTAGGGAGAAGCTCTTTTCTTCGCCTCTAACAGAGGCAGTTACGCTGTTTACATGGCGTGATCCGCCTGGAGTCCAGAACGGCCGGCTAGGAAAACTGCGAATAAACAAATAGCTAATTTTCTAGGCATTTGGTTGGCATTTTTCTCCCGCTCTTCCCCCAAACAGTTCTCCCTTCCTGCTGCATTCATAGGACAGCGGCGAGGCACGGAGGCCAGCGCGATCGGACCAGTCCTAGATACGTCTGGAAGTGGGCGGTTGGGTGAACGGGGCTGAAAGGCCAGTGGCAACTATAAAGCCTCCCAAAGGTAGCTCCACTCTACCGCAGAGACCAACGGCTCGACCCCCGCGAAGGGCTGCTGTTCTGCTGCATTATTGCGCTCTGACCGTCACGCTAATAGCCCGCAGGAAAGCGAGAGCGCTCTTATTAGGAAGGGGGCTTAGCGGGTCGTGCAAGAAGCAGGCCGAGCATATGAATAAATCAGGGGCTGCCGTGGGTTCGAGCCCGACCCGAAGGGGAGAGCTAGGAGAAGCCAGAAGGAGCCCCCGGCTGCGCTCCGAGCCCAAGAAAGCCCAGCCCAGCGCCCGGCCTGCTTCGGGGGTTTCCCAGGGCGGGGAAGGACAGCTTGGCTGCTGCACCGCCCCGCCAGCGGGTCCGTCCCCGGCTGGAGCGGGTGGAGAGGAACTGGCGCGGGCGGGGGTGGGGAACACCCCCTGTCCGCCTCCCCCGATTCTCATGGGGGAAGTCCGAGAAAACGGGGCGGTTGTTCCCCAGAGCGGGTCTGGAAGGAAGTGGCGGCGCCCCTTCTCTATTCCTGCCCTTCTTGCACTGGAACGATGCGCGCCGTCTTCGCAATGACGCTGAGCCGCTGCCCTCCGACGGATCGACGCGCCTGCCGAGTGAAGCGGTTCGCTTCCGCCCCCAGCCAGACTGCTCGGTATAACCCCGACGTTCCCAGGGCATGTTCTTGGCCCTTTCGCTTTCTTCCTCACTTTTCCTGCACCAAAATAGGTCGGGGCATTTGGAGTGTGCGTGTGTTTAAATGTCACAAATATCAGGGAGTAGCACACATTATTTGGTTTAAACAAAGAGTGTGAGAACATCCGATATACACCAGCTTTGTAATCTCTGCAGGGCTTTGGCGCTTGAATCAGAGAGAAAGTAACAGGGTGGCGGATGAGGAGGAGAATGGCACAGAGATATGAAGAATTTCTATCGCTAGTCCATGTCCATAAAGAAAGATGAAAACATCTCTCTTCTACATTTTGTTGACCATAGTACCATTTGGCAAGACAACCTCGTAGTCTGCTATGAGCTTCCCAAGTATTTCTGGAGCAGAGGCAATACTCACGACCCACCTCGCTATATCTGTGCATGTGTGGGTGAGAGAGAAGTGATTTCCATTAGGGGTGAGCAGGTTTCATTGGGCAGCAGGCAGCCCTTGACTGCAAGGAGGCAAGGGAGGACCATTATATACTTCCCGTTAATGGCAATTAGCGGTAGAGGTCCAATATCTGCATTTCCCATTCCAAAGGATATAAAAAGATCTACTCTTTCCTGGCTCTCAACAGGCGTGATTTGTTTTCAGGGTCAAGGCTTATTAGATTATGAAGAAGGTGTCATTAAACAAGTGGAGAGTGCCTTTCCATCCCTTTGGATGTCCACTGTTAGCCACAGATCTAGTAATGGGGGTGGGGCAGAGGAATGCATAATGTCCAAGAAAACATACTACATATATGTGCAAATGAAGCTGCCTTAGTCTGAATCAGACCCTGGATCCGTCAAGGTCAGTATCCTCAGCAGCTCTCCAGGGGCTCTGGTAGAGGTTTTTCAAACCACTGACCTCCTGATCCTTTTTAGAGGAGATGCTGAGGATTGAACCTGGAACCTTCTGCATCCCAAGCAGAAGCTCTGCCTTTGGGTCACAGCCTCCTTCCCAACTGTTTCCTTGGTATGCTGCCCTTCCTTTCAGATGCTTACTGCAGCAGCATCCAGGAAATTCACAGGTGGTTTTCAATCCAGGTATTGGTGAGGCCTAGAAATTCTTAGCTTCAAGAAAAACACAACATCTATGGCCTTTAGCACTTCTTATTTCAGGAACTGAGGACTATTTCTGTAAGCTGATAAAGAAAACGATCCCAAACACTTGAAAAATCACCCCAGGCAGCCAGTATCATATATCCTTGTAGGACATATTGGGATCCGACAGGGCTGGTAAAGAGAGCTTATAATGATTCTGAGAGCGTTGGTAGTGTATGCTCAACCATTTCACCCTTCATTTTAATTTTGACAGGTTTATTACTTTCAGCAGCCCACCCCATGCACAGTCACCATCTTATGATAGGCAGTGATGATATTCGTAATGATGTATGTGAGTCATATTTCAGCAGACCATTCAACAAGTCTCAAATTCAGCTTGAGGAGCTCTTTGAAGCTGATTTTGCTGATCTGGTTGAATCGAAGGCCAAATGCAGAGCTGGCTCATCATCCTGTGAACATCAAACACTTAATCCTGTTCGCTCTGGTGGATGGGCCTATACAGAAACAGGGAATTTCCCAGCAGCCTGGTGAAAATGGGATGGGTCAGGAGAATTCAGCTTGCCTGAGGAAGTCAAGATGCACTGACTTCAGTTTTCCATTATGTGTGGTCCCAATCTCTGCCTTATAAGTACCAAAGTTTGTGACTTCATCAATTAATCGAGATCCAGTTTGGTGCAGTGTCAGACTTGGATGGGTGAGACGACCTGAGTTTAACTTGCCACTCCTCTATGAAGCTCACTACTTGACGCTCCCTTAGGCTCACAGGGTCAGTGTCAGGATAAAATGGAGACGGAAGTGAGCTGTGCATATCTCTCTGAGCTCCCTGAAGGAAAGGCAAATAAAAATGTGATGGCAGAATTCCGTTCCCCAATCAGAGGGCCTGCCGTCAAGAGGGGGTTTCTCAAGACACTGTCAAATGGCCCATCTGCTCCTGCCTGGTCTGTGCCAATTTTTTTAAAAGGGCAGGACTTGGGAGGACAAGAGGGAATGGGTTAAAGCTGTGGCTTTTTCAATTCACAAGCTTAATTTGAACATCTGAAATTCAATATCTCTGAAATTTGTTGCACTGAAAGAAAAAACACTTCTTGATAAGAGGCTGTCAAGTGGTTAAACTATTGACTTCAATTATCTTCCTTTAAATGGTTCATCTGCTGAGTAATATGGATATTACATCATCTAAACATGAGGTTATTTAATAAAGATGACTGCTTTCCCCTCTAAATAATAAAGACAAATAGTTTCTTTGGAAAACCATCTTGAGAATATTATGATCAAAAGTGTACTGATGTTCTTTAAAACGAAGTCATCTCTCAAGGACTGAACAAAGAGAGCTGGGGGATTGTTTCCATATGTTGCTAATTCTTTAGGCAACAAATAATGAATACTTTTTAAAAAAAAATGTATATTATCCATAGTTAAACACATTGAAATCTCATTTATACCAATGGGAGCTGTTTAAGGAAGAAATAGTAGGATTTAATGCTGTGATCTTCAAGTGTTTGGAAACCACACTTTAGCTGCTTGCATTGCCTTTTCCTTTTGAGCGCCCCATACACTTGTACTGATGATTTATTGTAATATAAAATGAACAGTATTTTGAGTCATATTGCATTAATGCAGTAAGCAGTATTCCACAAGACAGACAGATTGTAAGTGCGTGCTTACAATCTATTGGGTTGCTGGGATTGCGTATGCTTCAGGTTCATGCACTGCTTAAAATCAGCAACACTTCAAGTGTACATGCTGCTCTTACAGATGTGCAGTTGGCAGCTTTCATCATGCACAGAATGCATTGAATCGAACTACAGCTTCCAGGCAGCATGTGAGAATATGTGAAGTACTGCAATCCAGTGTAGAACATCCAGTGAACACACACTACTGTGACTGGCAGGTAAGATGGGTCTGGGATAGACAAACCTTGTAGCTTTCTTTCATCCTCAGCAGGACTGAAATAATGAAAGTTAAACATCTCTTTAGTGAGTCAATATATTTTGTTCTGTTGGTTGAGTTAGGTAAGGGAGAGGAGAGGAAGACAGTGGGGGATCTGCAATGCCGGAATATGCATGTACAAAACACTGACAGTACAATTTGGAATAATTTCAAGTGTTCACTAAAAAGCAACTCTTTTTTTCCAGTTGTTTGCAGCTGCTGCTCACAATTTGAATCAAATTGTGTTTTAAGCAGAGGAGTCACCATCACAACATCCTCCAGAAAGGGCTTTGACTGTACCTAGATTGTGCCCCATCAACACATTCTGAAAGGCCCTGTGGCATTAAGAAGTTTCTTTCCATCATCCTTCAGTTGTACAACTATTTTTAATCAATGCTATAATAAAAAAAATCAGAAATAGCAGAGCTCAGTTTTGTATGCTAGATTTCTTCTTAGCCCTACAGCCATGGCTGAATTCCCTCATCAGGCTAAAGATCCGACATTCCTGAGACAGACAAATGATGAGAACTCCCAGCAACCATCCAATAGAAGGCCTCCCTTTTGGCCCCCTCCCCCCCGCCCAGGGTTGAGATCCACATATAATTAGCTCTTGCCATTTTATGAATATGGGATTTACTAATTCCTCTTTGCTCTAGAGATTTTCCTCTGAGAATTTGTGGAGAGCTTGGGATAGGATGGGGGTTGCTTTTTCTAACTCGTTTTTTCCCCATTGTGCTTTGAAGGTCATGCTACTGAAATCCATCAAAGTGCCAGCCAACACAACTTCCACTCTTGTTAAACTGGAGCACTTGGGGGCTGATGTAGTCCCCAACAGAAGATTCCCCCACCTCAATTGTTTCTATCCTAAGCCCAAATAAGTCTTTCTGTAATGATAGAGCTAAATTCATAACTCCCATTCTTCCTGAAGGCATGATAATCTCGGGAATATGAGAGGCTACTGTCAGATATGTAGTCTCGCCCAAAACACCATTTGCATTAGGTTCATTTGAAACATTTTCAGACCACCACCAGGATGGGAACAAAGTTAGCCATTGACCAACATGGAAGCCCCATTTCACATAAACAGTACCTCTGTTTACATGTTACAGTGAACGCATGTATATCCTGCATGCGTCTGTTCGTAAGAAAGAGCCAATGTGTGTTCACTTTGGAAGTGAAACTAGGCACCAGTACCTGGATAAATAGGTTTAAATCACACATTGAGATGTACATGCATTGAATAAAACATGAACATTAATGCACATATAAAGGAATCTCAAGAGGGCACTGTACATGGATTATACGTGCATTCACTTGGGAACAAGGTTAATGTCTCAAGGTATCATGGCCATCAGCTTGGCAGCATCTCTGACCCAACCCTATGAGGCATGCTTTTGTTACTCTCTGCTTTCACAATAGGACTAATAATTTGATATCTCCATAGGTGAGTACCCAATCAGAAAGTTTCAGGAACTCTCACTAGAAAGCTGGACACTCAGCCATTCCTTTTCATTAAGTCAACTTCAGATGTTCAATGAGGCACTACCAATTAACACAGGTATCGCCTGGAGATGTTTGATGATAGGAACTATGTATAAAGTGGAAAGGAATCAGTTTCCAAAGAGCCCATCTGAAAACATCATTGAAATAAATGAGGAAATGATCCTGGCTTACTCTAATCATGCTCCACAGATTGGCTGGTCATAACTACAATAGTAAATAACAGCCTGTTTTATGGTTATTCAAAGTTAATAGCAAAGACAACATAGTCTTTGAGGACAGATCTTAAAACTCCACAGGTCTCAACCAGTCCATTACATATGAACCCACTGCTTAGTGAATTCAGGCCATTGACACCTCTTGCTCAGTATTTTGTACTCAAAGAGAAAGTTGCTCTTCACCAAGGCCTCAGCGAGATGTGCTTCCCAACACCTTCTCCTTGAGATAATTTTAGCTAGGACGTGAGGGCCTTCTGCATGCTGGGCATGTGTTTTGGTAAGTCTCTGCACGCAAGAGAAACTACAACTCTTCGTCTATCGTGGGACAGAAATGTTGTTCAGATTTCTATGTGCCCTTGTGCACACCAACTGTACTGGTTACATAAACAACAGGTGGATTATTAAGTATACTGGAACCAAGCTAGGTTTGGAAGGCAACCCTCATTAATGGGCAATGTGGTCTGGAATATACAGATTAATTGGTGTGGCATGTGTTTAAGTGTTTAAGCTTTGTGATAGGGAAGTAAGGTAGCTGTGTACTGATCCCTTCCAGTTCTCCAACACTAAGTCTGGTTAAGTCAGAGAGTTATCTATGCCCTATTGCATGAATGATGTATGCTAACATATATATTTCTTGATTGATCCTTAGCAATAACCTCATTATCAGAATGCCTAGTGTTTTTGTTTTTGTTTTTACTAAGAAGGGCTTGCCTGTCACCCAAAGGATGTCTGACTTGGTAGTTTGTGTTTAATACTTTGTATTCAGCAATCCATAGGAAGACACTTGAATTCCATAGGGTTCTTAAACATTTTGGTCTTGTAGTTAATGTGCATCATAATTTGGGACAAATGCATTTTGTCTATATTGCTAAAAGCAACTCAGGTATGCCCTGAGATATCAGCTGTGAATGTACCCTCTTAGGTTATGCTGTTAGGCATGCCACACTTGCCCAAGGAGTGAGAAATTTCAAGGGCAGCAATGTCTGAGTTGTTTCACTTTGGAGGAAAGGACATTGGAGACATATATTGCTTCTGCAATATCAGGTTCATTTACAGATACTCAAGAAGATCCAAGATGGAGGAAAAGAGGCAATCCTACAGTATAGTGTATGATCCCGTTCCACGATCCTTCAGCCAATTCACTATATGCTTCTCTGTCTGTCTGTTCCAAACTCAAAACTGTTGTTTATTCACATATACCTTCCCCATCCCCTTCTCCAGTCTCTGATGAGTAGCTGATCAAAGCTGAAGAACTACCTCGTATCCATTGTCACCCATTGAGTTAACATCCATAGTAATCAAGAAACACGCGTAGTCTTTTGTCATAGGCCCTGACTTCAATCTCCCTAGGCCAAACCCATTCCCATTGGTCAGACACCAATCATACTGTAATAAACAGGGAAGAATTCAGAATACATTGTGAGTTAAACGGGCTGTTGTTACGGTTGTTGTGGTGGTGGTGGTAGAGGTGGTGGTTCTTTTTTTGAGCGCTCCTCATTTTCAACTGCACGTTTCAGGAGACATCTTGTGGTTTGCTTTAGGTACTGCAAACTGTTACATTTCTGAAAAGGAAAAAATGAGAATGGCTACAACCTAGAAAGTGCACAACTGGTTGCATGTGACCACCTTGGCTGTGTTTATTGAATTGCTCTTTTTCATGGGCACCTGTACATTGCAGATGGATGTATATGTAAAACCCTGGGCTAGGCTGGAGCGGGAGACCAGTGTGCTAACCCATCTCAACAACATGATCCAGGCAGTGAACTTAGCACCTTCCATTGTTTTAAAAAATAAACGCACACGTGTAGACACAGAGTAAACTATAAGCCAGTACGTGGTTCAGATTTTATTGGGCAGCTGAATTCTGTGCATTGTATTTAGTTCTACTGGTAGTAAGTATGACAGAACTTGATCCCAAGAAGTATATGAAGAATTGCAAACCTCATCCTCGAACCCACAAACTGGTCTTAGGCAAACCATCCTTCCTTCCTACCAAGTCTGCAATACAGGTAAAAACAATATTGTTGGTCCCCAGTTTGTATCACTTCCAGTGTGAACTCGGCCTTTATTTGCCAACCATATGCTTTTAAAAATCTCTCTCCATATTCTGTTATGGCACTTAACTGATAATCTAGACATAGCTCATTTCAAGTCAGTTTGTAATCCTTTATCACCCTACATAACTCACCCCCCCGCCCCTTTCAGGGGAGCAGCAACACAAACTTGTACTACAGTTCCTGGCTCCAGAAACAGAACTTCTGTCTCATACCACCCCACGTAATCCCTTTAGTTATCATGGAAAATGCTAGAGCAATGGGGCCAGTTTCCAAGTGTGATGAAGTGTGGGACAGTGGTGGAGTTGGCCATGAGAGAACTATGTTTACATTTTTTTTCTATTGAGAACAGTAGACTCAAGCAAGACCTTGTTTCTTAATATAACCTTCTGATCTGTTATAAGGGTAAAATAGAAGAGTTAATGTGGGGAAATGGTTAATGTATTGGACTAGGATAGGACCACAGTTTAAATCTTTACTCTTACAGAAAGCTCACCTTGGGCCAATAATCCGGTCTCAGCTTAGTCTGCCTTTTATACGCAGGTAAAATGGGAAAGGGAGAATAATGTTTTCCCTTGGAAGAAGGAGGGGCTAAAATACACTAGATTAATAGCTATATGCTTCTTCAAAGTAGATATAGGAAGGGGAATACATAGGAGGAAGGGAGGAAGACAATGTTGCCATAGTGCAAACACTGGCGTAAATGTCTTATAGCAA